>NC_090928.1:1099111830-1099785580 GCF_040938575.1 Ambystoma mexicanum
CCTGATTTTCCTTTAGGGTTTCTTGCAGCTGTACAATGTCTTGCAGTTTGTCGCTACATCTTTGGCGCTCAGCAGTTCTTCCGAATTTTTCTGGGCTGATTCTTCTTGGCACTGTTTAATCTAAGCCTATGTGTCTCCTATCCTGCTCTACACCAGTTGAAGGTAAAATTAGTCAGCAGAGCGGAGATCAGTTTAAAATTCTCGTCTTTGACAATGGAAGTCATATATAGCCTCTCTAGGGATTGGTTTCATGGGCCACGTTCAACTAAAATCTGTAAGCCCATTGAGGTGATTCTGTCCAACATCTCTGTCTTCCAAAAGTCAATATCTGGGGCTGTCCAATCCCCTTTTAAACATAAATTTAAACAGGACATGGGCTTTTACCACAGGTACTGCTGTCAGACATTTCAATGTAAATCAAACAATCACTTCACCATACGTATCAGGCCTTCTATTCACCCTGAGAAGGAAGGCACCATGGATTGATTGGATGAGAGTCCAAGTAGGATCTTTCATTTGTGAAAACAATGAATTTGTTCAAATATGCCTGCCTTTCCAAATGTTGGCAGTTCCCCTTTATTCAAAATACCACACCCCTTACTCAATAGACAGGTCAGAATTTCAACAGCCTTTTAAACTTGTTTCAACAAACTACTGGAACTTAATGCATGTAAATGGCTTGTAAAAAATGTATGTTAAACAAGTAGGAGAGTAGATCCCTTTGGTGCTCTTGCTTTTTAATTAGTGGGCAAAACCTAACCTCTCTCATTTTCAATGGGCACCTTAAATAGCAAGGGAATGGGTAGCAAATAATCCCCCTATTCTTTTGGTCTTGAACAACTTGGCTTTAAAAACACTATTCTGCTTGATTGTGTGCCCAGGAATTACTTCCGTTATATTCTTTTCCTAGGTACCCACACAGTGAGATGTCCATATAACTCCTGATTATTATTTTCTGCTAGACGTCATTACACATGGAAAGAGCAAGGGGATCTAACAGTAGACACACCCTGGGACTTAATCTAGAAACTATATATTTTTCTAGAAGCACATCAGTTCTGAAATGTTGCCTAGCTTTTCGTGATGCACAACCAATCTATATATTCCCACCCCTCAGTACTAACAAAGAACAGGGCTAGGATTGATTCTAATTCCATTTTTAGAATCTCTCCCACAGTATTGATTGTCCTTCAGATAATACTCACAGATGAATTTCTTTTGGCTTTATTAAAGACAGATGGGCACTCTGGTTAATTTTACCCCCTCTAGGAACAGATTGGCATCAGTCAGCAGTATCAGATAGGCTCTCCTCTACAGCCTGTCTGCTATTTCTTCCACTGAAGAAGGCCTGTGGCTTTAACTCATGCTAGCTCTCACTTTCAGGATGCAGGTTAAAATCCAAAACGGGTCCAGAAAGAGAACAATCTCCTCCTCCTCCTTCCTGTTGTTATTAATTCTTCTATCTCTCCATCAGTCAGTAAGGGAGCTAGCGAGTGAGTCTGTCAGGGTCTCCCCTGTCTCCCTGAGTGAGTGTGTGTTGAATCCTATATAGAACAGTAAACCCAACTTGTTTAGGTGTATATACTTTCCCAAATCTAATTGTCCAATGTATGTGATTGGATGGTGTTCCAAAAGTAACATCACAGTAGACAAACCCATCTGCAGTCATTGGGCATATTAATGAAGGAAGCAGCCTGGTGGGAGTAACTTCTACAACCAGTTTCCCTCACATTTAATGTGATGTCATCTCAGGGCTTTCTTGCATTGAATAATGCCACATTCCCATATCATGAACTCCACACATATTACCACTTTACTAATTTGATCGCCATATTCCTTTCTCTGGGACAAATCAATTGATGCAATTTTGATCATTATAGGTCCAATGGTCAATCACTTACATATTGTGTCCTATAACTTGTTGATATTTTTCTGTGCAAATAATTTTTCCATCTCAAAGGGACATGCTTATCCCTGTGGACAGTATGACATATGACATACTAGCGTGCACCATTTCTTTGTGAGAAAATATAAATTCACCTAATTTGCATTCTAAAAATGACATCGTTTTCTACCACCTAATAGAGCATTCCAACTGAACATTGCAAAAGATAAATTAACTTTATATGAGTTTCTGTTCATGTATTAGGGGTGAAATAGTGAATATCATGTGGCTTATGCTTAATATACAAAATATCACTTAGCATCTTTGGTTTTTGGTCTGGTATCTCTTATCCATGGTGTTAATGCAGAGCTGCAAGGTATTTATGATGGGGGCCTGCCCATGGTAACATCCCTTGTAGCTTGCAGTTCTTGGGGGTTTACTGAGGTCTTCTCGGCCCCGTCACACAGTTCCCAGGTCTATAAGGTTTTCAGATTAACCTTTGTTTTTACATACTTTTTTTTCCACAGATCTGCAGAACCACCTTTATTTAATGATCTTACATACAACATACATAGATGCAAGCCATCAAAACGCTGGCTCTGGATGGGTTTCCATTTTGGCCTCTCTGTGACTAAGTTGCAGGTCTTTAATTATCATTATATCATCTCTACCTGGCTTTCATCGATCTGAAAGGCGCCTTTGACAGCATTAATCGAGTCAAATTGTGGGAAAAATTGAATAACTGGAATTGTCCTCGCAACATAATCGATACCATAAAAGCCCTTCATTCTCAAACCGCCATCCGCATCAGGCTGAATGATCATGGTGCTTTAACTACCCAAATAACCATAACTAAAGGAGTAAAACAAGGGTGTCCGCTAGCAGCCGACCTGTTTAAACTGTGTATTTGTGATCTACCAGAGTTCAGAAAAAATCTAAGATGCTTTCCTCCCAAAATCAATCAAAACGAAATCGGCTGCATAATCTACGCCGACGATGTGGTGCTCTTAGACCGTACCCAAATTAGCCTTCAGCGGCAGTTAACGAACTTACAAGACTATTTAAACATCAACGACCTGACCCTGAACACCGACAAGACAAAGGTGGTTATAATTGGCGAACGGGATTCCAAAAAACGGAAAGCTTTCTCGTGGAGAGTTGATGGGAAAGCCCTCGGGATCGTCAACTCTATTCGCTACCTGGGAATCACCTTCAACAAGTCCCTACATGAACACCATTGGAAACTTGACATAGAAAACAGAATGATACGACTCACCATCCAAGCGCAGCTGCTGAACAGAAATTACGGTAAATTCACTCTCACCCCAGTTCTAACCTTCTACGCCCTAAAGGTTGTTCCAGCAATTACCTTTGGATCAGAAGCCGCATGGAATATTGACATTTTATTTTGGCAGAAAATGGAAGGGCTTTTTTGGCGGCGAGTTCTTGGTCTACCGTCATACATTTCGATGGTTCAAATAAGATACAAACTATCCTTGAACCCGCTTCACACTTGTGTTTTGTGGAAATCACTAATGGCTCTGCGCAAGATGTGCCTAACTCCAGTGACTCCAGCTTTCCAAATCTTTTGCACACAACCAAGCCAGACCTCATCGAAGCTACTAGATGAGTGGAAAGAGATGATGATCTCAATTCTAACTGCTGCCGATATGAACCTAAAAGACTTAATCATGCGCCCCCAAGTATCAAAAAAGAAATTTGAACTCTGGTGCTGGATCCAGAACACTGATCGTCGCAATCATATGCCGACTACTTTAGATTCCGGACCTGGCGCCCACAAACTAAACATGCCAAGCATGTATCTGACAACCTGTCCCTCTCGTCATCATAGGACCCAATTTTTGAGACTCCGCTTAAACGCGCTCAAAACAAAAGAGATGCTGTGGCGTCGACATATCAATGAAGGAAGAGTTAATATGTGTCGCTTCTGTAATAGCGATACAGAAACAACTGAACATCTGTTAACAAAGTGTGAGCGGCTCACAGCACAGCGAACCCTGCATCTAAGCGAATTCATGCCTGCAGCAGAAGGAAATCGAGACTGGTGGACTTATGCCAGTGCTGGACACTGCATTAAATTGAGCTGTGCTGTAGTACATTTCTTAGATGCACTACGACTTGATAAACTGTGATTTTCTAGCGATGTATATATCTACTTAGGCGCATAAAACGCTTTTTTTCTACGAACATGGTTTTTTATCAAATTTTGACGAGCAACAACCTGTAACAAAAGCTCGAGAACTCAATGTTTACATTGAGTCCTTCAGGCTGAAGTTAATAAAAAAAAAATTATCATTATTGGTCAATCCCCATTAATGATTCCTTATCTGTAAGAAAGCTGATTTTGGGGGACTAGAGTTCAGCTCTGGCTTCCTTTAATGTGGTCTCATTCACAATGTTTTATTTTGAAATGTACATTTTCCTGTTCCCCTTGATTTTACATTTATCCCCAAAACACTGCAGCATAACATATTCATTTTTTTTATTGTAACTGATGTTCTATTTCTCCTCAGGTTAAGCAGTTACCCACTTTATCAAACGTTGCAGGTTGTGTTCTGGTACTTGAAAGGTTAATATCAGGCTTTGTCATGTAGAGATTTAGGGGCTGATTCATGGAATAATGTGTGCCAGAAAACGGGGATTTGTTGGCCATTCTGCCCGCAAATCACCATTTGTTAAACAGGGATTTGCAAGCAGAATGGCACACAAATCCCCGTTTTTCGGAGCAAATAATTCCATGAATCAGCCACACAATTGGGTGACGGCAAAAACCTTTCACATGTGTTTTCCAGCTGCTGTCTGCAAGTGGTAGCCTATGTATTGTTTTCAAAATGACACCTTGTTCTGCATCTTTTCTTCTGAATTACATTACCCTACAATGGTCCATATGCAGGAATGCAATTTATTTGACATAAAGATTTGTTTTAGTGCTAGGTGGGCCCAGATTCTGGGAAAAGGGTTTCTGACTAACTACAGAATTACAGGGAGGTGCTTCCCAAGATAAGTTCTCATCTTCCATCTCTCGACCTCCTTCACAGCTCAAAAGCTCTTAATTGTAAAGAGGTATATAAATGCTATAAGTATTTTATCAATATCCATAGCATGAGCTATATCAGTTTTCTCCCATAATATTGATGAGAGATAGATTTGCTACAGTTGTTCTACCCTTTCCAAACACTAATTGATTCAGGTCATAGGCCAAACTGCATCACACAACTTAGCAATATACTAAACTGTGACAAAGCCCACCCTGTTGCTCATTGGTCAGAAAAGTGATGTTGCAGCTGTGTAAATCTTCAAGCCAGTGGGTTATGGGCCAGATGCAGAATGGGGTGAGCTCCCTCTGTTTGCATAATATGCCAGGGGTCAGTAACTTTAGGACCATCTTTAGGACCATCTCACTCCCACCCAAAGGCAGGCCAAACACAAATAGGCCCCACACCAATCCCTATGGAAACACTTCCGGGGCACTAACAGATTTGAGGGGTAGCTGTGCAGGCTGTTCAAGGTATGAAAACCCACACAGCCATCACAAACATCATGAGGTACATGTAAATTAATGCACATTCAAATTATACCTGCCAACGCAGCAACAACCAGTAGGCTCCCTTCATAGACAAACAGCTTCCTATGGCTGACAGACCTGAAATCTAAAATGGTTGCTATTCTGTATATATGTTTATGCATTCCCCTCTAGGAAACCATGACAGCATGCACATGGTATATTACAGCTCAGCTCACCACACACATCACAGGTGCAGACCCAGAAGATACAGGAGGAAATATTACTCTCCCATATAATTCAGGCAGCCTAGTTATGTGATGAGGATTTGCAGGAGTTGGAGGCTCATATTTGGTGAAGGCTGGACACTGAAGAGAGGGAGATGACCAGGTGACTATGGGAGCGAAGGAGCCTGGTGAAGTAGTAGCAATTGAGTACAATTGTTGATGGTGAGAACTGAAGGGAAGGATTGGAAGATGATGGTGAGAAAGGGTGAGGTGGTGCAGCCATCACTGAACTTCAAAGACCTGAGAACAGAGAGGGTTTTTGATTCGATAAATAGAAACTGGGACTTTAAGGCAAGAGGTGAGCAGCCTGGCACTCACCACAGCAGGGAGGACTTGCCCAGAGGAGACCAACATGGCAATTATTTTTGTAGTTTGTAGTTATTACTTTTTGTATGTCTGGTCAACCTTAGTTATTTTGCATTGTTCATCTTTGCGTTAAAAACTAGAGTGCCATTGAGAGAAATATGGCCTTGGCCTATGTCTCGGTCCCCACTGCACACTGCTTCACACAGATACCTGCTTTTTTTTTAATCATCCTACCAAAATAAAACTACAACTCAAGCCTTTTCTTTCATAAATGTCTCAAGGGATTGTTCCAGCCTGATCATCACCCACACCCTGTAACATACTCTACATGTCCTTTTCATTTGTAATAACAGCTGATGTGAAATGCAACCTGTGCTGTAATATAGGACCCTGCATCTCAGTGAGAGGTACCCAACATATGAATTTCCATTTTCCCATTAGCAGTATTCCTAAAGGCAAACTAGGTGCACCTCTACACTCCGCCCACTATGTGGCTCTAGACAGAACCAGCTTTTTATGATGGGAAAGGTTATACTTAAACCATTGCGGGGACCCAGATCCCGACTGCCCTCTCTAGGAATTGTCACCACATTTTTACACAATGCACCAAATGAGAGTAGTTCTGAACGTGTTAGTTCTTCGCATTACACATATTGCGGGTCAGCTCAAAGAATATCCACAAATATACTGTTTTGCTTTATTAACCACATCCAAAAAACTAAAAACGTACACACACATTTGTTGACTCCAACCTCAACTTTTTTCCGTGACAGGGGTTAGTACGTGCAAGCTCACATCTTTTTTTAAATTATTATTATTTTTAGAAATAAACAAAAATCATTTAACAAATTGTTTTATAGAGATCAGAAACTGCCTACACTCTTTCAAATCCCAATGTTGAGTTTTTTCAATGCCTCTCAAAGTAAAACTCTCACACATTGGTCATGGCAAACAGGAACTGCCAACAATTGATAGAGTGAGAGTGCACACTCAGGTGCTCCCGATCCTCCCATCACCCTTTGATAGGGCACATAAAAAATGTGTCATGTTGACACAGATGTTTTGGTCATTTATTCCAGGTACAGGACAATACTATACTGTCCCACTTAGGGAAAGGTTTTAGCCATCCCCATCACTAAACATTTCTTCAGGAGCACCTCAGTGTATGGCTTTGAACTGGTGAAATGAAAAGGGATGCAGTTTTACATCTTTACCAATAAACACACCATTATGTATGATTTATTACCGAAATATAGTTTTAAAATGGCCGACAATTGTCACACTGTGTCGTTCAAATGTGTTCATTTTTAACAGAAACAATTTTATATAATAAAATCATATACTTTTTGAGTATTTAATTACGAATAGAGACATAAGTCGTTGTATATAAGACCGGGGTCTGTTCCTGCAGTAGAAGAATGGTTTGAATGGATTGAGACTGGGTAAGACTGAGGTTGAGAGGTGAATTGTCAGAGTCACAGCAACTACACGTGTCTCCCACAGCTCTTCTTTTTCTAGATTTCTATCCAGGTTGAGGGAAACACTAGTCCCGACCCCACGTTTTTCAAGTATTCAAATGTGTGCTACAGTTTGGAAATGGATTGGGGGTGTAAATATAAAACAAAATATATATGTTCCCATGACTGGCAGGCTTTAAATGGGATGAGACCATCTACGTGGCAGGGGCACCTTAACGTATTTGTTGCCATAACCCGCTCCTTAAAAGGCAAACAGACCTTCATGTCTGGCTAGTGCTGATAATTACACAGGCAAAAGATTTCCAATGACTGGTCCACAGTTTACTTGCCCATGAATAAGGATCGCTTTGGCGGGGCTTCACCTTGCGGGTATTGTTTTGCCACCTCCCAGGGTAGCTAGGAAACTGGTGAGCAGGTGCTGGTGAAAAGCCAGAAATAAAATCGAGAGGTTGACTGCGTTTCTCTACACTAGCCATTAAATGCCTACATTTTTAAAGGTCAATATGGTTATTTGTGTATGTCTTGATTTTCCTCTGTCACTGTATGCCATGTGAGTTTTATTTCGAGTTTGATTTTACTTACTGTATTCAATTGTGAACTTGGACTACAAGTCCTGAAACACATTTGACACACTTACGTAAGGCCAGACAACAAATGTAAATGTGGGGTAAGATTAGATGTTGCTAGCTTTACGAAGTTCCCTACCTGCCTGTAGTGGGTGCCCCCATGCAAGTGGTTGCTGAGCCTGGATGAAGTATACAGGGGAGCCACTGCTATTGGGCCACCAACACTTAGGTAGGGTACAGTCACAGGGTAAAAAAACCTTTACCAACCCTACTGATGGGCAGAGTTGCGTAGCGAAGTCACCCTCAGTCAGTTATCCCTTGCCAGTGTCTTCAGGAGGAAGAGGAGGATGCCAATGACTCTTAAATTAACTTCTTCCATTTAGGTCAATGACTTCAGACAGCAATCTTAGATCCCTAGTCAGACTTAGAGCTCCATTGTAATTAAGAAAGTCCCTTCCTTCAAACAAGTCTAGTTATAGTTCTTCACAAGCCTCAAACAGTGAGGAAATGCATTTTCTCCTGCATCATTCTGGGCCATGCAAATCAGATTTCCCTTTGACTTATGCCCATGCAACCCTCAAAAATCCCTTGTTTAAAATAATTATCAGAGCAATGTTGAATGGTGAATCATTGAATGCACAAATTAATAAATAAACATCATTCTCCTCACTTCATAGATTTTACAAACTTTCAAGTTCGCTAATTGAGTTGGATTGAATGGAGTGAACAGTGTTCCCTGCTTACCGAGAGTTTTTCTGACTTCCGAGCAAAGGATTCCAGAATCATGCTAGCAATAACACTAATGATTCTAAGGGTGGGGAGAGACACTCCAGACTGACAAACAGCACTTCTGAAATCCAAGGTAGCGGCAGGCATTTATGTTATCCTCCAAACCACATAAACCCCAAGCCAGGGCCTAAACACGGCCCTCCGTGCACACATGTGCTTAACATTAGTAATGAATGACCAGAGGGATGCAAGATATTGCTATATAATGAAGAAATCTGACACTGTGGGGAATTTGAATACGAGTTGGTGGAAGGTGTATGGTCGGGAGTGGTGAGAGCAAGGAGTACCAAGAAGAGAACAGGGGGGAGAGAGCGTGAGCTTGGGAGAGAACTTCAATGAAGTTAGAACAATAGAGTTGTCATCAGAATAAGGGGATTTGTTGGGGAGTGGAGGAGGTTGTATCAGGAAAGAGGTGTCATGAGGAATCAGGTTTTTTGAGAATGAAAGAGGTGAACTATCTGAGAGAGAGGAGAGAGAGAGAGAGGGAGAGAGAGAGAGGGGGGGCTGAGGGGAATATACCTCTACTGGACTAGAGAAGGGGGAGAACAACAGGCATCCCATGACATCATTCAGCTAAGGCAGAAGGAGGTACAAGATGGCGCAATGTCCCAGAGGTTGAGGAGTTAAACTGGTGTGGAGCACTCCAAGCCCGTACCCAAAGTCTCAAAGTGTGTGGCACTTCTGGAAAGCCTGCTTACTGCCTAGCCTTTCTGGGGGAGACCAACAGACTTTCCCAAACCCAGAGAACTGCACAAAACCCACAGAATACGACAAGGATTTTCAGCAAGACTAGAGAGCATAGGTGGACATCTTCCACTCTGGGTACTGTTGTAAAATACTTTCTTGTTACACCTGAGCATAGACACTGACCACCTGTTTGTTCTTGTTGTTGCAAAATAACCCCCTTTCTGCTTCTGTAATCCAGCCTTGTATTAGTCTCTTTCTTCATCCCACCCGGCAAACCTGACACACAAGCCACAGATGAGCACCAACAATATACCCAACAATAGATTTGTGCTAATGGATTCAACTAAACATGGTAAAATATTGTTTTACGTGACTGTGTGCAAATTCGAGCATAACAGTTACATTGCCCAGAAGGAAAATGTCATAAATAGAAACACGCACAGTTACTGTTTATACTCAATGGAAACATTGATGGGAGGACCAAATTCCTAGCTCCAGGAAGGTTTCGAGAAGAGGGTTCAAACGTCTGGTCAATCAATGTTCTGGCAATGATGCATGCTAGTTTAATTCAGCTCCTGTATCTCCCATGTTAGGTCAGCCCTAAACCCCACCTTCAAATGATAATTGACCTTCAATGCATTTTATTGTATTTTACTGAGGCTTTTTTGACTTCTGGTCAACACTAGTAGCCACTTCTAAAATTAATTCAGGTGCCACAGTCTGTCAGAGAGACAGATGATAAAGGACAGAGCAAACATGTAGGGAGACCTTTTATACTTCAAAAATGTTCTGAGTGAACCATTGAAGTTGAATTGACCTTCTGAGATGGTGATGTATTCAGTTAAGTATAATGGCATCTTGCACATTAGAGATTTGAAGGTCATCCCAGCTGTCTTGAAGGTGATGCAAGTTTGGATGGTTACCAGTGTAATTCCTTCAGTTTGGAGGACCTGTTCTGCACTTCCGTCCTCTCTCCACGTCCTATTATTCATCTCATGACCAACTGTTCACTAAATTGATCCTCAATCTCATCAGCTTAAACACCACTACCCTGTCTGTGATTATACTCCAAGCTTTCCACTCCACATTCTGGATTACTCCTGACACCAGACCACTCAGGACTTGTATGTGCCTTCATTTATGTCATTGGTAGAAATATTCCTCTCCCCTCACTAACTATAAGACTGGCCTCCAGAATGTAATTACTTCCATTGAAGCTGTAAAATCCACCTACCTCAACCAACATAATCGCTTCTCTAAGTTGTGACTCCCAGAGGTTATCCTCTACCCTTCAACCTATGCTGTTTCGCACCATTTATTTGTTCTATCTCATCATCCCACTAGAGTAGTGACTTTCCTGTTTACTGTTGCCTTACATTTTTAAAGATCTCTGAAGCCCTCATAATTCTGTTGTCTCCCTTTTCCCCTCCCTCACCCATAGAACAAATGCCAATTCTGTTCACAGCTTACCCTTCTTCCCACCATTTTATACTTTCACACCGCAAACCATTAATGAACAGCACCTGCAACCGGGTCCAAACTCTCATCTTGAACCTCTGACTCACCTCAGGTGTATATCTCACTCATTTGAAAACTGCTAGGATGGCTAATATGTCTCTTTCTAGCAAAAATGTCTTGAATATGACAAAAATGTTTATTTCAAACAATAGTTATTTTTGGATGGCACAAGTGTCTTTTGTATATTCCTTTACCATGTGATTGTAAAATAGGTATGTTTCTTTATACAACTTAATAACCTCCTGGTATACTCCCCTGCCAGGTATCCTCTATTAGACTCTTCAGATACCCTGGTAAACAAACTTTAAGGGGATTACCTGGTATACACTCCTGCCAGGAATCCCTTTTGGTTCATACAGATAGCCTGGTATACTTCTCTACCAGGTATCGCCCCAATTTACACTTCCTGGTGCGTCCCTTTCACCAGGACTTTTTCTCTAATTGTATACCCTATAACACGACACAGTTGTATTACTTCACTGTGTTTCTATTTGCTTGAGGTATGCTTGAGGTATGACTTGTTCAAACTTTCCCCACGTTCATAGCACAAATATGGGGACGTGTTAAGGTTCTGCCTCTGTGCTTATTTCTTTAACAGTTATTTGCTTAGGGTCATACATGCTCCAACCTTCCTTTCCCATATTGACATCCCATATATGGAGACTTGTTCAAGTTATGCTTTTGTGCTTCATTTGTTTGGTATTTAAATGTTTGTATCTGTTTTGTTGGCATACATGCCTGTTGGTATGCCCCAGAGTCCCCTATATCGTTGGGCGTACTCACCAACGTTTCTAAGTGTTCTCGACCTGTTGCACACGGTCTTGATGAAGCTTCCTTTCTGGGACAGCCTCATTTGTTATACAGACCTTCCTTCGGCTCTCCACGCAGCTTCCAGCTCACCCACTGGGTTCTCTTTGCAACTGAGACCAAAGACGCTGCCGTTCAGCCCTAACGTGTCTCTCCTGGTCTGGCACCACACCAGTAAGCTGCCTTCTGGACTTGTCTGCCTTTTCGATCTCCTTCGGTGTGGTCCTTCCTCATACCGCTTCCTTCTCCTGCTCTCTTTGCAGTTCAAGTGTGAACAGTATCTTCAAATGTCCTGCACACTTGTAATCTTTCATATCAACTACGCCGCACATTCAAATTTGAGTTTAATTAAATTTGCATTAACTCCTCACTCTTCTTTCTTGTCTCAGTACTTGAGGCTTTATGGGAGTTGGATTACACAAGATTTCTATAGTGATATTTATTTAGAACTTTTATTTAAGAAAACATTATAAACAGGAGAAGTTAGGTTTATGTTATCTAACTGGGATGATTTGCAGGGTGAGGTTTCTGGGTTTTATAATGGGAGGTATTTATATGGTGACAACAAGTCATCAAGAACTTTGAATCTATGAGGTCTAGTAAGCGAAGAATACTGTGTGTCTCCTGATGGGTTCACCACCTCCCCAGACATCTGTCTCCTCCTATGTGATCCTCCCACATAATACCACACACAGTGTCAGGATCAGGTAGCTGCTGCCTTCCCCTGGCCACATAGGAGGAGATCGTGATCAGGGAATCACTGATGACTCCACAGGAATCATCACATACTATATTACTATTGTGAAGATGCCCCTGGCTCAATTACAACCACCTTACCCATGTTACTAAATCTGTCACCACACATCTCTCTCTTCCACTCATAACTTCAACATTTGTGCAACCTTTTGCACAGGCCTTTACCATTCTCTCGACTTTCTCTAATCTAGGAATTTAGAGCACTGCTCTCATTGGTATTGTCTCCTACCCCTGAGGCCATTTTATTTCCATCTCATGGAATAATTCACGTCCCCCTGTTACTACCTCACTACCTGAGTTCTACAGGACACTCTTATGAATCTCTCCATGTCCCAGTACTCTTTATTCTCTGTACCTTTTCCCGAGACAAGCTAATGTCCTCCTTTATCTCCCCTATCATCTTTTTTGCTGATGATGCACAGATGTTAATCCCTAACAAGTCTTCACTTCTTTCCTCCCTACGGAAAGATTCAGACAACCTCTCAGCCATTTTCCAGTGGATGGATTTTCAACTTTTCATTCATAACTCATCTAACACAGAATTCTTTCCCATCAACCATCTATTTCTCCCCTGACAATTCCCATATTCCTCCCAAGCCCCATATTCCTAACACCCTCTTTGTTACAGTTCATAACTTTGACTGCTGCAGCAGCAGGACTGAACATATTAAACCATAGAAAGTTCTCCCCTCTACCCAGCTTTCAATAATACAGATATTGACATACATTCACTGAGTTCCCTCAACTACGGCTGCAGCACAACACTTAACATCCGTCTCTATTCCATCACACCCTTTGACAAAGTTCTAAACATTACTACCAGAACCCTCTCTGGCCTTCCATGGTCATTGTATGTCAACTCACTGTGCTCATGCAAGCTGGATGTCAATGCAGAGTCACTCTCTCTACAATTTCTGAATGTTAAATCGATCAGGGGTGCCCATCCAAACTGTCAGACATAATCTTTTGCTATTCACTTTGCTCCAATAAAACATGCATGTTTTGTTTTCATAACTCCCATGGCTCCTCCTATGTTCAATCGTCCTCCCTGTTTATTTGTCTGTCTTCACTGGAACCCAAGACCAGCTGAGATAAAGAACATCACCTGGATCCACACTTTACAGTACTTACACCCCATCTACTCCTGCACCCTCAATAGTCCGACTGAACATCCTACCTAACCGTACTCTCATACTGACCGTGGCACTACTTTATTATTAGTTTCTCAACGTATATTTTTGGATTTTGTTTGCTTGTATTCAAACTAATTTATCTTCTCCAAAAACTGTTAACAAGTTCATACCCATTTTCGCTATTTAATTCTCATGGTTTTAGGATTGCACTGTTTACTGTATTACTCAATTATACAAGTTAAAAGTACAATGTTGTCATACCCAATACATTCAGAACATTATTTCATTAAAAAAAAAAAACGATTTCCAATGCACCGTCCAAAGTCACGTTGTCTCCAGTACTCTCTTTTGATTTCCCACTGCAGCCTGACAGCCTCAGAACCCACCCAATAGTCCTGGTCAACTGGCACAGTCTTGGACTTGGGACCAAAGCAACCAAAGTCAGGATACCTTCTTCACATCATGCTCTATACACTCACTCTTCCATTCTTGAGTACCTAATGACTCTGTATCGTCTCTTAGTCTCTCCACATCTTTTCACTGTCGGAAGTGCCTCTTCCCCATCTCACCTCGTCTGTCTGCATCCCATCAAAAAAGAGCCCTGTGACATGTTCTGCTTGTTAGTCCCCAGAATTGTATGACCTCTAATCACAACGAGGGGAGGTTATAATTTCTCAGATCAGTACCTTGGAATGAATTTCCATTTTTCTCTGGAGGTGTTCGTCAGACATTGGCAGTCTCTGTAGTCCTCATTTACCAAAGTGTCACTCTCTGTGTATCTGTTTCCACTACGGTGTGCATGAAACACATACATTTGTTTCATTTGCATTGGTAATGGTAGTGGGAAGCATTCCAGCACAGAGGTTTTTCCAATTTTGTACATCAATCTTTTCTTGGAGATCTTACTTTTTGTCTTAAAAAATCAAAGAAGGTTGCAACAAGTGTCGGCAATTCACCTGCACTTGTGCACCTTGGTTGCTATACAGCCACCTGAATGGGGGCAGTGCAATACTCGAGGGCCTCCTGTCATCATCCCGTGTACCTCTGAGTAGTGTCCTACATGCAGCCACATGCCTGAAGGGTCTATGCAGATATGACCACATCACAGCGGACCCTCATCAGAATTCACTGGCTCCACTGCATGCAGGAATCAAGTTCAAGTCTTGCTGCATCATCTATAAGGTAGTCGCCCTCAAGCCCCCCAGCTACCTTAAGAAGAAACTTAGCATCTCTGGTAGAGAGCATACCACGAGAAGCCAGGACATATGCAGACTTGAAATCCGCTGCTGTAAAAAGCAAAAGACCAGAACACTAGCCTTCTCTGCCTATGCCCCGTGACCACGGAACCTCCTCCCCATCAGCATCTACTCGCAAGCATGCTCATACAATTCAGAAAAGAACTCACAACCTACCTCTTCAAGTAGACTCTCATCATCAACACCTAGCCTATCACGTCACCCCTCGCGCCACCTGACTTGCTAGATGCCACCCACCCATCTCCTTCCCGCTACCCAGTACAGATGTACCCCTCTTCTGGGCCCTTCTGCACCCTACCCCTGTTGTATATATGCTCTGTGGTTACCTCTGTAAAGCACTCCATCATGTATCTGTATTCTCGAAGCTCGGTCTGTGCTCAATAAATACAATATTAATAATAATAATAATAATAATAAAAGATGTCAACAATAAATTGAAAGGCATGTGTCCAAATCACTTATGATTTTTAATCTGAAGAAAATGTTCTACAATCATACAATATGATTTCATATTCAACTAGCAAAAAGTACCCAGAGCCCTCATAGGTTCTGTATACAGACATGATAACACTCTCATCAATTGTTGAAAATCAGTGATCGTATATGTCGCTGTTCGGAGTTGCTTATCGTTTGATGTGCTTTGCACTCTGAAGTAAATTTCGCTGAGAATGGGCGCGTGTGGCCGGCTGACATACCCCACAGCAGACTAGGAGGGGAGGTGAGAGTTGGAGTTCTGCAGCATACTGGGATCTTCTGTGTGCTCTACCTACCTGCCGCCTCACCCTGGCACTGTGCAGTGCATTGTGGTGCAAATATCTTAGAAACGGTGCATCCTATGGCTTGTTGAGATGCCTAAAATGAGCCATGTCTAGTCCAGTCCTTCTGGTTGACGTTTCACCAGTTTCAGGCAGGCGTCTCATGTGTGAAGGGGCTGAAATCCACGGAAAAGCGTAGAGTGGCCAAATGTCATGTAGAATTGTATAATGAACAAACAGATGTTCTGCTTTAATTGTATAGAGACATCACTAGTTTGTTGAAATGTGCATGTTAACTAGAGCTCCCACGTGTGATTTTTCACCTCTTTAAAGCCATTGCAATGTATGTGAGATTCATGCAGCATCCTACCAGTATGCGCTCATGACCTGTTTGCAGATTTGCTTCATAACTGCAAATACTTTTAGTATACTAATGCAGTTAGTTCAAATTACCTAGTTATTGCCACATCTTTCATATTTGTAATGAATATGGTTACCTTTTGAGTACATACGTGGCATGCCTTTGCAAATTGAAACCATGGTGAAACCTAAGGTAGCAGAATTGCAGGGCAATGACCATTGCCGTGGCCTTACGTGTGTAAATGTATTGATCAAGGACATTAAGCAAGCCCAAACCCAAACAATGTGGAAGGGCTTGAGTTGTTGTTCAGCTGAGAACATACAATTTAAAATAGGCTCTGTAGAACACATGAACAACTTCAGGTTACCAACAGCTCACAGGAGCTTTTTGCACCACATCTTCAGGATTTCTGTGCCCGAAGAAAACCACTGATGTCTTCCTCATCAATATTTGGTCGTATTGCCCTGCGAAACACATGTTCACGCTCCCACTACCCAACAATATATGACAGTATTGGCCTTTAAAGTAAGATGTGCTGTTTTGACTGTGTGATGAGTTGTACCCCGAGATAGTGCAACACCCTGTTGGATGGGTATCGGGGGTCCTCATTGGGGCCTTTTTGGGGTGTCCTCATTGGGGGCCATGGCTTTCTTCCAATATCTCTATTCTCGATATTCCCTGAATGATTTAGGTACTTAGGCCGGACAGTTGATTTGTATGCTATCAGCTGACACACGCAATTATGCACTTTATAATAATTATTGTCATTTGTATTTGGTTTTTACATTTCATGTTCTTTTGCTGGATGAGGGTTTCCTTACTTCTGGTACATTGGCTGAATCTGAAGTGTCTTGCTGAAGATCTAGAGAAGCCATTAGTTTTATCTCCATGGTGTATTCAAACATATGCTGGACAATGTTCATCATGTCCCGTTGAATGTGCTTAAGACATGTGATTACACTGTTAACATATGTGTTGACAGCCAACGGAGATACTCCATCAGCTTCTCTTCATATTCACCAACACATTACAGACTTTTTCAATGTATCAGAATTAAGGGATCCCCTATCCATTAAAATAATACTTTAATCAGCAGATATTAGGGATTGTATGCCTATTTACCTTAATATGGCATGATGATTAGAATGAAGCCCATGTATATTAGTTAACATGTATTGCCATACTTTATGTAGATCATAAAGGATGCAGAGTCACATGATGTGGTTATTTGTCTTTCTCCCGCAGGACACCTATCATTGCAGGAGGGCTCTTTGTCATTGACAAAGCATGGTTCATCCATCTGGGGAAATATGACACTGCCATGGACATCTGGGGTGGGGAGAATTTTGGTAAGTTGTGTATTAGTTTTAATGAAAAGACTGGTTGAAATCAGCAATTAAATCAATGCATTTATACATAGAAGCTTGGTGTCTTACAAAAGGAAACATATATTTGCCCATGCATTCTTTCCTGGAAGTTCTTTAAATCTGAATACAGTATGGATTTATATTTGATTACTGCGTACAAGGTATGCTTAAATGTTCTCTCTTGCAAACTGTTCGAATGTGCATCTATATTTCAATATGGTCTTCTTTATTGTCTTGTACTCATAGCATGCCTAGATGACTTCATATAGTTGTGACAGCACTTTCTAGTCCTTTTACTAAACATTATGTGCAGGTGCTTAACTTTAGTGCACCCTACAGATGCTATGCAGGACACAAACTTCTAGAAAGCATGCATTACCTAAATGTAATTCATGGGTTGGAAATATCAGTTGCATGAAGTCATTTCCTTACCCTATGTATGCATGTATGTATGCATGTAGGTTATTTGTATAGCCAAAACCTAGCTAGAAAGCATTGAAGCACTCTACAATAAAGGTTGTGGAATATAATAGGGGAGGCTCATCTTCTCTACCTATGCTGCTCACTTTAGAATAACATATTCTTTGAAGAGCAAGATCTTAAGGCCTTCCTGAATCACAGGAGGGTGGAAGCCATCTTACCGTTGTTTCAGAGTGTGCAATCATAGCAGGAGACTGTTTGTTTTCTAGTCTGATGCTACTTGCAATTTTCGGAATCCAGTCTGGCAATACCTTGGCTTCTTGTGTTGAATTGACCTTCTGAGATGGTGATGTATTCAGTTAAGTATAATGGCATCATGCACATTAGAGATTTGAAGGTCATCTCAGCTGTCTTGAAGGTGATGGAAGTTTGGATGGTTACCAGTGTAATTCCTTCAGTTTGGAGGACCTGTTCTCAAATTTCTTCAGTCCATCAATGAGATGTGCTGTGGAATTATGAATAGGTTTCAGAGATGCAAGAGCAATGGTTTTGACACAGCGAAGGAGGACATTGCCACCCATCCAGGTGGAAGAGCACCAGGCCTGGATGACGGATGTGAAGTCTGAGGCAGGGATGAAAGGTTTGATTTGGTGCAGTATTGAGAGCAGGTACCGTATTGTTTGCATCTTCTCTGTGAGATGTGTTTTGGTGGAGAAGTCAAAATCAATGTTGAAGACACAGGTGATTGTAGTAGGGAGTGTTGGCGAAGGAGCTTTTGAGATCCAACTGTGTTTGGTGGCACGCGCAGGAGGATCCCTGCTTTGGTAGGCTTGAGCTTTAGGTAGGTACCTTATATATATGATTCAATTCTGCAAAGGCCATATTTCAATTACTGAATGTTGTTGAGGAATTGGACCTTCAGGTATAGTTGTGTGCCCTCAGTATACTGGTGGATTTTGATGCTGAATTTGGCCAACAGTGCCCTCAAGGACTCCTTGAAGAAGTTGGAGATGACAGTGGAGAGGATGGAGTCTGGTGGGTTTCTGAAGGACACTGGGTGCTGACCAGATATGCAGGTGCACATCTGGAGGAGCTTGTGTGTGTTAGTGAGGTAGGAGTCTAACCACTAAAAGACTGTGCCTTTGAATGCCTGGTTGGCTGTGCTAAATGCAGCAGATATGTCAAGCAGGACCCGGAGGCAAGTGTCTTCTTTGTTAATGATGTGGACTGCTTCATTGATGACCATCTTTTCATGTAGGTGAGTGTGCCAGTCTTATTAATAATCTTGCCTATGAAGTGAAGGTGGGAGATGTAGTTTTAATTCGATGCAAGACTTTGTTCCTACACAGAGACTTGCTGCTGCCTTTCAAACCCTTAAGGGCAACACAGATTCATCTGTATGCGACGCCTTATTAAAAATCAGTCAAGTCCTTTGTGTTTTAATATCTCTTTATGAACGCCTTAAAATGGAAACTAAATCTCATGCTGTGCTTTTGGAGTCACTACTGTTTAAGTTTGAAAATGTTGAATGATGTTGCCAATATTTACTGGAATTCAAGTACTGGTCTATTAAAGAAAGTTCTTGACCTTATACCTTATACTGAATACTGTCAATGAATGGCAAATGAAATATCCTGGTGGTCAGCTGATCTTTTTGGGGGATCTTTTTCGGGGATCTCAATGTATGCTTTTTTCCATACCCAGTTGTAGATGGCCCTTCGCTGTTTTAGTTCAGATAAGAATCATTTCGGGCAACACTGGACAGAAACACTAGAAGGGCTTGGTTTAATTATGCTGAATGGCTCCACTGGAGTAGACGGCAAAATGTACCGGGACGAATGGTCTCGCAAAATCAATCTTAGACTACATCTTTACAATTAGTGGTCTGTATGAAAGATGCATTGACCTTCATGTCATCCCTAATGACTTCAGCGATCATAGTTAAGTGTCAACTTCTTTTCAATGTGTACAGCATCAGTGTGAACAGTCATTTCCTGCAAGTTTAGATCTAAGAGTTATTCCTGCAGGAAATTGAATAAGCTGGAACCGAGTTTCCATATGTATGATAAATGATTCTGCCTCGGCATGTTTCAAAGCAACATCACTGGATTGGCAATATTCAACATTCATACTGGAGAACTAACAGGATTTCATGGAGGAGCTTCTTTCTGCCTCTCTATATAAGTGACTTTGGAGTGTCGGTTCCACTAGAAATCATTGTCATACCTTCGATTTGAATGTGGCTCAGTATAAAAAGGCTTTGTGCATCAAAATTAAATGTATTGCAAAGAAGTGTCCCTCTCCCCTAACTTTAAAAAACTGCAAATTAAAAAGGTAAAACAAGGATTCAAAAGATGGGTTAAAAATAACCATATTTTAGGTTATCAACGAGACACAGAGAACATTTTCTCAGTGTTGAGAAATAAAGAACATTTTGGTATTTTATGAACGATCTTGTTCATTCTCAACCCGAGCAAAGCAACTCCAATGAGTCTCCAATTTTGCTTATGTTTTTCACAGTCAATCTGGAAAGAAAGTTGACAACTCCCTTTTTCTGGACCGATCTTTGTGTGCTTGTCCATGACTATAACAAAGGACTAAATGGCTGATGTTATCAGTAGATTTTGCTCCTCAAGAGCTATTGGTCCAAATAATTTGTCCAACATACTATTCACGGGGGACCCTGATACATGGGCATCTATATTGTTGATTCTTTTCAACAACATTATAGCCACGTGTACATCTCCCAAGTCAAAGTCTTCTGCTTATATTTTACCTATCTTTAAAAAGTTTTCTCATTCAAATCCATTGCATTTTCGACCAATAGCAATCATTGATGCTGATAGCAAGTTATTTGGCACATTGGATCTCAAGCATCTAGAAAAGTGGCAAAGGTCAATTAACAAAATCCCTTTAAAGCAGACTGGTTTTCAAAAACATCACGCCACCACATTGAATGGGTTCTTGTTGAAAGCAGTTACAAATCAAGTGCACCAAGATAGATATGATTCTCTATACCTGGTCACAATAGATCATTCAGCTGCTTTTGATGCAGTGGATCAGGGTCTTCTTTGGAATAAGCTTCTGAAATGGGGAATCCTGAAGGGACTACTATGGCAAATTATTGGGTTATACTCAAATACCAAAGTACACGTTTTATTAGATCATGACAGTAATTTGTCAAGGAGTATACCCACCACCAGAGGAGTGAGGCTGGGATGTGTATTTGCGCCATGTTTGTTTAATCTGTACCTTAGGGACATTGGCGATTCGGTAAATACGGCAGCTCTTTCCACTCTGAAAATACAACATCTGAAGCTAACATGGCTCTTATGCCAACGATTATTTAATTTTTGATTTGAACCCAGTCAGATCACAACATCTTATAGCACCTTTTGCAGATGCTCATAGATTGAAGATTAACCCAAAAAAAGTGAAGGATTTTCTATACTTGGGATTCCCTATTTCAAACAAACAGAACATAACGTTCATCAAGGACTGGCTGTTTTCTCTTGGAACGGCATTAGGTAATCAACTGGTACACATGGACATTAAATATGGGAAGTGTTCCATAATATCCTCATTGAAATTTTATGAAGGGAAAGGTATACTCAAAATACTTTATGGTTTTGAGATACTTCCATTTTGGGCTCTAGACTTGCTTCCAGACTTAGAGGGTCGGTTGTGGAGGAGGATATGCAGGTAATTCAAGGTACTCCTCTAGCTACCAGCCACTACAAACTCAGTTTAATTTCACTTAAAGGCTGTGCCCTGTGCAAGTTCTTATACCTTTACTATTCGTTTTTATGCCCACCATGTGTTCCATCTTTATATATGGATTTAAATAAGGTGTTGATTCACAGAAAGGAAGTTTTTATGTGTGTATTTTATGATTATTGTGATCATTTACTTACTGATTTTGACCTGGCAACCCTGATCTTAAGGACAACCCACCCTCAATTCAAAATTAATTTATAGACAGGATTGGGCAATACAATCAAATCTTTTAATTGATTTACAGTATGATTCTTAACCGGTTGGAATGGTTGTTCCCTATTCTGCTGTGTACCCACAAAGAACTGTGAGACAAATATTTTTCAGGTTTCTAATGAATCAAGTGTTCACTAAAGAGATTCTGATTCATTATACAATGTTAACTGTTGATCAAGGTTCTTGCAGGTTCTGTGATTTCGTTAATACTATTGAAACCCTTGAACATTTTATCACATCATGTGTTCATTTTTGGAGTTTCTTAGAGTCACATTTTAGATAATTTGTATCATTCTTACCCTCAATGTCATGTGATTCTTTTATACAGCTCTGTTTAGCAAGATGTTGGACATCTGTGATCTTGGCAGTAACAGGCTTTTTAAAATCTTTGCATTTGGAATTAATTGATAATATTATGAGTTTTACATGTTTCTGTGTATTGTTAGTATTATGAATTGTAGTGTTGCATGCTGATAAATTGTTTTGTTAAAGGTTTTTTTAAACTGTATAACAATAAATACAAACATTTAAAAAACATGTGGAGGGTGCCCAGGAGATCTTGGAGATGTTCTTGTTTGCTTACACTCCTGGCATGTTGAAGTCTTCTAGGAAGCTTTTGATGGAATGGTTTGGTTAACCAATGGTTATGAGGTTCTCAATTTCATCCAAGAAGGCTTTGCTACTCTTTGGGTGTTATAGATCAGGTGGAATCTAGCAGTTCTGGTGTGGGACAGCAGAGATTGACATACCAGGAGCTCCATGGATTTTAGGGGTGAGGGATCCTGGAGCGTACATGTCCATGAAGTCTTGTGGATGACTGCAAGCTCCTTTGGGGTCTCTCTGTGTGATTGAGAAGTTAGATGCTGTAGTCAGCAGGGCCATGGGCAGGCCGGATGTGTGTGGAAGTGGGGGGAAGTTGTGACTCTGTTATGGGGAATGTGTCAAGGTTATAAATGGTGGTGATATCAGCAATGTCTGTCACATGGAAATAGGGGAGTAAGTGTTAAGGAGCATGAGGTTGCATTTGTGTTTGGGTGGAGTAGGTTGGGTGTTTGTAAACGGGATGTTGGTGAGGTGCTATAGGTTAGAGATGGGGTGGTGCTTGGTGTGTGATGAGTATTTGCATGTCAGAGTTACAGTTGGTAGAGTGAGGATAGGCTGAGGTGTAAATGGAATGAATGTGGTTTTGTTCTCGGGTGGTGTGCAGGACTTCTGGCCCTTAACTTCTTCCAGGCACTTACAGGACCAGACAGGTGATGTAATGATTGAAGCCCTTGACTCTGTAAGCCATTTGCTTCAGACTCCTGAGTGAGGTACACGCTAGTGAGGAGGGCTTTAAAGGGTAGGAGCAGAAGGAGTCAAACCATGGACAGGGTGCAAGAAACAGTTACAGGAGCAGAGGTTAAATGTCGTTAAATGCAGGCAAACATGCACAGATCACATGGTTCTAAGGGGGCAGCCAGAGGGGTGAAAGGGATGGAGGAGGAGGACCCTACATCTAAGCCCCTTAAAAAAGAAAATAAAATACTTGTAATATACTGTCAGCCAAAAATAAGTAATGTGGAGTATACTAAACCAATACAGCAGAAGCAGTCTTGAGGGTGAGCTAAAGAGTATACTGGTTGGCTCAAGGCATGTTTAATCTGACACTGACCGGTCTGGAGAAAAGGAACAGAAACCATTCATTGTGTGGAGGCTACACATACAGCTTAATCATTTCGATCAGTTAACATTTATCACCAATCAGAAATATTGTGAATATTTGTGCAGGTGAGGAGTAAAGACATGGGCCAAGAAGAATAGAGTGCAGTGGGAAAGTTTTGCCCCATGCCACCAACTTCAGGAGAACACCCCAAGAACAATTAGTAAAGACAAGGGCCAAGCAGAATAGTGTGCAGCGGGCACGTTGTATTCCATGCCACCATCATCATAGGAGTACCCCAAGAGCAATTATAAAATAAAGGGTTTGGGATAAAAAAAAAAATTAAAAAAAAAGAGTTCACATGATGCACTATGCCATACAATTTTCAGATAAAAATGCAAGTCAAAGACCTAGGCCTCATTACGAGGCTGGCGGTAGCCGTGCCTGTAATACAGGCACAGCTGCTGCTGGTATAATTATTTTCCAGTGCCCAGAAATGGCCAATTACTGGGTCATTACGCCTTTCCTGGACCCCGTAGTTGCCCATTCCTGCGCACTGGAAAAAATTCTTCCCCATTTCCATTTGAGCCTCATAGGGCTCAGTGGGAATGGGGAAGCCGGATGCACCGGCACCGTTATAAATAGTGCCGGTGCATCTGACATGCTCTGCTCATGGGTGCCGTTATGGCTGCCAGGCTAGTCCTGGCGGCCACAATGGCTCCGACAAGCAGAACTCATAGTTTGCCAGTCCGGGAACTACGGTACCGGCATGCTTACCGGTACCGTAGTTCCAAGACCAGCAAACCTATATTGAGGCCCATAGACTTTCTAGACAGTCCACAAGCAGCATGCATGAAGAAAATATAGTATTTCTGTGAACTATTTTCAACTCTTTATAAAAGACTTGTTCTCCATGGCATATCATGAACACATCTAGAGCACACCTTCTTAAGTCACTCTTTCTCTCACTCTCTTTATGAGACCCCAGCAGTTGCTAAGCGCTTTGCCACCAGAAGAAAACACACATATCTGAAGGGGTGGGTTGTATTGGTTGAAAGGCAAATTAGACAGCAGAAACAGAGGTATACCCAGATGTGGGAAACATTCTGGTATTTGGAGAAATACATGGGCATGGTGTGTAACTGCAAGAATGTCACCATCACAGTGTCAGTGTGGGAGGGACTTGTGGCAATGGGACTAGACTTTGCTGGGGTTCGGACAAAACTTGTAAGGGATCAGAGTACCAAGGTACAAGGTCTACCATTGCATTTTCTACTTTCTATTTTTTTTTTATAAGTGTTTGTGCATAGTATACCAAATCCACACATCCAGCAGCTATACCAACAAATCAGTGGCCAGCACACACTCTTAAACGTACCATTGTGCTTACAGATGAAACAGATAATTGAGTGTAATCTGAATGTTACCCTTTCCAAGTACATTTTGAAGAGTCACATTTTGTATTATCGACAAACGAAGGTATTACAATATTTATTTGTCCTACCATTGTAACCTGCATCTTATTATAAACATATCATGTTCATTTCTAGCTATAATTTCCAGTATATATTGTAGTCAAAATACAAATATTACACTTGTCTTACTGAGCAAAGGGCATTATTTAAATCTAGAATAAACATGCCAACTATTTTCTGATAGACGATTGCCATTTGGAGATTGACAGTTTGATATAAATGTAGCATACTCTTTAGAAATTTCCCTATGAAAAAGAGGGAGGGACAAATAATTGTGGTATGAGGGGTTCTTGTTTTTTGTATAAAATGATGCCAAATTATGAGACTATACAAAAGGTTCACAGATTTTTATGTTAGACTAATATGTGATAACAGGGTTGTATGTTTGCATCACTAAGTAGATAATAAACCCTGGGATTAGTGCCAATTTCAATGCTCACAATACTCACCCTAAAATGATTGTGTTTGTATCTAGTGTAGGGGAGAATAATGGACAGATTGAGACTGGCTAAATTCAAAGTGAGAAGTGTTGAAATAGTGCCTATGCCTACTTCACTTGTATACTATGTTTTCCATTGCTATGAATAAGGTGCACCTGCGGGATGTAGGTAGTCGCCTTCACACCATAGAGACAATACTTGATACATGGGTGGACTCTGTCACAACTAAACCCTCTGAGGAACAATATTTGGCCTTGAGTAAATGTCACCCAAAGAGTGAGTTTTTAATAACTTTAAATTGACAGGCAGAAATTAGGAAAGCTCCAAGGTAAACCAGTCTCTGGATTTATAGAGAACAGTGCCTGCTGCACTGGAACTATATGATTGACAGCAATACATAAACCCAAAGTATTGGTACGGTGCAGAGCAACATTATATGTCAAAATATACTGCCTCATTAATTATCAATCTTGGAACCACACATTCGAAAACACAAAGGTCCTTGGGTGTCAAAAATATTCTGTTGTAAGCAGTGTATTTCATTTTTCAACATCAAATACAATCTTGCCTTGTTCCACCAATAATATACATTTAGAAAGAGTTAATCTACATCTTTATGAATGCATGTAAAACACTGATTATTACATAAGGAGTTGTATGTGTGATGTGATATTTTGAAATAGGCACTAGTGTTTTTCTTGCATGGAATGGGAAGATTTGTTTTGTTGTTTTCTTGCAGCCCTGACTACAAGTTAAAACTCCATTTTAGCCACTTACATGTCCAAACATCGGGATGGGTTTAGGTTTCCCAAGAGATTTAGATTGACCATCTGGAGGGAATACGTTTGTTTGTCTTTCATGAACACATAATAAGGCAGTCAGTGTAATGAAAGGAGAACAATGGAATGTCTCCAGCAGGCTACTGAAGAACGAGCCACCCCTACCTTTACAAACTCCTTGGGAGGGAGATGAGAATGTTAGAAAGATTCTCTAAATATTGCACAACTATATCAAGGTCATGGTTTACCAGGAGATTGACATCTGTTAGTCTGAAACTATTTGTTTTATTGCTGAGCCTACAATGACCACTCTTAAAAAGTGCTCAGCAATAAAGCCACCAAACATTTAAGCATATGCAGGAGAATATCTCATTTTGAATCATTAATTCATTGAACCCATTACAGAGGCTTATTTACATTTTGCATGTGTTGAAGCAAGAGGTGCTGTGCATAATAGAAACATATTTGGTTCAAAACTTTGGAAACATATGACTTAGAGAAAACCGAAGAGGGTGGTTGGAAGCTGAGAGTCTCCTCTTTAATCTCACGTCAAACGCATTTCCTATGATTATGAAAATAATAATACACATATTAAAACCTGATAGCACAAATGCATGCTGCCTATGAAGACATGTGCTTTTAAAAACATATTACAGACGCTTCATTGAGGTGGTAAATTGCTACAAGAAATTATGGTAAACAAACTTATTTGCTGTTGAAAGTATTATGAGCAGATTGGGCCCCAGCCTTTTTTTCTTGTCACAGGTATGAACATGCTATGAAGAGTGTAGGGTGTATTCTCTAGTAGGATCTGACTGCTGGGCAAGCTAATGCATTGCTAATTGGAATCGTGTGACATAATTATGCCTTAAGACAAGAGGGTCTGTTCCAAACTGGTTCATTCATGAACCTAATAATGGTTTAAGTAATATAACCATACAATGAATGACGCTGCAAGCAGTTGTGGGCTTGGTCAGAGCAAATGATATGGCTCCATATCATTAAAGATCAATTCAAAGAGAGTATGATAATTCCCCCCAAAAAATAATAGAATCTCGTCACACGCTCGCAATTTAGGCTTTCACTTCGACTCTTCTCTCACCTTTTCCCACCACATCTCACTCACCTCTCGTGCCTATCGCTACCACCTCTATAATATTCGCAAAGTTCGCCCCTCCCTTACTTTCCATGCTACTAAACTTTTAATCTCCTCCCTTATCTTTTCTCGTCTCTTCTACTGCTCCTCCTTACTTTCTGGTCTACCTTCTACTCATCTTGTCCCCCTTAAATCTATCTATCACTCTGCCATTCGTACCCTCTGTCTCCTCTCCCCTTGTGACTCCATCTCCACTTCCTTATCCTCCATTGGTTGGCTCCCCTTTCACTCTTAACTTAAATTTCATTTTATCTGCCTAGTCTTTAAATCTCTCCACGATTTTGCTCCCCCTTATCTCTCTTCCCTTCTCTCTTTCTACACCCTCTCTCGCTCCCTCCGTTCCGCTGACCACTTCCTCCTCACTGTTCCTCCCTCCCCTTGTGCCTCCTCCCGTTTCCGCTCCTTCCAACTCCTGGCCCCCTCCACTCGAACTCCTTACCTCTCTCAATCTGCTCTATTCCTACCTTTTCCTCTTTTCGCACATGGCTTAAATCCCTCCTTCTCCATTCCCCGCCATGATGCCCCTCCCTCTTCCCTCTCCCACTCTCCCTACCTTCCCCTCTTTCTCCCTCCCTTCCCCTCTTCCCCCCTTTAAGCCTCTCCCTTTTTTTCCCCTACCCCATCCTCGCCCTTACCCCTTCCTCCCTCCTCCTCCTCCTTCCCCCTCCTCTCCCTCCTAGCTTTGCTCCACTTCTCTCCCCCTTCCCTCTGTCATATTGTGCTACATTGCTTCTGGTTACTGTTATTGTTATATTAAATGTATCCTGTTGTTGTTAATGTGCAGCGCTTTGGTATAAAGTGCTATATAAGCCAAATAAATACAAATACAAATACAACTCTTCTCTATAAGAATAGTCCCAGAAGGGGCTAATTTGGGGTGCTACCAAATACATTGATTATATATTAGAAATTAAAACGGTATTTAAAATCAAGGTGTAATTGCAGTCCAACCATAAAGACATTTTTCATCTGTGTGCACAGTGGTAAAATTATTGTCAACTGTAATCTCACTATGAGACATAGGGATAGCTCAGGGGCACCACGCTCGCCTTGGAAGCAAGACGACTCGGAGCAGCAATGGTTCGATTCCCGAGTCCACGCTTAGAAACCTCTTGGTATTAGGCGCATTATAAATACCCAATTACTATTACAATTAAATTGTACCCAAAGTGTTTTTACAGAAAGAGTTATCATTAAGCTATTATGTGTAGACGTCTGCACCATAGGCTAATGAAGATCTTCTTGATAAAGCATGTTCTGTTATGACCATAGTTATTTAATGACAAATGGGAAATGAGAGCAAGTTTAATTGTTTCTTTCCACCCCCATAAAAATGATGTGAATGTAATCCATATACCCCTCATTCTTGAACCGACACAATGGCACTCTATTAATAAGGTGAGAAGGGAGTGACACGTATACCGGTTTTATCAAATTATCAAACCATTCTCCCAGATTTGGTGGGTGAGTTGACGTAATTTGTGCATTCTAAATTTTTAACACAGCTTCCCTTGCCCAAACTTGTACAACCTACATGCAATGTATAATAGCCTACCTTTAATAACATGCACAAGCAAGAAACAAACTAACCCCTCACTGACACCAGGGGGAACACATAGAATCAAAGTGATATAAATACATGTATAAATGTAATTTGCTATGTAACAGATTTTTGATTCCAGGAATTGCTGTTGTTATTTGGGAATGCAATGTTCTTTGATTTGTTTGTAAATGTAACATTATGAGTAATTTGGGAATTTTTTTTAAGGAAGAGAGTTCTGATACAATAGCTAACACTGTCACAATTAAGTCTAGAATGCATTTTGCTATTCAGAATTAAACATATAGAGAATTTATTATATAAAATGATGTTTGTGTGTGAGAAATTGATTCAAGCAGGCACGTTACGTTATTTCTGTTTTTTGTGGACGTGATTTTCGTAATATTGTGATGCCTCCCCCTACACAAAGTTTGAGGGCCACCTTTAATTAATGTGTTTATTTCAATAAATCTGAGCTTTAATCAAAACACCTGTTTCTTGCCCAGAACTGTGGGGTGGGACTGTATACTAGGAGGCATTATATCAGTGGTGCCCACCTAGTGAAGAAGCTATCTATTAACCTTAATATATCTTCGACTATGAACAATACATACCGTTCAACTTCTGGATTGTGAGGATTAATGACTGTTTCATCTGAAACTCCTTTGAGATCGGTTCTGCTTCTCGTTTTCAGAATGAATTTATCCTCTCCACTATGAGGAGAGTCTCACTGGGTTTTGGACCCTCACATTTTTTAGGAGAAGAGAGACTGGAAATAATGTCTGTCTGAATGGAGCTCAGCAGACACAGTATCTACTGCACAGGCAGCCTTAAAGAATTATATTTAAATAGGATAAGTAAGCAGGTTTCCCTATATCATTTTGGAGAAAATGGCGTGCCTTTTTCAAATGAAAACTATACCTGTATATACAATTCAAATGTACTCTTTAAACACGAGCATGATCTGTCTTCCCATTAACACTTTCTGCTCTTAAAATAACATATTTGCCCAAAAGAGTCCAGACTAAATATCTGCCTTCCAAACGGGGTATCTTGGATGAGAGTATGCCTTAATGTACTGTCAGCAGATACTACCCCCAATGTCACTTGTACACTGTTAATGATGCTTGCCCAAGTGAATGTTTTAAAAAGGGTATTTCAAATATACATTTGAATTAACATATATCTTTGAGCAAAACCTTTTTTGTTTCAGATTAGATGTAAATATATTCATATTCTATGTATTCTATAATACTTCAGATTCTTTTTTTTTAAGTTAACTTGTATTGTTTAGAAATCCATTCCTTTCCAGACCCTTTCTTGTTTTGCTGGTAAGCTAAATATTTCTGGAGGTTCACAATGCCTTCGTAGTTGTGCGACTCTTTATGCAATAAGTACCAAGATTCAAACATTCAGCTTCACCAAAAAGATCTGTCTCTGGTGCTGCTGTGAATTGTTGAAATTCTCTTCCACCTGAGTTAAGAATGAGTCCAGAATATTGGAAGTTTCCTAAATCCTTCATATCTTGGTACTCGAATTCCTGATTTGCTCTGTATCTGCTATTTGTTGTATGGATCTTGTTCTTATCTATGTTTTGTTTTAATTGCATAATATTTTTTAAGTTGTATATTGTAATATTGTACAGCTATCTGCTGCCTCTTGCTGCCTGGTTTACGCTATATACAACTTTAAAATTAAATTAAATTAAAATAAAAAAACTCAAAGTCCTGTTATGCTCAGTGCCAAATGTGTTACTGTGTTTTTGAGAAACGTACTACACTCAGTTTACACTTTTAACCCATTGATTGATATGGCCAAACAGAGAGGTATTGTTGCTTCACAGCCAATGGCATAGGGATTACTGGGATACAACCAATACAAGAAATGGTCAATATTTGGCATTCACAACATAGAGCAATTTGTCAAGTAAGGATTATTGAATGTGGTTCTGTAGAGGAAAACGTGGGCCTGTGAGAATGAGACAAATGTAATTGACATTCTTGAATGGGTGAATTTAGTATCAAAAACAAAGTGAATTGCCCTTAAACTTGATCACTGTTGTTCTTACCAACATTCCTACTGGATGGCACAAAGGCACATCCCACAGTGGTGAGAAACAACATTTTATGTTCAGAAGAATAGGCATTAAGAGGTTATGCAATTTAAGACCTTACATTTAAGCACAATCATGTATGGTTGTTTTAACTCTAATCTTGTTACTGTTTGTACTTGAAAGGGGTGCAATCCAGTGAATGTAGACATGCCACTCTTATGTTTGTTGGAGTAAGTTTTAAGAAGCTGTGATTTGGTATATCTTGGTTTGGCTTTCCGCATTTATCAGAATTGAATGACTTAGTTGGAAAGAAAGAAGAACACATACATCAATACTGGTGTCTGTTACTGGTTTGGCCGTGGGATTTACACTTATCCACAACAACTAAATTAACTTTGGTGGGGAAGGAGAAATTGAAATGTTGCTTTGGCCAAAGAACTATCAAACTCACTCCCATCCAATCATTCCGCTTCGGGTCCCAATATCCCAGATAGTTTGCTCAAACGTGGACTGCTCGTCCCATACTCCCTTTGACAAATACTGCTGCTTGCAAGTGTTTGATGTAATTAGGTTATGATGTATGTAGCTTATTCGGTTTAGTGTGAGGCCAGTGTATGAGACCTTTTGCTGTCAAGTTATTCAATCTGTTAAAGTGTTCTTCGTATGTACATTGAACTGCTTTCAGCATTGCAGGCTCTGTGGATGTATCTTGCTAGTGTGTTGTTGGCAACATCATTATACGTACCTGGTGATGGTAGCTTGTATATTTCGGTCTGCTAGCAACAAAACAAACTCAATTGATGCTTATCTAAGTTGGAAGCATGGGTAAAGCCTATTTGTTCAATTTTGGATATCCTCCCTTTTCTCTAAGTCTTGGCACTTTCAGTTGTCTGGACTCTATCATGAACCAACAGAAATCCATATTAACCTATTTAAACTGCAATGCTATGTGTTTAAACACGGGCTGTGTGCAGCCTTACAAAGGGAAAATATAGCACGCCTCTTGTCATTTATAATGTTGCTCCATGTATAGCTTACCTAAGCGTGCATACTGCCATGCACTATGTTCCCTCTCTATGAATTCAGCAACCTAACCCTCCCTATTATTTAACACATTAGCTCCCAACAGTTTAACAACCTAACTCTATCATGCTTGTCTTGAATTCTGTTTTTATTTGTATTGTTATTTGGTTAAAAACAAAAACATTAACCTTGAACAATTTTCATTAACACATTTTAAAAACATTTTAAAAACATGCTAAAACACATTTAGCAGCAATACAAAAACAATGACAAATAAAATGTCCTTCAAAACAGTGCGATGAACAAAAGACTTAGCAGAAAAGGATCTTATATATCCATGAAAAGAACAAGATTGCCCTCAGACTCATTTTAGATGGACATCTAGTCTCAAATGTTTTAAGAAACCAGTAATGGCGAGTACTGTACTAGTTGTACAACCAGCTAAGCAAATTCACCATATCAGATCGTAATGTCCCTTTGTGAATATCCCTTCAATATTTTGTTTAGATAACTCCCTCTTGAGGCATCAACAGCCTTACATGACACCAATAAGTGCTTCAGGGTTTTGTGTTGTTCATCCATGTTACAGAAATGGCACATTGCTCGTTCAACAGGCAGCAGATCTCACCAGGGTCTGTTCCCATATAGAACTTTGGGAATGATTAGTGTCTTGACATCATATCACACTGGCAGAGATCACAACTGAACCATGACCAACATTAGGTAATGCACAATATCACTGAGACACATAAGGATACTGGAGTCAGGGTTCTTGATAGCAATTGAGAAGAATGTACCCCTCACAGTGACTCTACAAGAGCAGGGGCTTACTGTACCAGACCACGACTATGGGCATCATTATGACTGAGGTGGTAGCCAGGGAATTGCCCATTGCCGGGTGCTGGTAATTATTACTCCCCATTCCCTTTTGAGACCCATAGGGCTCAATGGGAATGGGGTGGCCGGTAGCACCAGCACCAGCACCGTTAATAACCGTGCCGGCACTACTGTGTAGGTCTGCTAGCCGCTGCCGTTCTGCCCGGCAGGTCAGACCTGCTGGGCTGACAGGCACCCGCGAGCAGACCTTGTAGTTTGCTAGTCCGGTAACAACAGTATTAGCAAGCTTACTGGTACCATTGTTACCGGACCGGCAACCTTGTAATGAGGCCCTATATCTAGGAGGCAACAACCGATGGTAGTGTGCCCCCTTAAAGGCTTTCTTTATTTTGCAGGCTGCAGAACATAATAATTGGTAATTTACAACGCGCTCAATACCCAGAGGTTTCTAAGCACGGAGCAGGGGTGGAACCTGTGTTGCTCTGCGTCATCTTGCTTACAAGGCGAGCGTGTTGCCCCTGAGCTACTCTTCCAGTCCAATATATTCCCTCTGGCCCTGAACTGCCTGGAAAGCTTGACTGAACAAGCAGGCACTAATCCCCCATAGGCTCATGAATGGGTGCAGACATTCCCCATGGTCTATCCTTAGGTTTTACTATATGTTGGTGCAGTCAAAAAGTACTGGAAGGGAATCCTCTTCAGAGCTGGTTAGGCCAAGGTTTCCCTTTGGTATATTGACTCCAGGTTCTGTTCTAAGCCTGCAGATTGATTCTCAGACTACTGGATGGCAGCAAAGGCAGGTCAAGGTGAGAACTCCATTGTACCCCACTGCTTCGCCTGTCTGGGGATTCTGAAATCATGAGCCGGGATGAATAGTTAGATGTCATATGTAGTTGGTCATCATTTAAGGCAACTTTGTTGCGAGTAAAGCAAGTGTGGGTATTTCATTCAGTGTTGCCTCTGTATTATGCTTGCATGGAAACGGAGGTTGATTTCCTGAACTTGTCTTCGAAGGAAGTCTATTTTGCAGGTTTTCTATGGGGATATTTGGATTCCTGTGCTTTCTCTGTCTGAGAATAAATACATTTTAAAAAAAAGCTAATTGCCCCATTTTTCAAAACGCACCCTGAGCTTTCATCCTTCGATGTGCCATTGATACCGTCAGCTAATGTGTCTGTCAGTGCTGCCGTCAGCTCATCAAGGACCAGATGCCTCGGCTTTCAGCTGACAGATCAGAGCTCCGAGCTCTTTCAAGTTCTTCTGTTTAGATGTGAAACAATTTCTGTTCATGTTTAGGATATCCAAGGTGGCTGGTCGCCATCTGTTCTTAACACACTGCTTGAAGCTGAAAAGCCATTGTCATTAATTTCTCAGCTCAAGTGCCAGAGTTAGTTTTTCACAGCAACATGAGATGTTGCTTCTTCCGACTCCAGTCTCTTCTCAAAAGGCAATAGTGGCGGCTAGTGATTTTTTTTGCAGGGCTGAAAATGTTTCTCACAAATATGCGGGAGCTATTGAGCGCAGCAAAGGAGACAAACCAAGACGAGAAGATCGAGTGGGATAAATAATGGGTAAAAGTGGTTCTTTTTTCACCTTGCTTTGTGTGAAAAATTGGGCAAAAAGCCACACAGTTTGCAGTCTGTTGTGTAGGGTAATACATGAGAAAATCCAAAAGATGCAAGCCAGCAGCAGAGCAAAGGAGCATTTTCCAACGCATTTTCATACCTTTCCAAGGCAATCATATTCTTCTATTATAGAATATTGCTGATGCACATCACCACAGCATTCTACTACTTTGTTCTTCACTTAACGCTGCTTCTATCCACCCATCTGTGTGTCTATCTCAATATCTCTGTTTCTAGCTACCTCTCTTTCTAAGAGGGTGTCTGAGTGCTCTCCAGCAGACAGGAGAGTGCAGGCACCAAATTAGAAAAGAGGCTTCTTGATTCTTCATCGAAACAGCATCAAGAACTCAATGCCATGGGCCTCCTCTGGGTAGGCATTCCACAACTTTGCTGCCTGCACCTCAGAAGGTTGTCCCGTGGCCTGGCCTCACTTGTTCTGTGAACGCAGTTTACTTGAAGGTAGATATGACTCTAATGTGTTCCTCCGTTGACCTGGGGCTAATCCATGAAGTGCTGTGTGGGCCCGATTGCCAATTCCGGGATCAGCCTTGGGGATCACTGGAAGCCTCTGCTGGACCTTGTGTGAAGCATCTTGGAATAGCAGATTACATGAGTTGATCTTAGTCCTGATAATGGCATGTACAGCTCCGAATTACTGTTCCATAGACGGCATGAGGTCCAAGGAACAGAGCATGTCTGAGCGCGTGGATGATCGCATTAAAGATAGACATTTTATCATTAGAATGCTGGAACTTAGTGGCAAATATCTATACCCTAGTATTGCCTCTTTCACTTTGACCTAATTATGTGAGCTTTTAACTCATGGACTTACTCTATCATCTCTCTGGGTCCTGTACAGATCACCATCCTCATGTTCATCTTCCTGCTTCGACAAAAAAAAATCTTCTTTCTAAGTATTTTAAAACTCCTTTGAATCTTTATCCAACAAGAAAAATGCTATTTATGAGACATCAAACTGACACTTTAAATAATCACTGTCGATTCTGTACTAAAGATCCAGAATCAATTGCATGCCTAACACTAAAAACACAAAGACATTGTTCTTGGAGAAATATGCACCAAAAAATGATGCACTGGTGGAATGGTGGCAGGGATTCCTGTCCGGTAAACACTTCATGTTGATATGTGCAATAATTGACTTTCTTGATATGAATTTGAAGATCTCGGAAAGATCAAACAAAAGCATATACGTATAAATTGATGCTGAATTGTCTGATGTGAGTGGGAAACAAGAGTAATGTATGTGTAAATTAATATGTGTAATAAACCCAAAAATTACAATAAATAAATAAATAAATAATGGTATCGCCTCCCCAAGTTGCCATTAAGACTGTTTCCACTAGCACAATCGCTCTAAATATTTGCCTACAAGTAAACAGAGCACATTCATTGAACTCTTTAGGATGTATCTCTCATTGGTGATGCACATATTATCTCCCTTTAGCGACCTGCTCAAGGCCCCACAGCCTCCACTTATTTCCCTGTGTTATACTTCGAGAATCCATGAAGAGCTTGCATGACCATCTCCTGCACTGTTGCTGTCATTGCCGCCTCATATTCTGCCCTTTTTCATTCAGCACACTATCTGCAGCTTTGCCAAGTCACATTGTTTTCTTCTAAGAAGGTATCCTTAACATTCACAGTTTTCTTTTTCATTTCAGCAAGATGCTGACATAACTTGAAAGGATAACTCATACATTAAGTATGCACCTCTGTCTTGCGGCAAAGCCTGCATGCCCCAAGTTCCAGTTCCCGGCAGGACGGATTCAGCCCTTGATCGTTCCAAAGTTCATAAACGGAGTACCACTAAATGTGGAGTTCACAGAAACTATCAGTACATCACTAAGACGAGGGAGGTATCCAGTTTAAAGCACTATATAGAAGCAAGCATTCTATTTTAATTGAAGCACCAACATTACCATTACCTTCCCTGTTCTTTTAAAAGACCTACAATTTTGACTTCAATCTACTGATAACAATGTGTTGTAATCTCCCCCCTCCCCTTTAAATGCAAATGGCCAAGGCACATTGAGTTGCTTGCCTTCTATTGGGAGACACGGTTTCTTGATCTATGCATTTTTAATACTCACCATATGTAACCCTTGCATTGCCTAGTGTCTGCTTGTGCTGTGTTCTGCTTTATAGAGCATTGCATGTGAATGGTATAATTAACAATGCCTCTAAGGGTGTATATGGTGCATGGAAATGAGTGTTGTACAAAACCAAGATGCAATCTCCCCTGTCATCCTCTTAGTACAGCACTGCATTTTACTGTGCACATTGTATATTAGTCAATAATTCCTTTGTACCTTATCTCCACCATATCAGCTCGCCTTATCTATTGGCTTCCAGGATTACTTAAATCTCTGTCCTGATAGTACTTGCATGCAGTCACTTTGATCTTATCATGGCAATAGAATTCCCTCACTGGATGCAGTACTCAGGTGTGACATTCGCTCTAGTGGAGCGCTGCACGTTGCTTTAAATATGGTGTGCAGCAGACAACCCTGTCAATCTTTGCCTGTCAGATTCTAGGATTCTACATGGCAGAGCCTGGCAACAGGTCTGTGTCGGTACCTTTCTAAGGTCTCTTAAATCACTTCTGTTTTAAAAATCCCTGGACCCAGCAAGCCACCTGCCAAGCTGAAGCAGACGACCTGACAAATGTTTGGTGCATGAGAAGGAAACCTTTCCAGAATAGGAGAGCCCCCCAACCCTTACAATGTTACCCTTGACTCCACTTTGTTTGTACGTACCGTATTCAGAGCTTACTCTGAGCAAGATGTAGGGGTGTGAAGGAGAAAAAACATTGAATCAAGAGCCAGCACTGTCATAAAACCCTATTCTGGGTAGAAGTAGTACAAGGGCGATGGAGTACAAGGATGAGTAGAGATTAGAACGCCTACTTAGCCCTGACACTTCTTCAAACCAAAACAATCATAAAGATTAAGCGAGTCCTTTCCCTTTTGTGAAAACCTGGGCTCAGGGAAGGATATACTCTCGAGGGGTGTTAATGGGGTTCAGTAGAAATCCAATTAGCGAAGTATACCGTTCCAAAGAAAAGCAGTGTCCAAGCAAGGTTCTGCAAAATGCGATATGCTTTACTGAAACACATCATATGCAATAACATCTAAATATAAAACACTAAAAAAACACCCTTATTGAAAGAACACAGAGTATCCAAAATAACAAGGTGCAGTACTCTGGTTCATAAGATAGGGGAGTAAAGGCAATAAAAACCACAATGTGCAAAAGGACATGCTATTAAGTTTCAAAACGGGATACATGTGACATAGCCAGATGCTGGGCCCCAAAAGGACTGTGGGGCGGGGATCGAGGGGGCGGGCAGGTATCAGACAATAATACCTTCATAGTGTCTTGTTTGTTGGACATTGGCAATCCGGCGTTCTCTGCGCTGTATGGGTCTGAGAGTCATGTCAGGATGCAACCATCGTGGAGGTCCAGTGGCAACCAGATGTCGGTGTGTGGTCGAACTGGAAGAAGGCAGATGATGAAGGTCGGCTTGAGTGATGCGGATCGTAAAAGTCACCAGGTTTAGTTTGATGGTGTTATGTTAATGGGATGTGCAGCAGATGGGCTGGTTTGATGCAGGGGTTCGAATAATGCAGTTTGGGAAGAATACCATGGTCAGTTGGGTCATCAGCGATGAAGGAGCTGGTGGGTGGAATGGCGGTTTGAGCAATGCAAGTGCAGTGCTACTTCTCTCTTTGAGCCATTGCAATGACATGCTACAGCTGACACAGAGCGGCAGGGAACTGGGTCGAATACTTGGAACTGCGGTTGGAATGCGCTAGAGTGTAAAAAGCAGCTCCAGGGTGTTCTGTGGGTTGAAACTGGATTGAACACGCTCAAATCATGGCTTGCAGCAGTTCAATAGTGATATGGCAGGAATCATGGCGCTCTCGTCTCTCAGGAGCTGTGACCAAAGGAGCTAAAAGACAACGTGGCTCCTTTCGTCGGTCTCCAAACCTGGGGAGACTGGCACACACCTCCACTAGTATTTCCGCAAATTAAGGTCCTGTGCAGTGGTGTGGGTGGCAGACTCACCGTTCAGTGGTCCCTGGGGGTTGTTAGGGGACAGAGATTACCTCTGCCTTGGAACGCCTGCCTTCCCATTACAACAGCAGGACTTTGGACAGGACTACTCTCCCAACAGGGTCCAATGAAATCTTCTTGAGGTTTGAAGGCCAGAGTTGATTCAAAGAAGTGTTAGGAGACTCCTTCTTTTAAAGGACAAATTCTACAGGAGATTGGACAAAAACAAGCCTGCATTACAGGTATAATCCCTGTCCTTGGAACAAGTGGACTTTGCCTTCTGACATCACACCAAAAGCGTCTTGTGCTACAGAAGGTGGAGTGGACAAGAAGGAAAGTCAGAGGCAGAGAAATAACAGATGGTAGAACCTCCCTTGAACTGTAATGAGCCCCCTCTGTCTATTTTAAGGAGTTAGCACACAAGGGCAGCAAGTATCAGACACCCCCACATAATGTTCCAGTAAACGCACAGCAGAATTTGGAACAATGGACCTGGCCCACATTGAAGTGGCAATTATAATTCAAATTTCAGGTCTTACAATGAATGGCATCCTGGTTCATTAAACATGTGTTACCTCAATTGTTTTATTTTACATTATTTCAAAACTGACAGAATAGGCTGATTTTGCACAAGTCACGTTATTGGGGTGCATATGTCACTTTGGTTAATCAAAACAACAATGTGTTTTTGTAATTTTTTTTAATACAATTGCTATGTTTTTTATGAGATGTCATGGTATTCACTTGTGTTGATTAATGCAGAATCTTTGAGCTATAGTTAAAATGTAAAATGCTTGGAGTTATTAGCATTTGTGAAACAAACTCAACAGTATATGTGCTTTCTGTTTAAAACTGCCAAAATGTTCTTTTTTCAATGGGGTCTATTGAATATGTTCAGAACTTTTCTGCACAGCTGAATATGTTCAGAACTTTTCTGCACAGCACGGGCCCAGAGATTCAGTTTACCATCTGGAACCCCTCTTCTTTAAGTCAGGTTCCAGGAATGGAAAACAGTTGGGGATTTCGTCGACTATAGTGGAATTTTGGGGCTGTCAAGAATAATGTAGGGAGGGATACCCAATTACTTTAAAAGTTTATATCTTGATCATCACTTGAATCAATGTTGGAGATTTTGAATATCCCCAAAATCACTCCAGTGTCTGCTGACTATGTGGGAATTAATTAATTAAACAAACGCTGGGGATCTACTTATGGATGCCCACCCCAGCAATGTCTATATAGGGAAGACATTCATTCAAATAGATCCACACCAAGAGTTTGTTCTGTGGGAGTCATGGCCTTTTTTTTAGAATCTCTCTGGGTCCTGCACAGGTGCATCAGGCCTCCTGGGTCATCTCCTGGAAAGTATAGGAATCTGGTTGGACTGTTTCGCCAGGCTCAGTTATAAATGGCTTACCACCCTGAAGTCTGTTCTGTTGATCAGAATTATGCTTTTTAACTTGTTGCATTTTTCTTTCTTTATACACGAGGTCTGCATCTTGCATTACACAATATTAGTTTTTCTGATCACCAGGTCATCAATATCCATTTTCATATTATAACCTATATTGGAATGTAGTTGGAAATAGGCCTCAGGCTTTTACTATGCTTCCTCTCATAACCTTAGTGTCATCAGGGACGGATTGGCCTCTCGGCCCTTCGGCCCGTGGCTGGGACGAAATCGTCTCTGGCGATTGGGATCTGGTTTTTGGCCATACCTGGGCTGGTTTGGAAAAAAAGAATTGAAAAAAATATATATTTTTTCCATTTTTTTTATCCAAAAAGCTTTTCATCCTTTGTACGTCAATAAATGAGTACCAACACAGGTTGGGTGATATTGTATACATATTTGTTCTAAAAAAAAAAGAGCTTAAGTGTAAGTGCTATACAATAACATATTATCATTTGGCCTTGGACGTTTGCTTGGATTCACAGTAATTTAGTGTACTTAGGAACAATGCTATTTGATGCCACTTCCTGTTTTTTCAAGGGGTGAAAGGTCGTGTTTCATTGCTTCCCGGGATGTCACTTTAGGGTGGGGTCAAATGACATCACTTCCGGTGATGTCATCAGAGGTCAAGGGTCGTGAGGCAGGTCACTTTTTTGAGGAAAGGGGTTGGCCACTTTTTTTTTTGGTGACTGGGCCTATTTCTTGTCCCAGTCTGACCCTGGGTGCCATCCTTGACCCAGCACACAACATCCTGCTCTAAATGGTCATCTTCTACCTTTCAATACTGCAAAACAACTAAACTTCTCCTTAGACCTTTCGGGAGTTGGCTACTGTACCAGTCTCCTCTATGGTCTTCCCAGCTATGCATTTTCACCTCTGGACAAAGTAATGAACTTTGCGGTCTGCACACATTTCAACCTTTCTTGCTTGACCTCTACCTCCTCTGCCCGTCGCCCGATTGGCTGGCTATCAATGAAACAAAGGGCTAAATATAACATTCTTCTCATTGTGAGGGGTCAGAAATGTGAGACGGACAAAAAGGTGTAGTTTTATCCCAAGTTGCCATATTATTAAATAACAAGGGGTGAAAGAAATGCCTATCTCTCCCTAATCTAACAAGAATGTCCCTGCCTAAAAAGCTAAAGCTTAAAGAAAATGACCTAGTGTCCAAAAAGTATTTGACCCTCACACTAATATGCACAACAACACAATTGTACAAGGTTGGTTTATATGTCTTATATTCCACAAAATAACATATTGGCCCTTATTACGAGTTGGGTGGTACGGGGTTAACGGCACCGGTAAAGGTGCCGGTGCCGTCAACCCCGTACCGCCCGATCACGAGTTCCCCTCGCGGGACCCGTTCTGCACGTCTGGTTTTACCAGACGTGCAGAGCAGGTCCCGCGAGGGGAAGAGGGAGCAAACAACGGGCCATCTCGTAATGGCCCGTTGTTTGCTCCCTCTCCCATTCCCATTCAGCCCTATGGGGGCTGAAATGGGAATGGGGAAGGACCGTGTCCGGGTCCTTGGAGGGAGGAATTACCAGGCCTTCTGAACTCGGAATGGCCCGGTAAGTCCTCATTCCGAGGACACGGACGCGATTCGGCGAACTCGTAATGAGGCCCATTGATTTGAACTCAAAGGGCATCATTACAAGTTTGGCGGTAGCCGTGCCCTTATTAAGGGCACGGCTACCGCCAAACTCTATACCGGCCCGGCACCCGCCAATGGGCCATTACCGGCTCATCACGAGTTGAATGGGCTGGTAATTGCCCATTCGCAGGTGCTGGTATGACTGGCCTGCCGATCACCATTCTGCCCTATAGGGCAGAATGGGGTTCGGGGGCACGGTTGCACCGGCACTGTTAATAATGGTGCCGGTGCAATCACAAGTTCTGCTCGCGGGTGACAGTCTGCACGCCTGTCAGACCACGCGTGCAGTCCGGCACCGGCAAGCAGAACTCTTAATGTGGCGCAGAGGTAACAACGGCGCCGGTAGCACTACCGGCGCCATTGTTGCCTTTCCGCCAAATTCGTAATGAGGCCCAAAGTCTTTATATAGTAATCCTTGCGGCCAGGGTTGGATTACCTTCCCCAGGATCAATTCAGAAATACCTAAAACAAAGTCCAAGTTCAAAAAAAGTTCTGTGCAATAATCAAGTCACATTCAGTGTAGCATACAAAGTATCTTCCATTCTATATATCCTTCCACTTGGCAAAGGGAATATCTTTCTTTGAGGGACTTGTTCACAATTCAATGCAAAGTTTAATTTCTCCACAATCTCTTCCTTGTGAAAACACAAATCTTTTTCTCCAAAACCCAAACTCATTAATCAATGCAAATGCTCTTCTCTCAAAGCGCCATGCAGTTATTAGGGCATCATACTTCAAAAGAAACACTTTAGTTAAGATGACTCAATAATCCCTGTATGCACTGCCTTCTTCTTCAAAAGAAACACTTTAGTCAAGATGCCTCAATTATCACTTTCTGAAATGTAACACTTTTCAATACAAGGTGATGGAATTAACACTTCCTCTTCCACCACATTTTTTACCACAACCACAGTACTTTAAATCATGTTCTTCTTTCCTGCTACACTCGCCTGACATAACTAATTACATTTGTTTGGTTCCTTTCCTGGTGTACGCGCCTGCCATGATAAAACTCCCCATACTACAAGTGCACTCTGTGGTTCCAAAACTTACCACATCAGAATCATAAATGAGGTGATTTGAATTAACATCTGCTTCTCTTCATAGTCTCTTGTATCTTAACAGAGTGGGTTACAATTATTCCCAAGTTAAAATTCCATAAATAAATAATGGTTCTTTTGCTAGCCTTTTAGCTGTAGGCAATGCAGGTTACAGTTCTCTCCCTCTCTGTCTTTTATACAATCAGGGCTTTGCTTTTGCCATCTTTGGTTTCTGTTTATGTAACCTCTTGGCTGCTGGCAATGAGAGTTACAATTATCTCCCAATTGGTATCCCTTTTTCGGAGAGTTGAGCCCTGCTTGCCCGAATATAAATCTTTTACGGCTTTGGCAATGCGGGTTATACTTGTCCCCTAATTGGTATCACTGTTTAGGAAAGTTGTGCCCAGTTTACTTTGATTTCTCTTTTCTATGGCTTTGGAAATACAGGTTACAATGATCTCCTAATTGGTATCCCATATTGGGAGTGTTGCTTCCAGTTCCAGTGCATTAGTTAATTAGTTTGGTATTCCAAAGAATTACTTTCACCTAGCGGTCTTCTTCGAAATGCCTGGGCAACTTGCTTCAGGGCATCTCATCAGTATACCTTTGCATCGCCTTCTGACTCACTGGTGTTGTTATGGGTCTCTTCGTGGCCTCCTCTGCTGCAGCCAGCTCCAGTATGACTGCCACCTTGCGTGCAGTCCTTCACTGGAGCCCCGGTAGCTCTGTATGATCTCTGGTGCCACCTTGATACCGGAGCAGTTCATGGCATGTCAGGAATTCCTCGCCCACATGGCATGGCTTGCTTCATCACTGCTTCCCGCTCTGCATTCTCTAAATTGACGCGTTTCCCCAGCATCTAACACATCTCCTGCACAGCGTTCTGCTGCCTCCGTTACTACACCAACAGCTTCCTCCTGCCTCTGCACCTAATGTCAATGTATCTTTTTAAGAGTGCTGCTCAGGTGCACTCTCTCACAACAACTCGACCACTCATGCCATTTCATCAACTCAGAGTCCATCCTCCTCGTCCCAGTGCTATGGCATTATGGTAATTGGAGTCCATGATGTTTTTTGGTTGTTTTATAATCAGTTACCTTAATCTGATTTGTTAACTGAGAGTGTTCAAACTCCTGGGAAGTTTGTAAACGAGTTGATTGTTTACCTTGGGTTTACGACCGTGACATAAGGCAGAATCATAACAATGAGAAGTTTTGTGATCGACATCCTGAATTCCCCCCAATGTACGACTTCCATGCTGGACAAAATAACTTTCATGGTCTGTAGTTTGGTTAGTTCTGGGAGAGGAAATCCTACATTGACAGCATGCCTTTCGATATTCAGGTATTAGGGCAATCTCATTCTCAAAAAGGGATAAATACTGCTTCTCTCCCACTGGAGTCACCACTTCCCCCTGACAGCCATGTCCTCCCATGTGATCCTCCCTAATGTTACGCCCCACAGGGTTAGGATCATGTAGCAGCTGCCTTCCCCTGGCCATATGGGAGGAGACTTTAGTCTGGGGTTTAGTGGTGGATCCGTAGGATTCATCACATCATATTCAGAACTGTCCATGAACTTGCCCCACCCTACCTATCTACTAATCTCACTCCCTTAATCTACTCCTCATTCATTCAAATCATCCTCAGCTCACCCCCTTGCCACCACTAAAGCCCCCTGTGCTATCCTCTCATTTGTGTTCTCTCTCTCTCTCTCTCTCTCTCTCATCGCTCCCCTATTCTGGAATGCTCTTCCTCTCCCTCTATGTACTATTCCAACTCTACTGCTATTCAAAGGCAATCTCAAACCTCTCCTACTTGCTGAAGAACCTGTTTCCTAGCACTCTACGCTATTGCATCACCCTGTTTTCCTCTTTCCATACCCATCATGGACAACCCTACAACACTGTTCCATCACCCATCCATCCTTAACACAGAACATCCTGCACCATCCTATGTCATTCTGTCCTATTGTCCCTGTGTTATGTTTCCACCTTCCCTTGCAACTTCTGGTCTTCAAGTCACATTCTCTCGCTCCATTGTAAAGGACCATGTCCTCTGCTTTATTATCAATGTTAAGTTCTGTATGCATTTTTGTGTCAAAAATGTATTGCTTTCCGGGTGACATTTATTGATAAATGAATAAATAGATAATAAAAACATCTCTTGCCTCTGATTGTTCTCTGCACGCAACCTCACCATCCTATACCCTCCCTATGCCTCTTCAAACTCTTCGGCTCTTGCTCCCTACTGCAGATCCTTTCAAAGTCTGGCGTAAATGTCAATAACTTGCTTAAGAGGGAGCTTGCTCTGCCCTTTCTCCTATCCACACTAGTTGACCCCACCAGTGCCTCCAATGATGCTTGTTAATGTAATTTTGTATATTAAAATGTTATTGCTTTAGTTAATGTTACCTTTGTAAGTCGTCTGTTTTCTTATATACACATTTTATTCAGTTTGTTTAGTTTTTCACCTAGTAAATGTCCTACATGTGTTCACCATCGTAAACTGGCTCATCACTTGGTCTCATATTTGTGCTATTGTACGGGCGCCTTTTCTGGGAATGCCTCTGCCATCTGTAAATGTTTTGAAATTGACATCCTTGTTCATCAAATAAATATGTATCAAGGGATGTTCCTCTATCCCTCCCTCCTCTCAATGAAGTCATAACCTCTATGAAAGGAGACTTTTAGCTGTCCACAACCCCTACATGAACCAGCTAAATGATGAGTTCCAACTACATTTACAGAGTAACCGAAGCAGAAGATTGGTGTTACCCAAACCCTAAGCTCAAACTATATGGGGACAACTCCTTTGGCAAATGTCCACTCATTTGTTGCAGTTTCTAAAGGCCTCATATCCCAAAAAGGCATGTGTGGGCAGAGCAAAGCAAGTAGGCTCTTTATCAAAGCTCACTGGCAGCCGAAGCTCATCCCATGCTCATACCCCTTCAGAACATCAATCTTTCAATGACTAATCAAACCCTGGCATAGCTCCTATTCTGGAATTGCGAATCCACAAATTATTTAGAAACCCACTACCTTTCATTTAGGTAAGCTGTTGAAGTCTCCTTTGAGGTTCACAAAGGCTAGCCTGCAAGTTAATGAAGCCAAATCCTATTGATTTGAATTAGTGTATTGCTTTCAGCAGATGTCCCCGTCACCTGATTGGCGAATGAGTGGTTGACAAGGCTGATTACTTTAAATTTGAAAAATTACAATTGGATATAAATGTATTTCTCTCCACAACAACTTTCCATTGGCAGACTATAGGAATAAATCTAGGTAGTTCTTGTATTAGATATGTAGGATGCTAGGGGGGCACTATGACCAGATCTAAGAAAGCTCTGCAAATGCCAATGAAAGTTAGTTTAGGGTTTGAGAAATTGGAATAAAATCCCATTGCTGCCCAGGCAAATTTAGGAATAAGCAGACATTCTAAAATAATCACCTACTTTTATCAACTCTATAGTTTAGTACAGCTAGGGCTGGTAATCCTGAGAGCCATTTTTATAATATTTTCTCTAAATGAGTTGTCCATGGGAAACAACATGAGAAGCTTATAAACAGTTTCTGAATGTGTACAATTCAAGAAAGAAATTACTTTGCATTTGAAATGTGGCCAATTGACATGTCTGCCGTTGTGTCTCTGTGCATAACAGAATCATTTAGATGCATCCACTATATTGATGCCAGTAAATATATTATACAATCACTGTGGATGAAGCCGGAGCATGGGTAAGCACTGTCATGACTTTTTAACCATGGAGCATATTTGTCAATTCAGCACTACGCGCATAGAATCCACATGTCCATTATTTTACAAACTAAAATACAAGCTCAAGAAAGAACACTCTTCCAGATGTCGTACTCTTGCAAGCATAGTTAAAGAATACATCATCTAAAGTCCAAATGAAGTTCATAATAGTGCATCAAAAAGTTTAGCTACATATCACCAACCATTACAACAAAACAGTATGGTAATATAGAGACAGATCTCCAAAAATAGGTAGAACATTGATGGGCATTATATAGTCCATGTGGTCATAGCATCCCTGAAGTAGTTTCTCTTAAGTACTGTCCCAGAGATAACAGGAGATATGTCAATTTACTAGAGAGCCTCGGTTTGCATGTTTCTCAACACAAGTTGGATGGACTGGGTTGAAATCAAGATAGGCTGCAGTGCCCCACAAGTTGTATTTTGCTTTCAGTTCAGAGGTTTCATGACGGCATCTCCAGTAGTCTCTTCCAGTCTGAGGGAGAATGTGCATTATCTCTAAATGCTTAGATTTTGAATGATGAAATCTCTTAGTAGATTGTCTGCCACATAGGGAAGGCATTTAGGGTTTCTTTTCTCTGCATGTTCAAAAAAGTCCAGGTGTCAGTATACACAGTTCTCTGCACATATCTGCTGGTCCACAGATAACCAGGATTAGTCCACAACAACCCACTGTCATCAAAAGGCCTCCTGCAGACTCGTCAAGCGAGGTATATGAAAAAATGTCCCAAAGAGAAATAATTCATATTAATGTGTTAAATTAATGTAAAGTAACATTCATATTAAATTGAACATCAATCAAAATGTAAACAAATAGTAACAAATATCTATAGAAAAAGTCATATTGAATATTAGTCAAGGAATTACAAAGTTAAATGTAGTTAGTAAGACAATTACTGCACTTTAGATCAATAGATAAGTACACGAGTTAAATAAGAACAACATCTAAGATAGCATATATAGTATTGGCAGGGAAAATTCCTAACAGAAATAGATTAAATATAGTTACACAAGAGGAAAAAGTGAAATGAATTAGAAACAATAACAAATGTTCACAACTATAATTCTGAAATCTGTAGCATGGGCAATGCAGAAAATGATGTTTCACCATTACTTGATTTCTACAATTTCTTAAGGAACAGAAATTATTGATATGGGACCATGTACAGACTTTATGAAAAATATCCAAACTGATTGACCTAGAATTATTTTGTCAAAATTACGAGATATATTACTTATTTACTTATATTGAGGTCTCCAATTAATTCCCAATCACAATCAATTTCCTCTTTTGTCATGGATCTGGAGAGTGGGACATATTCTTCTTGAAAGTAGTGCAACCTAAATGAGCATGAGTTCAATTGTGTCATCATTTGAATGTTGCAACACATAAAGCTTCAAAAAATGTTTTGCCCTAATCAAACTCGATCTACCTCAATGGGCCATATGGAGCAGTTAGCTCAATGTCTACTTTTTCTTCTTCTTTGTATTTTAAATTATGTTGCAAAATGGTAATGTTTGTACAGATCCAAAACTTGATTCATGTGTTTCTGTAGAGGATTGTGTGCAGGGTCAGGGATATGGAAAGGATTAATTGACCCATCTCAGCTTTGAGTAGGCAGCCTACCAGGGCTTTGCCAGAGCATGTCCTATCCCAGAGGATGTAATTAAGGAGGAAGCTGGTGGGTGGAGACAGGAGGAGAGATAGTGATGGAGATGGTGAGAGTGTAGTAAGATCAGGACACAGAGGGAGGATGGAGAGATGTAAAGAGATGGAGAGGAGAGTACCATGTGGAGGATGGAGAAGGAGAGAAGAGAGACATATTTCTATGTGTCATGTTATTTCATGTTATGGATGAAAAGTGTTCTGCGCTGACTGTGGATCCCTGAGTCTCTTTACCATTGTTTCTACAAGAGGTGTGGCTTAAGAGAATGACTGTTGCAACAATTCTTCAATTAGGAAAGCGGAGTGGAAAGTGGACAAAAAGTGATCTGCAGTGATCTTGCGAGAGCTGAGGCAGTCAAAAGCATAAGAACTCTGATAAGCAGAGACCACGGGAACTCTTTCCCTTGAACTGACAATGAAGGACTGACCTCGCTCTTTGATCCCGTAAGGTAAAGTGTGTTTGTTTGGCCCTAAGGAAGCGCATTGTTAAGAGTGTTCAGTAAAGAGCGGCCGGGAGACTGTTGGATTATTTCCTATGATGTCGGCTGCCTTAGCATGAGTGGAATAACGGCCACTTTCAGGCGTGGTACAGACCAGTTCGTTTCTACGCTGAGATTGGATTGTATCCTGATTTTCTAATCTTACGCGCATCTCCGGTAAACCGTTGGTTCTGACACCTCACACTTTTTAGACGGTATATATCCTTGAAATAAGATGCCATTCTATAAGAAGTACCGACAGTCAAACTACAACTTAAGGAATACGAGCTACAAAGGCGCTCCGAAAGCCGCCGACAACGGGGCTGGTAATAGCAAAACAAAAAAGAAAGCACCATAGAGCAAAGGCTCTATAACTGCATTCTTTCCTGCATGCAACCTGCCTCAAAAGAATTTGACCATAATGTAAGAAAAGGATTTGACTGGCCACAAGGGCAGTAATCCCCAAGACATGACCAATTACGGGGATATTGACAACAATTCTCTTTTGGAACTTTGTTTATCAATGCAAAGATCAATGACCCCAACACCAAAGAGACCCTTGGAGAACAACCCTCAGGGACCTCATGCTGAAGAGTGTGCCGCCAATCTAGATCCACCAGACAGATTGTCGGCCTCACCTAATTTAGCAATACACCTTGAAGGCTCGGCCACTGAAGGTGAACCAGAGGGAGTAGGGATTCTCTTTCATGCCCCTCAGCCTTAGCTGAACTACAAACTTCAATGGCTTTGTTACAATTTGCATTGAAAAAAATTTACTAAAAATGTGTGGTCGTACACTTGAGAACATCATCTCTAACAGGAGCCAAACAGTGTCATTATCTGAAAACTGTAAAGAAGAGATTGATAAAAACACAGTTGAGGCTGCTCTAGATCTGCCGGAGCCTGTACTTGCTCCTGAGCTGGATGTGAATATCAGGGATAAATCAGTGATATTTTATTCCAGGAAGCAACGGTGCTTGGCGAGAAGGGCAGCCGTGAGCAAACTTCTGTGTGCAGTAGCCTCTCTTCTCCCTGATACTGCACCTTCGGCCAAAACAACAAAAAAATCAAAAAAGAGAGATGCACAAGCAAAAAACCGGCATTCTAATGAAGCGGGCCGCTTGACTAGCTGGATCATTCCCTATAAAGACAAGAGACTCTTTGTGGAGAAGAGGAAATCTTAGCGGTTGTACCACCACAACCATGTGCTGAATCAGATAAGAACTCCTCTACATCAAATAAAAGGTCAGGAACCTTACCGCATGAAATGAGACCATCACCCATGATCCATGTGGACAAAGTAATCCCCATTGGACGTTCCGGGACCCAAATATGCATCATTAGAACCTGACCAGAAAAAACAAGACAAATGGTTCGTAAGAGCACAACTCATAATCAGACTTCACTCTGTTCCCCATCTACGAGTCCTTAGGTCAGAGGACTTTGAGTATATTGAACCACTAAAAGTACTTAATCCAAATGAATCAGCAATTCACTGTAAGCTCCTTGCCACTGCCCAAATGATTTGTAAAATATCGCGAGAGCCTTCTGATGGCCTACGTTGAAATAGATGTGGATGCTAATCAAGAAAATCCCAAATTGCCAAAGAAGGACATAATGGGGAGTAAGGATATGCTTAGCCCATCTTCCCTACCAAGAGGAAAAGATGTTCAGATGGTAGACATTCAAAACATGTTAAAGTGGCTCGCAGAATCCTTACCAGTAGCAGTGCAGATGCGCTGAGATTGATCGATATTTTCTTGGAACTGTAGGGGTTTTAGCCATTTGTTCTCCCCTGAAATCTCTTTATCTTACATTACCAGCCATACATGCATATGTCTCCAGGAAACTTGGTTGACGTATCCCATTATACTGAATAAGTATATGATTTAACAGTCCCTAGTCAAAAAGGGCCTATGAGGGTTTGATTAATGGAATAGCACGCAATGTCAACTCCTATCGAAAAAGTACTAAATTCGATGATTACATCATTGCTGTCGAAATAGAAAGACCTTACTGCGGAGTTATGGAAAAAATATTGCTTATTAGCCTGCACAATGCTTCAGGGGCCAACTTGAGAGAATCCATCCAGGAGGCCTTTCATGAACTCCTGATTCAATGGATTTTAACATCAGGGAATAATTCTGTAATAGTTGCTGGCGATTTTAACTGCCACATGTGTGGGGGAAAGGGGACCACTACTAGTCCATATTTAAAACCTAGGAGTAAAATGATTCATACAATTGATGACTCCGAGGGATTGTATTTGCTGAATTTCTTCTGTAGTTGGTACCTTGAAATGATAAATGGGAGGACCCCCAGCGACCATCCTGGGAAACATACTTGGAAAAGAGGTTGTGCCAGGAGTACCTTGGATTATATATTTACTAGTCCTGAAATTGCATCTCGTGTCAAGGACATGAGGGTGAGCCCAAACAAATGGAGCAACCGCAACGCAATAATCCTGACATTTGCAGCTGACGAAAAAAGTCCCAATATTAAACCTTTGGGCAATATGAGGGAAAATCACTCTGCGACCCGCATTTTTTGGTCGGAAAAGAACAGATAAGGCGGCATATGCAGCATCTGCAATGATAACCACTACCTATAGACAGTTTGCCACCATGTTTGTGAATGAAATTGAGAAGTGGATCTCTTCTTTCATGATTAGTCACACTACCTCTTCAGCAACCATTTTAGTTAATGAGTCAGCTAAAGGGAATATCTTTGATAGTAATATTAGAGATGCTAAAAGGTAAAGCTTGTGGTAAACCATTGATCTATCACTCCACGTGTGGGATGCACAAAAATAAGTTCAGAGCCTGGGAAAAAATCAAGAGGCGCACAAAGAAGATCGCACAATGGCAGCATACAGTCCAAGTACTATGCTCTAGAAACACCCAAAATATATGGGCTCTACGGGGGGAAGCTAGGGGAAGTAGAAGGGCTCCTCTGATTAACCCAATAGGTGCCAAGCAATGGGTGCATTTTTTTGAAAACTGTAATATTTCTACTGATGAAGTAGACCAATTTGAAACAAATATTTCACCCCCTCGCCCTCCCTTTAATGTGATTCTGACATGCTAATTATCAAAATCAAAAATTTAAAATCTTCTCGAGCGCCGGATCCCAATGGACTGGCAAATGTAGTACTCAAGAGTAAGCCGAAAGTCTGGTCAAATTTCATCAAAATACTATTTGAGAATGTACTGACCGAAGGAAGAATACCTATTTCTTGGCAGACTACTATCCTTATCCCAGTATTTAAAAAGGGAAACAAGATGGAGCCAGGTTACTATAGGCTGTTGTCTATGTTAGACTGTACGGGCAAACTCTTTGCCACGTTTCTTCTCCATGAACTACAAGAGTGGGCAGATAAGGCAGATCTGCTTAATAGATTTCAAAGCGGATTCAGACAAGGGTACTCATCTGCACACAATCTCTTAATTATGGATACCCTGCGTGCGAGAGCAAGGAAAACGGGTAATCCTCTACTCTATGCCCTCTACTTAGACTTTAAAGCAGCATTCGACCTGGTTTGCTGAGAACAATTATGACTGAAGTTGGAAGCACTAGGCTGTCCAGAGGGGCTACTTTATTGTTTGAGGCTCCTTCATCTGAACACCACTGTCTCTCTTAAGCTGGACACCCAAGCTACCAAGACCAATCTCTTGAAACAAAACAGGGAAGTCAAGCAGGGCTGTGTGAGTGCCCCTCTTCTATATAATCTTTTTGTCTATGACTTGACAGCTGCCATTGCAGTGGTACACAATTTCCCCCAAAAATAGGCACAACTCATTGCCTTGTACTAGCCTATGCTGAAGATTTTGGGGGTCATTACAAGGTTGGAGTTAAAAAACAGTTTTTACCAGCATGGAGCAAATACTGTGTCCGTGTAGGAAAGAGGCCACTAACAGTGGCCTATTACAAGTTGTCGTGCACGAGCGTAGCAGCATACCGGTATCAACAGTACTGGCATGCCGCTAAAGTCCCAAAAATGCCCCTTAGCGGCATCATGGGAAGTGCAGACAGCACTACCACCACCGTCCACCTCCAAATAACGGGCACTGCATCAATGGATAAAGCATTAGCGGGCACCGCTAATAGTGGGTACCGCTAATAGTGGCCACCGCTATTAGTGGTCACCACTAATAAGCAGAAACCGTAAGTAACATCATCGCGCCGGAACGGGAAGGCGCAAGGCGGCCATCTTTCAAAAACACAATCCATTGTCATCCTCACTACACAGCACCTGGAGACTCATTCAGGCATTACAAAATCATGCACACCACCAGCATCATGCCAAAGGCAGTGAAAAAAAGGGCATCACTGCAGCGTAAGGAGCGTTTTTCGGAGGACGAGCTCACAATGCTAGCAGACACGCTGGCTGAAAATGCTGATATTGTCTTTGCGAATGACCTCAAGAGAGCAGCCCAGCTCAAGGAAAAAGAGATCTGGGAAGAAGTAGACTGTAAAGTGAGTGCAGTTGGGAACACCCCCTGCACAGTGAAGGACGTGCGTAAACGGTGGAACGACCTACGCCTCAGAGTGCGAAACATCATGTCGGCCAACCGGTGCCAGGGCCTGGCTACTGGCGGTGGCACTAGCTCACCTATTAAACTCAGCCGATGGGAGGAAACATGCGCCAGCACCATCGGCATTGAGTCCATCGAAGGTGTGGGCGAGATGGAACATGGCACCACATCATTCACAGATGGAGGTGAGTGTCCTAAGAAAACAGTGTAATGCAAAGTATGATGATATACCACCAATGTGACCGTGCCAGGAGACAATGCATGGCGCATTACAGACGCATGGACACATCCCTGCCTAGATGCCGTCCTCAGCACTGAGACATCCACATGCATGCAGCATGCCAATGCCATACCTCAGACACACCCCACAAACATGGAACCGCATTAGCCACACTGCACGCAGTCCACAACAGAAATGCATGTCACACAGCATACACCACCTCAAACATGTGTGACCTTGAAGTATGCCTGCATGCTGCCCCCAAATAGCAAGCAATCTGAATGTCAAAACTCCAATACCTAATCCCCTATAATGTATACAACAGCAATAATGCAAAATGTATGCATGATGCATGTTGAACTATCACTGATGCCGTCCCTCTCTCGGTCTCCCACAGGCTCAGATCCTGACAACGAGGCCTGGGACTCAGCGGCGCAGGCAACAACTCCCAGGAAGAAGGCCAGGGGCAGGGAAGAAGGCAACAGGCCTTCGACATTAAAAAGCCCAGGCAAGCCACAACTGCCACAGAAGGGGAAGGCAGCACAGGATGCTACACCACTGTGGCAGCTAAGGGCCACTGCCACAGTCCCCACAACAGCTTTGTGCACTGCACAGGAGCCAGTGGCCGATGGGTCCCTTTCAGCTGCCAAAAGCTCTGTCGGGGAGGCGGCAGCCACGGCATCCCATAGCGACGAGGATGTCCAGAGCCAAGGCAGGTGTGTGTCCCTGTAGAGGATGAGTCACCAGACTTACCTGCCACACCCAGTCCCCCGCCATCATCCCAGATCACACCATTCAGCACCACCAATGACAGCACACAGGAGCAGTCTAGTGGGGAGCCAGGACAATGAAGCTTGAGCCCACAAGAAACCACTTGATTTTGGACATGTGCCACATGCAGTAACCACCTCCACTGGTGTCCGGGTTGGGGTGCAACAAATGGCACAGACGGAGCAGCGCCAGGAGAAGCTGACAGGCCTAGTCAGACAATTTGTCTCGGACGGTGCACAGGCAAGGCTGGAGGGCCGGGACAACACTGCGTCCTTGAGACAGGCCATTGAGGCCAGCACAGCTCGTATCTGCAAGGAGTTGTCTGCTGTTAGGCAAGTCCTTTGCCGTATAGCGGATGCCTTGGAGGCAGAGAGTCCTGCCCCGAGACTGGAGCAAGCGGGCACGGCCTCCTCTTCCAGCTCCACTCAGACCAGCCCCCTTCGCAGGGCTGCGCGCACCTTGCAGCGCTTAGACATGTCACCAGCAGATGCGGGAAGTGGTAAAAAGTGGATGGGGCAGCCTGAATATGGCAATTGATGCTGAAACCTGCAGCATTTGATTGGACACCATGTGTAGTGGAGTTGTGGGGGGAGGGGGGAGAGGGTGTGTGGGGGAGTTGTGAGGGGAGGCGGAGGGGGGATAGGGTGTGTGGGGGAGTTGTGGGGGGAGGGGGTGGAGGGTGTCTGGGGGAGTTGTGGGGGGATGAGGAGGGGGCGGGGGAGAGGATGTGTTTGAGGTGGAGGGTATGAGCACTTTTAACTATTGTACTGTTTAATACACCCATTGTGTACCTGAAAAAAGAACTTGAGTGGACTTTCCTTATTGTATATGTGTCATTTATTGGTCAACAGTGCATAGTGCACATGTACTCCCACACCCAGTGCCCTCAGTCCCACTTTCATGGCACCCTCTGCACCCATGTGTCTTAGAAATATTGGACAATCACAGACTGGCGCACAGCATGTCCCTCCTGTGCATCTGCACCGCGATGATATGCGCCCACATCTTCTTCATCCTCTTCAGCATCACCTGGTGGTTGCCGTTCAATGTCAGGGGGCAGGGGCGCGTTCTGTCGGATACACATGTTGTGCAGCATGACACATGCCATGATGATATTGGCCACCTTCTCATGGCTGTAGAGGAGTGCCCCACCCGACTGGCTGAGGCAGCGAAAATGTGCCTTCAACAGGCCAAAGGTGTGCTCGATGACCACACTGGTACGGGTATGGGAACGATTGTAGTCCTCATCGTGCCTGTTCTGCGGTTCCGGACAGGGGTTAGGAGCCATGGCTTCAAGAGATAGACACTATCACCTGCATGGGTGCAAAATAAGGTATGTGTTAGTCAATTCATGATGGACAGCTGTACTTAGGACACATGCCTGAAGATATATGTTGGTCACATGCACATGTCCCTGGTTGTATGCACCCATTTTACCTTGCCTCAATGTGTGCTGTGCCATGATCTTATGGTGTGGATTGCGTCTTCAAGATGATACCCGGTGCACACTGCCTTGATGTTGCTCATGCATTGTGGATGCATACCGCCGTGTTTGTGTTATATATGTGATGTGTAATGTTCTGTATGAATTTCTTACTGGCAGTGTTGGCAGTAGTCTCTGCATTATTTAGCATTCAGCGCTGATTATTCCCATGGTGACATGCAGAGCTACTGTGCTGGTGGCCCCGTGACAAGCAGTGTATACCCTTGGTAGAATTGATTTGTGCACTCTCATAGATGCTTACCCTGTGTTGTGAATTGCTGTGGACATTTACATTGTGCATTCTCTCAGCATGTTACTGGATTGTGTTACGGAGGGTGAGGTCTGATGATGGGTGGTGGACGTGTAGTGGAATGTGGGATGTGGGCTGGTTGAAAGTTAGGCATGCTGTAATTGGTGTGCAGCGTCCATCATTGCTATGGAGATTGGTTGTCATGTTCAGTTTGGGATGCTTTGGGGCACAGTGTTTTGCAATGTGGAGATTGTGCTGTCATCACAACAATTACGCCATGGTGGTGTGGGCATCTCTCCCCCATTACACTGCCATGTGCCTGTCATGCGATTTACCAAGCAGCCAGGCACGTCGTCCTGCATGTCGCTCCATGTAACGTGGTAGCTTGGAGTTCCGCAGGACCATTGAGTCATGAGTTGATCCGGGAAATCGGGCACAGCAATGTGTGATGATCTTGCTGGAGTCACATACCATCTGTACATTGATGGAGTGATACAGTTTATGAATGCGGTACACCGCCTTCGTGGCATGCGGGACCACCAATTCCACATGGGTGCAGTCAAGTACACCAATACAATTTGGCATGCGTGCCAGTGCATGGAAGCCAACTTTCATGTCAAAGATCTCCTGGGCAGTCCATGGTAGGGATATGTAGTTCCTTGAGTGCTTCAGGAGGGCATCCAGTACTTGGTTCAGCATGCGAGAAAATAAGGGTTCTGATATGCCAAGCATGTGCCCCACTGTGTGCTGGTAGGTGCCTGTGGCCAGGAAGTGGAGCACAGACACTACGTTCAGTAGAGGTGGGATGGCGGTGCGTATTTCAATCAGGCTGACAATGTCGTCGTGTATCATGTCCACAATGGTAGTGATGGTGCCCCGGTCCAGACGGTACAGGGTATGGATCTGCCAGGGGTTAGGTTGAATGGACTGGCTCAGATGCGAGGAATTGGGGGCTGCCTGCGTGGTACCACTGGTTGCACTGGTGGGACTTGCTGGGCCTGTTTCACCCTCCTTCTCCTCCTGCACCTACTCTGTGGTGCCGGTTGTTGTTGCTGGTGTAGCAATGCAAGCATGTCCTCCAGCCCCAGTATTGCTACTACAAGTGGAATCATTTTGGTGTTGTAAGGGGTGTGGTGTGTGGGTGTGCTCCTTTTCTGCTGGGCCAGACTCCATTGCTACCACCTGTGCTGATTGTGTGCACCTGTGGCAGTTGGGAAAAGTGCATATTGCTGTTTGCGGGCTGTTCGCGATGCCGGTATTGCCGGCATCTTGGCATCCCTCATTACCGCCTTCTTGATGCCGGTATTTACATGTCCGCTTGACTTGTGATGTCCTCCTGTTAGCACCATTCAGCTTTTGCCAGGCCCAAGGGCCGCGTGCCAGCGTGCATGCCAGTACAGGGGAGCATGCTATCAGCAGTGGCGCTAATACCGGGTTGTCGAGTCGGAATAGCCCGGAGCGGTATGCAGTGCCGGTAATCCCTTACCAGCATCGTTTTGTCATTACCTCCAACCTCGTAATGACCCCTTTAGTCATTCTGGATCACACTTTTAGTGAGCTCCTAAGATCGGCAGAAGCTTTATGGACTTATGCTGAAACTAATGGGTTGGTCATCAATAGAGAGAAAACCCAGTTGATGGTCTTCTCTGGCAAAAGAAATTGCACACCCTAGACTATTGGTCAAAGCTTAGAGATTTACCCTATGTCCCAATATAAATATCTTGGGGGAGAGACTGAAACCAAAGGAGAGTATATTTCCTGCATGCATTCACGCAATGCTAGAGCTGTTCAAATTACTGCTCTGGTACATACATTTACAATCAATCATGGTGGCTACACTATCTGTGGAGCTTGCCAATTATACATTCAGGTTCTCGTACGGATGGTAAGCTATAGTCTTCAATCACTTATGCTGATTGATCTAAAATGGCTCCAAGTAGTGGAAGGCACATTTTGGAGGAAGATTCTTGGCCTCCCTACTTGTATTCCTAAGGCCATCATTGGACTAGAACCAGGGCCATTATCATTAAAATCAATTGTACCTGAGAATGTGTAATGCCATGGAAAATGTGCTCTTAGCCGCCATGCATCAAGAAGTTTCTAAAGAGTCTGTGAATCCTCCTCTCAAACAGAGCATGGAACATTTCTACAGAGAGATCTGCTGGACCCCAATATGGGGAGGTGACACTACTTCAATGAAGCTATCATTGGCTAAACATGTAGACTTATGGGATTGGTTGGAAAATTACACCCACCTCGGCTGCCTTAAAATATACCAATGTATCTCATATAGAATATGCTATTACTAGCCAAAATCGACCACCTTCCTGTTTTGACAGTTATTGGGAGTGAAAGACAGTTGCTGACAATGGAACGTTACTGTCAAATATGCAAGAACATTGAAATAATTGAATCTGTATTGACTGAATGCCCCACTATGGCTAAGGTCTACCAAACCCACTATGGAATATATGTGCACTGTCTGGAAACTATAAGTGAGACTACATTCTGGCTTCAATGCATAAATCCGAGTAACCTTGGTCGACTTATATCAGTATATAAAGTCTGGCTGGTGATAGAGAATCTCCTGACCACAGCCATATAAATGTAATAAACTTCAATCTTGGATATGATGGGTTTGGAAGGGAAGCAGTCTCGATTCCCCCTAAATATCGCTTGAGGCTAGACTGAGAGATCAACTAGGTGAGTTCATCAACTACACCCAATGAATAATTGTGATTAGTTGTTGCAGTGGATAAGGTTGTGTTGGAAATTCATTTAAGTGATTTAAGGAATTTATATTTTATGTTCTATTATGTATTTTATTTTTTGGTTGTTTTATTAAGTATTTATAGAAATGTATTGTGTCTGATTGTGAAATATATGATTTATTATGTGTAAAGTTTACTTGTAAACTGTATCACATTACATAAATAAATATGTCACTTTTGTAGTGCCCGCTGCCATTGGTCTAGTCAAACATACTTTTATTCAGTTTTGTCCTTGAAGTTGCAAAAACAGTTAATGCATAAGAAAACCAAGTGCACATATAAAACATGAGATATAAATCAGCTGGATATTTCTGTGAAAAACCTGCAATGGTTACATTGTAAAAGTGGACAAATACTACAATTAACACCTAAAACGCCCGAATACATAGATAAACACGTTGAATACAAATCAGCGAAGTGTTCCTGTGTAAAGCTCACAAAAGTCGCATCATTGGGATGGGCAGATACACAAATTCATAAATCAATAGGTGCAAATCAGCAGCATCATTCAAATAAATCGGCTTGGTATACCTGTACAAAACTTGCAATTGTTACATTTTAGGAATGGACAAAAACTCCAGTTAATACATACAAAGAAACAAACACACATATAAAAAACTTCAAATCCAAATTCACAAGGTGTTCCTGTATAACTCTTACAAATGTTGCATCAATGAAGTGGGCAAATACACAAAATGACAAGTTGACTGCAAATCAGCAGCATAATTCATACAAAACGCCCAAGTTTAGCAGCCCTTGGGGGAAAAAGTACAACAAAAATACATAGCATAAAAATACCAATGTTAGAAAATAAAACGTTAACAGAGCTTGGTGCTAGATTGGGCGGGTGGAGGTGGCATGAAAGTGTGAGGTCTGACTGCGGCAGAGAGGGCATTTCTGTTGAGCCACTTGGCATCTCTGACTTTGGAGCTGATAGACATAGTGGAAGCAAGCACAGTGTACCTGTAGTGCTATTCACCACGGGAAAAAGCCTCAAGCCTGGATCCTTATGGGATGAAAAATGCAAACCCAACCCCCAAGCCCTCTGGGAAGAAGGAATTGCAATGTGGTTTGACAACACAACAACAAGATTGAAAAATGCAAACCCAACCCAGAACATTCTGGGAAGAAAATGCATTGATGTGGACTAGAAGAGAAGGGGTGTAGAGACGAATAATAGAAGAGACCAATAAGATCAAGTTGAAGGAGGGTCAGGGAGAGCGGGAGGTAGTAATGCAGGTGAGAAGAAAGCAAACAGAGGGGAGGAGAGTAAGTGTGGAGAGTGGTTTTGAAAATGGCCATCAAGAGGGGAGAGGACTGAATTTACCAGGAACTGAGACCCTTAGAAACTCTCAAAGGTAGTCAATTAGAAATGGGTATGGCCATTAGGCCACACGTCAGAACCTGGGCAGTTATGTACTATAGAGGTTAACTTCCAGTAATAGTTGACACTGCTACTGATTTGGGGATGGGGACTCTTGGACTAGGGAGTTGGGAGCATGTGTGGTGGTCTAGGTAAGACATAGTGACCCCCTGAGACTGGACACCACATTTGTCTCAAGAGTTGTCCATCTTATTTTCAAAATAATCCAAGAATGCATATCACTTGGTTTCATGGTTATAAAACACAACTGTGACAACTGCTAGATCTGTTTGATAAGAACAGAAAGAGTTCCTTTAAAACAGGATTTAACACATTTCCCCCAAAACAATTCTCAATGAAACTTTATTATTTAGCATTTAAATATATACATTTCATGCATTAAGGCTTTTAGTGTCCATTATGTCTGAAGTTTTAGAGAAGGAGTAATGTCATAATTACTTAACCAAAGTTATTATCTGGACAGTTAATAACGTTTAGATTACTTCACGCCACGTGGAAACTAGGCATTTGTAATGCACATGCCACTTTTTTGGATTTGGACTCTATTATGTGCATGCAGGCATTATTTTATTATTTATTAGGTGCATCGGATTTTTATGGAAAAACCTCTTGCACAGATCTTGTTGAACACAGTATTAAACATTACAAACATTACAGAATGTCATTCTAAAAAATGACATGCAATCTGTAAATGGCACTGATAGAAACAGTAGCTCCTAGCACAGAATGTCCAGCAGTTTAAATGCACTAGATTTAAAAACCTGCTGAATATTCCATTGCATTCATACGACCTAATGCTACATTCCAAATATGATAGGAAGCAGCAGTAATAACCAGAGAATTGTCTGAGTAAATATTGGCCCAGAAGAGGTAACTGGTAGTGAATTGTGGAGAGGATGTCAAGTTTCCATACCCTTTCCAATACAGCACCATTAATTTAAAGCCATTCGTAAGAATGTTATGAGCCGTTTTTCAAATTCAGTGGCCCAAAGTGGATACAGCCTAGCCACTCAGGGAACATCCTTCCATTAACCTATGAATTCGAGAACCGATAGAATAGTTAGACGAAGATACAATGTAAAGAAACATGAAGCCAGAGTCACAACGTTTGATTAAATAGCTTTGAACTCTGTCTAGTATAATGTACATGTCTTGTTTTTGACAAGAGTTCTCCATATTTTGTGATCGATCCCAGACAAAAGTGTTGAATTTAAAAATGTTTTATAAGAATCATGGCATAGTTCTTCATCAGTGGGTTCTGCATCAATAGATTTACGATCTTCCTTTGCTATGATCACTAATCCGCAAAAATCCAGGGTTACCCTGAGTCTGCAAGGAGACATCAGTCATAAACCCTTCCAGTGAGTCTGATCTACCTTTCGCCCAGTGCATATTTGCATACAGTTTACTTGTATTTATTTGCCATTGTGCTAAGAGTGAAGTGAGGCCAAGTACTAATCTTATGGCTTGAACTCGAACACCACTGGGTAGGCCAAGTAAATAGCGAACGAGTTTGCCCTTGGTGACATCTAACCATGCAACCAAGCGCACAAGAAGAGGTTCATGGCCGTATAGGGTCCCAGACTAAAAGACCCTCTAAAGAGTTTCCTCCTATAATGGCCATAACATATTTGATTAAATACCATTTACTAGTGACTTTGCTAAGAATGATAGAACCATAATATGATATAGCTGGCCAATGTTTCATGGGAATGTCCAGGCATAAGTAAGTATCTATCAGTTCCAATGCTTCACCATTTAATTTCCATGTGAACGTGCACCTACTGCATTGTTTCCCAATAATTATAATATTGGTCTACTTTAAATTGATATTCAAATTATTCTTAGTAGCAAATACACAAAGTGTTATCGATGATAATTGGACATATTTGGGGTACAGTCAAACAAGACCATATCGTCTGTGTACGAGACCCAGGCAATAGGAGTCTTGCCTAATTTTGGAGGGTGGTTGTTACAAGACATGAGGCCCATGTCCATATATGCCACATAGAGGTTAGAAAGCATGGGTGATAAAATGCAGCCCTTCTTTAATCCGCTGTTGGTGTTCAAAGACCTCGTAAGGAGTCCGTCCTGCGCCAATCGAACAGTGACCGTGGTGCCATTATACAGCAGTTTTAAGAAATGTAATAAGGCAAGATCGATACGCCAATTTTCAGGTTTCTCCCACAGTAGACTTTCAGAGACCCGATCAAAGGCCACAGAGTTAGCAATGTAACACAAAGACACAACACTTTCCAGGATTCGAAGGGTATTTGCAGTTAGATATTGCAAAGTCCATATGTTATCAATCGTACTGTGGCCCATTTTGAACCTGGTTTGTTGGGATTTCAAGATGTTTCATGTCATTGCCAGAGATGTTGACTTTTCAAAGAGAATCGTAGAAAACATTTTGAAAGAAGAATCAATCATGGTCATTAGTCTATAATTAGTGGGATCCGTGCAAAGCCTCCTTTCAAAAAACAGTATTAAGATGGAAGTGCTCCAACTAGCAGGAATCCCACTTTGGCGTATGATTCTAGGCCCTGGAACACAGGCAGAACTTCTGTCCATCACCTGAATCCATTTATCAAGAGTAGATTGGGGACCATTGACTTGTGCAGTCAGTTCAGTAGAAACACACTTGTCTTGCACCAATATGAGCCAATTAGCAAAGTTCCCACATTGCACCCTGTCATTATTAGATTCTGCTAGAGAGGCAGACTTCTTACTGGGCATCCCCTTTTGAGGATTAGTATTCAAAGGAAGTACCTTTTCTAACTGCGCTTCTTTTTTCATTTATGCCTGCCTCTCTTTTTTTCGCTTTGAGTTGTGGTCACCAACTCAACTTCCTCTAATGCATCCAGGAAAGAGTCCTGAGAAGTGGTGCGTGAGGGCATTCTCGGTTTCAAAACAGCAGCCCTTGGGCCAGAATTTTCTCTAGTAACATCAGGGTGATCGGTACTGACTGATGGAGAGTTGCCATTCCAGCTAGAATCCAATTGATTATAAAGGTTGGGCTGGTAAGTATTGGCATATTGATCAGAATTATATCAACCACACAGGCTACTATTCTTTTCAAGTCGAGTTGCTCTTTAGCCAGAGTGCAGCAGAGTCCAAATATTGGGTCCACAGTTTTCGATAAAGCAGAGAAATTCCCTGTCAAACTTTTAGATGGTCTCGATGAAACACATGCAGGAGAAGATTATGCCAAACTGCTTAAAGTCGATAAAAGTGTCATCTACCTCATTGGCAATTCGCTGCAACTCAGGACTAGCTGACAGATTAGTCCCAAAAATGTAGTCCCCTGTCTGCGAGAGTATTCGCCAGACCCTGCACACTATTTCTTCAGCATCATCACTATATAATAAATTCTACATGTAAATATTTATGATTATTTTACCTGTAAATACTTGAGATTACTGTATCTGTAAATACTTATCTATTGAAAATATTTTTAATCTTGCTACATGTCTCCGCATATGTATATCACTGTTGCCTGTGGTAACATCTGTAAATTGTATTACCTGCTTTCTAGCGCCCAGATACCCACAGGTTAGCAACGCTTTACAAATGCTAAATAAATAAATGAACACTTTTGGCATATTCATTAGTGCCAGAATTGTCCAACAGAGGATTAGACACACACACAGAGATTCCCTCTTCAAAGTTAGAAACACATTTAACAGAGGGTTGTAGTTATCAATAATCTGCAAGTGTGTGGAATGTTTACAATTGCACATTAAAAGATTAGAAGAAACTTGAGTGTCAATAATTCCGGTGCCATAGAGAAGCATACAGTGATTTCTGTTTGTTCAGTAGGCATTATGTCTGCCTTTGTTTTTTTTTTATATTTCGTCTGTTCATAGAATCATCAGAAACTTCACTGTTTGCTCTTTTAGTAGCATGAATATTACTACTCTGCAGTGCATATGTGCAAGGTTTAGCAGTCCTGACAGGTTTAATGTTACAGTGCTTTTTTATTCAGCCAATACAGTAACACCCTCCTTTCCAACAGTAACACCCCCCCCAGATACTAAGGCAGGTGAATGCATTTGTGAATGAGGTATTGTAAGAATACAAGAAGCTCAGGCATCAGAAGAAAGACGACTAAAACAGAAGGCACTCAACCCGTTAGGTAACAGGAGATGTGAGCACTGGGCTGTGGGACTGCAAGACTGCACTTGCTCGCACTTCCATGCACTTCCACGCCGGAGCCAGGTTATGTACCCACCCCTTATGTTTCCTGTCATCTGCAGTTGGTAAATAGAGCGAAGGGACTAGTTTGTGGAACGCTCCGCCATAATCTCCAGCAATGAGGTAATATCCAGTTAAAAACTGCTTGGAAGAACAAGCTCCAGAGTGAGCAACAGCGCAGCACGAGCCTCCAGGAACACATTGTTAGGCAGAATCACATGCAGTACCCTTTGGGAACACTACATGCAATTAAGACTACACGTGTCTGTAGAATTTACCCTTTGGTACAAGCCTGTAGTACGCAGTACAGTAGTAGCAGTGGCTGAGCAGTCAGACTTATCTGAAGAGTGTAGAGAGCAGTAGAGCAAGTTACACAAAGGACCAACATATACAGTGATTCAAATATACACAGATTCAAGATTTCTTGGTAAAAGAATATTTTTTTATATTATTCAGATTCTTAGAGCACACAGCAGCCCAGGGGCATCGTGGCACTGTTACATATAGGCATGTCTGGATACAAAGGAAGTACATAGTAGTTACATTGATATTTGCAGTTTGCGATACATTTTGAGGTTACATAGTATAAGCAAGGAGAATGTTGCATTCTTAGACGATCATCTTAGAGGTTATAGTAGTACACGCAGATAGCACACTAGGAGATGTGTTACAACTGGTGTGGTACATCACTGTGAGAGAATGAAGTGTCAGTGTGAGGAGAAAGGTTATGTGAATAGTGTAGTTTGTAGGGATTCGCGAAATGCAAGTAGGGTGGGCTCTGCTCTAAGTACGTTCGGAATGGCATTCCAGAGCTTCGGTGCTATGTAGGGGAAGCTAATACCGCCGGCGTTGGCTCTTTTTATGGATGGATAACCATAAATATATATTTATTTACACAGTCAGTTAGAAAATATTCTACTAGCAAGAGCAGCTCAATATCACAGACTAATAAACTACAATACACCACCAATATGTTACTGAACAAGTTCAACTTCCCTGAAGTGGGAGCAAAATGGCACTTCAGTTACTTATAAAGGGGATAAAAAGACAAGGTTATAAGAAAGGCAGCCCAAATACATTCATAGGCATGGCAAAGGGTTTCAGTTAACTACAACCAGTAATTCTTCTCAATAGGGCTGGGCCTAAGTAAATGGTTCAGAGTCTTTGTATAGGATAGCACAGTTCTGGTAGATAACAGTTAAGTCTTTGCCACAGATTTAAAGGAATTTGTCTAGGAGAAAAATTTGATGAATGTTTCAGGAAGGACAAGCCTTCAAAAAAGAGACAAGTTCCACAAACTTTCTTTATGGCTGAAAAGATTTCCGGACCGTGTTTGCACAGTACCTTTTCAATGAAGAAGAACTGTAGCTGAGGCAGTTGTTCCTGTCAGTTCGAGCAGACGTTGCTGTTCCTGAGCTTCAGTCGTGGGGACAAGAAGGAGAACATCGGGAGGTTCCTGCACTGCCCAGGGAAGAGGCCACAAGCTTGGCTCAAATGTCTGTTTAAGGTGTGAGTGCCTTGAAGTCCACAAGCTGGTTTGCTTCCCTCTGGCTATCTGTTCTTCAACAACACTGAAATGAAAATTTGACCAGATGGGGATGGTGTCCAGGTTGCTTGCAAGTTGGTTGGTCCCACCAAACTCAAGGGAAGAAGTTAACCTTTAAGGGCTTCTCTGTTGATGGAGTTTCAGGCAATTCGGACCTGCAGCAGGGCTTCACTGGTCATCCAGGAATTGCAGCAGTCCTCTTCCTTCATCTCGTCTTTGGTTCTTTCATTCCAGTGGTCGACTCTGCTTTCCGAGTCCCAGAGACCTGCTTTTAAACAGTTTTTCCCCATTCATTCCAGCCTGGCAATCACTCACACAGCAGGGTGGCTGTCCTTGTTGCCAGTCAGCCAGCCAGCCAATCACGCTAGAGTGCATTCAGGTCTCCAAGGAGACTAAGCACAGGGATTTTCAGGCATCTCCCTCACATACTGTCCACCCCAGACACCCTAGCACCAGAGGAGGGCTTCAGCACTGAAGCCCGCCAAAGGCCAATGAACAAAGGGACCAAACCTGTTTTGGCGCACAGAGGCAAACACAAGAAGGACCTTTCCTAAAAGAAATGGTGAAAAAAGTCGACCTGAGTTTGTTTTTACAGATAGTTCTTGGGCGCCATAATGAAAAACATGGCTGACCCGATGTTTTGCTACCGTTGTTTGCGGTCGGGAAAAATCATGGTAGTTTGATCTAAACCACTGCCACCAGCTATTTAAAGTAGGAAAGGGTAACATTTGACTGTTACATAGTGTTTTGACTCAGGGGAAGCTAGCCAACCCCTCCAGCACTCTATAGTAAGATAGTGTGTGCTGGGTCAGTAAATATAAAGTGACTAGTAAAGTCAATTTAACTTTACATGCTCTGGGAGACAGTAGTCAGTCCCAGAGAAGGTATTTAAAACCTAGGAAGTCTGAAATGCATCACTGTGCCACTGCACTGAAGGTGCTGTCTGACACACAGTAAACGATGATGCATAGGGAGTTGTTTTCAAACTCCAGAACCAAAGAACACAAAAGTAAAACACCCATCAAAATACATGGAAGAGTGGGGAAAAAAAGGCTCACACACTTCCCAGGTAAAAAAATAAAATCCTAGAAATCCAGCAAAGTTGCTGGGGTCTCAAAAGGTAATGGAAATTAGCACATATTGGGCCTCATTACGACCCAGGCGGACTTCGCGGTGCTAAATGCACCGCGAAGCATGGCGGAAAGCCGCCGATAGCGCCATGGGGGTTGGCGGATTTACCGCCCCATTCCGACCTCGGCGGAGCGGTAAATCCCCAATCCCCATTCTGCCCTTCCCCATTCCCATTTTTGCCCCATAGGGTATAATGGGAGTGGGGAAGGAGTTAATTACGCCACCGTAAAATACGGTGGCGTAATTAACAACGAGGTCCCGTAGCGCCATGGTTTTCTCCGGCTGGTAAAACCAGGCGGAGAAAACCTCCATGGCGCTACGGGAACTCGTAGTATGGCGGAGAGGTACGCCATGCACTACGCTGGCGTAATACCCTCTCCGCCAGGGTCCTAATGAGGCCCATTGAGAATTCTCCCTAACGCATATCCTCACAATACAGGCTCTATGCAAGACTAAACATGCTCACACTTCTGCTGGAAATCATCACATTGCTCATGATTGCACAGTGGTTAGTATATTTGTTAAGACTCCAGCACTGTGATTGAAATGGACAAATGGCACAGATTGTTCTGAAAGGTTAATATCTCAAGAATCAAAATAATGTGTATGACACATGTTGGTGTAATTGTATTGTGTCTGTTGACATGTTCTCAATAATAGTTTTATTCTAGTTATCATACTCTTACCATGTTTGAAAGGGACATGATCCCACAAAAAATGAATACTTCAGCAATGAAAGTGGTGTGTATTATTTGACGTCATTGTAAACATTCTCAGTGCAGTAATTTCATTAATAAACAGATATGATGATGATAATTTAAAAAGCAATGACGATGAGTATCACAAAAAACAACACAGTTCAAATTGGTCAATAAGGCCCATTGTTAGTGTCTTCATTTAGTGGCTCAACTGCTGTGTGTCATACATTATGTTTCTTTCTTTATTTATACTCATTGAAACTCCATTAGGATTCCACTCACCACATAATTGTTTTCTTTTCTGTGCAATATCATTTGGAAACGTTATGCTAGTTATGTGAATTTCCATTATTTGCTGAATAAAAGGGAGAAAGTAACATCCTCCTTATTCCACTTTCAAAGGTAGAAGACTATTCAACATCTTTCCTTTATTTAAATAATGGTTTTCACACGTGAAGAAGTGTCTATATTCCTGAAAAATGGCAGGGACATTAACAGCTCCAGGAAAGTTTGCCAGGTGAGCTGCAGTCTGTCCCTGTCTTCCAAACTCCTGGTCAGCCAATCTGGTTATGTATCAGGAGGATCCCAAATCAGCTGTTCTAGTGTCAGGCAGGGTCTCATCTTCTTCGGTTTTCCAAAGAAGTGCCCCAATTTACCATGGGCCTCATTACGACCCAGGCGGTAAGTTACCGCCTGGGCCGTGACTTTACCACCATGGCGTAAACTACGTTTACGCCATGGTGGTTGGCGGACTTACCGCCCCATTCCGACCTTGGCGGGGCGGTAAGTCCCCAATCCCCATTTACCCTTCCCCATTCCCATTTTTGCCCCATAGGGCATAATGGGAGTGGGGAAGGCGTTAATTACGCCACCGTAAATTACGGTGGCGTAATTAACTCCATGGTCCCTTAGCGCCATGGATTTTAACACCTGCTAAAAGCAGGTGTTAAAAGCGCCATGGCGCTAAGGGACCTCGTAATTGGCGGTAAGGGGTCGGCGCAGCTAACGCTGGCGTAAACCCCTTACCGCCAGGGTCGTAATGAGGCCCCATGTCTTGAAATTGAAATACTTCAAAAACTCCACCCATGCAGCAACATCTAGCACAGAAATTTCTGATTTTATGGGGGCTGCAATAGGTTCACTTCAGATGTGGACACCCACCAAAATACTGCCCTCTGCTTGATTGCCCCAATATATTTTAACAACACACATGAGGATGTGTTTCACTCCTCCACTCAGGAATTTTGATCAAAATCCTGTGGCTGTGAGCGTAGGTAGGGGGTAGTGTGTTTGTCTTGAAAGCAAAATAACACAGAGCAACACAGGTTTAATCCCAGTCCTGTGCTTGTAGACTGGTCTTGTATTAACCACATTTTAAAAAGAGTAATTCATTTTAATTAATTCTGTAAAATAGGACTGACGTAAACCTTTTCCTTATAATTGCTTGGATGTCCATTTGACATTATTGATGCCCGTATATTTATAAGAGCAAGACCATTCTTAATTTAAAAAAAAAAATGCTTCATGTTCCTGGAAACATGACAGAGTTATTAAAATGTGTACACATATTAATATTTCATACATATTAATATTACATGTTTATATTCATGTAATGGGTTGCTTTGTTGAATTCAAATCAATTATTCGATTTTGAACTGATCAAAGAGCTCAAAGGCTAGAGCCAATGGTGTGTTTTCCTTATTTGGTGGTTTTAACTGAACTTTATATAAAAAAACAGCTGTGCATTTCATGTCATTGGTGTTCTTTATTAACAGAAATTGCATGCTGACAAATATTCTTGGAACAAAGGTTCCATTTGATAGGGTGCTTTTATGAAGCAGATACATAGTGGATTATGTCTTATTATTCTGCATTGTTTTACATGCAAGTGTTTATCTGGACATCTGTTCTTTTAAATTGTACATTTACTGAATATCCAGGCTTCTGAACTCTGACCAGGCTTCCCTCTTAAATTGTCTAGCTTAATGACAGTTCAGAATTTGGAATGCAATGGACGTAATATTGCTCTGTTTTTTTATTAAGCCCCTGTGTTCTGAATATTCACATCTGTGTTGGTTTATCTCAGCAAATACATTAGTTACTGGCAAATTGTTGCTGTTTATTCAGAAATCTGACTTCTGTACTCCGTAGCTCTTCAGAACTGGGCCATAGATAAAAACATCTTGAGTTTAACTAGGTTTAGCTTTATCAAAGGGACATGTAAAAAGAGGATCTACATTGCTTGTGTAATTTATACTGGTAATCACATGCTATTGAATCTATATAAAACGTGCCATACATTCTATCATATTCTCACAAAATATTATATACACTTTTAAAAAATCTATATATCATTGATTTAACATGGTGGCACAAACAAAAACACTATTTGCATCAGTTATTTTTGCTGGGAAATGTGCATTTAACAGATACAATTTCATGCACAATGGTCCACTGTGAAGCCTCTCTTAAACATTCAAACTACACTTTCCCATACCCCATCATTTGACCACAGTATAACAAAACTAAATCATGAGAGAGATGGATTTGGATAGCCCACATTTCACATTGTCCATGAACCCATGTTTTGACTGCTTCCTGGCAAAACCTCTGACTTGGCTAACTCTCTTTATACATCACATGCACTAAGATGGATCGGGTGGTGCCATGGGAGATTCCCATCTGATGGCACTGGTGCCAGCCATCTTGAAATGGCTCCTTCATATCACTGCCTAAATACCCATCCTAAGTTATGCCTTGGTTGCAAGGAAATCCTTCAGAGGTAATCAGATTGGCAGGGAAATTACTTAAACCAGATACTGCTAATATACATTTTGTTTATTGGTCTGAATATATTTATTTCACAAAAAGTATTATTTAGAAATCTGACCTCATCAAACTGTTATCAAATAATAGAGTTTCTGAAATAGAACTAGGTACCTAATAGTGTTGGTACATTAACACGTGCCATATATATTTTTGGGCAACACATACACTAATTGGGAAACTGTTATGGGTAAATATAGCATAATATCGTCAATTCTAAATTAAAGGGCTGTTTGACTGGGGCAGTGGCTGTGCACATTGATATTGTTATTGATTATTGTATTGTATACTGCGTACATAACCGCTGTAGAAGTTTCAAAGTGATGAAACCTTGTCTGTATGGGGGAACTGTGACCTCAGACCAAGGTCTGTGTGGTAAAAGGAAACTGGGAAAGAGTAAGCCGGAAAAGGCAAAGCGAGTGAAAGTCAGAGCACAAAACAGTCGGACATATGTCACGACAACACCAGAAAGATAACATAAGGTTTACTGATAGGGAAAGTTGGGAAGCATAATATATACTAGTATGGGTTTAGACAAGAAAAGTTCTTGAAAAGTATCAAGAACTGTCCATACCGAGCAAGTGAATTATCTAGTTAGTTAGCAGTGCAATGTGTTGTTGGTAATATTTAAAATTGAGTCATGGAAATGTGATGGTCCTGCTATGTGCTCAAGTGTTCCTGTGGGTAGTGGGGTCTTAAACATAGGTATTCATAATGAGATCCCTTTCGAGGAGTACTCAATAGACCTGGTAATGATGAGACCACTGATATAGTTGTCAGAGTCAAGAGTTTGCAGTGTGCTGAATGAAAGTGCAGGGAAACAAAAGGGCAATGTAACTAAGAATCTCCCCACCAGAGCCGTACTAGCATAACTTCCAGACGGGAAGTGAGAGGGATTGGGACAATTGTATATGACAATGGATTTACCTTTATCATTTGCTAGAGGGGACCATAAGATATTATAATGAACATGGCATTTTACTGGGCATTGTTCTGGCTGGATCCCATTGTTGATTACCTGAGAAACCCTTGTGACCATTCTTGCTACAATATCTCTCTCAGTAGCATGTCGTTGGGCCTCATTACAACCCTGATAGTCCAGTTACAATGTTTCTGGCTTACCAGTACCGTTGCTACCAGACCAGCAGTACACGTTTGCAGGCCAGATGCTGTCCCACCTGCCAGGTCTGACCTGGTGGGCAGAAAGGTACCTACTCGCAGACTTTCACAGTAGCACTGACACCATTGTTAACGGTGCCGCTGCTACCGTCCTCCCCATTCCCAATGAGTCCTATGGAGCTCAAATGGGTATGGGGAGTTACTTTTTCTCTGGCGGCAGCCATGTCGTTTTTACCAGGACGGCTACCACTGTATAATATGTGTCATTATATTCTGTTGCATTGGAATTGAAATAAAAATACATGATTTTAAACATAGTATAGAAGTTTAGCACATATCTGGTTAAAAAAGGTGAATGGTTACACTAGACATAGGCCAACAACTGACAGTGCTGCATAGCCTTGCCTATGACAGCATAACATAGCACTTAGAATCAATGCAGAAGCATAGCCCTCCACTTCTCGGCCTATAAATGAAAGGCACTAAACAGCATAGACTAAGCCAGCAGGTTGCAGCACAAGTTCGAACGGCAGTATCCCCAAATACTACTAGTTTACAGCATTGTATAAGAGTGCATGCATCTTCAAGCAATGAAACAGTACTTGCAGGAATATCGTAACATGGGAAATACGTGAAGATGGTGGGCAGACTGACATAGGTGGAATTGCAACTGTCAAGCTATGAAATGCCAGCCCGGTCAAATACACTGGTCTCCACATATCAATGCTGAGTGAGACAGTGTGTGCAGTGTCATACATTCTCAATAGAGCTAGCATAGCTGATGTAGTACCATAAAGGTTATCAGAACAGCCATTGTGTGTGGTTTTAACCATTAGTGAACGTTTTAAAAACTAGAAGGAGAACAAAATGTTCTAGCATAAAAACATAACAAAAAATATTTAACCAATATTTAAGACCAATTTACAATGATAGATATTTTTCTCGATCGCACAACCAGCATTGCTAATCATTGTCAATGGTCTTTTTTTCTGGAGAGCTTTAAGATTCTTTTTTTTAAATATTCAGGAGTTTCATCCCCCCCCCCCCGAGCATGCCATTGCTCCTCCACGGCCAACAACCCCACTGTATTCTCTCCTAATTGTGGGTTTTGCCGCCTGAACCCCCATCTCTCTGCTGCCGCCTCCTCCCTACCCAAGACTCCCCCAATCTAAAAAACACTCCGACACACCAACACACACACCAACACGCACGGACGCACTTACCCATTGTACTTGTCCTGTGCCTCTGGGTCTTGGTGAGCCTGTCAGCCCCTGTGCACACTTGTGTGCAGCAGAGGCATGACAGTTTGATTTAGAAAGACTGCTGCATGGGGTCATGGAGCGGTCTTTCTAAATCGATTTTGTTTATATCTCGTTCTTTTGAAAACGATATCTTCACTTAGGATCAAGAAGGTTCTACATATTTCTCTTGTCCAGATATTGAAAGACAATGTTTACATTCATGTATCTTGCATTGTATCTCTTCTCAGATGCTCTGACTCCCTGTACTAGCCAACTGCAACCATTCTTACCCCCACATAACCATCCACCAGAAATGTCAAGTTAGTGGAATCCCCTTCACTAACCAGGATGAAAATATCAGCTGTCAACTTTATAGCAATATTATGACTGAATTTGATTCATAAAGATGTACTTTATTGGACTTATTTAATGGGGGATAAGATACTTCAGGATATACATATATTCAGTACTCACACACTATGTCTCAAATTATGTTACACAAAATGTATACCTAGCCCATCACCACTTTAGTGGTCTTACTGCACCTGACCTTGTCCAAAGCGTGGTATATTTTGAACACCCCTGGATGTCACCAGACCATAAGTCTGCAGGAAGGGGGAACGTGGTTGAGGAGAGTGGATAGAAAGAGGAATTGGGCAGTGAAAAGAACACATTGAAAGGGCTAAAAGATTGAACATAAGGGGAATGGGAAATGGTTGTAGTAGTAGGGATGCAAGTTTTTAAATGCAGTTTGTTGTTGGTATTGTGACAAATGCTGAGATGTTGTTACTTCTTCCCGAGCAGGAGCCCTTTTCCATGATGCTATGGAGGTGATGCCACTACTCGATGGTCCCCCAAGGAGTGGTTCTCAGCAGGGGGATCTCATGTGGAGAGACTCCCCCTCTGGGGATCAGGGAGGACATATTGGGAGAAAGCGGTACAACACCCCTCACATTCCACCCACTTTATTTACCTCTCCTCAGTCCATGAGGCCCACCTTCTCTTCCCCACTTCCATACCACACACTTCCGTGTATATAGGGGAGACTGAATATCCTACAGTTACTGAGACAAGGATGAGTAGGGATGACTTAATGAACATGTCCTTGACAGGTACTGTGATGAGGAGGAGTTGCAGAACAATGAAAAGACTTCCTAAGAACTTGAATGAGCATTCTAGCTGTCATCGCTCATTCAACATAAAGAGAGAGGAAGGACTTGCCTGTTTGTCCTACCCTCAAAGGAGGATCCACAAATCGGGAGGAAGACCAGCATGGAAGGGACAGGCTGCTGCAGACCTGGACGTGTGCGAAGGAGCCGAGGTGTCCCTATCTGTTCTGCTGTGCCTGGACAGATCAAGGAATGGGAAGAATGAAGGCCTGGGTGGAAGCAGTAACCGGACTGCGCGGCTGTGACAAACGCACCACCCACCCAGGGAGAAGTATTGCAGAGCTGCTGCAAAAGCATCACAATAACATGAGAAGCCGAACAAGACGTCAGCGAACCACTTGACCAAAGGAGAGTAACCAGCAGAGTTCCAGAAGGTACATGGGCTGTCAGGTTTGAGAAAAGGGGCAGGAGAAACTGCAAACTCTGGGTCTGGGACCCAGATGTACCCAGAGAGAATATCTTAAGCAATTGACCATACAAAAGTACCTGCCAGGAGAGTGAACCGGATATGTCAGGAACAAAATGCAGAGGTAAAAACAAGACTGGGAACCTGCAATTGAAGGAGGAGATTCTCATTGGCCATCTTCTTCTGACAGTACCTGGCAGGTGAATGAACCAGGTCTTCCCAGATGAAACCCTGAAGAAACTTGCATCTGGGAACTGCACCAACAACTTTATATGTGAGAAAAGCGACATTCCCCCTGACATTGTGAACTATAATAAAAAGCCTGCGAACGGACTGGGGAAGAGCAACATTTCTCCCGGTGTTCGCGAATTGTAAAGGTAAAGCCAAGAAAGGGCAGGGGAATGGAGTCATTCCCCCTGGTGTCGTGATCTGTGAAAATTAAGCCAAGAGGGGTCAGGGGAATAGAGTCATTAACCCCGGTGTATTGAACTGCGAGACTAAAGCCAAGAGAGGCCAAGGGAAATGAGGCATTCCCCCTAGTGTTGTGAACTGTGAACCTAAAGCCAAGAAAGGCCAGGGGGATGGAGTAATTCCCCCTTGTGTTGTGAACTGCGAGATTAAAGCCAGGAGAGGCCACAGGAAGGAAGTCATTCCCCCCGGTGTTGTGAACTGTGAAAGAAAAGACCAAGAAAGTGTGAGAACAAAGCCAAGGAAGTCCAGGGGTTGGGAGTCATTCTCCTGGTATTTGAGTCTACATTATATCTGGAGAATGGAGGCATTCTCCAGGAACCCAATAATGAAGAAGCATCTATGGGCACTAAGGAATGTTGATGTTTGAACTGGAACTTTACCTTTTGAGTTTGAATTGAGTTTGAATTGAGAATGTACTGCTTTTTGGCATTACAACCTGGAACTTTGTTTTGTGCCTTAGAAAGAGTTTGAAACCTGGGAAAGAGAGTAATTCCTTCAAGTAAAGATCCCACCTAATAGCTGGAACTGTGATCCGCTGTCCAGAAGAAGGGAGCCATTCTTCTGGACCAAGAAGATCCATTACCTTATTAGTTTAGTTATATGTGTGAGGGACAGGAGAAGGCTTTTGACACAGGATGGTTGACTATTGATTTACATGGATATCCTGACCGAAACCTTAGCATTTTACTTGAGGCTGACAAAGTCATCTTAGGGTTAGGGAAAAGTATGTTTCTCTTTTTTAAATTTCTAATAAATATTTATATCAACAACTTTGCCACACATGTGTCAATCTCCTCCTTCTGCACCATTAGAGTATGTAAAGGTGAAGGTTACAGGAATGTGCAGTTTAGTTAAGAGTAGGGTATGTTTTGATGGCAGAACCTAGACCTGACAAATCACAGTACTAGAAGCAGTTTGTGGGTAGATGTGTGATGCACTTGAGAGGTGCTTAAGCGGGCACTAGTAGCGTGAATCTTCCACAAGATTAATTTATAAGAAACCATTTGTCGATCAAGAGAGCACTGGGATTGTCAAGCCAGCTGACAGATGTGTCAGCAGCAAGAGTTGGGTGTGCATAGAGGAACCCATGGGGAAAAATATGGGGTACATGTTGGGGTAGGGGAAAAGAAGACATGATTGAGTAATGTCCTACATTAATTAGTTGTATACGCTATGAGCTAGGTATAATTAATTGTCAATTTTTAGCTAGACAAAACTAGATAGCGGGATTATGATATCCTGATAGGGTTGTATTGCAATGAATTAGGAGACACAAGAATAAGAATAAAAATGGAAAAACACATTTCATTACTACATTTAGTAGTGAAATAAACAGCTTGAAGAAAATATTAAACAAACATTGGAACATCTTACAAACAGATGAAACCCTGAAGACATATATTGAAGAAAAACCAACAATGGTATTCAGAAAAGCACCAACTCTAAAGCAAAAATGGAGTCCCAGTCATCTTAGCAATCAAGCCAAATACAACCTTAGTGATTTCTTGAAAGTGCCGGCCCCAACGGAATCCTATAAATGCAGCAAATGCACCATTTGCACTCAAATGCTCAATGGTACCAAACAAATCAAATTGCCAACTGGAAAAATGCAAGATATAAAACAATGTATTTATTGTAGAAGCAAATATGTCATCTACGCAATACAATGTATATGTGGCAAACAGTATATTGGAAGCACAATCAGGGAATTGAAGATGCGTATTTTGGAACACCTTAGAGCAATCACGAATGGAGACACCAGGTACCCCATGGCTACCCATTTTACACAAGAACGTAGCCAATCAGACATTAAGGAGATCACATTTTTTGGCATTGAAAAAGTCGATATACCAGAAAGAGGAGGAAACAGAGAACTGTTACTGCGAAGAAAAGAATCAAAATGGATTTGCCTCCTGTACACTTGCCATAAGATGAACTTGTTGAATCTTTGCCGGATTATGTGACATTTATTACTATTTGACTCTTTATTGTTGTTCAATTTTACATTCTGATCTATATACATTCTTTTTGAAATTTGCCCTGACCTATTAGGAGCGTAATAGTGCCTGGACAGACACATAAAAACAGTTTGCAGGTGCCCGAGCATTTATACCACTTTGGCAAAATAACAAATTAGGTGCCCGCAAAATACGACAGTAAATCATGGCACTGTATTTAGTATTTAAAATTTAAAATTTAAAATATAAAGAAAAACGAATTCTGTGTTGCCGACAAATCATATGTGTCGAAATTCTATCAAACCTGTCAAAATCAATACAAAGTCAATTGGTAGACTTGCTACCATAAAATGGCCGCCGCTCGCATTGACGTGCATGACGTCATCATGCTATTACTATGCGATGACGTCATCATGCGCTACGCTAAACACCGTATATATAACAGCAAACAACAAGGTCAGGTCCATCTCAGATCGTGAAGGCACAAAGGCAATCATACCTTATCGCGGGAGAAGAATACAAGAATTGTGAAAGGTAACACTCGAAATTATAAGTCCTAACCCCTTCCTCTATCCTATTTATTACCCAGCATTCTTAACTAATGCATTTATATACGTGTATCCTCGAAGTCACCAAGCAATCCTAGACTGAGATTTTGCTAAAAATGTATTATTAGAAGATATGGGGAAAGTAGCAACCATCTTCATAACTCTGAATCTCCAAAAAGTATTTTTTTCATAATCACAACTCTTAGGTAACAAATTACAGTAAAGATCTCATACCAGAATAGCTAATGTATGCACCTTTTCACAGATTTGCTGAGGAAAATTGTTAACACAATCTCGAGAAAAGGTGAATGGAAATATATTAAAAATTCAACCAGTAATGTCAAACCGAGATCCAAGAAAACAAAAACAAGGGTGAGTGGACTCTTACCAACTATTCAAATAACTAAGGTCCTCTTTTTCATAAACAAGATAAGTATGGGCTTTTTTAGAGAATGTTCTCTATTTATATATTTTTATTTTTATTGTTTTCCTCGATTTCTTTTGGGTTTAGAATCTCTCCTGAGGAATTACAGCCACAACTGTAGGGAAACACATGTTGGGAGATTATGCAACCAATGTGGAACTGTATATATGTGTTATTCAATCATTAAGAACAAGAAGTTGTACACAGGGAGATTATGCAACCAATGTGGAACTATACATATGAGTTATTCAATCATTGAGAACAAGAAGTTGTATACAAATGTATGAAATAAATACATACTGCAAGTACGAATTAAGGACACAGCAATACTCTAATGTATGAGTCGAATACATGAACAAACCGACAACTTGTAAAATAAACAAATCAAATAAGATTGGAAAGTTGACTGTATTTTTTTCTGGGGATCGCACACTACTATAGTACCAACTATATAAAAATCATTAATTTGGCTTTATATTGTCTCAGCCACAGTATTGGCACTCTAAGTGCATAACCTGGAACCAAAACAAAAAACAGCACAAGCGATTCACTCTAGGAGAGGATTAAGAGCTGACACAGGCTGAAAAATTAGATTTCAAAATATACATGATTGAGTAATGTCCTACATTAATTAGTTGTATGCGCTATGAGCTAGTTATAATTAATTGTCAATTTTTAGCTAGACAAAACTAGATAGCGGGATTATGATATCCTGATAAGGTTGTATTGCAATGAGTTAGGAGACACGAGGATAGGTCAAAAAAGGAGAACGGTCTGCAGGAGAGAAACTTTGTATAGGAAAAATCACTGTGTTCAAGTGTAATCAAGCATTACAAGGCAAGGGCAAGTTATATAGGGCAGTGTGAATGTAGCCCTATATATATTAAAAAAGGTTTAGACCTTTGTGCTTAAAAGTCCTCTATGCCAGTGTTCTCTTTTTAGAAGCAATGCGCTGTGTTATTTAAGTGTGTAATGTGCACATACACCCAAGGGCAGCTTCCCTACAAATATCCTTATGTAACTGAACCGCTGACCTACCAAGCCCCACTCATGTTACCAATGGGGCTTTAAAAGGCAGGGGAAGGGTCGAATCCATGCAAACAAACACTGTTAGGTGAGGCAAAATTACAATTGCCTGCTCGCTGTGAAGATCAACACATAATATAGAAAGATAATAAAAGATAGGGATTTGCAAAGAAGGACATATGGACATACCCCAAGTGCATGCCTCAAGTAAGGATTTGTTTTTATTTTTAATGATGGAATCCCAGTTCCCCTCGTGCATCATATCAGCACATACTATAGATATGTTTTTTCAGCCTCATGGTTTGTGGATTGTGTTGCCATTTAATAGGCACTTCTTCCAGGATCAGCTATTTTATCATCCCGGCTCGATTGCTGCAATTTGCATCGATGCATATATCGTATATCAAGTTGATGGTGTCCAAAATACTGCCACTCGCCTAATGGTCAGTACAGATGTAAAGCTGCATGTCTTCCAGATTTTGGTGTGGCGTTGTTTGCAGCCTATTGAAAATTAGATCAACTTCAGATCTCTGTTCTTGGAATACAAGGCAGTGTCAGACGCTGAGCTGTCCAATTGATTTCAAAGATATTACAACCCATTTCTCGTAGGAGCTTTTAATCCGTAGAAATGCCTCACTAAAGAAATGTGGTTATGGGGAAAATGGTCTACTAATGACAGGTGCTGACACTGATGAAGATAACTTGCGTGTTACAGGACATATATCACTTCAATCGCTTTGGTACGAAATCAGAATACGGTGTTCTATAGTTCGAACTATTTCTTAGGATCAAGTATGTAGTGCTAGCAGGTTTGTCCTTAAGAAGTGAAAATTGTAGAATATAGACTCCAGACACATCAGGCAGCATGCCCTTCATGTAATGTACATGGTCTTGTATACCACCCTTCTTCCACTATTGGTGGGCTCACTGAGCGTGATTGTGTAACCAAAAAGGGAGGTGAGAGGGGCATTAGTGGGAGAGACGGATGAAAAAAACCTATGGTGTTGATTGGCGCAGGTACAATTTAAAAAGCATGGATAGTTATCTGAAACCCTGTGTGAATATGTGATATACCCCGTGCTCATCAGAAATTCACTTGTGCTCAATGTCTAATTGGGCGCACCTCTTTCTACATTTACACTTCAGAGCAAACGTATGTTTTTGTTAACAATTCCTAAGAAGAAGTGTGCCCTGTGTGGTCCCCTGCAAAGCTTTATTGTTGGCCATTAGAATGGGCATATCAAAAATGTAAGAATTGATCACAATACAAGATACCCTTTAAACAATTTCTTTAAGTACATATGATAGCAGTTTTGGACTTCCTTTGTATCTAGTGTCGACCGGTTCCCGGAACGGCTTCTTCAGGACTGCTTTTTTTGCAGGAATTCAACTTTTCAGGATTGGGATTCTTCAAAGTATAAGGGAGTCTTCTTGTTATGTGACGGTGCTTTGGCATTTTAATTCAGAATGCACATTGAGCGTGTTGGTGTGCTTTGTCTATAATGTTGCATGATGCATTTTTCAGATATCACTTCATGGGATTTCAGGAAGTAGACAGTTGGTCAGAATGACTCCCTGTGCCTTTCTGTGTACTATGATTGCCCATTTCCTCTGCTTTTATCCACTGTTGCTCTATGTAGATTCTGGTATCACCGTAAGGCCTCTGCTATGTCCTGGCCAGTGAACTTTCTTTTGCTTTCATGTGTGTTTTTGAACCTGAGCATTGATTTTGTCCTCCAAAATACATCGGAGAATAAATACATGACGGACCGTATAGATTATTGGCAGGAAACATCAATCACTTTCTTTGTCCAATAGGCCTTACATGGGTTGACTCCACTCTGCCTACAAAGTCAATATTGCACAGAAAAACAGGATCATTCAGCCTAAAAGCAACTCTTGACCGTATGTGCAAGCAGTAGGGCTAGTTTCAGTGGATTGTAAATGCGCAAGTACAAGATAAGGAAACTCTTTCAGCATGACATCAGACCCCTTCAAGTGACTTAGGTGTCACATGCTTTCAGCGGTGAGACATTGGGCCTCATTACGACCCAGGTGGTAAGTTACCGCCTGGGCCGTGACTTTACCACCATGGCGTAAACTACGTGCTAAAAGCAGGTGTTAAATCCGCCATGGCGCTAAGGGACCTCGTACTCAGGCGGTAAGGGTCGGCGCTGTTTACGGCGCTGTAAACCCCTTACCGCCTGAGTTATAATGAGGCCCATTGTATTTAGAGTAGATGTAGTTTTGCCACACTTCAGGAAGCTTTAAGGCTATGTGTTGCATAGACAAAAACACATGTGCAGCAATGAATGTATTTACATTCTTTTTAACACACATATTAGTAGGTAATGTTACGTAGTTTGGGTTTTATTTGGATTGTGTAGGTTGAGCTTTAGTGAGTGTAGTTGATAGTTGATGTATTGAGCAAGAGGTCTGCCATGTTAAAATACACCATTGCTATAGGCTGTAGACTTTGGAGGCTGCATTTCTAAGCTGTGATCATTTAATTGAAGGTTTACTTCTGCTGTTGGACAGAAGGCTCCAAGCAGCCAAGGTCAGGTTGGCAAGAGATGCAGAAGAATGTTCAGCTAATTGCGAGGGAGAAAGCTCTCAGGGGCCTGAAATGAGACTCAAGACAGCAGGTGCCTTCCCAGATGATAGTCGAATGAATGCCTAGTGATTTATTTATTTGTTTATTGGTATTTATAATGCACCTGTACAGCAAATTGTGTTTCAAGGCACAACAAAACAAGGGGGCGCAGGGATCAAGAGAAACAAAAAACAATCGTACTCAGCCTTGTGTCATTCGGATTGTGCAAGTGCGGTAACAAAAAGTGAGGGTAGGGGAGAGGGGGAAGAGCCGGCCAGGGTCGAATGGACTAATGGTAATTAGGAAAAATAAGTGCAGGATGGAGCGGCAACCACACAATAGCTGTGGGGGAAAAAGGGGGGGAAGGGCCCATGGGTTAGGCGAGTGCTATGGGGAGGGCATGCCCAAAGTGTAAGAGGCAGGGCTGGATTGGCTCAATGCGGTGCAGGACCAGCCAAGCTATTGTAGGTGGAAGGAGGCCGGAAGGACACATGCCAGTTAGGGGGGGGGGCAGAGCAGATCAAGTGCAGGTGCAGACTGGTTGAGGAAGGCCTGGTTACCTGTATGAATCAGAAGGAACTAGGCAGCAAATCAAAATGAGGCAGAGGGGACATTATCAGGGGACGGGGAGATGGAAGGAGGAAGAGAAAAGGAGGCTCTTGTGACGCTTCTGGAACATAAGGAGATCCGGCTCAAGTCTGAGAGGGGCAGGGAGGCCATTTCAGAGAGAGGCACCTGCTGAAGAGAGAGATCTATCCATCCCCTCTCTGCTTGAAAAATAATCTGATCTGCAGAGTTTGAGCTTGAAGACCAAAGGGATCTAGCAGAGAGGTATTTAGGAAGAGAGAGTTGGACGTAGCAGGGTCACAGGCCCCAGAAAGCATTGTGGATGATGCAGCGGGTCATGACCTTCATACTCGCAGCAACCAGGAGCCAATGAGAGATTTTAGGGCTGGAGAGATGCAGTCCCTAGACTTGAGGCCAAGGATACGTCTCACAGTTCTATTTTGGCTTAGTTGAACGGGGTGAAGTGAGGATTTAAGCAGATTGAGGAAGAGGCTGATGCAGTAGTCCAGTCTAGAGAGCACCAGAGCTCTGGAGAAATTGAGTTTCAGGGGAAAGTGAGGAAAGGGAGAATGATTCTGAAGAGGTGGAGCTGGAAGTGGGCCTTCTTGGAAATGTCTGTGATGTGAGGAGAGAAGGAGAGAGAGGAGTCAAAGATGGCTCCAATGTTTTCTGTCTCACAATAGGGTGAGGGGAGGGGGTCCGTGGAGTGCGTCCATAGAGTAGGAGGGAAGGAGGGAGCTTGGGTCCCAATGAGAGGGATCTCATTCTTGATGGCATTAATGCGTAGATCGTTTGCAGCACACCATGCCTGAATAGTGGTCAGACAGTCAGGAATGGGAGAGGAAGAAGAGGAGGCTTTGGAAGGAAGCTTGGGGGAGAGCTACATGTCATCTGCATAACACTAGATGTAAGGGGAGAAGGCAGAGATCAAATGGGCTAGAGGGGCAAGGTAGATGTTGAAGAGCCACAGCAAGAGGATAGAGCGTTGAGAGATGTCACAGGTGGAGAGTGTGATGGATAAGAGTAATGGGCCCAGGTCTGACCGACCTGGGAAGGTCGGTCAGAGGGGAAGAAGGTCAACCAGTCTGGTGCCAGGTCCATGATGCCAAGGGTATCACAGAGCCAGTTTATAAGGTCACATGATTGACTGTATCAAAAGCAGAGGAAAGGTCAAGAAGGATGAGAATGGAGGGAGAGTTAGAATTGAGATTTGAGAGTAAGTCTTCACAGGTGATCAGGAGTGCAGTTTCCGTGTCTCTGGCTGCTCTGAAGCCAGACCGCTGGATGTGGAGACAACCAACTGATTCAGTGTGGTGGATCATCTGGGAGATGACTAGCTTCTACAAGAATTTGCCCAGGAAGGGCGTAATGGAGTTAGGGTGAAAGTTAGCAGGGTCGGAGAGGTCAGAAGAAGGCTTTTTGAGGAAAGGGTTCACAAGGGAGTGCTTGAGGAGTGGCGGGAAGGCGCCAGTGGCAAAGGAGTGATTGCAGAAATCAGCCCAGACTGGAGCAAGGGAGGCAATGTTGCCCTTGATAGTTCTGGAGGAGCAAGGGACCACCTGTTTCGTAGAGACTTTCATGGAGAGGACTTGTTTAGAGACCTCATCCAGTGATATGGGAGAGAAAGAGGAGAGTGGTAGGGAAGGGGAGAGGGGGGCCAGAGGAGGCCTGAGAGTGGATGAGGGAGAAGGGAAGGGTGTATAGGAGAGCGAGGACAAGATGTCCTGAGTTTTGGTTCTGAGGTGGGAGGCCAGTGCAGAGGGCCAGGGATGGCAGAAGATAGTGGATACTGCAGTAGGATTGGTGAGTTCTTGTTGATTTTTGTACAATTCAGCCGTGGTGTTAGCGGCCCCAGAGATATGGGATTGGATAGTGGCCTTCTTCTTTGAGCGGATGGAGAGTCTGTATTGCCTTTGGAGCAGGTAGCAGGTGCAATTTGTCAGAGGATGTCCTCAAAGCCTGCCACTTCCGCTCAGCAGCTCAGCACTTTTGCTTCAGAGAGGCTAGGTTGGAATCATACCAGGTGCTGCGCTTGGAGGCCGGCTTCATGCTGATCCTCATGGTAGGGGCAAGGATGTCCAGAGTGTTGGTGATGTATATGATATGATAGGTTATTTATAACATGCTTAATACCCAGAGGTTTCTAAGCGCAGACCCAAGGATCGAACCGGTGTTGCTCCATGTCGTCTTGCTTCCAAGGTGAGCACGTTGCCGCTGAGCTATCCTCCTGAGACCTGGAGAGGTGAAGATTAGCAAGGGCTATGTCAGTCTGAGAGACAGTAGCAGGAGTGGGAGGGGGAATTAAAGTGGTGGCAGAAGCAGCAACTGACACTTCATCGGTTGAAGGACGAGTAGGAGACTGGCAGTGCGGGCGGAGGCTTAGCCAGGAGACCCAAGAGATCAAGGTGAGAGGACAAGAGAGCATTATCACACCAGGATCGAGAGATGTAGTGAGAGGGTGGGAGATGAAGGACAAAGTGATACACACAACAAAGCCCATACAGTAGCATTGCCAAATTGAAGAAATAGAATGCGAGCACAGCGACCCCACTGAGAGCAGGACATTGGGTTCAGAGGTAAAAGTGCTTTGGGGAAACAAATAAATAGAAGAAACAAATGTCCACGAGCAGGGCCACACATATGTTTTTTCATAAGCTATACATTGTGAAATGATAACTAGAAGGTCAGATCCACTTTTGGCAACGGTTCCATGTCATTTCATCGTGTGATGTTTTTTCACCGGGTTTTTTGCTGCAGATTCTTTAACGAAAAAACTCATCGCTTTTGTTATTTTTCATCCGCATCCCCTTTAAAGTGTTATATATTCCCAAACACCCACACCCCAAATATATTTTTTTCTAACCCCCCTAAAAGTGTCAATGCGTTTTTTATCATTAAAAAATCTGTGGTAAGAAACCCTGCAAAAAAACATCCCTCAGTTAAAGGATGTTGTACCGTTGGCAACATGTATTACGGGGAATGGATTGTGGTTTTCCAAGGGATGCAACACAGTTTTCACCACACTGATTTCCACTCATTATACGATTGGTCTGTGTCTGTGGGATGCTACAGTCTGAGTTGCCTCAGGAATCACTGTCCAATTAGGCAGAGATGTTTTATTAATTGCACCATGAAGAGTGCCAACCAATGGCAATGCAACATTTTGGAGGTCATTACGACCCAGGCAGTAAGGGTTAACGCCGGCGTTAACCCTTAACGCCTGATTCCAATTTTAACGGCTGCTTTTAGCAGGCGTTAAAATCCATGACGCTAAACCGCCTTGGTGCTAATTACGGCACCGTAATTTACGGTGCCGTAATTAGCGCCTTCCCCACTCCCATTGTGCCCTATGGGGCAAAAATGGGAATGGGGAAGGGTAAATTGGAAATGGGGATTTACCGCCCCACTCACCTTAGAATGGGGCGGTAAATCCGCCATCCACCATGGTGTAAACGTAGTTTACACCATGGTGGTAAAGTTGGTGTACTTACCGCCTGGGTCGTAATGACCTCCTTTGTGCTGACTTTGAAATGATGTCATGTTTATTGGTGGAATTTTTAGAAGAGACAGGAATCTCCCATTCATAATGTTTAATGTATAGTGTTCTTTAGGGGCCTGATGACGAGTAGCCAATTGAAATGCTAGGAGAAGAATTGATGTTGCATTTGGAGAACATGTTCATTTTGCGGTTTTCCACCTTAAATACTGTAGCCTGGAATGGGCACGTTTGAGTTGTTTTTTGGTTCAGTTCCACCGGGTTGACTACTTCTCTCAGCCGTATTTCCAAATAAAAAGCAGTTTTTTCTTGCAAGTTGTGCACTCCAATTTTGATTACTTTTGTGTTATGTATTGGTGTACCTTTGGGGACTGCACCTTTACAGGGTAGTCAACCTGGATCAATATGAAATGATAAGCAGCAGACTGAGGCATGAGCAGATTAAATAGACAGGTGTCCACATTCTCACCTTCAGTATCTGCTCCTAGCTCAGCAGTTCCTCAACCCTTCACAGAACTGAGCTGAGTTCCTAATAGTTGCTAATCTGACTCCTTTGCACTTTCAGAAATTACATGTAACCTTCAGGTTGCATTATCAATATTATGTATATACATGTACAATATGGTGTATGCTTTCTTTTTTATTTCGGGGTTCTTTATATAAAGTAATGCATCAGGCTGTCATTGTGAGAGGGTGAATACCACTCGCCCCCCACGTTCTACTCATATCTTTCATTTCTTTATTAACTCTGCCTAAATAATATCACATTTTTAATGAAGTGCTTAGTTTACGACAGATTCCTGCAGCTTCAGGGTACTGCAAATATAGGTGTTATTACCCATTTTAATGGAACCCCATTTATTCAAGAGCCCTGATGGGATTCCATCCAGTGACTGCAGGTTGCATTAAGATTTCTTAAGCAAGCATTCAGACATCCTAATGATGTGTCTCTTACCTCATTTTAAATATGGTGCTTCTAATGTGTATAATGGCTTTACATGAATGTAAATCTGGTATTGAGGCATGAATAGTAAATACCAACAAAATCTGTCTATTCAGCGAACACATTCAGAAGACATAGTCCTCCTTCACCGTGCTTTACTTTATCTTCTGGCGAACATTTCTTAAACGGTGCAAGATAGATTGAATAATCCATCGCTAATTACATTTCATTTCCATTAGAATAGGTGCTTCTCAGAATTCATACATATGTTCCCTGATCTTTCCTGCACACATCTGCTGGGAGGCGATGTGTCGGCGTGCCTTGAAGCCCCTGATGAGCGGAGCGGTTGCCTTCTGAATAATGGAGCACTGGGGGAAACGCTACGATGAACCGCCAATATGCGATGAGCCTGAGCCCGCCTGCAGAGACTTTGCTCATTATGGAAATGTGCCGGGATCGACTTCTTTTGCGCTTTGCATGTCATTTGTTCCAGTTTTTCTTATATTGTTTGTATGTGACCATCCGGTAATCTATAGCACTGCATAATTGAAAATAGTACAACACACATCTAGTAGTTTAGCTGCCAAGAATTTGCATGAAAAAGTAATTGTGATCTCGTGGCACCAATGGAAAAGACCGTAGGTACGATTAGGAGAGGGAATCATGCAGGCTAAAGCACAAAATGTACAGAAGTATATAAATGTGGCAGCAAACAGACCTAGAGAACTGTTTGAGTGCATCAGGAACTTTGCAAATCCGGAGTGCATAAACACATGTCTGTATCCCAGCCAATTGATGGCCAATTAATTTAATGATGTCTTTGCTAAGAAAACGGATCAGATTAGAGCAAACATTGATGCCCAGTCCACTATGATGCTTTGCTCAATTAACTCTATCCCTGCGCTTCAATTCCACTCCAATGTTGACGATACGCAGATTTAAGTCAACCAGTGGAGGCAGTTGAACACATCTTGAAGTGTGCAGAGGATGCTTTAAAATAAGTTACAACTGAACCCTAACAAGGCAGAAATGATTGTGTTTGGTTCAAAACAAAAATTGAAAACTCTCTTTCCAATGATCCCATGTACTCAGACTCAGTTAAAAACCTGGGTTGTATCTGGCAATTGAACATGGGTTTTAATCTTTATGTTAACCAGATAATCAAATCAGTGTAATTTCAACTGAAAACACTGAAACTCCTTCTCCCCCTTATCTCACAGGGGGATCAAACCATTGTGATAGGCACTTTGGTTAACAACATTGGACTATTGCAATGGGCTTTTGGTGGGCTGTCCAAAATACCAGTTTTAATGTCGCACAGTAGCTCGAAACACTCCAGTTCGATTGATTTTTTCATTACCCTGGAAGGGACCGATTTCAGAATCTCGTAGGAAGCTTCACTGGTTGCTGATTCACCACGTATTAGGTTCAAGCTACTATGTCTGTTTTTTAAATGCTTACGGGGCTTGGTACCAGTATATTTAGCTGAAAAGATTCAAATCTACAATCCCTCAAGACTACTAAGACCTTCTGGTAGTTCCACTCTCAAAATCTACCTGGGGTGAAAGAGGTTTTCACCGGCTGGCCGTCGGTTTTGGTTTTGAGCTGCTGCTCTATTTGCGGAAAACAGAATTGTTGGCTCTGTTGAGAAAGCAGCTCAAAACACATCTATTTGAATAATATGTAACATGAATTGCTTCACTGTATGATACTAAATTACTGACAAAATATGCACCTAGATGGGGCTTGCCACTTGGTTCCCTTAGGATTGGCGCTATATAAATTTAAAAATGAATTTGAATCAAACTGCAGGAAATGAGAGTGGGAGGAATACTCCTATGCATCCTTTACTCCACCTGCCAGGTCATAATCTCTGCAAATAAATATGGACGAAGATCATTAATTGGGAACATATATACCTGGGGGGATGGCTCAAGCTCAATGTACTCACCTTGCAAATAGGATGATGCTGGTGCAGCATGGTTTTGTATATTCTGGCTGGGCAGACTCAGCCCTTTTTCTACTGTGACAAGGCCAGTACTTTGGGAGCATTCCAGAGCCATTTTTCACTATGAGGAAGACGGCACCAGGTGAGAGGACACCTATTCTTGCCCTCCCCCCCTTGTGCCAGCCTGTTCCTAAGCAACACATCGTTGCCTAAACCCATGCATCAACAACACAATATTTGCCAGTATTCTCTGGTTTCTTGTTGCAATATCCCAAGGTAGCCCAAAAAGAGACACCGAATCGTAAAGCCACAATGCAGCACCCCAATGCCATCAGACCATGACCCACCATCAGTCTACAGTTCATCTTGAGTCCGCGAGCTGATGTCAATGGTGGTGCAGAAAGAGAGAGAGAGAAAAGCTGCAGTGTCACCACTACATGCAAAGAACGGAAGTCAGACAGACGCCCCCATTCATGGAGGCATATCCACAACACCGCAAATACCTCTTCACCACCATGGACACCTGCTTGGGGAATTAACCTCAATACACCAAGTCCCCAAACCTGAACTGTGCAACCATTCTTGAATCCCAGGTTTGTCCAAACCTCTGGTATTGCATATGTACATGATTAAGAGGCAATTGGTGGCAGAGCCGGCCCGCGGCATGGGCAGTCTGGGGGTGGTCCAGGGCCCCGGTGTCAGAAGCTGTGAGAATGGGCCTGCAGGCACCAGTGCCTGCCTCAACTATACCAAGACTAGTGTCTGCAGCTTCAGGGGTCTCATATAGAGGAACACTAGTGGGCACAGTGTAGGTAGCGTATATAAATATATGCCACACCATGGCAAGAAACACAGGAGCCATTATGGAGAGATACTATCTTTATTCCCTGCTGCGTTGAACTGCCTGCTGCACAGGCTTCCCAATGCACATGTACGCACCTCACAGAATACCATTGGGTGTCACTTACGTGACAGAGCTTCCTGGCTCCATTAATGGTGCCCTCATGGGACATCACAATTCCCCCTTTGGACCAAAGAACAAAAGTCACTCACAGTTCTGCCCCTTCACATCTCCTCAATTAGGCATACTGGTCTCCTGATGCATCGATTTGGCCGTGTCACTCACTCTTCCTGCTCTCCCTCGCTCTCTTCTCTCAGGGGCTCACCAGTCAGCACAGCAGCATCGCCCTCTTTACTTTGCTCGAGGTCTTCTTCTCTGTACAGCTTAAAGTGAGAGACATTTCACGTGACGACTCTTCAAGGAGAGCATGTTCCAGATCAAATTTTGAGTCTGCTTTCTTGTCTTGTCTTCTGCACACAAGTAGCTTGTCCCCCCACTTGCAAGTCAGAATTCTTGTCTCGCCTCTTGTTATCGGCTTAATCCTTCATGGCTTGCTTCCTGCAGGCATTTGAGTCTCTAATCTGTTCCATGTCCCCACTCGAACCACTCGCCAGATGAGGCAGTTTGGTCCTTATTCGTCGGCCAAACAGTAAATCCGAGGAACATTTTCCAGTCGTGCTGTGTGGCGAGTTTCTGTAGTCCATCAGCATGTTACACACCTCCTGGTTGAGAGACATTGGCCACAGCTCATTTTGTTGGAGAGCCCTCTAGAGGCTGCTCATACATTTCTCCTCCATGCCGTTGGCCTGAGGCCATAGTGGAGCAACTTTTCTGTGGTGGATGCCCATGTACTGCATGAACCTTGCGAACTCCAGGCTGCTGAAGGGTCGACGGTTGCCCAACTTTAGAACCTCTGGGATACCCCAGGGTGAGAATAGGCTATCTAGCACTGGTATCACAGTGCTGGCTGCAGTGGACGAGAACATGTACACCAATGGGAATCGAGAATGTTCGTCCATGATGACGAGATGTTATTTGTTGTCTACTAAAGTGCCAAAGTAGACGATTGTGAGGTTGGTCCACTGGCGCTCTGACATTTCAGACATTAGTAGTGGTTCAGGATTGTTGGGTCTTCTGGCATAGGTGGCATGCGTTGACTGTGCGCCAAACCCTCTGGTCTATTCCTGGGAACCACACAGTGTCCCTTACTTGTCTCTTTGTAGATGCTACCATGCGATGACCTTCGTGGGCTAGATCCACAACTTGTTGTCACAGGTCTGTGGGTATTACTATTGAGTGTCCTCGCATAATGAGTCCTTCTGCTGATAGTGCCAATTCCTCTCATATATTCTTAAATGCTCGCAGCTCAGCTGTGTAGCAGTCTTCCCCTCGGCTGTATGTAAGATCAGTGTCTCTCCATCTTCCGTATTTAAAACGTTCTTGCACTCTTGTTAGCATGTTATCATGCCTGGTGTGCTCCAGGATGATCTCTGGTGTAATTGCCCTTGGGGGGCCCCTGATGGGTGAGAAAGTTGACATACTCCTCTGCTATAGAGTCATTGGAAAACGGGTCTATTAAAGGGTGTCAAGACATAAAATCTGCAGGGTTATATTCCTTCCCGGACTTGTGAACAATGGTACAGTTGAAATCCTGTAGGCACCGGATCCATCGCTCTATTTGAGGGGACATCTTGCATTGGGAACTCCCATAAATGGTCACCAAGTCTTGATGGTCTGTTACAATTATAAATGATTTCCCTAGAAGGAACATCTGAAAGTGTTCACAGGCCCATACAACTGCAAGCCCTTCCTTCTCAGGCTGTGAATATCTTGTCTCCACCTCAGACAGACTCTTGCTGGCATATGCTATCATGGTCCTGGAAGATTCTCGTCCTGGTTGATGCTGTGAGGGAATTGCCCCTAGGCCAACGGGGCTGGCATCCACCGTTACTTATGTGCACATGTTTGGATCAAAATGCGGCATGCGTTTTGCTGAGGCAATGTCTGATTTTATCTGTGTGAATGCTTCTTCACATTGTTGCCATCATTGAAACACTCTACCCTGCTTAGTGAGTTCTCTGAGGGGAGCGCTGGTGGTAGCAAAATCACAGAGATACTGGCCACAGTAACTAGCCATTCCTAAGAATGATCTAACCTTGCTTACGTCTTTGGGAGCTGAGATTTCTGAGATGCGGCAACCTTGCTCAGGTCAGGTCTCATTCCCTCATGTGAGAAGATGTGACAGTAAAAGGCGAGACCTGTGAAATACACATTTCTCACTATTCAACATCAGACCAGCCTATCCTACTGCCTGCATACCTGTTGGAGGGCTTGATCATGTTGTGCCATGGCATGGTCACCCCTAAGACCAGAATGTCATCAGTGTAGTTGAAACAGTTATTCAAATGGTGGATTACTCTTCTCATGCTCTCCTGGAATATCTCTGCCAGTGAGCAAATGTCAAAGCTAAGTCTCTTATATCGAAAGAGTCCAATTGGCGTGGCGAATGTTGTGATGTATTGGGACTATTTGTCTATTTGGATCTGATGATATCCTTTATTCAGATCGAATTTTGAGAAAACTCTTGCTCAATTGAGCAGGCTGATCATGTCATCAAGATGCAACCCACAGCGTCTTTCACATCCAATGACCTTGTTGGCTTGACGCATTTCCACGCATGTGCGTATCCTGTCCGGTGACCCTCTTATCAGCACCGCCACTATGGGAGATACCCATGAAGTGGGTCCATCTGCGGGTTCTATTATGTCTTTGGCCAGTAGTATTTGTATCACCGTCTCTACAAGCGCCTGCAGATGAATTGGTATCCTTCTCTGGTGTTGAGTCATGTAAGCGGATTCAATTCAACACTACAGCTAAGTCAATGCCTGATATATTTTTATGTCCAGTTCGTTTACTCTGGATGACAACCCTTATATAACACCCCTCTCTTAGAATCCCCCTGACCCCACTGAGCCAAGAAGTAGGTTTGTTTTGCAAATTAAAAGGTTTATTTGAAAATTAAACTATATATATATATATATATATATATATATATATATCACACTTTTATAATAAATTAATATTTGATATCACACTTGATAATATGATGTTGATCAACAATGGATAATGTTACAGTGGTACACTCTTTTTGATGGCTTAGAAGTGATATACAGAGGATAAAGTAGCTGAGAATGCTTTTATGGCTTCAAGGACAATGCAATGATGAATGAAAATGCAGTACAGAAAATAAACTTGATATGACTTCAACAAAAGACAATGTAATCACTTTTCTTTGACAATTCACCCCCCCCCCTTTTTTGCAAGGTAAAGAGATTGAAGGGAAGCACACAGTTCTCAGGAATGCAATCAAATATAATTCAGTTCCCCCCTAGCAAGCTTAGAGGAAAACAGGTAGGAGTTTTAAACAGAGGCAAGATACTTTGATGTGATTGCAATTAAGTGAAAAATATGCTAAAAGGATTTAAATTCCCTCGAGAGGTTCAGGGTGGGTGACAGTTACTTTGTATTAGTTCAGGATCACCTTAGCAATGCTCTATGAATGATTGTCAGGTTGCAAACGAATTTCAGCAAAGGAAAGCAAGGACAAATATTTTTACACGTGGCTGAAATTTAGCAAAATGTCAAAACGCGGCAAATTTAGTCACATGCGTCGAGCGCAATTACGGAGGGAGTATATGGAAAGCTACTGCTATTACTGTCACGTCAGGAATTTAGTTGTTCTGGAAGTGAAATTCTACTTGGTCAGATTTTTGTTCAACCATGTGGCAGGTGCCATTTAAACTAACATGGTTGACACTCGGTTTTACTGTTATTGGTCGGCTAGTCTAAATAAAAGTTAAATCTCGCTTCTATCACAAACGGATCCGGAGATACGGTCGATTTAGTAAAGGTAGTTTTTCGGATTTGAAATTTGAAAGCTCAGAATGACAGATGACAGTTTTCAGGTTTAAAGATGACAGAATGACACGATTCTAGGAGGCAGTTCTAAATAGGTTAAAATAGTTTGGATTAGATTATTTTAAACTAAGAGATTGGTTTTGGCACAGTGCTAGCTGGGTACTCATACTAGATTTTGGACAGGAATGCGACTTTGTAACGGATCAGGTCAACCGGTTGGACTGGACTCCTGGTGGTTCTCTCGCCACGGACGATCTCTGCCTGGTTCTGCTCACAGCGATCTGGGTCAGCTCTGCTAGCGGCATTGCACAGCGGTCTGGATCTCTGGTTCTGACAAAAGTTCTTGGCACTGCACGGCGGTCTGGTCTCTGTTCCGGGTACAGCTCTGCTTTCTGGGTGTTTCTGGCACAGAGTTTAGCCAGAATCAGACAGCTCAGCCCGGCTGCCGGAATAGTTTGGTTTGGTTGCTAGGTTTTGAAGGCCTGCTGATAGGAGTTCAGCTGTTGGGTTCTAGAGTTCTTGGAGTTTCTGGATATGAAGTCTGAAATCAGGATGTGGAGTTGTCTGTAAAAATGCTCCGCAGAAAGTGAAAAAGAAAGTCCTATCTGGCTTCCAGTGGCTCTTTTTATGTGTTTAGAAAGTGGGTGGGTCGGCTAATTCTGCATGCCCAACCCTCTCAACTTATCATTGGCCAGTTCCTCCTCTCTTCCTTGATTGGGGGAAGTGGGTTGTGAGTCAGAGTGATGAGGTAGGTTTATGGTCAGAGGCTCCTCCCCTTGTCAAATTGCACACACATCTATTTCTGATCCAAATACATGTACCATTTTTCTAATATTATACGTCCAGTTACCATATTTTCTGTAGCACCAAACCATCCGATCCCTGTCTTTGTTAGATGTTGTGTCCACTTATGACAGAATTCTGCCCTTTTCATCCAGATCACAACCTGTAAACCTTTCCAGATTTTACACAAATGTGCACCAGGGATATGGGTTTCAGATGATAAAGTGTCAGATTTTTAACATGCATTCATTTGGTGTAACAACCTTTTTTTCCGCTACTATCCCCAAGAACATACCACAGGCTCCTAACACCTCTTAAAATGTGCACAGAAAAATCACAAGAATGATGATGTTATTTATATAATTTTTACAAGTCCGCACTATGAATTATCCATATTTTTAAAATTATGCTCTGGCCCCAAAGGGGTGTGGTTTTGCAAAGCACATGGTGGAATTTCTGGTTTATCCACTTCCCCCAAGCTCAGCTTGTTCACAGATGCAGTGCCCCTCCCACTTCACCTCCAAGAGGAAGCCATTTATGACGCCCCTAATATAACATTTGCCTGAGCCAGGGACAGTGCTTTGTTTAGTTTCCTGTAGTCCCCAGGTGCTCCTCCCCTAATTCAATCAGAGAGGTGTCATCTCCTTTTTGGCATGGGCAGCAGAATGCAGCCAGGCCTGGGAACAGTGGCTGAGCAGGTTTCACTCCTGTCGGGGGTAGTTGCCGGGCAGAATTCACTCTCTTCAAGCCAGGCTTCAGCTAAATGTCACTTTAGTTCCCAATTTTCTACATTCAAATCAAACTGACAATTTTTACATATGCAGCTAGAATGCTGATTCTAAGTTCAAAACTATGACATTTCAACAGTTGCAAACTATGTGACACTCAACAGTAGGTCACTCATTTATTTTAAACATTTAGATTTTAGTGTCTTTTAGTCCAATTTCACTTCAGCTGCTGACATCCACAGCTCAGCCAGTTTTGTTATAAACATTGTTTTGGGCTCTTTCTCTTTCCAGATTTTGTATGCACACAAGACTACATTCAGCCAAATGTCTGCTGCTGTTCATTGAGGTTTTTGAATATCTTGCAATGTTTAAAATAGGCATTTTTAGCTTGCATTTCAGAGAAACAAAGGTGATTTCAAAGCATTTTTTATTTTTTTATTTTAGCCACCGGCACTGCTGTTTTTCCTTTGGCCCACATTTCACTCATGGCACTCCTGGCCTATCACATTCGTACTGGTGGGTGGCAGGTCAGGGGACCATTTTGCTGTGCGCAAAACTGCATGGTTCTCCAGGATTCTGGTGCAAATGTGGGCGGCGACAGCCCATCCCCACATCTACCCATTCTATTGATTCAACATGGGTCAATACCCTTGACAAGCCCCCCTGCCCGACTGCGCTCTGATTTCGAGTCGAGGGGGAGTCGGGTGCAGAGGATGTTTTTGATCCACACGCTGGTATGTCCGCATCATCTTCTTCCAATTCCGTAGATGGCACAGTTCAGCATCTTTTCCTCCATCCGGTTGGATCGATCAGTTCTCCTCGCCGGTCCTGATGGGAATATTGGGATTGGGCAGTCCCCCGGACCCCTCGGATCTTTGCTCCCGGTTCCTGGTCGTCCTCCCTGGTCAGTCTCCATGGTTTCATCTCTCCTAGGATGAGAAAGCAAAAGTGGCAATACCTATTCTTAGACATTTCTCCCCCACTATTGATCTAGTGGGGCGGCATGTACATTTTATAAATCAAGAGACATAGCATTCTTATTTTGAAAAACAAGATATCATTCAAAGACAGTTGCATACAAGAATCATAATATTTTAGAGACTATATGTGGGATATTTTAGGGTGGAACTGAATTAATCTGGAGCGGTTCCCTCTGGTATTGCAGAGGACTCCTCCAGTTGCTGCAGAGTCTGCCTGGGATGGCAACACTTTAGCTGATTTATATGTACCCACTTGTCTTCCCCTTCCGCCAGACTACCTTTGGGGATGCAGATCTTATACGCTACTGGGGAGACCTTGTCTATAATTTCAAACGGTCCCTTCCATGTAGCAAAAATGTTCGCTGTTTGGCCTGGTTCCTTTGGAAATTGTATAGATAGACCCGGTCTCCCACAGTATATTCCTTCCTGGTGGTCTTCATGTCGAAGTGGGTTTTCATGCTATCAGCTGATCTTTCCAGATTCCGCTGAGCATAGGCAAAAGCATGCTGAAGGTGTTTCCTTAAATTCTCCACATACTCATGAGTTGTGGAGGCATTTATCAGTGTCTGCTCTTGGGTCCTATAGAGCAAATGCTGGGGAAGCACCATCTTGAGTCCGGTCATCAACTCAAATGGTGACATTTTAGTTGCAGATGAAGGGGTAGATCTGATGGCGATTAGGACCAGAGGTAATCGGATATACCAACTTGGCCCAGAATCTGCCACAAACTTTTTTAAGATGCTCACAATGGTTTGGTTGTAGCGTTCTACTGCCCCAGAAGAAGCTGGCCGGTAAGCTATATGTAACTTCCTTTTGATCCCCAGTATCTCCCACATCTTTGTCATTACCTCGCTGGTGAAATGGCTACCTCTGTCTAACTCAATCCTTTGAGGTAGACCAAAATGGGAAAAGATGTGGTTAATCATCAGGGCAGCTGCTGTTTCTGCCTTGCAGTTTGGGGCCGGGAGACATTCCACCCACTTGGTAAACAAGCATGTGAGGGTCAAAATGTACTTGTTTCCTCTAGATGAGCGACTTACAGGGCCTACGAAGTCGATTTGCAAATCTGACCATGGCAGTGTCATCCCCCTCTTTTGGAGAGGTGCCCGGTGTGTGAGGGATGTTGGCTGAAATTGTGCACACACCAGACACCCCTTCAAGTATTGGTCGAGGTCCTGCCCCATGTTTGGCCAGTATGCAACCTCTCTTAAGATCTCAAGGGTTGTGTGAAACCCCCTATGACCGGCTGTGGCTGCATCATGGGCGTGACCTAACATCAGGCTTCGGAATGAGGTAGGGACCACCCACTGATCTTGGCCAGCTTGGGATTTCCTTACCAACAAACCATCTTGGATTCGGAAAATCTTTGGACATTTCATCAACACTCTAAGGTCCTCCTTCCCAATGTAATCGGTATCCGTCAGGGGAAAGTTCTCAGAGTCCTCAATGTGTTGGTAGAACTTACCAATTAGTGTATCCCCCTTTTGAGCCGTAATTAAATCAGCATCAGGGGTCTCCTTACTCCATTGTGCAGTTGAAAAATCATTGTGAGCATTAGTCTGGGACCTAGTGATAGCAGTGACCTGGATTTCCCCCAACAGGGACTCTATTTCTATTAGATCCCGTTGGATGGCCCCGGTTTTGGCCAGCTGATCAGCTAAGTAATTTCCAGTTTTGTCTGGTCCCTCTACTTTGGAATGACCCTTGATCTTTTTCCAGTAGATGGTCATCCCATTCGATGTGACCAGATCATCAATGTTTTGGATTAACTTCCCATGTTTCAAAGGTTTGTTATTAGCACATAGCATGCCTCTGGTTTTCCAGTTAACCAGGTGCTCCACGAACCCGTTCCGTACATAATCCGAATCTGTGATTATGACCAGTTCGTGGAGTTGATGTTGGACAGCAGTGAGGATGGCTTGATGCACTGCCATCAATTCTGCTACCTGACTACTTCGGGGACCAATTTTGTATCCAGCGGAGGGTTCTGGAAACTCCTTCACCCATGCATTCCCTACGCCGGCCACCAGTTCTTTCTCCCCGTTGTTGTCGACATGGTAAGAGCATCCATCCACAAAGACAGTGGGCATTCCCTCACACTTGTCTTCTTCAAAGACTTTGTGTGGGGAATTAAGGTATGCCTCCATGTTGTCCTTTATTTTTAGACTTTCGTCCTCGAGACAGTTTTCTCTGGCACAATTATGCAAGTCAGCCAGAACATGCGCAAGGGGACTCTTCTTGTTTTGCCCATATCTGACCTCCACAGGAAAGCCTTGCATTGACAGAATCCAGGAAGTAATTTGGGAATTACTCACATTTCCGGCCCGGATTCTATCACTTTGGAGATATTGCAGAGGCTGGTGTGGAGTCTCCACTATGATGTGTTCCCCCTGGATGAACGGGCGGTAATTCCTCAATGCTCACACCGTTGCCAGGAGTGCCTTCTCACAATCGTTGAATTTTTCCTCCACAGAGGATAATGTTTTGCTCGCATAGGAGATTACTTTATTGACCTTGTCATGCTTTTGGTATAATACTGCCGTCAAGAACGTATTAGAGAACCCTGTCTCCAGGAAGAACTCCTTGTTTCTGACAGGGTAAGCTAGGCAAGGCGCTTGTGAGAGGCTTCTTTTGATTTGTCTTACTGCCCCAGATTGTTCTGGACCCCATTCCCACTTGACCCCCCCCTTCAAAAGATGAATCAGGGGTCTGGTGATCTCTGCGTAGCCCTCAATGAACTTTCTGATGTAATTAGTCAATCCAAGGAGGCTCCTTAGTTCCCGCAGAGTTGTGGGATCCTTCAGTTTCTGGAGTGCTTCCACTTTCTTTTCTTGGGGACAGAGACCCTGAGGAGTAATATCATGCCCCAAGAAATTAACACTGGTTCTACACCACTGTGCTTTCTGAAAGGAAAGTTTTGCTCCGGCGGCCCTCAACTGGGTCAGAACATAACGGATCTCCGCTATGTGTTCCTCCACAGATGAACTTTTGATGAGGACATCATCTACATAAGCCAGGTTACCCCTCGCACCCAGGTCGGGCATGGCCTTGTGTAGGAAAATGTTGAATTCATTGCTGGAGTTGAGGTATCCGAAAGGAGTTCGGGTCCATGTGTACTGCTGGCCCACAAAGGTAAAAGCCAGTTTGTATTGGTCCTCCCTACTGACAGGCACGGTCCAGTATCCATTGGTCAGGTCTATTACTGTGAATACCTGTGACCCTGAATCTGGGCCAGCCCTTGGTCAATGTAGGGCAGAGGCCATCGGGAAGTATGGACCCGTTTGTTGAGCTCCCTAAGGTCGGCACAGATTCTCCACTGGCCATTTGGCTTCAATATTCCCAGCACCGGATTATTGAAGGTGCTGTGTACTGGACGGATTATTCCTCGGGACTCAAGGTTCTTAATTATTTCAGTAAGGGACTCCATGGATGCGAGAGGCAAACGATATTGCTTCACAAACACTGGAGTCATGCCAGGGTCCGTGGGAATTGTTGTTGTGTGGATGTCGGTGCGACCACAGTCATATGAGTCTACCGTAAAGAGATCTTGGAAATCCAAGAAAACTTGTTTCAACTTTTGCTTCTGTCCCAGAGTCACACAGGCATCAGCTAGGTTGACTCTCTCTTCCACCATCTGCCTGAAGCCTGGAAAGACTTCTGGTTTGGCTATCTCAGCGGCCTCCTCCAGCCGAGTGGAGAAGTCCCTGGTCAGAGTGCTGATTTGGACTGGAGGCTTCAGGTGGGAAAGGCAGCCCTCATGGACCTGGAAAATCACCTCATCCCTCCTGAAGTCACAAGTCACATCTTCCTTACCATAAGGGCAAGAAGTGTACACCAGGAAGTTCCCCCATGCCGGGTGAAAATCCTGTCTGGTGTTGTATTGTCCTCACTGTCACTGTCAAAACAGTCCTTGGGGATTGGTCCTAACAGTTCATTTCCTAAATCAATGGAGAAATGTCGGTCATCAACCGCCATTCCAATAATGGTGCCTGCAGCTAGAGTAATACTCTTTAAGTCGCTATTATCCACCTCTATTTGAATGGTGTCATGTTCTATGTTGACTAATGGTGTTTGGTTTACCCCCAACCCTTGCTGTTGGAGAGAAGCATTTAGATGAATATAAGCATCAGGGTTTTTCAATTTTTGTCCTCTTTTAACTTTCACTTCCAGGGACAATTGTCGGGTTCACTCTGGGATGGTGACTTCCTCTTTAAGCTGAATTTCAACTGCATAAGGTAGCAATTGAGCTGACCTAAATGCTTTTTCTGGATCTTCAAAGCCCATGGGATTATCCGCTAATCGGGACCAAGCTTTGAAGTTTATTAGGTCCAAACTAATGGCAAAGCGATTGAGAATGTCACTGCCTAAGTAAAAGGCGCCAGTGACGTCTTGCACAACCCAACAATTATGGACTATGCTCTTGTTGCCAATGGAGATTTTGAGCATACACCTGCTTGGCAGGAGATGTTTGGAATTAGGTGCTTCCAGGTCCATTTCCCATTTGTCTATCAGTTTGAATGTGGGAATGGCTGGATCTTTTGGGAGTTGGCAGAACATGGCTTCGCTGATGAAGCTCTTACCGTTGTTCACACATACTCGAGCGAGAAGAGAGTCCTTCCCACCATTTAACTGAACAGGGATGAACAACTGCTTTCCAATTTGCTGAATATCGGCCAGCCTCTGAGCTGATTTCACATCTTTCTGGACTATAGGAGTGGGAGTGTCTGATTGTGGATTGGCAAAGAATTTCAGAGTATTTCCTTCCAGTGTGGAATACCACCTTAAACTGGAAGGAAGGTTTATTTTCAGAAATAGAGAGGACCCCCCATCACCAGTCTGTTGTCCTACTGCTATTACTGTCACGTCAGGAATTTGGTTGTTCTGGAAGTGAAATTCTACTTGGTCAAATTTTTGTTCAACCATGTGGCAGGTGCCATTTAAACTAACATGGTTGACACTCTGTTTTAATGTTATTGGTCGGCTAGTCTAAATAAAAGTTAAATCTAGCTTCTATCACAAACGGTTCTGGAGATACGGTCGATTTAGTAAAGGTAGTTTTTCGGATTTGAAATTTGAAAGCTCAGAATGACAGATGACAGTTTTCAGGTTTAAAGATGACAGAATGACACAGTTCTAGGAGGCAGTTCTAAATAGGTTAACATAGTTTGGATTAGATTATTTTAAACTAAGAGATTGGTTTTGGCACAGTGCTAGCTGGGTACTCACACTAGATTTTGGACAGGAATGAGACTTTGTCACGGATCGGGTCAACCGGTTGGACTGGACTCCTGGCGGTTCTCTCGCCACGGACGATCTCTGCCTGGTTCCGCTCACAGCGATATGGGTCAGCTCTGCTAGCGGCACTGCACAGCAGTCCGGATCTCTGGTTCTGACAAAAGTTATTGGCACTGCACGGCAGTCTGGTCTCTGGTTCCGGGTGTAGCTCTGCTTTCTGGGTGTTTCTGGCACAGGGTTCAGCCAGAATCAGACAGCTCAGCCCGGCTGCCTGAATAGTTTGGTTTGGTTGCTAGGTTTTGAAGGCCTGCTGATAGAAGTTCAGCTGTTGGGTTCTAGAGTTCCTGGAGTTTCTGGATGTGAAGTCTGAAATCAAGATGTGGAGTTGTCTGTCAAAATGCTCCACAGAAAGTGAAAAAGAAAGTCCTATCTGGCTTCCAGTGGCTCTTTTTATGTGTTTAGAAAGTGGGTGGGTCGGCTAATTCTGCATGCCCATCCCTCTCAACTTATCATTGGCCAGTTCCTCCTCTCTTCCTTGATTGGGGGAACTGGGTTGTGAGTCAGAGTGATGAGGTAGGTTTATGGTCAGAGGATCCTCCCCTTGTCAAATTGCACACAAATATATTTCTGATCCAAATACATATTTATCTATGTACCATTGTTCTAATATTATACGTCTAGTTAACATATTTTCTATAGCACCAAACCATCCGATTCCTGTCTTTGTAAGATGTCGTGTCCACTTATGACAGAATTCTGCCCTTTTCATCCAGATCACAACCTCTAAACCTTTCCAGATTGTACACAAATGTGCACCAGGGATATGGGTTTCAGATGATAAAGTGTCAGATTTTTAACATGCATACATTTGGAGTAACAACCTTTTTTTCCGCTACTATCCCCAAGAACATACCACAGGGTCCTAACACCTCTTAAAATGTGCACAGAAAAATCACAAGAATGATGATGTTATTTATATAATTCATACAAGTCCGCACTATGAATTATCCATCTTTTTAAAATTATGCTCTGGCCCCAAAGGGGTGTGGTTTTCCAAAGCACATGGTGGAATTTCTGGTTTTTCCACTTCCCCCAAGCTCAGCTTGCTCACAGATGCAGTGCTCCTCCCACTTCTCCTTCCAAGAGGAAGCCATTTATGACCCCCCTAATATAACATTTGCCTGAACCAGGGACAGTGCTTTGTTTAGTTTCCTGTAGTCCCCAGGTGCTCCTCCCCTAATTCAATCAGAGTGGTGTCATCTCCTTTTGGCAGGGGCAGTAGAATGCAGCCAGGCCTGGGAAGAGTGGCTGAGCAGGTTTCACTCCTGTCGGGGGTAGTGGCCGGGCAGAATTCACTCTCTTGAAGCCAGGCTTCAGCTAAATGTTACTTTAGTTCCCAGTTTTCTACATTCAAATCAAACTGACAATTTTTACACATGCAGCTAGAACGCTGATTCTAAGTTCAAAACTATGACATTTCAACAGTTGCAAACTATGTGACACTCAACAGTAGGTCACTCATTTATTTTAAACATTTAGATTTTAGTGTCTTTCAGTCCAATTTCACTTCAGCTGCTGACATCCACAGCTCAGCCAGTTTTGTTATAACCATTGTTTTGGGCTCTTTCTCTTTCCAGATTTTGTATGCACACAAGACTACATTCTGTCAAATGTCTGCTGTTGTTCATTGAGGTTTTTGAATATCTTGCAATGTTTAAAATAGGCATTTTTAGCTTGCATTTCAGAGAAACAAAGGTGATTTCAAAGCATTTTTTATTTTTTTATTTTAGCCACCGGCACTGCTGTTTTTCCTTTGGCCCACATTTCACTCATGGCACTCCTGGCCTATAGCGTTCGTACTGGTGGGTGGCAGGTCAGGGGACCATTTTGCTGTGCGCAAAACTGCGCAGTTCTCCAGGATTCTGGCGCAAATGTGGGCGGCGACAGCTCATCCCCACATCCACCCAGTCTATTGATTCAACATGGGTCAAAACACTCGACAGTCACTGGTGGTACAAATTCACCAATATGGAGTGTCACAGATCTCCTTTGTGGCATCCCATTCCCTCAAATAGAGTTGGGAACATTTGCATTACTGATAGCCCATGTTGCATGGTGTAAGTTTCTGCAGCAATTCTCCTTTCGAGGGCAGTGTGGCAGCCCAGTAAAATGTTTCCAGGAACGTCCCATCGTAGTACATGAAACTCGGCATGCGCACGCTTTTCCTTTTATTGTAGGGTTGTGAAGAATTTCTTGTCATTTCGCATGGGCCTCCTACGACCCACTGGAAGACCTCCAGATAGGATGGCTGTAGTGGTGGGGGAGACGTCATCTTGCGGTACTCTGATACACACATGATGTTTAGGGTGGCACCTTTGTCGCTAAGAAACTTAGCTGGGTGATTTTCCACCAGTAGACTGATCTCGCCTTTGGCAAAGTTGTGGTACCTTTAATCATGTACACGTATTCGTGCTGGTTGACCTCCCGAGGGAGTGGCAGTGTGGGGTTTTGCGAGTAACTTTCCTGACATGTCTGAAAAGGTCCCGCCTTGCACCTGCACCTCGTTTTGGACCGATACCACATGGGCCCGATTCTGGTTTGTAGAATGGGGGAGCATATCCTGGTGATCGTCCCGGAGGGGAGTTGCATACCACTGCTAGGTGGTTCTCTCTGCCACACTTGGTCCATGTTTGTCCAAATGCAGGACATCCGATGCCTTCCATGAGAGGAAAGGGGAGGCCACATCGGTAACATCTCCCAGATGATGTAGGTCCCCTGGGTAGATGTCCGCTCACCTGATGTCCTTGAGTCGCTGGCACAACTTGGCATATTTGTTCCCTTGCAGGGGTCTTGGTGATTTCTATATGAGAGGCTGAACTGTCCGCTCTGGACTCCGTCCTTGCCATTTGAAGTATAGTAAGCAGCAGAAGCGGCTCTCAGAGCAGCTTGTTCCTGAATGCCGAGGAGAGGCATCCTTCTATTATTCTTAGCCTAATGGCCTCTTTGTTTGTAAACTTGTGGAATTCACAGTGTGTCACCAACTTGCGAAGTTGAGTTGCAAAGGCATCCATGGACTTGCCAGCCATCGGGCATGCCATCTTGAAGGTGTGTCTCTCATGATTGATGTTAGGCACATCTTCCTCTGCTGTCTCACCTTCCGACATCTCAGCGGCGGGTGATTCTCATCACACTCAGGGGCAAGTGGTGTACTGCTTGGCTCCTGTCACTTCCTCAGCTTGATGAGGCACTGCTTGGGGGTATGGCCATGCTTATTGGTAGAGAAATCCCATCCTTGTCTGCTTCTTCAGGGGTTTCATATAAAGGAACACTAGTGGACACAGTGTAGGCAGTGTATATACATGTATGCCACACCGTGGCAAGAAACACAGAATCGTTATGGGAAGATACTATCTTTATTCCGCGCCACAGCAAACTGCCTGCTGCGCAGGCTTCCCAATGCGCATGCATGCAGACTTTCGTGACAGAGCTTCCTGGCTCCATTAACCATGTCCTCTCCGGGACACTACAAATACTGTTTTAATGGGGTGCTGTACGGCTTCCATGTACTAAGTTGTGTGAGGCCACAGTGTCGTCTCCCAACCAACCGTGAGTCTCTAGAGACCAACACTCACTCCCAGAGGGCCATCAGGTGCTGCAGGCCGCCTTAATGACATCTTATCACTTTCTTTCTTCACCAGAGCATTTAAAGTTTAAATTTAGAAGTGATGGCCCATTTAAGAGACCATTGTTTTGGAGATGGTTGTAACGATTCTGTGTTAAGAAATGCAAATCCCCATTTTGATTCAGAAAGCACACACAAAACATCAGTGAGCTCCTTAAATCTACGCCCTCCTCCAGGTCAAATACAATATATCACACAAAACAGTTTTAAATTAGCTACATTATTTTCAGATGTTCAGAATTCAACACACCCAAAAGTGTTTATTTTTGGTAAAACGTGATATTTTCATTACATCATAAGTGAACTCTGCATTTTTCAAACACGTCAACACAAACAGGTAACCCTTTTATACATTACATGTTGCTATAGATCTTCAAAATGCAAAGGCTATTTTTTGCCTTTTGATGAATTGCATTCTGGTATTTTTAGTCTCCCAGTCAAGAAGGGGTAATAATGCCACAATTGTACACTTTATGCTTATAATAATACTGTCATGATGTATATATTTGAGCAGGTATCTTACTATGGTATGTGTACTTGTCAAGTCATCTTCATAAAGCAGAGTATTGTTTGATGCCAGACATGGGGTTCAGGAGGGGAAATAATGTGAAGGCAAGTCAGTCCTGAATATTTGCCCAGGGTGTGGCAAGAGAGGTTGCACTCCTGGAAACTGGTGATGTTTTTTTTTTTTTTAATATATGTGGGTGGACAGTTGCATTATTCAGAGGGCAGACACAACCCCTTGGGGATTTTTTAGGTCTGCAAGCCTGTTCAAGCATTTGGCTACCAGGATTTCACCCAGGTTGTCATGTTTCCAGTACAGACTCATACAATTATCATCAAAGCATGCTCATATCAGGACTTTATTTTTCAGGGAATATGTCCTACATATTGCTGGGTTTAAAAGGTGAGCACCTTTTATACTTCGCCAGTGTATTTATTGGAAAATGTTCTTTCTCAGGTTATTTTTCTGTTGTTGATTACTTTTTTTTAAAGGTCAATGCTCTTTTGTCTAGTGCACTTTCTTCTAAGGGGAAAAGTCAATTGAACTAAATTTGTATCATTCACATGAATATATGTTCACTTGCTGTGCATATATTCTTGGGTGGCAGCTTTTGATTTTTACAATGGGGCAAAGGTTCCCAAACCGAGTGAAGCGAGGGAGCTGTACTCATCCCCATTTCAAAACACTACATTTTACAGCACATGATGCTGCAGGAATAGGAAAGAAGACATGATTTCCAGGAAGGTCTAAATGTATACATTCTCAGCAACAGTCTCCTAACCCATTCAGTTGCAACTTTCTTCTATAGGATCCCCTTCTATTCTACACTTGCATACAGTTTTGACCTGCTCACCCCCTCCAATCACGGCTCAGGGGTACATTAATGGGGCTCCCTTGTCTTTTTGTAGTGAGCAGCACTTGATAAACATAGTTATTATTTGCTATTCCTTTTTTTGACAGTCAAAATAATCCTTATCTGTAGCTTCTGAAATAAAAGCATATTGCTAATTTGGACAATATTTATATTTTATTTTTACATGTGTAAATCACACTAATCCCGTAAGCATCTAGGCGCTAGTATTGTCCAAATATACACACAATAAAAATAAAAACAATCATGAAACCTCTGCAAAAACATCAGTTTGTTTCATAGCAAAACACAATCACCATATTTTTTCAATACCGTCCACAGATAGTGTTTTCAAACCAAAGTTTCAAAAAGACCTTTTGCAAACAATATTTGTACTAATTACATCTGGGAAGAGATGTGTTCAAGTTCCTGAATTGCAGACAGCGCTGAAATCCGGGTTCCGTCACTTAACCAAAGTGAATGCTCCCGGGCAAATCCTTTTATAACACCATGCCTTATCTGCCAAAATTAGAAGTCTGTACAAGGTGTCTCCTACTTAAAAAAAATGCCTCTCTTCTGATATTGCTGAAAAGGTAAACATTAATATTGACAATTCATATACGGGACATCGCAGCCTATTTTTCGCTTCTCTTATGCATGGAAAAATGTTTCTAATTTAACTTCCCATGATACCTTTGCGCACTAAAGACTCATTATGGGATATCACTGATGTCACTATTTATGCAAATTAGGGGGGTCCACACATATTTTGCTGCCCATGACCACGCAAATCCTAGGGCCAGCCCTACTAATGGAATAGGTTGGCAAGCAAAAATTTCACACTAGTGCTTCACACAACAAAATGTACAATGACAATGGGTGTGGTTGATGAAATGTAACCATGTATGTTTATAACACACGTTAAATTGCAATGTGGGATTATTTTGCCACCATGTAAGTGCACAGGTGTATTATGTCCATTTATGTTTGTCGTTAATGTCTACAGAGCATGATTAATATAGCTTTCATGCCCCGGCGGGAGGGGGTGGACATGGGCTTTAATGGCCCGCCAGCCCGAGCTGTGGTAGGCCCGAGTGAAGCAAGGGCATGCGCTCAGAGTGTGGGGTGTTAAAGTCCCTGTCTGCCCTCTGTCTGGGTGTGAAAGCTATTCAAAACCTGGGATTTGTTGAGGTGCAGATAGATTTCTTATTTTGTTTACTTTCGACAGGAGGTCAGCTCAGTGCGAGCCCATCTCCCGTCAGAGAATTTTTCATTTTTTTAATTGGATGCTGCCAGATAGACCCACAAAACCTCTCAGAAAGGCTTACGCTAACACCATCATCACTCCTAAATCACGGAAAGTCCGTGCTGGGGGATCTAGCTTCCCCACACTGGCCGCTTCACACTGGAACTCTCTTCCTGACCTCTTAAGAACGATTGAGTCCCACCATGCCTTCCGGAAAGCCATTAAAACCAAGCTCTTTATATAACTGTCAGGTTCTTAGTGTCTCCATCTGGGTTCCGCGAACCCCCGATGCTCTGACATGCGCATGAGCGTGGTAAGGTGTGTGCCCATCTTCAGCTAACATTCAGCTATATTAATGAAGGCCTCCTTACTCCCTCACTTGTTTACTCCTGATGTATCTCTTAACTTCTGCGTACCCATTTGTTTATGTTTTTTTCTCAATTCAGCTAACTTTCATGCACTAATATCATATCTGTATCCATGTGCACCTAAGAGACCATTGCATTGTTGGTCACCTGTAAACATTCTCAATTACAATTTCTTGCAAGATTTCATGTAACAGCGCCTCGATGCCCCAGGGCTGTAAGTGTGCTATACAAATGCAAATAAATAAATAAATAAATAAATAGCGGCAGCCATGTTCCTAAATGGCTGCCGTCATCTGAAAAGGAACCTAGTTCCTTTTCTATTTCAATGGTGGTGGCCAGATGCGAGGAGCTCAGGGACCGAGCAAGACTCCGGTCACATAACTAAGTGTGCGGGCAATCAGGTCATTTGGGGGGGTGGTGAGGCAACAAGGAGAGGCTCTTGTCATGTGAAAAGTCTATATAATATATGTTAGTAAAAAAGTGCCAAACACTGAAACCAGGATGTATATTCACCTGGTGGAAACCTACATACATTGAGGGGCCCAGTTCACAGGAGTGGGATAATTGGCGTTGGAACTTTCATTAGTGTTATAGTTGTGTTCACAGACAACCAAACCTCAACAGAGGGTTTATGGCACTGGGGTTAGGTTGAACTAATGAGAAATACAAAACAGAGAAACACAAGTAAGTGTGACCGGGGTCAAATACACAATACGTGTGGAGCATCACGAAAGATTGTTTGGGAACTATTTTGGAAGCAAGTATCACAGAATGAAGAGATGAATATAGGGATTAGCACGGTATGCACTGTTCTGCCCTGGCATTGGATGTGCAATTCATTACAGAAAATTATGTGGTGAAGATAATTGCCCACTTTAGTTTATGGTTATTGGATTACTCATTACTATTTTGTGGGACTGGAAAGTCCTAGTATATTTCAGCTGGTTCACAGGGTTTCTTTATTGGGAACAGTTGAGTGTCATTTCTCTTTCTTTGCATGCTTTCTTTATTCTTATGTCCATGTGTGATTATATTTGGTCTGTCTGGTGGACTGCAGCTACCACTCATGTTATGTTAGTAGTGGTCCAGAAATGTTCTGTGGGATTTTGGAGAACTAAATTGGTAATGGTGTATATGTCCCGCTACTCATTACTGGTAGTACTGTGGTTAGTGCTGCCTAATCTGTGTCAACGCAAGTGGTGAAAACAGGGCGAAGGAGGACAAGTTGGACAGGAGGACAGGTTGTCAATATATAGATTGAATGTATTACTCAACTTGTGTGTACAGGGAGATGACAAAGTGTGAACTGAATTTTACAGTGTTGGGATGTTGTGTATCCTATTTATTACTCTGCTGGATAGGAGGCTATTAAAACAAGGCCAATGTATTTATTTATTTAATATTTAATATGTATGCACATATAAAGTCCACCCTGAGTCAAGGCTGTTCCAATCCAACTGTGTATCTTAACGATATTGATTTAAGAATGTCAAAGGTAAAACTGTTACAGATCACAAACTCGTTGGCAATTTCTTTTCATAGATGGGGATTCTGGGAGCCGGACCCAATGTTCTTTCCCAGTGGAGGCACTAAGTCAGATGCAGGTAGAACCTGTCTTGGTGTCTCCCGCGAACCCCCGGTGCTCTGACATGCACATGGGTGTGGTAAGGTGTGTCCCCATCTTCAGCTAACATACAGGTTGCTGACTAGTCGCTTATTTAGGCACATTGCACTCAACCCATTGCAAATCAAGGGCAGAAATACATTACAGGCCCACATTCGGTTTATAGTGACAATTTAGAAAAACATTTTGTCGAAAGTCAAAATGTCGAAAACATAATGTCGAAAAAAAAAAATTTGAATGTCTTTTTTTCTTTGTTTTTTGTTCGAAATGGGGGGGTTCTCCCCAACCCCCTTTTTTGATTTTTTTTTCTGTTTTAACCCTTTTTTACTTGCGGAACCCAAAAAAAAAAACATTTAAATAAAAAAATGAAGCCTTCAAAAAAAAAAAATTCGACATTATTTTTTCGACATTATTGTAATTCGACCAATGGTTTTCGACATTATAACTGCACACCCCCCCCATTCATGGAGGCGATCCGACAACACTGCAAAATCCCTTTCACCAGCAGGTACTGCTACTAGGGACATTAACCCCAATACACCAAGGACTTACCTTTGAGGCACACAGAAACAAGAACCCAAGACAAACTGAAACACTAAAACACCCAAGCAACCATTGTTATTAATTTGCACTGAGTACATTTGGAAGGAATGGTTGTGTCTTAGTACCCTATTGGTAATGTTAGTTGTATTCAAACCCTCCTGTGTAGGGAAGACAGGGCCATATTGGCAATTGAAGGATAACCAATCCAGGGAGTGGGAGGGCTATATAAAGGGACCACAGGAAGTAGGAAGTGTCAGTGCTTCAGATGGTTCCATGGGTTAATATCCCCGCAAAAATAATGCCATAGAAAAATATTGCCATATTTCTGCAGTGATATTAAGCAATGGAACCTGTGGGGGACACTCCCATAACCCCCATATTTTTTTTAAAGGGAGCGGGGGACACCCCTGCAACCCCCGGTCCCATTTAACCCATAAATTACCCCCACCAATAATATTGCGTATGGCCTTACCCCACGACCAAATATATGGCAATATTATTGGTGGGGATAATATTACCTGATACCCTTCAGGTACGGTCAGAGGAGTTGGAGGTAGAAGACCAACAGACTAGTACAAGGGAGGAAGGAGCTGTGGAGTGTGGATGCATTTTTATGAAGAAGGCAAGGTATTGGATAGTGAGTGAAAGGGTCCGATATATGAGGGTGCTTGGTTGTGTAGCATGTGTGGTGAGTAAAGTTAGTGTAAGGAGTGACTGTGAAGGGAATTGTACTGGGTGGAAGGGGGTGACTGGGTAGAAGTAGTTGAGTGGAAGAATGAGTAGTGTGAAGGAAGGAGTAGTCATGTAGTGGAGGGAGTAGTAGTGTCAAAGAGAGAGTAGACAATAACATCTAAGGGTGGAGATGATATTCAGAAGGAGTGGAATAGGCAAAGCAGAAAAGAGCGAGTGGTTAGTGGAGTTAGAGGAGAAAGATAGTGAGGTGAAATGAGAGTAAAGAGTGAATGTGAACTAATTGTACTTATGGCGGTGGCCATTTTGTTTTGCTTGCATGGCAAACTATACGAGTAGCATGTATTGACCCATTAAAAATATTTTTCTGGGTATCTTACAGCTTCCTAAGAGAATAGGTAACTTCATAATGTAGTATCATTAATTATGATTGAAGAAAAAGTGGTTGTTAGAAAAACGGTTACCATGGCAACCCGACGTGCATGAAAGAATGACCTCATGGTAATGAACACACATGTACGCTTATTCAGCAAAGAAGGAACATTTCGTTACTGTAGAAATAGCGTCTCAGTTAAATGGGTTGCAGATGGAGACCCAGTTATTTAGGGGGACATCAGTATTTGGAGCTGTTCTCATGTGCGGTTACAGTGTTGTATAAAAAGACGTGTAGCAGTAATGCCCTTCTACCATTTCATAAAATCTACATGACATTTTGGTTCTCCAAATTGATAGTGTGGCATATCTCCCACAAGGTCGTGCTTTAATGGAAAAAGTGCTGGTGTCATTGATCACAGATTACATTAATCATCAATAACAAGTCGCACATGGTTCAATTTGGAAACATACAAAATAAAATATAATCTTGACATAAGATTCTAAGGCGCAAATGGGCAATATGGACTGTATTGCGGGAAGACAAAGTCAAAGAATTTACATCTTGATGTTAAATGTGTAAACTTATAAGTACGATGCCGTGTGTTCACTAAAAGGTGTTTACAAACAAAGCAGAGAGTCACAGAAAATGCTTCCACTCAACAGTAATGTTAATTCCCTCTGTGACAGTATTTAGTCTGTGGACCCATTTTTGCTCAAGCTGAATCAATGTTCTATCAGGATCTCCTCCCCTTTTCGTGGGGGACAGTTTTTGTAGGACGAACCATTTGAGCTACATGTTGGTGTGGTTTTTGCGGATGTAATGATCGACCAGAGGTTTCTCCGGTATTCTGTTTTTAATGCATGATCTATGTTCGGAGATGCATGTCTTCATTACCCTCATGGCTTTTCCCACGTATAGTAGACCACCTGGGCATTCAATGAAACAGATAACTTGTTTCGTGTTACAATTGGTATGATCCTTCAAAATCCATGTAATGTTTCTGTATTTGAAAACTTCATTGGTTTCTGGAACTGACATGCTAGGCACTGTCCACATTTGAAATTACCTTGTACTGGTGGAGGATTCCACAGCGTATCCTCTGTTTATTTCGACCGATTTATGTAGACCTTCTTTTTTAGCTTTTTTCCTATATTCAGGCTTACTCTAAGGAGGTTGTGATCACTCGTGGTCGTTTCGACTACTTCACGTTTTTTATCGATGGAAGAGTGTTACCTAACACAAAGACTTCACTGGATATCATCAACTAAGCATAGCTTGGTTTTCTGGTCACAGTAAGCTAAGGATCATATTCCGCTTTTTTAGAAAGCAACACACAATTCAGCGTGTGGCTCTGCCCTGTGTTGCAGTCATACAAATTCATGTGTGTGGTTCAGCTCTATAAGTAAGTTGTAAAATGTTTTGAGGGAGTGGATCTGATTTTTGGAAGGGGGTGTAAAATATGTTAAGAGAGGATTTCTGCTCCAGGAAAGAATCATGTGCATGTGAGCGATTGGAGTAACTTTGTGCAACAGCTGTAAATGTTTGACTGAGTTATAGACTTCTACCCTAGTATACGCTTTACACAATGTGCTTTATTCTTCTGAAATACTACATCTAATTGCTACTGCTATTGGCATCATACAGTAGGTTGTCTTCAAAAGAGGATCTACCACACAACAGATCTTAGCCAGTAGCTGACATGGCGTGACATGCCACTTCCATTGTACTGCTACAAATGTTGAAGCGGTCCAAGCTTGTGAATAGTGAAATTCCAGCTGGTAAACACCCTTGTCTGTGGTGGTAACAGACCCAGCAGGCATGTACCCCTATCATTTCTAGCACTGCAGGACAAGCAGACTGCATGCAGAGCATCTGGTCCACACAAATCATGCCATCTGAAGTTTGGAACAGAGTGATGGATAAGTCACCACAAGATGAAGGATATTAGCGAAAGAAAGGACAGGCATGGTTTGAAAACTGTTTATGCCAGCTTGGACAATAGTGCTGTCAACTTCCACAAATCCAAAAACCTAACTATTATGGACTAATCCATTGGCCCGGCTCTCCATCCACCTTCTCCCAAAGGTCAACTTCTATGTAGGTTTGGCCAAAAACACTTTGCATGCAAGAACAGATATGTTTGGCACTTTGCACACCCCTCTTACACTCCTGGTTAATACTGATGACTAATGACCCAGTTTGTTGTGGTGTTCACTGTTTTCATCCACTGGCCCACATGTCCTTGGTGAAGTGGAATTGTCTGTCAATGCACTGGCTCATACCCTCCCTGATGCAAGAAGCACCTGGTTGCACAACTATGGTAAATCATTGCCAGAAAAGTAATGATGATTGTGAGTAGCCTGATAGGGATGTTGTACTACCAGCAGCACCTAAACATGAGTTTTCCCACAAAAGAGTAAAGGAAGCGACCCACAGTCCGCATTACTGCTAGATTGACGCTGGGCGAACACAGTCTTTCATGTGACTTGACTAGGTAAGAACAGTGGCAGGGTTTGGTTTCCAGACGTCAAGGTATCACTTGAAGGTTTTACTGTCAAACATGCTCTTTAGCAGTTCTAATCTGGGAATGACCCTGTGGTCCTAATGTGGGGCATTGTAGAGATTGGGTTGGCTAAACCAATGTCCCTTTCAGACACCCTCTATCTCTATCTACCCTCTATCTAATGTCTATCTACCACCCCCCGCACATCTCTGTGCACCCTTGTGATGCATTCTGTGCAGAAGCTGCATAGGTGGTTGATAGTTGAGAAGATGAATTATAAAACATCACTGATGATTTGGAACACATGTCTTATTGAGATCTGGGGAATCTCTATTCTAGGAAGAATGTCATTCCAGACTAATCAGAGCTGTATTGTAGTTGTTAGATAACAAGAATTGGATCAAGTTCCCCAAATTAGGCCTACATCTCCAAATGCTGCAAAGTGAGTTTTGACCAAATTCATCTGGGGTAAGAGATGAAGGCCCTCAAGTAGTTTGGCAAGGACTTGAGACTTAATCAGATCCCAAAGGGATAATAGCTCAGCTTCAGAAACTGATCATTCATAGGTAGGGAGGGATGATATGAGTTAGACAGGATGTCGAGGGAATGAGAACATGGTTTTCATATAAGATGGGAGGTAGAAATCAGCAGGCCCATGGGCCATGATCCTACATCCACTCAGGGCAGTCTGTCATGCAGACATTCTTTTTTTATTCATTTGTTTATTGTGTATGGTTTAGAAAACACTTTTACATGTCAATTAACAGTAAGAACATGATAGAAATAGACAGAAAAGCATCAATCATATTACATACTTCAGATTTAAATGGGAGAGTTCTTCTACACATAGAAATACAGTCAAAAACATTAGAGAACTTTTTTTCCGAATCTACATACCAAAAAGCATCAATATTAAACAAGATTTTCCCCATAATAATACAAACAATCAAGTGCTCAAGTACAGAGTTTTGAAAAATGCAGCCAAAGCTAACCCTTCCAAAGTATTCTCACTATTTAAACATTGTCTCCTCAAATTCTCATCGTCTCTCCAATTAATGATCAGAAATACCTTCTACAAATATGCAATTCTATGTCCATTCAGTGCACTAAAATATAATAACACGTGTTTGGTAGTTTCCACTATTTCCTCATTCTTGCAGAATCTACATATTGTATCCAATGAGGTAATCTTCCTGCTTCTCAAAAGCACTTCCTTGGCCAACAGCAGGTTCCAATGGAATCTCAAAAGAATATTTCTATAAAAATAGTTATAGGTGAAGCAACCATGCAAGTCACAGCAGAATTACAGCCTATAATAATGTCCACAGTGAACATTGCAGTAGCGCCGTACCTCAAAATGTATGAACAAATGAATGGAAATATCAAAGATCTAACTACACTTACAGCCCTGCTAAACTCAAGTTAATTAACATTGAAAATGAAATACGACTGAATAACGTAAAGCTGTTCAATGATAACAAAAACAATGAGAATGCATTAAAAATATTACTAGTCAGGGACGCAATTCTATTGATGACAAACAATTACTGGCTGAAGTAGCCAGAGAGGCTCTCGGCGTATTAAAGAACCATCAAATGTTATCTGCAGCACAAGACTTGAATCCTCAAAATCATGGAGATTCCACATAAATCAACCCTGTGGGCACGAAATGTCAGTCTAAAACAAGACATTTGATGGAGGGGTCAAAGACACCAGAAAATTAATTGAAAAGAAAGCTGGCCATGTTGAAGAACATACAGCAAAACTTGCATCCACACTAAGTGTGGACAGAATGCTACAAAATGAAAGCCTGCTCCCTCATCAAAAAAATCTACTTGACGAGGTGGAAGCGATACAATCCCCCAAACCATCAACATCAGCTAATGCAGAGGGGGTGATGCGAAATCGATCAGAGTGTGTGATCCCTTCACCTGTCCTGAGAACACGGTCACCGATTGGAGAAAGTATTACGGAGGTTTGTCTCCAAACACAATGTAATGAGAAGCGGCAAAGAGAAATAGTGAGTTTAAAGGAGAGTGAGGGGACCGCAACTGGTGACGCTGCATCTGTTCCTACTGACGACTTTTCCATCTTTGCTTCAAAATCAAATGAATGTAAAACAAGTGCGGCTAAGTGTTCTAACATTAAAAAAAAAAACTACAAATCAGAAAAGAACCAAAATAATGAATAACTCAAGAAAATTTCTCCGAAACCTTAAAACAGTTAACTTGACAGTAAACACAAATGGTCATGAAAAGGCCCATAAAAGAAGGGATGAAAACTTGGCAAATGTCGCACCACTACACAAAGCAAAATGAAGTGTTACGCCTATAAAAAGCAAGTTGCCTTTGGATCAAGTGGATATAGTGGAGTATGGCGATATATAAGAAATTGATGTAGAAAATGTAATGAATCTCTCAGCGCATGAAGATGACCCCAACACAGAGGAAGATTGTGTGGAAGTCACATGGGCAAAGTCTAGTCCTGAGATAAGAATGAGAGAAATGCCCGAGTGGCTCAACTTGAATTTAAAACAGTGTTGTACACCAAAGATAAGTAGAATTTGTACTATAACACTGCCTGAAGAGGAGACCAACATTTTTAAAAATAAACTTGAGCAAGTTCCTTTTCAGACATTAGACGATTAAAGACAAAAACTGGTTGAGATGATGTGTAACAGAGGAGATCTATGCAAGTCGCTTGGAGAGAAATCACAATTATCTTCCAACCCTGAGCAAAAATACAATTAAGTCTTGCCATGTGAAGAATACGAAAAATGGAACTCAACACAGAATGTGAATTTCGAAACGAACCACACGACCCCAAAACAAGGTGTTGCCGAAAGACTTGAAATCCATATCATCTTGGGATACAGGCCATGCAAAGCAACAAAAAGAAATTGCAAAATACTGCCTGCTATTGGGAAGAACTTTGGTGATAGACAATGATTTAATTATGAACAGAAAAAATTTGCTGAGGCTCCTTCATCACGTTCCATCTCTGCAGTCTATCGAGTCGGGAGACATCAAAGCAGTCGTATTTACAAACGAAACATGCCTCAAGAAAGTATACTTACATATTGACACGAGATTAATTTGCGACTCTCTTAATGGTGCTTGCATGTTGCAGCCATGTGGAATGGAACATCTTGCCAGACCTAGAAAGGGAAGAAACCTCGAGTAAACGGGACAAAATGCAACATCAAAAACAGAAGATGAAGATAAATCGCACGCAGCCAGAATTAAATATGAGGACGTGTGGAAGAAGGAGTTTGAATGGTTTAACGAGAGTCGTCAAGTTAAACGAGTATCGCAAGAATTACAGCTGGGAGAACAAATCAAAATTACAGTAAACTGTAACCACCAACCAGCCCAAGAAATGTCATCAACGCTAAATCTACAATGAATAGTGGGAACCACAGAATTGGGACTGGTTGGCTGCCACGCTAGCCAAACATAATCAAAGCGAATGCCAAAGTAAACAAAAGAAGGGGTCGGTCACCCTAGGCACTTGGAATACTAGAGGATTCAGGCACCTATTTAATACCAAACGAGATTGGGCGAAGTGCCTTGACCTTTTATGTTTGCAAGAAACGTTAATGAATTTGAAGTTGCAATGAATCCCGCAATAAAGAAAGCAAAGGGACGCCCATCTGCAGGGCTTTTGGTCAAAGTATGTAAAACCTTGGGATTCACAATACGAGAATCTATCAATCCTTCCCCCTGTATTCAAGTAGTTGTACTTGTAGAAGCACAGACAAAGATAAAAATGAATTCTGCCTATATATCATGAATCTCTATTGGAAATATAAAGAGGCTGGAACTGTGCCCTATATAGACCAAGTGACAGAAATAATTGATGAGATTAAAATAGTGGACATCCTGGCAAACTTTTCTTATGTGGAGATTTAAATTTAAACTGCATAGAAGAGGCAGCAAACACGACATTGTCCAAACAAAAACTAGCACATACATGGTGTGAGGAGATAGAATCGTGTGACTTTACATTGCTAAATGGCAATACAAAAGGAGATATACCACCAAAAACAATGTGGCAAAGAAACACCCAAAAATCTGTGCTTGATAACTTCTTCACATCTTTTAATCTATCTAGCAGCATCAATGAGCTACAAGTTGTGGAAATGATCGAGAGTGAGGACAATTTAGTAAAAATATCCTTTACAGCATCTGTGCTGAACAAGTCACAAACATGGGAACATGTGGTAATGCCCAATGAAAGTGTTAATAGACTTTGTATGAAAACCTTGAACATAACTTTATTTTCTCAGGATTAATGTGACAACATAGATGTCATAGGGGTTGAATACACCCCATTATTGGAGCAATACAAGGAACAACCACACAGCTTTCGGAATATTGCATTCAAACACAAACATGTATGTGACTTTCAGGTGATAAAACGCAAACTTGAGATGCGAAGAGACCTAAGGAATCTGACAAATCATAATCTAGCATTGCAGTACAAAGAAAAAAAAAGGATCAAACAAAAATATAAAAAATGGTCCATAGCAAATCGCTGTATTAGAGAAAAACTAGATGCTGAGAAAATAATGAAATGCCTAGCAAATAAGCATTCAGCAGAATACTGGAAAGTCCTTAACAATGAGTGCAGGGCACAACATGCTACACACGATAATATGGTGACAGAGTCACAATGGATTAACCACTTTCAAAACGTTTATCCAAAAAGGGACAGGTTGTAGACCCGACTTTGCCAATCTTGACATGATGGGAGCTTGACTTTGAAAAGGAACAAATATTGGAGAGTATCAAAAAGCTAAACTCATCTCGAGCACTTGGTCCAGATGGACTAACTAATCAGATCTTAGGAGGCCTGGGCAGAATTCTGTAAAGCATTATTTGATAAAATAGCAACTTTAAGTGCTACTCCGGAGACATGGAAAAAGGCAATTGTTGTGCCAATTTTTAAGAAAGGTTGCAGAACAAACCCTTCAGATTATCGACCGATTGCTCTGTTGGATGTCGTTGGGAAAATCTATGCGACACAACTCCAACAGATGCTTTTGACGTGGATAACAAATAGTGGTCATATTGATCATCTGGGTTTGCCTACTCATCAACCTACTTCAAATGGATGCCATAAAAAGGGGCTAAGGTGTATCTGGCCTTTGTTGATCTGTCTCACGCTTTTGATAGTGTAGACAGAGAAGTGCTTTGGAATAAACTCAAATCATGGAACTGTCCAGATAGCCTATTGGTGGTCATAAAAGATCTACATACCAACACAGAGATCATGATACGGCTGGACACTAAAGACACGTTTTCTGCCCCAATTAAAACAGGATGTGGGATAAAACAAGGTTGTCCTCTTGCCTCAATAATTTTCAAACTATTCCTGTCAGATATTGGTGGAGCATTTGAAAATGCTGATGATCTTGTGTTGCTAGATCTTACACCCATTGTATTACAATGCAAACTATATGCCTTAGAACAATACGTGACAAAAAATGGGTTATATATTAACTCAAATAAATCTTAGATTTTAACCCTACAAAATCTGATGAAAAATCAAGCATATACAGGAAAAAAATGTAATTGGGTTATGGAGAAGTGTGACACACACAAAATATCTCAGCATGTGGATTAGTCCAAACAGAAACAACCAAATTTGGGTCGAAAAGACACAATTAGAATGCTGGTTACTTGCAGTTCAAGCCACAGTGATTACCAAAAAATATGGAAAATGTTCATTAAGACCAACTATTCATTTTTACAACCAGAAGTCGGTACTGGCTTTAATCTTTGGAGCAGAAAATGCCCTGGGCTGTTCATATTTCCTGTGGGATACTCTCGAGATTATCTTTTGGTCAAGAACTCTAAGTCTAAACAGAGGAATTCCTGCATATGTAATTTGTTATGAACTTAACTTGCTTTCCATCAATGCTAGAGTCACATGGAACACCTTGGCAATATATCGCAAAATGATTACAATAAAAGGTTCACCGCAATTTGAGATCTTACACAATCCTGCTGAGGGAGAAACAAACAGTGCACTGCTAGCATGGGTAGTGCGCTGTGAGAACATTCTCGACCATCTAAGCACAGATAAACTTATGCCTGTAAACAACCCGGATACAGTAAAAAAGAAACTATGGGAGCAGGACTGGGTTGACACTGGAATTCAAAGATCTGAATATACGTTGATGAGAAATGTACCAGCAGAGGGGAAAGCTTATAACAAACTATGTAAATACTTAGAAAAATGTCCTTACACTCATAAAAGAACCCTGCTTATGAAATTCAGAATGAACAAGCTTAAAACCAAAGAAGTGAAAAGACGGTGGAAGAAATATGAGAAGCTAAAACCTAATTGAAGATTTTGCGATAATCATGAGGTAGTCTTAGTATTATTTTGCAGTTCCATTACGGATGAAAGAACAAATATTTGTGGGCATCTAATAGTGAATAAAGGGTCACTAGATGCTGAAACATGGTGGCAAAACTGCTTTAATGAATCTGATAAAAAACTGACATTTGCGTTAACATTCCTATTAGAGCTCATCAATGAAAAACGCATGAAAACAAATGTTGGTTAAAGCAGACAGGAAAACGAGTAAAATCACTGATACACATGACTTAATGAATTCTCACTGAGTCAAATGCAATGGAGACCGCTAACATGAACATTTGTAAATGATGCATTAATTGTTTTCAAAGTTGTTTAATAGTGTCTGAATTATTTTAAAGGTTTATACAAACCAATAAAACATTTTTTTTTTAAATAGTTGGCAAAACATTTGGAGATATAGGCCCTGATTCACAGAGTGTTTTCCAATGGGGGTTTGCCATTATAAAACGTTTCTGTGAATAAGGCTCAAAACCTCTCTTTTTGTGCTCATGGGCAAGGTTCTTCATTGAAGGATAAGACATGGGCCCTCATTACGACCCTGGCGTTAAGGGATTACCGGTACCGGTAAGGATACCGGTACCGGTAATCCCTTAACGCCTGATTACAAGGTCCCTTTGCGGGTCCGAACTTAACGGCTGGTACGTTAAGGTAGGGACTCGCAAAGGGACCCTGCGGTACCGTAATTACCGCCTTCCCCATTCCCATTGAGCCCTATGGGGCAAAAATGGGAATGGGGAAGGGCCAATGGTAAATGGGGAATTACTGCCCCGCCAACCTAGGAATGGGGTGGTAATTCCCCATGTCACCATGGCGGATCCGGTAAATTACCGCCGCTAACCATGGCGCTAATAGCGCCATTGGTTAACACCAGGGTTGTAATGAGGACCATGGAATTGCTTGATTGTGTTAACCCAATCCCTCTCAAAAAGGACATGTTTTACTTTTTCTGAATTTTGCATCAAAACCTCCAAATCCAAATTCAGATCACACATGTGTTCACTGCTCCCTCACATAATTAGTAAAACGTCCCAAAAAGCCGCTGAATCCCTTGTATAATTTTATTTCTTCATACAAAGAGTCACTAATTGGGGAAACTATCTTTGGAAACAATGATAGCAGTCTCCATTGTACTTGTACGTTCAGGGAGAGTAATCCTAACCTTCATTATTTTTCATGTACTACAGCACATTGTTGACCACAGAGAAGCTTCCCAAAAACAGGCTGATAGATGACAACATATGTTGGTCATGGAGGAGAGTAGGGAGGCATTTTTGAACGATCTCCTCCTATGGCCTAAGCCAGGTAGCTTCTTTCATGTGGTATAGTCTACAATTGTAGAGTCATTGGGATCTGAACACCAGCAAAAATGCTACTAGGAAGTTTGATACATGATGCCAGAGATAACAGCTGACTGCTCACCTTGTCGAACTGTACACTTGCGTTGCCTTATTTATATCCTTCTTTCTTTGTAACATCATTTGTTATACCGGTTCATTTTATTTACCCACTTTTATTACTTGAGTTTTCTGATGATCAACCTGTTCCATATGTTTGCTCATCTAATACTCTAACAGATGGTGTAAAAAACCTATTCAGTTTGGAACTCAAGCATGTATTGTAATGTATCCCTTAGTTTACATCCTCTTAATTAATTCTTCCAGGAATTACTGAAGGAGGTGATGGTCATATGTAAAGAAAGAGGGATGAAACAAGTTGAGGAGTTAATTAGTTGAAAGTTGTAGGGCTCATACTGGCATAACTAACAAATGGACTGTCAAGAACTATGTTGAGGAAACTGGTTTTAGTGTTTTTACATGCGATTATAGACGTTGTTGTATTAATACAATTAGTATATTGTATTGCTGTTAGATATAACGAATGAAATGAAAATTTTAAACAAAAAGAAATCCAAAGAGCAAACTATTTTACATGAGTAAAGACAAACTGTAGAACGCAAAACAATTCAAAAGACATAATTAGCCAACAATGTGTAAATTCTTGTCTCAACACAGCAAAACGAGCAGATCAGCCCGAAAGTCCTCTGAGCAAGCGCGTAATGGGGGAATGGTGGGTAGGCACATTAGATGAGAGGCGGACGTATGTAGCCAGGGTGAAAAAATGTACTTAATTTAAATCTCTGTTCAGCACATCCTTGTCTCCACTGCTTACCTGCCTCAAAGTGCCTCTCTCTCCCTGTAGTTTGTCTATCACCCTGGTTAATGCAACATTGTGGTGGGTTAGGAAGAGCAGGTAGGGGAAAGACAGACAACAAGGTAAGGGCCCCAAATCAATACATGAGGTTCTAACACAATTATACTTTATCAATTCAAGATGTGAGAAAAGCATGCAATGACAACAAAGTTGCTGGTGTACAGTTGCTCTAATTCTTTAATATGTTTATTCAATCTCCAGGATTGCTTCTAGGTCTAATGGGAATACACCCACACCGGAATACCAGCAGTTCAGGTTATAACACACTCAATATATTAAAATGTCACTATCTCTACTTTTAAAACTATCTCTATCTAATTGGTTTTGATGATGTTATCCAAAATAGTCTTCACATTGTATAGAGACTATAATGTGAACTTTAAATATACATATACAAAAGGGCACTTAGCTGTAGCAGACACCGTAGTCAGGGATGCCTGGAGGAAGTCCCAAATTGGTTGAGCTCTCCCAAAGTGTCTGTTATCCTGGAACAAGCGTGGCAGGTGGCTCAGCCAGCAGAATGAGCTATCAGCTTGCAGGTCCACGCTCACCTCTCCCGAACTGTGTTCCAAATGAACTCTGCTGTCTAATCCAACATCACGTTCCAGTAGATAATGCTGGAATGCACGCTCACCTCCGTCGGCACCTAAGAGTAAACACTGCCGTCCACTGCAAACAGTCCACACAACAGTACCTTACAGAGCGTAGCAGCTCTGGCCAAAATGCAGTCCGCTCCGCAAGCACTATGGAGCCGACAACGGCTATCTGCTGAGCACAGTCACCACAACCGTGGACCTCTTGACTGGTGCTCCTCAATCACTGTTGCCTCAGCCACAGGCCACGCAAACCGGCCCGTTACTCGCCAGTTGTCGTCCAGACCACTGGACTACTACACAGGTCCCCCACTAACCGCAGTGACTTCAGCCTCCTGACAGCCAACCTGGACTGATCTCCTGCTGCACTAACCGCTGTCCTGTCAGTTGACCTTAAACCTTGTACCTTCACCAGGGCCTCCTTCCGGAACCCTGTGTTAGGGAGAATTCTCCAGAATGGCTAATTTCCATTACCTACTGAGTCCCTCAGCAGCTTTGCTGGATTTCTAGGATTTATTTTTTCACCTGGTAAGAGTGTGAGCCTTTTTTCCCACTCTTACATGTGTTTTTGTTGTGTGTGTTTCATAGACTGTGGAGCATCACCTACTCCACAGGCGTCATATTTTTACTGTGTGAACACAGCACCTTCAGTGCAGTGACACAGGTTTGTCTTTTAGACTTCCCAACTCAGACTCCATTTTCTGGGACTAACTACTGTATCCCAGAACACATAAAGTTGCCATTAACTTTATTAACCTCTGTAAAACAACAGACTCAGTACAGGTTTGGTGTCTCGTTACCGTTTTGTTCCCATCTCTTTTTCATGTAGTTGTGTTGGTGTTGTTGGGTTTCTTTAAGGGGGTGAGGTTTGCCTTTAAGGGGTGGCAAGTTGTGGGAATTGTGTTTGTGGTGGTGTTGTGGGTGTACTGGAAGTTACATGGACATGGTGGCCACGTGTCCGTGAGGGTTTTGGTGCTAGTTGGTTTAGGTTTGTTGCGGTTGTCTAACGGGGAAGATGTGTCAAAAGGGCCACGTGGTGTGAGTGACACGTGGTGTCTGGATAGAGTGTTGTGGTCTGGGTTTTCCGTAAGTGGCGGTTGCAGTTGTGCTTGCTGGATGGGACGCCGGCTTAATCCTTGCCGGGAACTTATGTACGAACATTAAAGGTTTATGTAACGCACCTTACTTCCAGTGTGTTACTTCAAGAACCCCAGAACCTAAGTTCTGTCAAACTATAGCCACAGGTATTCCAGGTGAGCCATTTGAGGCTCTCCAGTACATGAGATTGCCAGTGATCGTTGGTTTCAAAATTATCAGGAATCCATTGGTCTGCCTCTCTCAAATTCTTGTTGATTCCCAGAGGTTTAGCAATGGAAGCCAAAAGGCTAAGTCTTTCTGTGTTATGATCATTGAGAGTGGATGTACTTGCAGGTAAGATTTTGCAGATTGTGTGGCCTTCACCTGTTTATTCGAGATTGTATCTTCATGCAAAAGGCACCTTCTTCTGTTCCGCACCAGTTGGAAAAAGTTATTAGAAACTGGGACAGCTGTCATTTCCTCTTCTGTTTGTAAGGATGCTTCAAGAATTCTCTTGCCTTGTTCAGAATGCACAGAAACATTATCTTGCTCCACATCAGTGTTGGTTGTTGGCCTCTTGCTATCTGGGTGGGAAGAGGCTACATTAAACTCTTGGGCTGAATGTCTGGCTGTCTGGGGACACTCTGCTTCTCTTGTCGCCAGTGCTTCCTCCTCGTTGTATTTTTTATCTTCCACTTTGTGTCCTCCTGTATATGACTCCAGAATGTTGTCAACAACTCTCACAAGTATTCTCTTTAATTAATGTTTGCCATATTTGAACATAGTGCAAATAATGCATTGCCAGTGGATGCCAGAACATTCTAAGTAGGAGTAACTAATATGTCATCTTCGTGCAAAGATGCAGGTGATTGAAATTAGGTATCAACCTCACTGTCATTATCCGACAAACTGGAGGGTGATAAGAACTTTTCCAGATGAGGTGTCATCGACAGATTCGCTCCTATTATGTTGTCATAATGCCCTGTGAGGAGTTCTGGTCCCTGCTCTGGGCACCCATCAAATGTCTCTGCAAGCTCAAACATTGATTTAGCAGAGAATTATTGTTATCAATTGGTCTAGGGCCTGGATTACCCATCTCCAGGTCAAAAACAGTGCACCCTGACAGCTTTGTTAAGTTACTTAACAAAGTTGTGAGTGGTATAACTCGTTTTATTGTAGAAAGCCCCCGGGTGGGTGCCCTTCAACAGCAATCGCATTGTTAGTCTTCTTGATGTCTATGTATGTTCTCAGTCTTTGATTTTCCTTTCCAGCTTGATCTTGGTCATTTCACAATGGTGTCTGCAGGACACTCTGTTCCTTGCTCTTCTCTGATAACACCATGTCATTGCACGACCATCTCTTTCCATCTTCCAATACTACTGATTTCTCTGATGTTTTCACAACTCTTTGCGGTTCTCTGAATCTGGATAGTCCTTTCAACACTTGAGTTCCCTCACATGGATCAAATCGCCATCTTCGATATTGCTTTCCTTCACGGGGTTAATGGTATCATAGTATTCTTTATCATTTTTCTGTCTCCCTTTTACCCTCCTTACAACGTCCTCCATATCTATCCGTTTGTGACTCCTTGACATTAACTAAGCTGGTCTCAATCTATTTGATGCTGTTCTCCCCCTCATCATTGTGAAAGGCTTGTAAGTGATTTCAATCTAGCACACACCAAAGTCAATGCCTAGCGTGTAACGCACAACTGAAATCCTTATTTCTTTTTGGCTAAACGTTATTTTATTCTGAATGATGTACCACTCATATCACGCCTCTCTCCTGGAACCCCCCATGTCACACTGAACCAGGAATCAGGTTGGTTTGCAAAGTTAAAATATTTATTTATGTATTTACATTTGAATCACACTATGTTTTAATTGTTATACAATATTCACCAATGGGGTGATGTAACACAGAATAATCTCTTTAATACACCAGGAGTAATAGTAAGCACAACAATGCAGCACAGAAATAATACTTTTGGGTGTGTGTTCAGAACATTTAGCACTGTGGTCAGAGGTTCCCCCTGCACACCCCTCAACCCACCATAGGCAATGTAAAGAGATAGGAGGAGAGAGCAGGTATGGCAGAATTCAAACAAAACAACAATCCCACTTTCCACCCAGCAAACACAAGATAAAACATAATTGACTGTCACAGCTGTCTGAATGGCTTTTAAAGTTATCTCGAGAATGGATTGGGCAAAAACACTAAATATGGTTTAAATTGCTGAAATTGTTATAATTCTTATGGGAGCGGCTTTGGATAGTTCCACATAAACACTAGCAATGATTTAATACCAAGAAACAATTTAAAATCTTAAAATTAAGGTCGGGAGCAATCATAAGCTGTTTTACACGTGTAAGAATTTCCCTAAAACGAAATTTGCTGCAAACCTTTCACTACACGATAATCGCAATAACGGGATAACTGTAAGGATTTGGGATGCGGTTTTAGATGTGATATAATGTGGTGGATGTTAGCTACAAGCAAAAAGTTCTAGCGCAAAAATTGAGGAAGTTATGGACGTTTTAGTGGAGGTCGTTTTTTTGAGATAAGTGCAAGTATGGAAAACGGGAATGCGCTTTTAAAATGACAAATGGGATTTCTAACACGAGAGGATGACTATGAATAAAATTAATCCCCACAAGAACACAGCCACTTGATCAGGGTGACTGCCGGCCGGGGACTTGCCTTCTTCAGATGAGAAAAGGTCAGCGCAAAGATAGTTTTAGCAATACTAGCACAGGAGTAAGATAGGAGGGATAGGATAGAGAGTTCAGGCAATTCAAAAGTACTCCTAAGAATGCAGGTTCTGAAGACAAGATAGGATGGATTTAAGGTAGGGATTGGACTAAGCAAGTTACATATGCAAGGGACACAGTTCTATCTATAGGTACTCACTAGATATGTTTCAAACTGAACCGTCAGGATTCTGGTCAGGGATTTTGGTCAGGGATTCTGGTCAGGGATTCTGGTCAGGACAGACTGCTGGGCACATCAGATTTGGGCAGCATCAAGGCGCTCTGGACACCGCAAGGCACAGGACTGGATCTGATCTGCAATGCACTCTGGTCACAGCATGGCACAGGACTGGATTGGAGCTGCCCTTTTTGGTTCTGATGATAATTATTTCAGCAGGCAAGCAATCCAGCGCAGCCCAGCTGTATTTTAGTTCACCTTAGGTTTGTGGGGTTGGTTTTGGTTCTGGAAATTGAGGTCTAGCTGAAAGTGGTTCAGCTATGCAATGGGTACTGCTTTGCCAAGTGCCTAGAGTCTGGAGCAAGGAAGATGGAAAATTCTGCAGCAGAGTGCTCCACCAGCATTCCGATAGTGGATAAATCTGTCTGTCTTTTTCTGCCCCCTGCTGTCTCTATTTATGCTATGATACAGGGGTTGTGTGTGCTGGTTTAGCCTAAGCTCGCCCCTTTGACAGGGATTAGTCAGAATCTCCTCTCTGCCTTGATAGGAGGAGAAAACAGGGTGTCACCTTTATGGTGTGGGTTTATGAGGCTTAGAGTCCACCCCAGCCTCATGAACACAAAATCTACTTTTGACACAATACATATTTACACCTGTGCAACCTCTATAACAACCACATATATAGAGTACTTATTTTGTACAGCAGCTACTACTCCAAATCCTGTAGCTGTGGGTTCTTGTGTCTGCTTTTCCCAGAATTTCGCCCTTTTCATCAGGAACATTATGACCCATTTATCAGCAAATTTCTACAAGTGTGCGCTTATAGCTTGGGCATAAGTGTATAAAATTTCATACTTCTAGCAAAAATACATTTGGTGTAAAATCACATTTCAAGAGGCAGCAAAATCGTGTGACATATTGTGGAAGAAAACAGCAGTTTCCTTCCGCAATATGTCACACAATCTTGCCACCTCTTGAAATGAGCAGCCAAAATTTAGATTTACAATTCTGTTACTTTTGTTTTTTCGACAATTTTAAGTGGCAAGTTATATGTATTTAAAAAAAATGTTCTTTGTGAATGTCCAGCCAGGGATGGCTGTTTGTCTCTGCCTCTTTTTCTCTCCCTTCAGTTCAGGAGCAGTCTCCTCCCTGTTCTCTTGGCAGAGGCCATTTTACGGCGGTCCTCACACCTAGCCTTTCCTGCTTTGCAGCTGTTCATTGTTTCCTTCCCCATTGCAGACCAGGTTCTTCCCACACCCTATAAGTATCACTTAGGTGTGATTTCCTGGTGGGGGGAGCTGGAGGGAGAGGCCTTGCCTCTGTGAGGAAAGCTGTTATTCCAGTTTGGTAGCTTTAGCAACTTATTTTAACTGTTAATTCTGTTGAATGTTCCCTTAGCATACACCAAACTTGTGGGATCAAATCCCATCTAAACACTTCTTCAAGATTTTACACCATGGTATCAAAACAATTACACGATGGGTTACTCTCAATAACAGGCCTCTTAGCTTGCAAACATTTGATTTTAGTTTATACATGTTTAAATTTTGTATCCTGCAGGCCTCTGACAGCTGTCATTCAGGTGGCCGAGGGTACTGCGCCCGGATTTTGACAGATCCACAGACAGGCCCCTTTTGCTGTGGAAATCCCTTCATGCTTTCAGCTTTTCAGGACATTTTAAGTTCACAATGGTTTCTTGCACTAAGTGAATTGTAGCACCCAGCAATAATTCTGGATGTTTGAGGGTGTTTTGTACCGGCATTCTGCAGTTTCAGCAGCAAAGAAAAAGAGATTTAAAGCAAGATTTTGAGTTTCATCTAGCAAAGCACTGCTTTTCCTTCTGTACTCCATCTTCACATGTTGTGGAGCCCAGTGACATGTTTCAGGAGTATGATCTCTGTTCCACCACTGACAACATGCATGGCAGATTGGGCAGCCATCTTTTTGTGCTTTGCAAAGCGCGATTTTCAGAGGTGTTGGCGCGCACAAGGGTTTTGCGGCCGTTTTACTATTTTTGGCACCATCAGAACACAGTGATGCCACATGGCAGAGCAACAAGTGGGTTGAATCATCCCACAGGCTCTTCCTCTGTGACTGAATGTGAGAACGAATCTCCTTCTCTATTAAACTCATCTTCCATAAAACTCACAATCGTCTTTGCAGTAACAGTTCCTTCCATAACACCCCATTCAACCCATTTCCACATATAATCTAATAATACTACAATGTATATCTTCTGAGCGTCTACATTTTCAAAAGGCCCTGTGTAATTAATGACCAATTTTGTCCATACCAAATGTGGAATCTCAACTGGTTGTAGTTGTGTGGCCTTCATTCTTTTACCTTTGTCGCTAACTGCACTTGCTCTACAGTCTTTCACCAACTCCTCCATTTCTATCCATATTCCCGGCCACCAGTAATTTGCCCTCACTCTCCTCTTAGTGAGATTTCTGCCTAAATGGCCTTCATGCCATGATGCGGAATGATGCGATCACCCCTGTACACACATGTTGCATCTTCTGATATTTCATTTTTTATTTGCACATAATCTTTCAATCCTTGAACAATCTTACTCCATCCTTCTTGTAATACCTGTCTCAAAATACTTTGTTCTATGTCATCTGCAGACTCCTTGATCCATTCTTCCTTTAGAATACTTGAATTAACATGTGCAATATTGCATTCTGTATCTAACACTTCACTGTTGACATCTTCTAGTTCATTATCATCCAGGGCAACCTTGATAAGCAATCTGCTACTACGTTGGATCTGACTGCCATATATACTACATTTACATTATATTGCATAATATCCAAAGTCCATCTCCAAATTCTGGGTGACACCAAATGCAGACTCTTGGAATTCAAAACATGAATCAAAGGTTTGTGGTCTGTTCTCAGTTCCATTGGCAGGCCGCAGATCAAACTCCTGAACTGTTCTAGGATCCACCTCACCCCAAGCACTTCTCTTTCAATGGTGGAATAATTTCGCTCTGCACCCTTTAATACTCTTGAAGCAAAAGTGGTGGGTGCTGCTCTTCCTTCCTGAATCTGTTCCAGAACTCCCCCTAAGCCAACATTGCTATCATCTACTGAAATTATGTTGCATGGTGTGCAATAGAACATGTTTTATGTTGGCACCCTGTTTATACTTCTTTTATGCCTTCAAACTCTTAATTGCATTTATCTGACCATACAAATTTTACAGATTTCTTCATCAGCGCTCTCATGTTTATCGTTTTGTCTGTGAAGCGTGGTATAAACTTTGAATAATACTCAGTTAGACTTTCAGTAAGACTGAAAGCTCTGTAACTGATCTTTGTTAGTTGGGACCGGAATGTGCAATATGGTGTCTACCTAGCTCTTGTTTGGATTAATGCCTTCTGAATTTATGATGTGGCCTAGGTATGTTACTTCTCTCATCTTGATTTTGCATTTGTCTATCTTTAAAGTAGGGCCTCTCTCCTGTATAACTTGCAATACTCCCAATAGTTTGGCATTATGTTCTTCCTCTGTCTGTGCTGCAATTAAAATGTCATCTTGAAAATAACACTTGCCTTCCAGGCCTCCAAAAAGCCTCCAAGGAGTACATGATGGTATGCCGGTGATAGATCTAGGGTTGTAAAATATCTAGCCAGCTTCATAATTGTCAACATTTCGCCAATGTTAGGTAGTGGATGCCTGTCAATCCATATGCTTCATTCAAGTCTCTCAAATCAAAGCACATCCTTATCGAATTGTCAGGTTTTCGCACAATTACAATAGGAGAAAGCCATTATGAACTTTCAATCGGTTCAATAATGTTTTGCACATACAATTTAATAAGTTCTGTTTGCAGTGCATCTAGTGTGCCTATTGGGATATTTCTAATGTTGCGTGCAACTGGTTTGGCTCCCTTCTTTAATACAATCCTGTGTTTGAAACCCTTTAACACTCCAATATTATCATTGAATACCTGGAGAAAACTCCTGGCTAAGTTTTCACTTGTGTCACAGCTTTCTGTTGAAATGCTCAGTATGGGAACACTCTCCAGGGATGTCTTTTTATCTGTAGTGCTGCTTGGTCCCACAATCCCACTACTGATGAGCCATTTTCTGGAACATATAATTTGTAATATGTCTCTCTTCCTTTAAAACATGAACAGACCCATTTGAATCCAATGATACTGAATTGACTTTTTCCATATCCAGTGGCTTTCACTCTGGTGTTCTGTAATTCCTGATACTTGCTTTTTAGTTTTTTAATATAAGTCATCACATCCATAATGGTATAGGGTGAGCCTGTGTCTACCATTACATGTAGCTGGATTTTTAATGCTCATCTCTATCCATGGTCCCTTTTTTTCCTTCTGACATGAGAGTTAAAATGTGAACTTCCTCTTCGTGGTCATTCACAATAGACAACAGGCAACTTGGGCCTCCAATTCCTCCAAAAGCTTTGATGCTTGTACTTGCAAAGCGATTGCCCTATTTGTGCATTCTATTGCCAGAATATGAACTTATTCTTCCTCTTCCCCTAGTGTTCCTACAGACTTTCCCAAAATGACCGATGTTACCACATTTAAAACATTCAGCAGAGTATGCCGGACATTCTCTATCTCACTTATATGTTTGCTTCAACCACACATGTGACAACATGCTTGTATTCTGATAAATACTTATGTTTTTCATCTGGGTTTTAACCTTGGATTGTTAGTCGACATCTTCCCTACTAGGGCTACTAACGCGTCTTCGCTGTTATCTTCTTTCTCTTCCTGAATGCTTTTGATCTCATTACTCTCCTGTTTATTTTGCACCACTCTCATGCACTTTTCTCCTAACTCCATGGTTATTGCTATCTACATTGCTTGCTCTAGAGTTGGATCCTTTGCTTGCCATAGTCTTTGTTGTATGTGGGGATCAGCAACGTGTAACACCAGTTGGTCTCTCAGATATTCTTCAGCCACTCCTGTAAATTTACATGTTGATATCAAACCACTTAATACTGCCATATATGTGTCTACTTAGTCACCCTTATTTTGACGTTGAAAGAAAACATTTTATCTTTCGAGAACAACATTTGTCTTATTCCCAAAATGTCTGGATAATTTACTAAGGGCACTCTCATAACGCCTGTAGCCGCTTATACCAGCTGTATCACCTCACCCTTCATCGGCATTGCTCTGATCGGGCAGCGTACGAAAAAACCTAAGCGCTTCTGTGCCAATGCAATTCAACAATGTTGCCTCCTTCAGGTCATCACTGAACCTTGTGCCCCCTATCGCCCTTAAATACACCTGAAAGATGTCTACTCATTGTTTCCAAGGGCTGGTGGGATTACCTGGGTTTGGTAAAAAAAAAAAAAATGGGTTGGTGCTGGGGTATGTTGCATGCTGTACAGTTGACAATTTGTGTGATCATTTCAGTATTTGGCTTTTATTGTTGGTGTTGCAAAAATGTGTGTTCTGTTTTGTTTACATCAATTAAATGACTTACTAATTAATATGAATTGCCTTCTTGCACGGTGGCGTAATCATCTGTCTGTTTCAATTTATATCTTCATGCATGTTATGGACCTTGACTTTTTATAAGTATATTGTAACTCCAAATTGCACTTGGTAGATGACAGGTATTGTTACTATTCCATGGTGAAAGCTATACGCATAGATCCTTTTTTTTAATGCTTTTATATATGTTTCAATAGCACAATTCATGCAGTGTTTTGTTAAATGTGTTTCTTTTCTTTTCTGGTTTTAAATGCAAAGTTTCCGCACTTTTTAACACATCCTTCAGTGCCGTAAGGTAACGGCTTGCTGGATCCAAAACAAAAAACAAACAGGTTGTCAAGGCAACACTGTTGTGACAAGATGCCCGTCTTGTCGGGGACGTTCATTAGGGTTCTTTACCCTAAGTGTCCCAATGTTAAGCCAACGCTGTGAGCGCGCGCTGCACCGCCTTTTAAATGATGCAGGAATTATTTTATCTAAGTTCGTATTTATGTTGCTTCTGCCGTCAGTACCTGAATGAAGGGTATTCCTTGTGACTGTTGCAAGAAAGAATCTCAGTAGGTAACCCTCTACGCTGCTTCTTCCAATGCACGCACAAATGGGTCTCTTCCGATTTCCCTCTCGGGGGGTGCTTGCACGGTCTCGTCGCCAATTTGTATGTTGTATTAATGATACATAACAACCCTTAACAACCCCATAACAAAGTTGTAAATGTTATATTTAATTTTATTGTACAGGGCCCAGAGGTGGGCCAGAGGTGGGTGCACTCCCTTCAACGGCAATAGGTCCACTCTCATCAGGCATTCTCGAACCCGGAGGAGTTCGCAAACTATATAATATTTGCTGCATTAAACATAACATTACAAGAACATAACATGGTTTGATATTATTTCAGTTGGTTCGCTAGTTTCCATTGGCACAACCCCAAAGAAGCCTGTGATCCTAGGTTGATCCTAGGTTGAGCCCCCAGAATCAAGTCTGTTTGATCTTTTTTTGAACAAGGTGTCCCATTGGAGCAGGCATTGGCTGGAGGTGGGCTGCGTGTGCATTTTCACTACGCAGTCCATATTCATGAATTTTTACTGCTGCCATATTAAAAGGAAATGTCAAAATGCTCCAAAATAGGTAGACTACAATTGGCACTCTATGCAAACTGCGGATGAGCTTTTCTCAAGATGTTGCACGTGTCACATCACAAATCCAATTCCAAGTAGTGTTGAAAGCACGTTGGTCACAAAGGGGCTTATTCTAGTGTTGGTGAGCCAAATATGTGCCTCAGAATCTCAGGGGCTTTCCGGAGGGCCACGGCAGTCCACTTACTGTCACTTCACTCACCGAAAAGAATCAGTGTCTACTTCACTGAAATGGCAGTCATAGGAAAGTAACACATGACTTATGAGAGATTGATTTTTTAAGAAATAGGATAATACATGGTATTCTCTGGTTTTTCCCTTTCTATATGTACATGTAACATATCAAAAGTGACATAGATCCTTGTTTCTTGAGGCTCTTGAGCATATTTGTATTTGAGTTTGTGTCACTGGTGGTTAAGACAGTATCCCCTGGAATTCAGTACTTAAATCTAGCAGTAACAAGTCAACATTTGGGAAAATAGGGTTTTATTTGCTCTTTTATTTGATCTTTGTGTAGCTGAAATCAGTCATATAGAAGAAGAAATTATGTTTTTGATGGGTGCTAATGTGGATTGGGGAAGGCCAGGGGGGAGGGCATTTTCCCACATTAATGGGGATAAGACCAGGGCTTATACAACTTTTTGCAAGTCACTTGGTGGTATATATGTTTGGATTTCCCTCAACCATTGTAATTGGAATAATACTGATCTACGGATGGACCCATGGATGTTTTAAAGAAGGGATGTGGGCCTGCAAGGACCCTGTTCTGCAAGGGTCTGGTTTGTAGAATGACTATATGGAGGAAACCTAGTGGAGAACATTAGGAGCCCCACATCTGAACAGCAAGTGTGTATTGCCCTGGACATTGCAAGAGGATATCTATTTAATGGATGTGAGCTTTTAAAGGGTTAATGTTACACGTTGTTTGCTTTTGGGTATTCGCACATTCCAAAAAATAATGTCCCCAGTGACAGGAGGATCTGGTAAATGTGGAAGGAAATTGTATGCTGGCAAAGTCCCTGCCTGTTATCAGTAATCCAAGGGGCTACATGAAGGGGTGAAGAGCATAGACTTTGGGAACAATGTATGTCGGGGTGTGGCCCGCTGTCATGAGGAGAGGCCACTGGACGATCTGGTCCCGGTGGAAGCACCATTAGCACTCCCATTACGGTGCCCTGGGCAGCGTTCTAGTTGTTACACTACTTCTCCTTCATATCGAGAGTAGCCACGCCCCCTCAGTGCCTTGCAACTGTTTTTGACCCTTGCGTCCTGGTTTGGTACGGTTCCAGCTTCCTCCTTGGATTTCCAACTTTCCTGCCTTTTCGGCTTATTATCACCCTTCAGGATCTTTTTTCCTTCCTTCTTCCTTTGGATTCTTCTTCTGTTACTTTCTTTCTCCGTTTGTTCTTCTAGTGCCCTTTCCCCCGCTTCTGTTTTTTTCCCTCGGGCTGTTCCTGCTACCTCCGCTCTCAGCCTTCTTCCGGCTGCTCTGTGCAGGTGGCTTTTACTTTTCTTTCTCTTTCTGCCATTCGCGGCTCCTACCTGTTGCTTTCCTTTCTTTTCCTTACCTTTGGCATTTCCTCACGGGATGTAGTCCACGCTAAATTCTAACACCTATATCTGCACAGTTCCGTGAGTATTTTGGGATAGTGGGTTCTTTCATAGTAACTTTCTCTTGCTCCTCACGTGGATATACTGTTTCCTTTACTCATTTGTGGTTTCTATCTTTACTACTATGTTCTTATTACTTTTCTGCCCTAACTCATTCCGCTGTTGGTCTGCTGATGCCCTTCTGCCCAAACTCATTCCGGTACAGTTCTGCTGGTACCCTGATTTTCACCAACTATTAGTAAACTCCTCATCCTCTCAGGACATCTCTTCTTATGAACGTACCTGCAGATCCCTTTGGTTTACAACTCATGCTCCATCATCAAGGAAAGGACCCTCTCTACCTGCCAGGAAAGAACATCAGAGACTTCCTTTCTCCCAAATCTGCTTTGAATATCTACAGGTTTTTTTTGTGCCACTGGCTTTTTCCCCTCTTTGGGCTGCGCAGGGAATCTGACATTTTTGTTGCTGTCTGTTTGCCAGCGCAACCACTGTGGCTAGTTCCCGGACCAGACACTATCTCTTCTCTAAAAAAGGAACTCCGTTTAAGACAACTGCAGAACCTTCTGGATCTGATTTATCCTCCTGCGAATCCAACACCGTAGCACAGTTGAGCTCCACTGTTGACACCCGCATCATTCTTTTGAACTATCAATGTATCAATCAATGTACAGCTAAAATATTGATCAAGTTGTTCTTAGGGTGGAGGGGCTTACAACTTTATTAAAATGTGTTAAGAGGATGAGTGGAAAGTTTATTTCAAAGAAGTGTGTGGTCTTTATGAATATCTTGTTATAGCATTGCCGCGAGCAGTTTTGTGCACCTACCGCAATTCACCTCATTGAGAATTTTTTCCATTAGTATATAGACTTGTTGGAGAGGACACAGAATGCCAGAGGTCTGGGGATTGCTACAAGCTCAATTGTTCAGCTCCCAAGGGCCCAACAACCCTTTTCTGCAGAAATAACGAAGGGCTCAGCCAAGGGCAAGTTAGAACTGTCGTTTATTACAAAAGCCAACAGGGCTAATACAGGACATTCACAGATCTCCAGAATCTCCAGTCCTAAAAGATGTGTCTCCCCTTTTTGAAACAGAATTGCATCAGCACCTCGGCCCTCCGCCAAAACCCTATCACTCACGTTTATTGGGTGCTCAGTGTGGTAGACCATATAGATGGTACGCATATATCTTACTCTACTGGTCCTTCCATGTGAGGTGACTGGCCTGCCCCGTCCCCAAGAAACTATCTATTACATTGTTGCGGGGTCGCAGGATTTCCAGTGGCCCTTGCCCCCTTCCATCCACCGATGGATCTTTCCCTTGATTGACTGGAACTGTTCTTTTTTGGCCAGACACCCAGTTCGGTTCTCAGTCCCCAGCTTCAAGGTGATGTGAAATGTCTATCTGTTCCCTATGTATCTGGCAGCAACACCACTTTTGCCTATGGGAGGGCTCTCCACGTTGCAACATTGTTAACTTGTTCATGTTTCACTTCTCGTCTGGGTTGCTGAGAACTGTTTGTCTTCCCACCGCAGGTAAATACCCATTGTCTAGCTCGATCGCATCATGTAGTTGAGGACCATAAAATCGAGCTCTCCGGGTCTGCAATTATGGGGATTTAGTCTGCTTTTCTGCAGCTTTGTTTGTTTATCAGCCATGACCCCCCCTAGCAGGCTTTATGGTGCCCTATATTTACGTGAGTGCACCATTGCACTCTACCTTGTCCCACGACGTCCTCAGTGGTGTAGATACACACTCAGGCTGCCGTTAGCAGCCAGTCCCACACCAAGATGGACGGCGCTTGACCAGGCTTGCATCGTGCAGCGCTTGTGTATCCAGGCAACGCTACAAACATTGATGTGTCGGATCGAGTAGTGATCTAGATGGTGTCGGTGCTATGCTCTATGGAGACTGGAGTGGGTAAGTTATCTAAGCATTTTATATCACTACTGGGTATCGACTACGCAAGCCGCACACATACGCATGCTTGAACAAATCTTCAGTTCCATTTACGATCCCCACGCACTACGGCAGATGTTGATATGCTGCTTCTGCGTTTCTCTGTTAAGTGCTCCTATGGGAGGCTGACGGAGACACTCAGTGGCCGCTGCCTGATGTCTACCTTCAGCACTGCAGCCAGCCTTTGCACTGCAGTGTTAAACTGTTTACTTGTTAAGACATCTTCACTACCATTTTACGGCACATTTCAACCATTTGGGACACTTTTCATCAGATGCTTGACTTTCGGTGTTTGAGTATGGTAGTTCCTAAAATTTACCACCTACCTCACATGGCCTCCAGAACAACATACAATGGAATATTGGAATAGGGAGCACACATTAAATCTGTCATCTTTGTGTAGTGTTATGGCACACAGGATAAGAGACTTACTCGTAAATTATTTTTTCTGCACAGCGGTTTCCATCTACACGGCAGTGATGACCCTTTGGTTCTCAACGCCGACCATTACCATTGAGACTGGAGTCGGGTAAGTGGGATTTCAATCCATCCCTTCTCCGCTCATACTAAGTGACATAAACAACACATCACTGATATAATTTCATAACATTTTGTGTTTAATAGGGTTTGAATAACACTAGGGGCATTGTGAAGAAATGGCATGGAGGTTAGTGCCGTGGGAATTTGATTCTATTATCATGGTTAAATTGGTTGGTCTGTCATAGTGATAATAACACTGACATCTGCTTTCTGCATTGTTTTGCAGATGTTTTACCAGGTATTGAATATGTTGAGTCATGACTAGGAAACTATAGACTCCAAGGCCCTGGAGAAGGATCTTAGATATATCCGAAACGCGTTTGCACTTGTCATCCAAACTAGAGTGTATTAGGAGGGACACAAATGTGCTTGTATTGTGCACTTGAAATTGTCTGAAGAACAAGAGACTTTTTCTTATGTATAACACAATTGTTTTACTTTACCTTCCTTTGAATATGGTGTTATCTGTTCTGTTCCTCTTTTGAGTTTTATAGACCATTTTTCCTTATTGAAATGTGTTTCTAACATTATATTTGTATATAAAAAAGACAAACCAGTGTGGGGTAATCATTTGCCAAGTGATATCCTCACAAATTGTGAATAATATTTGAAGCTCATAGGTTTCCTCTGTGACTAAACTTTCTGAAAGATGATTTCCGTAAATCTCTATATGTTGACAGTACCAGTGAAATTACATTTGGAGTATAGAAAGAGCTATCCTGACAGGTGTTCCACTTGTCATAAGTGTTTTGGGGATGTTTGATCCCTGAGGAGTGCATTTAGGGGTGTCGGTTGGTAACAATTGGCTTTTGTTTGTTTTCTTGCTCCTTAGTCTCGGGTGGCGTTGAGACTTGTCTGTCCCCCATTTGCACCTGACGTCTATGTACTTGAAATTGAACGAGTATAAGATCTAACTATTAAGTTGTTAATTATGTATTGTATATAAGACAGTAGTGCCCCCCAACCCCTACCTTTTTTCTGCAGCTGGCCCATTTTCATTTGATGTTTGGAATGTGCTGTTTATCTCTGACCTTGGCTGTGCGCTCTGGCCTTCCCGCCCTGTGCAGCCTAGTTCTGCTTCCCTCGTCTTTTGTCCTACGGCTTGAGGTCTTCTGTGATTTTCATTATACTTATACTACAATTTCTACACACTTATATCGAGCTGTTTCCTATAGGTTAGTCGAACTTGGTCCTACCAGGCTCCCTATGTAATCCTATAGTTCCATTGGGTTAGTAGCCATAAGCATCTGCAACTTGCTCTGTATCTGCTTGTTGCCTTGTGTTCAGTGTTTCTGCACTTGGGTAATGAGAATAATAATAAATGCTTTGACAGTATGTATATGTATTTGTCCTCTATCTACAGAATTGTGTAAGCATGTTCTTCGTGTAAATGAGTTTGTGTTTGTGTAAGCTGTGCAACGTTGGGAGTGTACTTCAGGACTAACGCAGCTATGTCTCGGTGTCACTAATGATGCCAGTACAGCGGTTTCTTTGCATTAAGTCAACCTGTTCCATCATTTCCTTCTCTCTGACACCCACTGGCTGCACTTGTGAGTTAACTGCACTGCCCCCTCGCACAAGATTGTTATTTTGTCCTCCCTTTGTTCCCCCCACCTTGTCTTGTCGCTCCTAGAAACACTTGTGTATAGGCGCGTCATAAATGCCACATCATATCATATAATTTGGATCCATGACCACTGTTGAAGCCCCTGTATCCATAAAGACATTCACTGGATAAGGTTGGAATGGCTGTCTGAGAAAATATCTCTCTGCATACGTGTCAGTCACTGGTGCTCCTGCGGATTGTCCGAATAATGAGTGACTTTGTGCGTTCTTGGCTCTTCTGGCCATCAGGTTCATAAAGGTGAGAGGGGGCCTTCCTAGGACACTCTCTTCAGACTCTTTTCTGGTGTTATAATTAAAGAGCCATCTGATAGCCTCACATTCTTTTGAAATCAGGTCCATCATTCCCTGCATCATTGTTCTTATCCCCACAGTTAACAATTTGCATGCAGCAATGAAATTAGGGGGGGTTCATTCTTTGGGATTGTGGAACTCGACATTGCCAATTCGCTTTCTGACTATGCTGTGGAACAGAAAACTTCATGACTGTCAGATAATAATAGTTTAATTGAGAGTCACTTTTTACAATATTATTGCATTATGTTATTACAATATCGCTTACTATGTTGGATGCATTTGATATGATTGGTTACAGTACTCTACTCCAAAGGGTGTAAGTTACATGTTATATTAGGGATAGAGCCTTGACCTTGTGCAAGCAGTTTCTCTCCAACCCTACTCAAGGTGTCAAATTGCAATCCTTCCTCTCCAATCCATACAAGGTGTTCTTTGGAGTGCCCCAATGTTCTGCATTCTCACCTCTCTAATACTATCCGTATTGTCAGGAAAAAAGGTAAACAAATTAAGAAAGAGTACCATGATGGGAGTGAATTATCTAAGGAGGCAGTGTTGCCATAAACATGCAGCACTTTAGTGATATGGGCACTATAATGTGTAAAGAAATAAAATAATAGCACATGCATTGAAGCATAGAAGTTGCTGTGCTATGCTAAGGGGTGGCAGGGCTACATGCTTAACAGAATGCTTTTTCTCAAATACTGTATAAATCAGTGTGTACCACAACTAAAACCTTACGCATGGAGAACAACTAAGCTGAATGAGATGAACTTTGAGAACATGACAAATGTGCGTTACAATATGCAGTGCACACGTCTGGTATTGCAACACATGAGCTGGAAAACAAAGGGCCCGATTCATGGAATTATTTGTGCGGAAAATAGAGTACTTGCTCATGCAACTGCGCGCAAATCCACCTTCGTCAATTCATGCAATCGAATGTGCAGTACTTTTCCTGGACTTGCGTGGATTTTGCGCTGGCTCGGCATGTCTGTGCGATTCCTCAAGGGCCTAGACTCCAAGGAGAGCGTGGGCGTGGCTTGCGCAGAGGGCTGGGAAGAGGGCGGAAGATCAAAAATGTTGACACTTTTCTGGAACAGTTTCAGGAACAATGCACTTGGTATGGGCTGCTCTTTCCACTGCACTGTCTCTGAAACCAGACCTCATGACAACAGAAAAGTGGCCGTTCCAAGGGACGTATTCATGGATTCGATCGCGCAACCTCTCAGCTGTGAAATGGCCACGCAAGTCCTTCATACGATCTGCCACTCGAAGGCAGGCATAAGTATACTTGCGCGTAGGATTTGCACCGCGGAGGTGGGGTTGCATGTCAGATTTTGGAGTGCGTGTACTCAATCAGGGTTCTGATGTAACTTAGGGGTGCGTGTAAGCAGTGTAGTGGGGTGCAGGAACAGTGTACGGGGTTCACAAGCAGATTTTCTGAGTTTAGACGGAGTTACAACTTTTCATACGCAGGTTGTCTGGGTGCTGGGAACAGTTATGGGGGACCCTGCGTAGGATCCCTGAGATGCAGGTCTGCTTTTGGGGGACTCCACGTGTTTGCAGGATATCTGTGCACATTTCCATGAATCGGGCCCACAGGCTGTTTTGTTTTACGTGGCCCAAGCAAAGACGAGACTGAAGAAGGCTGCTGTGGAAAAAAACATTTTCACATGAGGAACAGTGAGCTCCTTGAAAACAAGGTTATTATTGCATTGTGCTGCGGAAAGGAATTAAGATTACATATGGATAAATGTGTTTTAGTTTGAGTTATTCTGTTCGAAAGGGAGAACTCATCCAGCAATGTTACATGTTAAGTGATATTGTAGGGTGGGTAAAACAGTCATGCTGATTGGGGGAATACACAGATCCTTATGTAACGTGTAGGGGAGGCCAAAGTACTTATAATATGACTCTGCAGGGAAAGAAAACAATACCTTAATAGAAAAAGAGAGGAAGGGGAAACGCTTCACTATTCTGCGTTTGAGCGGCTTCTGGGGCATTTTTGGATTGTAGTTTGAAACTGGAAGAGACCTTTTTCATGCATAAAACGGGGGCCTCTGGAGTAATGCACACTGGCCTTTACCTCCACATATTTTGAAAATAAACAGACAGCCCTGGCCCCCTCAGATAGAGAGATTTCGTGAATATAGCTGGCTTTAATTGAACTGCAAACGGAGATCGTGGAGTGTTGCGCCTGAATATTTTGGATGTGTTCCTGGCAGGCGTATGTGTGCTGGCGATATTCTGATTCAGTCTTGACAACAACAAAAAAAAACATTCAGAATAGTTCATAGATTTGCGTGTGTTTAGCTCCGCGGGGAGTATTTCTGAGTCGATGTTGCTAGTTGACACAGTGAATTCTAGCTGTATGTTGTAATTTGAAACCCATATGATACGCGCATTGAATAGTTTATACAAAAAGATATACGTTGGTACTTGATGTTTTTCTGCATAGTTATCATATGCAAGTGTGTTGTGGGTCTAGGACATAGTAATAGAAACTATGCATAGTTTACTGACTAGTTAAACGCTAACGTGGTTAGGCTGTATATTTACTCTCCATGAAGAGTGTGTAATGATGTGTGACTCTATGACTTAATAAATATTCTTTCATAAATATAAGTGTGGCTGTGAGATTACATCTGTATTACTAATCCGCTATAGATATTGGTTCATAGAATTACAGTGGCCTTGGCAATTATACATAGAAAGCGTTTTGTGTGTGAGAGATCTCATTTCAAAATGGCTGAAAAGAATCCTGAATAAAGAAAAAATATAAAAAAATGAATGATAAGAGACCTTAGGCGTTTCTATCACACGGATGCAAACAATTGCCTGTGTCCCTGTCTTCCTAGTTCTTCTAAGCTTACAGCAAAGGACATCAGCAGTGAAATGTGAGAAGTTAAGTATTTATACAAGAAAGTGAGCTGGATGTAATCTCCCCATCAGGTTAAATGTAATGAAAAATGTCCTCCCTTTGATAAACGGTATCTTCTCTTCTTGGGATGATGAGCTTGTGGGATACCAGGAAGTCAGCGACACTAATAGAAGTTCTATTGGGATAAAGAGCTGTGGCCCTTCTCTGAGCTTCCCTGCGCTAGGCCTGACCCGCGGCTGCTGGGACTGTTGTAATGCCTCCGAGGGAATCCCCTAAAATGGCACCCTGAAATGCCTCCATGATCACGACTCTCACCTATCTAATGCTATGCTGTAGGGCACCCTTCACCTTCATCCAGTCACAGTGTCAATATTCATATGCAAACCAATGGAGTACAGATCCATTTGAGTGTTTCTAAGGTATTTGGTGCCAGTAACATTATGTATGCCTTATTCAGGCTCGGCATTGGAGGAGGCAAGACAGCTTCACTTCAATAATTAAACAAACATTCAGTTCCTGCCGTTCGGTATTCATGCCGCATCATCACTTCCATTTGACTGCCCGCTGCGCTTGGGTAACCCATGGTTCCATCAAGCTTTTAACATAATGCAGGTATCCTCGTCGATTCTACTCTTTCTGTTATGAATGCGTTCACATGTGTCCAATAGAACACCGTCTCCCATCTCTTAACAATGGTCCTTCTGACACAATCCTGAGGAAACATTTTATGTCCCAAAATATAGCCAATAGTTTCACATTTGACCTTGATAGAAAAGACCACATCACATAGGGTGTTGGTACTTTGGCTGTCAGTAAGGCAGATTCAAATATTTCCCTTGGTTCATTTAACATTAGAGGACAATGTTATTAGTTTCCATGTATGCTAATTGCACCCATGCCAGAATACCAGAAAACCACCGTGGGCTTCCCAAAACAAGATATATCAACTTGCCAGAAACACATGAATTATTCTCCTATCACATACGGACCTGTGGAAATCTTTACATCTGCCCGTCCATTTTGAGAATGATTTCAGAAAGTTCAGGATAGTTCTAAAGACACACCAGGGGTGTTGCTAGGCCTGGAAAGGACCCAGGGCTGTGCTAATGCCGGGACTGTCGGGACACTTGCCTAGCTAGCTTTTTGATTATAGCCCCTGAGCTTCTATCCAGGGCTACAACCAAGCCCCCTCAGTCCGCCCAGCAACGCCTCTGAGACTCACTTCTTCTATAAAGAATATGACTGATGCCCATTTGTCAATTCTTTTGATCAGAATTGCGCCTCATCTCTGAACCTCCTCTTTGCTGACACAGCCTCTTCCCACAGAGCACCTAAGGGCCTCCCAAAATCAGTGTGGCCAGTGCTTTACAAAAACACTCAAATACACAATCCCTGCATTAGACAAATGACCAACTTCTTTTCTGCTGCAATAGTTTTGAGTTCTGTTGTCATGAGGTCTGGTTTCAGAGACAGTGCAGTGGAAAGAGCAGCCCATACCAATTGTTCCTGAAACTGTTCCAGAAAAGTGTCTGGAGTCCGGGAGTCTGTCTTTATGTGGTAGAGCGTCCTTTCTTTACGACGGTTGTGTTGCCGTGGGAATTTTTCTGAAAAACTCCAACTAAATTGTTTGGGAGTGGGTGGGAAAGTGCAAATAAAGGGTTGGGGGTGGGAAATAAAAAAAATAGTTAAATGAAGGGCGGCTTGAGGGGGAACCCCACCAAAGATATTTAAACAAATAATTTGATTAAGTTTTTCAGAAAAAAACTCCTGCAGCAAAACACCCTTCGTAGGTTACCAGTAACAGGCGGTGGGACAGTTGGATCAAATTAAAAGCATACGATTTTCAGAGTGGTCATAGTTCAAATGAATCACGCAGCATTATAGTGCGGCTGACCAGACGGTGTGTTTTGAATTAATTTCCCTCACATGTGGCTGACTAGATTATTAAGTAAATCAAGTGCAGCAGAGTATACGCAGCAAGCAGCGCTGTGGTCCTGCATGCGTTATTGGAGAATTCCTCACACAGAAAAAAAGCTCGCTTTGTAGAATATGAATTTTCTGTTTTACCTCACAAAGGACGCACGAGATTGATGTCTTTGTTTAATTGCTTTCGAGATAGACTGTTTTCTTGCTGTAGGTCGTGGTATCTTGCATTAGATCATCATGCATAATTCACAATTTCCGGTCCAGGAGCGATTGTGTGGAGAAAGGATCCCTCCAGAGATGTCATTCAACATATAGTTCATTCTTTTTTAGTGACGCTGTCGTTCAGCTATTGCATTATCGGGTGCTGCAGGTTTGTGTGGTAAACAGATGCACCCCAGAGCTGTGTATTTCACCTGCGCATTATAGTGTTTTTTTTTTTTTTAATTAGGTTTAAAATGCGAGTAAAGAAATACCTTTGAATACGTGTTTCGCTTTCTCAGTTTTCTTTGTGAAGAGGTCTGTGGTGCAGGGGTGCTGGTTAGTTTGTAGACGACTATTGGAAAAATGATTGCTTCACTCTGACATCAGAGCACAGCATTTTCCCAACGTGGTTTTTCATTTTACTTCCCCTATCCTAGAATGCCATTATTCTCAATGTATTCGAGTGGACGACACTGAAAACACCGAACTGTGCACAATCCATCTGCTCAGGTTTCCTACATGTCCAACATGGCCATATTTGACTCTGAGTGTGGCATTTAATTAAAGTGGCGTTATATCAAATTCTATGAGTTTGCCCAGGGCCTCTCCATCAAAGTAGCCAAACATCATTCAAGTCCTCCTATAGAATGAGAGGCATTTCCAACCCCAGGATGATCAAGATTGGTTCTACAAGTACTGCCCATTCTAATTAGCTACTAATCACAAGCATAGAATCAGGGCGCCCATTCTCAAAAAGCCACTTTGATCTTGAAATATTGGTACATTTTCCGCTTTTGTGTAGTTTATTTCCCCATGCCGAAAGACCTGGAAAAAATAGTCAATAGATGACTCTGACACCCTCAGCTACGGAAGTTGTTGAGCAATTACTAATCTGGCATTTAACCTTGAAGAGGTATTACAACTCCCTGCACTCCCTGCATCCCCTGGCACTTCCCCTTCCTGCCCACGCCCCTTCCCCTGCACTTCTTGTTACTGCACTTGCACGATCCAACTGGTACAAGAACTATTAGGACCGTTATTAATGTTTTCTTCCCTGCCTACCCTTCCCCTATTTTTGTTTGTGGCACCTTGAAACACCTTTTGCTGTATAGGCGCTTCATAAATACACAATAAATACTTGACTTTTCGGGAAGCCATTGACACAGTGGACTGTGGCATTTTTACATCACCTACAGGAGTTCTGCCAAAGCGCATTAATTGACTCTCATAAGTCCTCTGCAATCAAATCTATCAGGTTAAATATGGCACCTTCTGGTACTCTAATACAACCATCCACTGCGACAATAACAATCCTATGCGGCTTCCCCAACCCAGACCACTAAGGGTCTTTATGGCTAATCTGGCACGCATTCCAAAGGCTCACAGAATTATTGACCATGTGCTGAATGATGATGCAAAATTATATCTCAAGCCAAGTGGATACAACAGTGCTCACAGCGACCTCATCCACTTTACGAATGATATGCATACACACCGCCTCTGTTTGGGCACCTCTAAACCAATAATCAAATGCGAGGCCTAATAGTTCCAGAACCTGTCACTATTCAACTCGGCTGTCCGTCACATATAACACATTAAATGTCATGTGTGATGCAGAACTGCCAATTCCACCACAGGTGAAAGCAGGAAACAAGCATACCTGTTCCCACTTGGCACTTATTCAGGGCATATTTCCCTTTCTACGAACATCACACAAGACAGTCTTTGTGCTTGATTATTGTAATGGGATCTATTTAGGGTGTCAGGCACATCACTATGCAAGTGTTATATGGTCACCATTAATGTTACCCACCACCTCTTCCACTTGAAACCTTCAGAATACATTCAATCGACAGAGGTTCCACATTGGGTCTGGTTAAATCAATAGACATAGTTTATCGACACTCGGCTTAGCCCAAAAAGTATTCTATAACTCTGCACCGAGCTACCTTGCCAAAGTGTTCCCATATATGTAGCTGTTCAGACATCTATTGTCAGCTTCCGAAAAGCACCTTTAATCCCTTCAGTTCAGATACAAACAATGAGGTGATAGATCCCTCCATTGTCACCAAGGCTTTTTCTTATGGAACTACCTACCACCTCGCCCACACCACAAATCACATTGTTTAAAATTCAGAAGACTATCAAAGAAACTGCTGTTTGATTCCATCTATGGCAACTAGGCTGCTATGTTATCATCTAGTTTCCTGTCCTGCATAAGTTCACTCAGAGTCCTCTATTCCTCTTCCCTAACCACCTAAAGCCATTTCCTGTTCACACCCTGTGAAAAGACTGTTCCATTAAATAACCCAAATAAAATGTTGAACTAAATAGGCGATTGGGAACATCATAATGGATAATTGGATACCCCTGCTCTCTTAGCCTCCCCTCAACAAAGTCCTTTGACTTTTCAGCATGCACCCTTTTAAATCTTCCAAGGTCCTCACCCTCCTTTACCTACCATCAGCATGCTAGAGGGATCCCTATGAAAAGGTTCTCTCTTTGAATTCCTGCTACTTGTCTATGAAGCCATCCATGGTATTACCTAAACTCCCTTCATATAAGTGTAGTCTCCCTCTTGAACTGCCTGCTCCTCGTTCCTTTGCAACACATCAGTTTCCTTCCACCTCTGTGCCTACTCCTACTGTTGCTTGTTTCACTTCCATGCCACACTCCACTGTAATAGTCCCCCAAATCCTTCCACCTTCTAATCCAACTAACCACCCATTCCACCCCTACTGCATTCTGCACTCAAGACAGCACTGTGTAATTTGTAAGTACTGGCCCCGTCTGCCTAGGTTAAAAAAAAAAAGAATGTCCCCCATTCACTGTCCCTGGAATATGTCCCCACCTTCACCCCTTCATCACCATAAAGATGGAGGATAGTTTATTTCAGGGATCGTAATACATCTTCTCATTCGTTAACACACTACAGCCTTATGCATGCATAGGTTTTGCTGTTTGGCCTCATTTGAATAAGAGGCACAAAGTTATTAATTGACAATTAGCACATTTAATGGGTAGCACATTTTCGTGGGGCAAACACTTTTGCATTAGGGTTGATGTTTGGTGCTTGATGTTTAGTGTTGTGCATATTGTAACATGCACCAGGGAATGTTTAATGATACTGAGTCGTGTCCCATAAAGTGCCCATCAGCCGGGCAGTTTTCTTCCAAATCCATGTGAATTTGAAAAGAAATGTGCAATGCCTGATTATTTCAACAATATGGCATTTGTATCTAATGACCAGTGGACAACATTTCCACAGACTAACCATTTCTATTGTGAGCTAGTTTTCAGTTTACCTCTTTGGTGTCTTGTTCGTAAACCTAATAGATAACGTTATATTTAACACTTGCAAAGAGGAGATTCTTGAAAAAACATATTCATTACTGTAGCCAATATTTAAACCAGGCAAACCTTTTGGGAAACACTTTGAATCACCTGCAACTCTGCTGATTAGGCCAACGTCAACTTTCCTGCATTCCTTTCATGATTTGGGCATGGAGTTTGAGGTGGGTTCAGCCTTGCAGGTCATATACGGCAGGTAGGAATATAGTGTTGGTAATCCTTGTATATATATGCGGAGGAAAGCAATTGCTAGAGAAGTTTAGGCAAAGGTAGCACATTGTATTAGGAAGTAGTGGAGTGGAACATAGAAATAGGAATGTGTTGAAGGACAGGTAGAACAGTGACATAGGATAGGTTTGTTCTTTATTGGAAGCAGGAAATTGCCATTCAGTGTCTTCGACAGAATGCACCATTTTTTTGTGAATGCATAGGTGAGGATGGCGGGAAAGAGAAAATACCAGAGTCTGTTGGAGACAAATGATAGCTTTGGTATGTGGTAATTACATAGAATGCAATACAATCGACTGCCTTTTCATCTAAAAAATTGCTTTAAAAAAGGCATTGAATGCATGTTTTTTGAAGGTAAATGGTTTAGTTTAAATTTAATGGGGTTTAAAGGGTAAAAAAGGGGCGTTGGGGGCATTTCCTTTTTTCTCGATGGAATGGTCTGACGATAGTAAGAATTTGATGGAATGACTATACACTGATTACTTTCAGTGACAGTTACAGTGTGCACAATACACATGCCATCCGCCTAAGGCTAGTTCCAGAGCATAGAGAATAAGAGATGTCCTGTCACTGATCATGATGGAGAAATCCCAGAGTTGGTTGCCTGGAGGAAGGAGAGTGAATTGCAGGGCTGTAATAGAGTTTGTTTGACCACTCAGTAACACATATTAGTGAAAAGGCAATTGCACAGTTGTTTGGGGCCATGAGATTGCATTCAGTGACAAGCAACATGTTGTTTTGGCTCGTACTAGGGAAGGGAGAATCCCAGCAACCATCTTTCATGACATACATGCACATACGATTTCTAGTCAGTGACTCGGGAGGAGAAAATCCCCAAATCCTTCTGAGGTAGTGACTGTAAGTGAGTGTGCCATCTTGTTGTGGCTATTTAGGACTGAGTACAAGCATAGTTAGTTGGTTTCAGGTGATTTCATTTACTGGCTGGAAGTGAATGTGCAGCACATGTGCCGTCTTCTTGAACACAGAAGTAGGGAGGAAACAACCACAAAGGGTTTCTACACATTGTGGGATGTTTCAATCCACATATCCAAGCCCTACAACATCATTGTGCATTACTGACATGGGAAACATCATAATGGCCGCCGGGAAGCATGCTGCTGGCCATAAATCACCAGAAAGTGCGCAGTGAGAACCTGACAGACAGGCTGCCATCTTCTTTTGCCTCTGTCAGTGTTAATACAGGAGACCATTGCCAGCCCCATCCTTTGGCTGCCCACAGGACAAGAGCAGACAAAGGAATATAGAGCTGTTCTACAATTCATTTTCTCGATTGTCAAAATTGCTAAAATCATGGGCATGAAACCACCAAAAAATACAACTTCTGGTTGGGTGTTCTACATTACTCTTCTGCAGAATCCACATCAATACAATGTTAGTAAGGATCATATGCTATCAAGTAAAATCCCCTTTTTGAAATGTATTCATTTAAGGCAGCTGTCAAAAATGGGTGCAATAACGGTGCCTGCCACTGACCGGTGCTAGCGATCTAAAATCTGACAGGAGACATGGATTTCAGGAGCTAAAAAGTACACCTGAGTTAGCTTCGACTTCAAAGACTTGCTTGTCCATGGGAAGCTGTCACACCTCAGAACTCCACACCAGAAAGCAGGAAATCACAAGTTTCTGTTAATCAAATGGAGAGTGGCACCCTGGACGGATGCCCTGCTAGCAGGAAAAACCAGACAAAGGATGCCTTCAGCTGAATGGGGTATGCTGATTTTGGGTGTGAACTGTCAACAACAACTGCTCTGGGAGAGACAGGCCATGTGACATCTGACTCAGCCAGCTAGGGGCGGAGACAAACCATTGTGGATTCAGAGAGCCCAGCAAATATATGTTTTATTAAATTGCTTATACAATATTGTATCAAGCAGACAGAAATGTACAATTTGGGGATTCTTAATATGTAAAATGTACCCACAATTTGAGACTAAGCTGAACGTTGTGGGATGTTCTGAGGCTAAACCCTGGGATTTATCAATATTGCAGACACAGGGTTTATGCTAGAAAAATGAAAACTTACTGTATTATGCGTAGAGAGGGGGTGTACCTCTGTGGAAGATGTGATGAAAAACCAATATGGCAAAACCCACTAAAAGCGCAAAATGTTGTTGTTTCTGAACCCAAGATCGTAGAAACATGTGCCTTGAACAGAATCGTACCTTAACGAATCTATGATGTGTACATGTAATTTCAACAACTTGTGTATCTGGGAAATATGTGTTTTGGGTAAAATTGATTTTCTATAAGAAACCAAAGGGGAGTGTTCTTTCCTTAAAGCCATAAAAATGATACCTGATGACACAGGATGACTCACAACTCCATTCTCCAGTCAGGGCACAGAAAATCCTCTAACCTATCAGGATCCTCAGAGGGTTGGGCATAGAAAGTCAGCCTTCCCACCCACTTTCAAAAGCCAGAACCATATCCAGACCCAGAAATCAGAGCTGTATCCAGACCCAGAAGGCAGAGCTGTATCCAGACCCAGACCAGACCGCTGTGCAGTGTCGGTAGCAGACCCAGACCAGACCGTGTGAGCAGAACCAGTGCCAGAGACCGTCCGATGGTGGGAGTGCAGGCCCATTCCACTCCAAAATTAGGAGTGAGTATCCAGCCAGAACTGTACAGAACCAATCTCTTAGTCTAAAGTGATCTTATCCCATCCACTTGAAACTGTCCAGAACTGCATAGAAATCATGTGTCCATTCTGTGATTTCAAAGCTGCAAAAGCGCCACATGTCATTCTGAAAACTCGACATTATTTCTGCAAATCTACCTCCACAAAAACGTCTGTATCTTTTTAACTTTTATTTTAAAGCTAAGATCCTGAGCTTTCCAACAAACCCAGAACGACATTCCAAATCCTTATAGTTTTTCCGTAATCGCGATCGACGCACTTGGAAAACGTGCCGCGAATTGCAATTTAACTCAATTTCACCACTTGTAAAAATAGCTGCTTCTTGCTTTCCACTACTGAAATTCGTTTTCACTCTGATAATCATTCCTGAATCATTGCTAGTGTTGACTTGAACTAATTCAAAGTAGCTTTCACCTACCCTGTATCTCCTATAGGGAATTAAAAATCATTTTTAGCATATTTTTCACTTCATTGCAACCACATTTAAAAGTATTTGGCCTGTGTTTTAAAATCATCCCTGTTTCTCTAAGCTTGCTGGGAGGAACGGGAACTGAACTGCTTTTGATTGTATTCCTGAAAACCTGTGTGCCCTCATTTCCATCTCTTCATATTGCATAGGGGGGGAGTGAGGAAAATGTGATCAGATTATCTCTTGTTGAAACCATATCCAGTTTATTTCTGTGCTGCATTCTTTCCATCATTGCTTTTCCTTGAAACCATACAAAGGATTTTCTGCTACCTTATCCTTTCTATACCAACTCCTAAGTAATTAAGGAATTGTGCTACTGTAATATTATCCATTGTAGATCACTGTTCATACTCATAAGTGTGCTATCAAATATTAATGTATTCATAAAAGTGTGATATATATATATATTGTTTAATTTTTCAAATAAATCTTTTAATTTGCAAAACAAACCTACTTCTTGGCTCAGTGAGGTCAGGGGGATTCAAATAGAGGGGCGTTATATAAGGGTTCATCATCCAGATTTATGAACTTGTCATAAAAATATATAAATAAGGGCTTCCATTGGGCATCCCAGACTAGGCATTGACTTAGTTGGAGTGCTGAATTGAAGTCACTTACAACATTTAAAAGAATACACAAAACAATTTCAGTGCTATTTGAATGTACAATCTTTCACAAAGCTTTACATAATTACATTTTACGAATAGCCATCAATCTTTTTGTGATTGTAAGCTGCGGTTTGATTGGTAAACATTTAGTTGTTTAGAAAATATGCTTATCTGGGGTCTGTGATGAATCCCCTGAGATTATCACTGAGACCTTGAAAGGGCCTCCTCTCGCATGGCCAGGGAAAGGCAGCCACTACCTGATTATGTGGGAGGATCACATGTGATGGGAATCATATCAAGGAGAATTGATGACCTTTTTTTCCTCGTGATTCCCCTTGATGGTTTACTGTAAACAAACTGATGGTTCTGATATAAAAGACATTACTGACATCAGAACCCATAATGACTGTGGTACTGGGACGAGGAAGAAGGAGCTCAGAGTTAATAAAGAGAAAAGGTACCATGTCATTTAACAAGCAGTCTAGTTGTAATATGAAAAATGCATATTTAAATGCCAGAATGAGTTTTAGGTGAGAGAAGGAGCAGAGGCAGAAGCAGATACAGAAAGAAATGCTGATAGAGTGGCAGAGGAGGCAGCAGGACCGAATGCAAGAGACACTGTGGAGGCAGAGGAAGCACCAGCTGAGGGCAACACGGGAGAAATAGCCTAGCTCTACGGAGTGAGCGCAGCTGGAAGCAACAATGGGGAAAACTCACACCGTGTGGGAGATGAGCTCCCAACATGCTGTGAACTGCTCCTGTGAAAAAAGCAGCACCGGAGGCCTCACAGAGCTGTCAGATCTCCCCTGAAGGACTTTGATTGCCGCAACAGCCATATTGGAGGTGGCAGCAGTGCAGACCAAGCCAAAGAGATCCACAGCAGGTCCTGCAAGTCAAAAGGAGATGCAGAGGAACACTGGTGTGTTGGCCTGAGACGCCATGTGACCCCGGGGCAACCCGAAAAAGACTCTCAGTTGAAATTAATGAGTTTGAAAACCAAACCAATGAAATAAGGCAGATGGGGTGCAAATTCCTTGCTAAGGGATACCAATTGGGGAATAATTTTAATCTGCTTTGCCAGAAGCCAAGAGGTTGCAGAAGAAAGATAAGCGGGTAACCAGGTGCAACTCCCCTGATAAGGGATACCAATTGGGGGATAATTGTAACCAGCATTGCCAACAACCAAGAAGTTATAGAAGAATAATACAGAGACAACAAGGGCACAATATACCTTTTATGAAATACCAATCTGGGGAGAGATGTATCCCATATTTTAAGAGTCAAGAGACTTTAAAGAGAAGCAGTTATTGTTCAAACCTCCTCACATGGGATGCTGGTGGCCAGAGTGGTGTAACAAGCATGACCTCTGAAAACAATTGTAGATGTAGGAGTTTTTATCCTGGCAGTCGAGTATACCAGGAAAGAAACCAGTAATAGTGAGTCCAGGAAGGCAAGTGGACCAAGAAAGAAAGCAATAATTTTAAACACTGCAGTTGTGGTATAAAGGAGCGTTGGAAAGAACTTGATGATTCTACCACCTTTCTTGATGAACTGTGGCATTGTTAGGCTATCCAGACAAAATAGCTTACTCTGAAGAAGACGTATGATGTGCTAATAATGACTTGGCCTCTTTGAACAAAATATTTGTCTCGGTTTATGAATTTGTGTTTCGAAGGAGAGACATTTACTTTGCCAAGCAAGAGACTGTGGAAAATAACAGTTGTTTTGAATTGTGACTAAGCATTTGTGAAAGAGACATTTCTTGACAAGCAGACAGAGCCAGTGAATGGAAAACACTGTTTATGCTATGTTGAATGGAACTTTGATATTGCACAGAACTTTATTTGAACTGAACCTTACTCAAGGAGGACAACCTTACCTTGTCTCGCGAGGATAGCTCAGCGGCAACATGCTCACCTTGGAAGCAAGACGACACAGAGCATTACAGGTTCGATCCCCAGGTCCGCGCTTAGAAACCTAAGGGTATTAAGCTTATTCTAAATAACCTATCATATCATATCAAGGTGTTCCTGACTTGATCCCAGGGAAGGGAGTCCAACTCTGGTGACAAGGAGTACTTTCTAAAACCTTTGAGCTTGAATTGGTATACTATTTTGTGCAACAAAAAATACACAGGCATTCCTTTTATTATTTTGTTGTGTGTTTTTGTGTGGGGGTCAGATACCTTTTAGACAATAGGGAATTTCTCTTTAGTTTAGTTTTTCAGGCAGGGACATCCATGCTAGTGTAGGGAAAGATAGGCATTAATCTCAGGCCTTTTTATTTAATAAAATGACATCTTTTGAGAATACTAAACCTCTGTGTCTGTCTTGCATTTCTGACCCCTCACAGGGCCCTGAAGACATCTATATACAAGGAATATGAATTTAAACAAGATCTTGCATTTGACTGGTACACAATGAAATAACAACAGACCTGGAGATATTTATTAATATTTCTTGATCTTAAGCAACATTCATGCATCTGCATTCTAGACTCGATACAATCAACTACATTGGTTAGATCTACCTTCAATGTAAATAGAGTTACTGAGGTCTAATCCAGATGGGGTAAATTCTTTGGTAACTGCCACCTGTGAAAAGCAAAACTAGGTACTTAAGAGTATGTTTTAGTCTAGATATTTTGTAGAAACAGGATTCTACCAATAATGCAATTTGACTATCGATGTCAGAGTCTCATGATAATATAAGATCTATGACTACCAAATCAGGTTCAAAGCATCCAGCCAAAGTTCCTTGCACAAACCTGGGTCCCCAGTATTAGACAGTGCAATAAATATTAATGCCCTGGTTTTATGGTGGTTGATTAAGGGAGTTCATGCACATTCTTGTCTTTACTTCTATTAAGCATTCTCCAACCGTACTAGAAGAGAATATGTTATCTTGTAAAAGCATTACACAGATTTGGGGATCAGCTGCATGTTTTAAAAAACAGACCTTTCTCATGGATTATTTGAGCCAGCCAATGGATTCATGTACAGATTTAAAAGATGTTGATTCACAGAGGGTCCTTGTGGGACTCAACAAGGTATCTTTTGTGGTTTGAATGAGTAGTTTACTAAATTAACTACCTTTTGCCTGTATTGTAGGTCCAATTTTATCCAGGAAAGGGCCACCTTCTGAAACCCTGAAACACTCACATCGTGAAGCAACATGCCATGGTTCACCATGTCAAACGTGGCAGTGTTAATCAGGCATTAAGCACTATTTAAAATATAATATTGATTGCTCCCTCTTGCATTTTACAGAGATTGTGTTGCATTCACATATATTCTAGTCAACTTCCGTGCAGGCAGCTAATTGAAGTAGATTGTGTTTTTGTATGCCAAAAAAATCTGATTTACTGGAAAGGAAAGACATTGGACCTCCTTACGAGCATGGCGGTGCAATCACGAGTTCTGCTCGCGGGTGCCGCACAGCCCACCAGGGAGACTCGGAATAAGGCGGAGGTACGGTATGGACGGTGCCGGTGCCATACCGGCACCATCCATACTGTACTGCCAGGGGCATAGTGAGGCCCATTGTATTCATACACACAAAATAATCTTGATTTTTGGGATGTATTGAAAATATGATGATTAGGCGTGTAACGAAATTCAGCTTCCAGTAAGTAGTCGATCAAATTCTGGGTGAAAATTAGATATTCAGCTTCTGCTGAATACTTAAGTAATTTTCGCTCAAAAGCTGAATAATTTCCCCTACAAAATGCATTAAGTACTGCTTTGACTGTGCCTGGAAACATTTAGGCACATCATGTTAATTCGTTAAGAGGATCATTAACAAATGCTGCTGTCACTTTATTTAATTTGGTGCAGACAGAGCAGGGGTGTGAAAGTGCAAACAACATATCAACCTTTCATATCCTAGAAAGACAGACTTTAATCTGTTGGTCTGCCAGGGCGGGATGAGCTGAAGCAAAACTTTCAATATTGTTAATATGCAATGAGATGCCTTTGGTGTTCCTGTATTTTGCAGTGAAAAACCATTAAGGTGTAAGAATATTTTACAAAGTCGCTATTGAAATTTTTTATTTTTTTAGCGTGTTATTTATTTGCTGATGACCTGTGTAAATAATCTCAAAGTTACAGGTTCCAATCCACCAATTCCCATCGAAGTAATCTAATTAAGCGGAAGTAATATAAGTGTTGTGGAGATCCGGGACATTCCAAACAGTGATTAAAATAGTTCAGGGAGTAGTGGGCCTGCAGCAAAAAACTGTATTCAGCCTGCAGGCTAAGATTATGAAGCAAGTAAGATGGTTCAGTGGAAAATGTGCCTGCAGCATAGATGTGCTTGTTATAATGAAACATAGGTTACAATTCCTGCCCCCAAAATCTCTCATGTTGCCAAAATGAGTCCCTTTAAATTGGGTAAACGTGACAGATGTTTCTAAAGAATGTGGCGATCCATAGGATTGGATGTTTTACAAAACAAGATTGTAACCAAAATGCCCCAGTTTATGCCAGCAGAAATATTTCTACCAACATTAGAGAGTTAAAAACAAGGAATACGTGTGTAATAATGATGAGGAGATACAAGCTTACAATTTAGAAACATTAGACCAAATGGACGTACAAGTGAAGCAAATAAGTAAAATAAGCATGCACATGCCTATTAAAGATCTGAAAATCAGCACAGTCCCTTCCCTATAGGGTCAGCTGAGACCACGGAGGACTCAGCATTCCTTATATATGTTTATCTGGCATCTTTTACCATGCCCCAAAACATCACACACATGTCCCATCCAAAAAAAAAGAAAAATACTATCTATAAATGAAAAGACATTTTTCAAATGCCTCATTCACATTCAGTACCATGGGTAGAAAGCATGCCTCTAGCATCCCAAAGGTTTGCATTCAATAGCACTTCAGCTTTCAGCAGGATGCTATTTGATGTAATCACTCCTTTTGTGTTTCAGTGCCTTGCTGGAGCCAGAAGTCTAAAGACGGGGAAGGCCCAAAGGGAACATTTGGAAGTGTTTGTAGACACATCCTTGTCTGCCCTCATAGTGATTGCATACATGCATACTATACCTTTGGGCTGGTCTTAATTACTTGGGTCCTGCCCAACAAGCGACACCCATGAATTCACAAAAATGCAAACTGTGCTGTTATTGAACGGTTTATTTTCTGAAAATGTATTCCTTTCATGGTTTACATCTTCTGTAGACAATAAAGAAGAGAAATGCAATACAAAAATGGATGTGCATATCTTAAAGTGTATTTTTCATTTACAAATTGTTTTTCTTGTCTACATAACTTTATTTATTAAAAAGGCACCTATTTGGCTCTGTATTCGGGCACTGGACGAATACTTGCCAACTAGTTGGTATTCGGCCGAATACATAAATCTACTCTTGAGTACACTTCAAATCATGAACACTGATTCCACTTATTTTGGGATCACCACACTTTATCTCCTCCACTTTCTATGTAATTTGTGTTTGCACCTTTGATATTCTACTGTTGCTATACATATTTTCAATAAATGAAAACATTTTTGACATGCATTCAGTTTCACTCACCGAAATAGGTACAATAAGGTCGCTGATTTGAGGAATTTGTTTGATCATTTGCTCACAACCGATTTAAAATGATTTTGAATCCTTGCTGAGATGTTCTTATTAGTCATTCATGTCAAGAAATGTTGTTGCATGTTTGGCCATTCAGTCTTTCCAAGAATGTATTAGGAATCGTATCACTCTTCTCTTGCAGAAATTTCATTCCGCGTCTGGATGTGCGGTGGGAGTTTGGAAATTATACCCTGCAGCCGCGTCGGTCATGTCTTCCGTAAGAAGCACCCTTATATTTTCCCAGAGGGGAATGCCAACACTTACATAAAGTAAGTATGGCTGACGTGACTCAAATAAATGTCAGGGAAGGCAGGAAAAACTCAATAATGTTGTAAATGATTCACGCTTTACTGTGTAATTTGTAATTTGCGTTTTAGCCAACCATGTTCCAAATAGCTTGTTCTCATCCATGCAGCTTTGTTTGGGAAAAATGCTTATATTATTATTTTCACAACTGATCATTTTGGTTCCATGCCGAAATGGTCTTACAAATTATTTATGTGGTCTGGGAGGATATCTCAGGGGCAACGCATTTGTCTTTGAAGAAAGACAACAAAGACCAATGCAGGTTCAAATACTGGCTCCGCGCTTAGAGAGAACAAGTAGTGTTGGCTTTTCGAGAATGGAAAGCGTGTATATGTTCACCTATCCAGGGAGAAGCAGGCAGAGGGAGTAGCTGGCATGAATAAAATGATTCTTAATGTGGACATGCAATAGAAGGATGAATGAGAGTGTTTAGAAGATTTGAGAGGGGAGGATGAACAAACAAGTGTGTGGGGGAGGTAGGAATGCAGTACGTTGAAGTTGCGTGTTGACAGTGTAATGGCGTACTAGAGTAAGGATGGATGGACATTAAAATATCTGTGTGCAGATGAATGAATGAGTATGACATAATGGACACCTGGGATAGACAAATGCGTATAGATGGATGGGAGTGGGAGGAACAGTACATTCATTTGAATATGAGTAAGATGTATGAATGTGCTGTTGGAGGTAAAGGTACACAAGTGCTTGAGTGCAGACTATTTCGGCTGAATGGTCAGATTTTTTGATTTGCCCAAAATGGTGGCAGTCACAGGAGGAGCCATCTGGTTCATCCATACATGGCTAAATATGTGTCAACTAGTGTGAAAGCCTGTAGAGACGGGGCAAAGTGGATAAAGAAAGACATTTTCAGAGTGTATGTCGAGTTACACAAATGAACAGTGACTACCTCCTGGTGCCACCGGTCACCTGGGATAAATTTAAAATCATCCTCATGTTATCAACAGGATTTTTTGCCAAAAAATGTAAAATATCCCCTTCAGGGGCACTTGTGGGCTACCTGTGGGATTTCTTTATATTTGAACTCAGATTTCCTTTGTGTTTTTTGTTTACCTGGAATTATTCACATTTGTACCAGAATCAATAATTTAATTGCCAAAGGTCACAGATCATGTATTATTAATACTTTGTTGTTTGGACAAATTCCTTTCAAACCTACTAAAGACTTGGATTAGTTGAATTGATTTTGTTTTTCAAATGTTTCAATTTTTTTATTTATACTGCGTGCAATTCTATTTTTTCTTTTTAAAAACTGCAGGCAATTCCAGTTATGGCTCAGTGCACATCATTTCTAAAAAACCTACACTAGTCTGACGCTGGCGACTAGAAGAAGATTGGACAGAAATGATTATTATTATTATTGTCATTATGGTATTTATTGACGGCGCACCTAGCTTCTAGAAGGAACAGAACACTTCACAGAGGTATAGAACAATACAGATGCATAACAGAGCACTTTACAGAGGTATACTACAGTAGATATGCATAACGGAGCACTTTTCAGAGGTAACAACAGAATATATATACAGCGGGGTAGGATACAGAGAGGAGGGGTACATCTCTAAAGGTGGCATGAGGGGTGATTAGATGGCTTAGTTGTTGAGGAGGAGAGATTCCTTGAGGAGGTGGGTCTTGAGTTCTTTTCTGAATTGTAGGAGTGTGGGGGTGAGTCTGATGCTGACTGGGAGGAGGCTCCATGGTCTTGGGGTGTAGGCTGAGAAGGCTTGTTTTCTGGTCCTTTCCTTTTTGCAGTGGCAGATATCATGTCTGCACTTTTCCTGGCTTCTGGTTGTGCGCTGTCCACCAGAGAGGCTGAGTTTTTCCACAATGTAACTGGGTGACTTGAGGGCGACTGCCTTATAGATGATGCAACAAGACTTGAAGTCGGAGCCAGTGAAGGTAGATGAAGGTCGAGCTGATGTGGTCATATCTGCAAAGACTATTGTTGAGGCATGCAGCTGTGAGTAAGACTCTTCTCAGGGGCACAAGGGAGGAAGACAGGATGCCTTCAAGGAGTGCATTGCCCCTATCCAGGTGGAATAGGGCCAGCGCTTGAACAGTGGATCTAAAGCTGTCCGGAGGGAAGAAGGGCTCGACTTGCTGCAGGAGGGAGAGCTGATACCAAGCTGTCTGAGGTTTCTTGGTTATGTGTGTCTTGAAGGAGAGGTGTTTGTTGATGTGGAACATGAGGGACTTGGCGTGGGAGGTGAACTCAGGTGCAAAGCCCTCAGAATGCATGATTGATAGCCAGGTCTGTATGTCGGGGTGTTCGGTGTTGATGGCGAGGTGTAGGAATTCGGTCTTGGCGGGGTTGTGCTTCAAGTATGCACTGGAAATCCAAGATTGGATCAGCGAGAGGCAGGCTGGTGAGTCCATCTGAACAAACTGCTGGCGGTTGGTGAGGTAGGACTTGAACCAGCATAGGACAGGGTTGCTGATCCCCATGTCCTGATGTAGGGTGTCTGTAAGCACCTGGTGGTCTGCTGTGTCGAAAGCAGCTGAGAGGTTGAGTAGAACCAGGAGGCAGGGGTGGCCGTCGTCAAGGATGTTTAGGGCATCAACGACCACATGTATGGTTGCTGTCTCTGTGATGCCTTTGCCTCTGAAACAGGATTGGTAGTTTTGGAGGAGATTGTTGGTGTCAATGTGTTTCTGCAGTTGGGCGGCTACCACTTTCTCGATGATCTTACCTAAGAAGGGAAGATGGGTGATATGGTGATAGTTAATTCATTTGCTAGGATTCAATGTGACTTTCTTTAGTTGAGTGAGGATTTGCCCTGTTTTTAGGAGCGATGGGAAGGTCCCTTGAGTTAGGGAGCTGTTGATGATCTCCAGGTACGGAAGTAAAACTTCTGCGCAGCGGGTCTTGAGGATGGGTGCTGTGAGGATGTCATCTGTGTACAATGTGGCTTTGAGGGTGGCCAGGGTTTCTATCAAGTCCTCTGTCGAAAGTGCCTTGAATGTTTTCCGGTGTCTGGGGAATTCACGAGGAGGCACATGAGGTAGGTCTGTGGATGCAGAGCTGGTGTCTATGCGCTAGCTGATTTTGTAGATGATGGCAATAGATTTTTCAATGGAGTGTTGTATGGAAAGGTCAGGTAGCAGGTTGACACAGTGCTTGACCGCTTTGAAGAGGTCTTTGCTTTTGTTGTTGACTTCTGATATGGTGTTCTGATAGTAGGAGGCATTGATGTGTTGAGTAGCTGTTTGTGGGTTGCTCTGAGTTCCTTGAGGAGCGCCAGGTCAGATCCGGTACTGGAGCGGTGTCAAGTGTTCTCTTGTTTCCTGAAGACTGTTTTGCTGAGGATGAGTTATTGCATGAAGAAGGGTGCTGATGGTATTGGTTTACAGGTGAGTTGTTTCAGAGGCACTTGCCGGTCAATGGAGGCTGAGAGGGTGGCTTTGAGTGCTTCCAGTAGAAAGTTGCAGTTCAGTTGGGTGTGTTCGGTCCACGTAAATTGGAGGTTGGGGAGGCCTTCTGTGATGGCTTCCACCAGGAAGTTCTTGAAAGACCTGAAGGTTTGTCTGATGGATTTCTGCTGGGAGTGCTGTGAAGGATGTTTGTGTGAATAAAGGGCTGAAGTTGCAGCAATGAGCAGCAGGCTGCTCAGGACTTTATGTAGAGAGCAGACTGCGCAGAGCCCTGGGCGAAGCCTAACTGGTACTCACACTGCCACAGTGGACAAGTGAAGGTCTGCCAAAGATTGGACATGCACCACCATGGAGGAAAGGAAAGGGCTGCCAAACCCCATCAAAAGAAGAGGGGCCACGGTCCCATCACAAGTCTTCAGGGTACAGGCCCTGACCTGCAAGTAGCATCTAGCCATCCACCATCCATCCAGCCCTGTCTCCAGCCCTGCAGCAGCTAGCACAGAGCCTTCAAGGCACTGTGAAGGGGTGACTGACTGCAGCAGTCACTTCATTGTGGTACAGGTGGTCATTGCAAGTTTGGTGGTGTCCGACTGGTCTTATGGGCGGGATACCACCAAACGGACTTACCATTACTGGCACTCGGTCTGCTGGAATTACCAGCAGATTCAAAGTGCCAGTAAGGTAAGTACTTCCCCATTCCATGGAATCTCATAGGACTCCATGAAGCGGATTGATGGAATCACTGGAACTGGAATTTACAGTGGTGGTAATTCTGTGACTTTCTTGCTGGCGGGTGAAAGATTTACCTCAAGCACTTTGCTGGAGGTAAATCAATGCCCCCACCGGCAAACTTGTGTATTGCTGGTGCAGTAAAAGGGCCACTGGTGTTATTAGCGCCACTTTTATGGACACTTTTACTGCAGCAGTAAAAGTGTAATGAGGCCCTGTATAGTGTTTTATGTTGTATATATGTTACAAGTCAATGAATATATATATATTTATATGTGCAGTTATGGGTATATATTATTCAAGTACTGTTATGTAGGGTAAGTGTTAAGCAAGGGGAAGTATCAAGTTTGAGATAAGTGTTAGGGAACTATTAAGTAGGGTTAATAGCTAAGTAGGACATTGTATAGATATGGCCATTATTTAAAGAAGGGACAAGAGGGAAGGTACTCTGGTGTGAGGCAGTAGGATAATGTGTGGCAGCCTGCCTGAGTCCGCCTAGGGAGATGTAATCACCCACAGAGGCCATCTTCTGTACTCCCACTCCATGTAGTTGGTACCTGAGTTAGGTAAGGGGTCTGCTGCATCAGGCTCACCCCAAGGCTCCCCGTGGCCCCTCCATGGAAGGGTGAGTTGACGCAACACGTCCAATTTCCTCTGTTGTCCCCTATTTATCTAAGAACTCTGGGTGTGGCCCGTCTCCTGTTCTCAGCAGTTTTAGTTTAGCAGGTGCAGTGTTCCTCCCTACCATGCGTGCTGGGGGTGTGGGGTAGTTTCCTTGGGAACTGTCCCTCACATAGGCCCATATTGATTGCTCCCTCGTTTGGGTTATGGCCAGAAAACAGGGACTAAATTAGAATGGAAGTATTGTGTTGAACTGCTTTGCAAGGAAGGTCTCAGGCTGTGAAACCTCAGAGGAGTGTATAGCCAGCATCCAGCTCTAACAGTTTTAATTCTAGGATGGAAGTATAATTTTATGTTGTACTGAAGTGGTTCTGATCGTATTACATAGTGTTGTAAGTTTGGCAGCCAGCGTCGTCTGGAAGGTTTTTTAAGAAATTGCTGGAAGGCCATCAGGTTCCGGCACTTTATTCAGGGGGAGTTTTTTAATAGTTAGCCTTACTTCCTCTACTGTTATGTTTGCTTCTAGAAGCTCCTTCTCCATGGGCAAAATCTTTTGGCGTGGGATCAATTGCACAAATGAGATTTGCTAAATTTCTGGAGGCATGTTTGACTCATAAGAGGCAGAATACAATTTTGTGAACTGTTCCACAATTTCCGTGGCTAACGTCATTTCTTTCCCATCCTTTTTTATCTTCAGTATGTTTGCATCACTGTTTTATCCCTGAGCTATCTGGCTTGCTGGGAATCAGCTTGGTTTGCCTTTACATAGTATCTCTGCTCTGTATTGAATAATGCTTTCTCAGCCCTTCTTGTGCATAGTAGTTATAACTGGCCTCTTACACTTCTATACTCTTTCAGAATGGCTTTATTTATATGTTTTTTTCCATTGCCCTCATATTCTCCTTCAGTGTATCCTCTAAGTCACTTTGCATTTGTTTCATTTGTTTATCTCTTTGCACATTTATCATGATAAATTCACCTTTAAGGACCACCTTGTAGACATCACATAGAGATCACTGGGATATATCAGATGTTGTATTTTCTTCAAAATACCCCCAAATCTTATCCCTTATTATTCCAGTGAGGAGCATATCTTTATGAAGCTCCTTTGCAAAAGTCTAATTCCATAGACCATTCTGTTCTCTCCATAGGCAGATTGATATAGTTATGCGAGCGTGAGCTGAGATATTTATTGCCTGCAACTTCACTGTTTCCACCCTTCCTAGCTTTGGGGTGGATGCCCAGATATCATCTATTTGAAAAGGATATATGCATGTGTGAATAGAAGGTATAGCCCCCCTGTTTGTCGTTGATAGCTCTCCATGTATATTTGAGGCCTAGCTAGTCAACTTTTTGTTTCAGGGCCTTCAATGGGGCACCATGCCCCTGGTAGATCTTTGTGCTTCTATCAGTGGGTCCCATGCTACGCTAAAATCTTCCATCAGAAATATATCCCCTGTAGTGAATTTTTCTTACCTGGCCAACATCAACCTCAGAAAGCCATCCTGTCCCATGTTAGGGGCATAGACTGCTGCCAATGTGCAGGTGCAAGGCCCAATTTGAATTTTTACAAAGTCTCCCTTAGTCCTCTTGTGTCCCTAGGAATTTTATTTTCTGTATATCCCCACATTCTATGAACACGCCCCATTTTGTCCCTTCAGCATTCACCTGGAAGACATGGGGGTAATTGCCAGGCTGCAAACCCTATTCTCTAACAGTCAAACAACTAGTCTGCATATTCAGCTTTGGCCTCTTTCAATCTGCATCAACTCCTTATTCTTCCTCCTCATCATAATACCACCCGCAGTGTCAATATCAGGTAGTGGCTGCCGTCCCCTGGCCACATGGGGGGAGATAATTCCCAGAGAATCAGTGATGACTCAACAGGATACATACACTAGCCTACTGCCTCTGCTCCTCGATAGTGACTGCGTGGCTTCATGATGCTGTTAAGTTCAGATTCTAACAGAGTTGCTGAATTTTTATTTGCGCCATATTCAGAACGCATTCTTCTTAGAGGCCTTCCTTTGGCATGGTGCAATTGTGCACCAGAGCAAAAAGAGTGCTTCCAAGGGTTCTATTTAATTGCATGGCACCACTACTACAGGTGTGAAATATAGTCATTCTTTAGAAGAACTGTGCCTCCACTTGGAGGCCAAAGGAGCTGGGAGAATAGCTCAGGGCAATGCCCCTGTCTTGGAAGACAACGCAGAGCAACATAGGTTTGAATCCCTCTCCTGGTTGCCGTATTCAGCACAATATAAAAGATGAATTGATTAATAGGAGCAGCGTTTGTGCAGAAATAACATTGTTTTCATAATGTGGATAGTGTGTCACGATCGCTCAGTGGTCTAGTGTGACCCACTCGTAGAAAATATGTGATTACCACTTCAAAGCGTTATACACAATTCCTCTTATTTCTCTCAATAATTGGTTATGGCAGATTGTGCATCATTGTACATAGTCGCCAGATGTATCGCCTGTTACATTGTAAAGCTGGAAAGACTATGGACCACAATTAGCGTGTGGAAGTATTTCCTTGACAAATATTGCCAAACTTTTTAACGCATGCAGTAAGCATGTGGTAATGGGAAGAGTTTAAAGGATTTGGAAAACCTTTAGTTGTTTCCAGTTTTAGAGACTCATCCGACTCATTTGAATTGCATATGACAGCATGTAAGGTAAGATAATTTAAGGTAAGGTAAGGTGGTCTTGTGGAACGCCCTTCTGCCAATAATGTTGCCTCATTGCATGTGATTCTGCAAAGAAAGGGAACGGGTGAGGAGTGAAAAAGACTACTGTGTTGATGAGTGCAGGTCAGAAGCACACATTACACCTGTGCTGATTATAGTCCTGCTGCGCTAGTGTGGGAAGCTCTGCTCTGGACCGTGTACGCCATAGGGGTGGTACCTTTTTTAAGAAACTCTTCATGGATGCATTGGGGTGGAATGGATGGATGTGTGGAAAGTAGGGGAAGGGTAGTGTAGGAAATTGCATATTCTGTGCAAAAACGTGTGGTTCATTGGATGAGTGGTGGCTGTGGTGTACAAATGTAAACGATTTAACACTGAATAATTAGTGTGGGAGGAAAGGGCATGGGGTCTTTGTTTAGTGATATATTTGGATATGTTCATGGCATGTATGCTTTTATTCAGTAGACTTGTTTCAGCCTTTAAAGAAGAGTTTGCTTGAATTGGGCACCCATAAGCTTTTTCGCTTTCAAGTGGAGTTGTTTGGGTAGGTATTTCCAGAGTTGTGTAGGCATTAAGGAGAAAGAAAGGAAGACCCTGCTTTGCTTTTTTGTCAACTAGAGTAACAGTTCTTCTTCTGGTAGTCCTGAAGGTTGTGTAATGCTGAATGAAGCTGGGCACTTTCCATACTAAGTGTAGCGGGCAATGCCTACCTTTTTGAAATATATACTTTTTTTAAGGGAGCCATAATAGCATACAGGCTGCAGATGTAATGTGTTTAAGCTGCCTGCCTGCCGTGTTTCGTGTTCTTTGAAACCAAGATAAAAGATATTTGTGTAATCTAGTCTTGTTGGGGCAAGCAATAGTATGCCCATCGTCTTGTGAGTAAATTAAAGGTATTGGGCCTCATTACGACCCTGGCGGAAATCGCGGTGCAAAATGCACCATGGAGCATGGCGGAAAGCTGCCGATAGCGCCATGGGGGTTGGCGGATTTTCCGCCCCATTCCGACCTTGGCGGGGCGGTAAATCCCCATCCCCCATTTTACCCTTCCCCATTCCCATTTTTGCCCCATAGGGTATAATGGGAGTGGGGAAGGCGTTAATTACGCCACCGTAAAATACGGTGGCGTAATTAACAACAAGGTCCCGTAGCGCCATGGATTTCTCCGCCCGGAAAAACCAGGCGGAAAACGCTCCATGGCGCTACGGGAACTCGTAGTAGGGCGGACGGGTCCGCCGCGAATAACGCTGGCGTAAACCTACTCCGCCAGGGTCGTAATGAGGCCCATTGTGTGTATCATACTGTGAGAAGTTGGTAGAAATATCTTCTCCCGATTGCTGCTCTAAGGTTCTTCATCATCGAAGATGGTGATGGGCATGGGCTCAGCCCATCGGTCCAAGCATCTGAGGAGGTGTTTTGATGAGGATGCACTGCAATACATGCTTTCTGTTTTGGAAGGCTTGAGTTTTAGACTATTGCCATCATCCATGCAGCTATGTATTTATTTTCATTTAGGATTTGTATAGTGCACCAAGTCCGAAGTAATGAAGGCGCAGGTCACATAAGGTACATGGAGATATTTGCACAGAACATGGTCTGGGAATCATGCAAAGATAAATAACAGAAACACATTACAAACAATAACAATGTGCTCATATCTTAGGAAATTTGCTTAGAACGGATGTGCTGCGGGAGACTCATTTATTAGCCTTGTGAGAATAACCATGTTTTGAGACATTTGCAGATCCACCGGAAGAATGTGTCTGCCCTTAGAGGGAGTGGTAGAGCGTTCCATTGTTTTTCAGCTATTACTGGGAAGCTAGACCCACCTGCTCTTTGTAGCCTGAATCTAGGTATAGAAAGGAAATGGTTCTCGAAGGACCATGTCTGTCTGATAGATTGTGCATTTTGGAATTTACTGGTGAGATATCTAGGAGCGGTACTGGTCAGGCATTTGTGTGCTATGGACAAGATTTTGAATAGAATGTGCTCACGCATTGGCAGCCAATGAAGGTTTCTTCTGGCTGTAGAGATGCAGTCGCTCTCTTATGGAGATTTAGGGCAACTCTGACAACATTATTCTGAATGGTCTGAAGCTTTTTGATGTTGGCTGTGGTCATTCCAGCATAGAGTGAATTGCAGTAATCTAGACTTGAGACTATCAAGGCTCTTGCTAGTGTGACACAGCTCTCTGTAGAGAGGAAAGGTCTACTAGCAATGATGAGTTTCATGGTATATGTTGCTGCTGAAGTGATAGCATTTACCTGTCTTGATAGTGACAGTGAGGTGTCTTAGTATACACACAATGTTTTCACTTCTTTAGAAACTGTGATAGTATCGCTGTCAATGATGAAGGAGTTGTACGCTTTATCAAGTTTATTCAGTAATGGTTGGTACCCAATCACGAGCAACCCTGTTTTGTCATCATTTAGGCATAATGAGTGCATGGCCATCCAGGTTTGGATGGTTTGGTAGATACTGCCAAGGTTGTTTGTGTCAAGAGAATAGGATCCTGATAGGGGATGAGGATTTGGGTATTGTCAGCGTAGTTTGTGTAGGAGAAACCCAACGAGTCTAGGTTGGCAATGGGTGGTTCTGTGAATATATTGTATAGCATTGGGGAAATGAAGGAGCCTTGGGGGACTATGTAAGAAATTGGGGCTGGCTTGATTGAAGCCGTGTATGAGAGCATTATCATATTTTTATTCAATAGAAAGGAGACAATCCAGGCTACAGCTTTAGGAGAGAAGTGGCCTGTTGACGAGAGATGTTGGCAAACTATTTAAGGATCTACTAGATCAAACGCCGCTGACAAGTCAAGAAGGATGAGGAGGGCAAGTTTACCTTTGTCTATTCAGTTCGTTAATCTGTATTTTCAAGTCTATCAGAGCTGATTTCATCCGGTGGCCGGGGTGGAACCCTGACTGGCAAAATCCTAGGAGTTTGTTATTTTCTAGATTTTTCTAGATGTAATAGGTGTATGCTGGTGACTCTGCGAACTCAAACATTTTGAAATCTACCTGCTTGCAGCCTGCTGTTGGAAATTCCAGCATTTAGCTTTAAAGCCCCAACGCTGAATTGCGCTCGCTTCCTGGAGGAGGCGGAGCGCGTTCACGATCACGTGACTGATCACCTGACTCATTCTGGGCTTTTACTCGAGCGCAAACCGCCCGAGCGGTGTGTATACTGGTGACTCTGCGAACTTAAACATTTTGAAGTCTACCTGCTTGCAGCCTGCTGTTGGAAATTCCAGCATTTAGCTTTAAAGCCCCAACGCTGAATTGCGCTCGCTTCCTGGAGGAGGCAGAGCACGGTCACGATCACGTGACTGATCACGTGACTCATTGTGGGCTTTCACTCGAGCGCAAACCACCCTTGCGGCGTTAAGCCCGCTGCGGGGACAAGGGCGCTGCTGTTTGGGCTGTTTGGCTGGTCGGCTGGGCACGAAAAGATACGGGAAACACCCCGGGGAAGTCACGTGCAATCAATGCGATCATTTTAGAGTACCACAGGTGGGTCACTTATTTTGAAAATCATTTGTATATCTGGGGGATATCCCAAAGCTAAACAAGTCATATGACCAAAGGATAAAAAGTCGCTAGGATCAGCCCGGATAAACAAGCCAACATCACCAGTTGTTATTTTTTTTGCACGTATGCTGGGGAAGGGAGACTGTTGGGGCTTGACCCCTTTGATTCCGCCCTGCGAAACAATCAAAAACTTAGATTAAAGTTCTAAGGAAAGGGAGACTGCTGGGGTTCGACCCTTTTGATCCCGAACACTGCAAACAACTGATATAACCTGACAACATCAGGGGAAAATATACTTACAGTCCCATTTGAAGGTTTGATAGCAGTGTTCCAAACCAACACACACACAATCTCCAAACACCTAATGACAGAAGTAGTGTTACCGACTAGATTGGGTGACCACCCTCTACTAAACAACCATATAGATGACTTAATACCATCCGATGACAATGATAACGAGTCGGTGCTAGTTAAGGAAAGCATGACTCCGAATCATGGAATGAAAGATTCTATTCGAGGAGCAGTACATGGTCCGTTCACGATAGAGGTCAAGAATGGCAATCAAACAAGGTGGGAGCTGCCACAGGAAGACATACAATTAGACTCAGAGAGCAATGAGATCAACCCACACAGGAATTATCTCATATTCCATCAAATTGACAGTACAATTCAAACGGACCAATCACCTCAGCCTCAGGAAAGTTTAGTTGACGCAAAGCAGACTAAGGAAGTTCTGGCCCTTATGGCAAATGAAACATCCGACGAAAATGATCAAGACTTAGAAGCTACAAGGGAAACTGACCTTTTAAAGGAAGATGTGTCAGAGAAGCCATCACCTGCACTAGATATAAGACCAAAAACAGTAGAAGAAAATATTCCTAAGGCAAAGGATTTAATTCAACTATCTGAGGACATTCCCGGGTTAGAACCCAACACTACGGTTGAAGATTTAGCTAAAACAGCGAAAGAAACCTTTAATGGAACGAAAGGTAAAACAATAACCCCTAAACCAATCAGAATGGACTTTATAAGATATACAGACCTAGAAAAAAAAATATGTAAACCCAGGACCCTATCCTCAGGGGATGTTCAAGACAGAAATAACCATTTTTTTGGGAAACAATCCTTACTAAACTGGGGGACAGGCATTTCTGGGAATGTACCCAAAAGGAAATTAACTCATAAAAACATCACGGCAAACGAAATCCCTGATGATGTCATGCTGGAAAACTCAATCTTAATAGATAAAGAGCCCCAGACTGTAGAGACGGCTGTTCAAACCATGAAAGGGGAAACCAAAAACCAGTTAAATCAAACAGACAATGACCAAGACTCAAACTTGAACACGCTACCATCAACGATAGAAGCACCTCAGAAAGAGGGGGAGATGACCAACAAACTTAAGACAGGGGGAGAAAAGTGTGAAAAGGATGACCTCCTGATGATTACAACAATGGCAGCGATACTGGCCCCTTACATGAAACTACACGAAGATGCTACGGATACTCTGAAGGACCACACTACATTGTTAGCAATGGTTCATTCTAAGACAATCTTCATTGAAGGATTCATATCGGCCATCCAAATAAATATGCAAAATGTTGAGCAAAGAATCTCCGATATGGGACACACCATCTTAGAACCAATTATGAAAGAGAAGGGAAACCGATGGAAAAACCCTAGGAGAGATTCTCTAGGTGGTTCGGACCTCTCCGTTTTTCAATCAAAAGAATTAGCAAAATTGCAACCACAAATAGAAGAAAATGCAAACGAAGAGCATTTGAAAGAACGTACTGAAAATATGATTGAAAAAGGGACCTTAGAAGACCTAAGTAATCAGGTCGAATGTCCAATCCCAACTCCGAGGCAAGGAGAAACAACTAAAGATACAATGGACACAATAAAAGGAAAGGAAAAAAATAAAGAAAATAATGAACTGGCGCCAAATACCTTAAAAATCCCTGCGGAAAACGAAACTCAAAGAGGAGCCACGGTGAACAACGATCAGAAAGTAAAACAGATCACAAAAAAAGGACAACACACACCTCAAAAAACTTTGGACCTTTCGCAGCACGAAAAAGATATTGATGTATCAAAAATGGATAAGCAGAACTCAAAATTGTGCGAAATCTTTAAAAAAAAGGACATAAAACAGATGGAAGGTATCACTGTGTCGCAACGAAAGGAGCAAATTGCCATGAATGATAAGAAAGCGAAAACTACTCAACCATTACAGATACTCAAAAAAACAAAAAATCAACCGCCGCGGAGGGTATGTAAATCAAATAAAAGCAAATCATTTTTCAAATGCCTGAGTACACCAAAGGAAGCAGCAACTATTGTAGTAAATCGAATCATTGGTAGCCAGAGAAAGGCCAATACGCAAATAAGTACGAGTCCAAAGAACAAAGAAGCAGTAGAAACGGATGACTCCGATCAGGAGTTAATGGATATGTCCGCTTACTCCATCTCGGACGACAACGTTTCAACTGATAATGACTCAGAAGAAGAGGAAATTGAAATAACTGATGAACAAATACAGACGGAACGACAAAGGGGAGTTAAACCAATGTTGGTTGAAAAGAGGATAATTGGGGAAAACGCAAACAAAGCTGAAACAACAAAAAAGGAAAATAATATAGTCAAGCCCGAAATTGCAAGCAAGAAAAAATTAAAGACAACGATGACGGGAAGCTCAAACACACCAGGCAAAAGTCCAACAAGAAACCTGTAAAGTCAAAATATAAACAGCCTCATACCTATTTTGGACATCAAGGAATACACCACAGAAGAAAGTGAGCAGAACAGTGGAACTGTTCATTTCCGGACTAGTCCCTTGAGACTACCGAAACGCAGATTAAACCTGGAAAAAAAGGGCAGAGGTCTTCTTTTGGAAAGATTAGTACATACTGATGATGGTCTTATCCTAAACCGGGCAAATGTCCTAAGGTTGTTCCACCATATATCATCCTTGAGATTAATCAGCTCTAGTGATATAACCCTGATAGAATTTCTTGACAAAAGGTATATGGATAGTATTCGGGTTTCTACATGCTCACAGGTCATTCACCAGCTATTACTATCCGAAGAGAGGACCATAAGAAAGATGGGGTTCAAGATAACCGAAAAAAACAATAAAGAAATAGAACCAGAGGTACTGGATCAAGAAACTATCTCAAAGAAAGCTTGTTTTCAAGAGGCGTATGATATGCATAAAAAAGCCATGAAACAATCGCAGGTAACCCAACCTCAAGACGGAGAACAGGAGAGATGGGTATGGTTGGCCAACCTAGCAGCAGGAAAAATGAAGACACTATAGGGCCGGAAAGTAACACAAAAGGAAACATGGACCCTTATTTCCTGGAATACAAGGGGATTCAACCACCTTCTAACAAAACATGAATTTGAAAAAGAGATGCCAGATGTACTATGCCTGCAGGAAACGTGGTTGAGAGAAACTCCCCTGATCGAAGGCTATTCAGTAAATATAAACCCAGCAAAGAAAGGAGAAAAAGGAAGACCAATGGCGGGTCTGCTGATAGCGATAAAAAACGACCTAAACTGGAATGTGATCCATTCTTGGAACTTGACTCCATATATTCAAATCTTAGTCCTGGAAACACTGTCGCCCCTAGACGATCAACACCACCAGCACGTTGTGCTGATGAATATATACTGGGTGCCAGGAGTTAAAGGAAACAAATCCCTTCCAAGGGACGTAGCAGAGGCAATTGATGATCTGAAAGCAAAATGGCATGACCCATGGATAATATTGGTGGGCGACCTTAATTGCACTTGTCTGGACAAAAACAATAAGGTACTCGAAGATGTACCAAAAATGGCCACAACCAAACACAAAAGAGGTGTCAACTGGAGGTCCACGTTACAATCTAGAGATTGCACAATCCTAAATGGAGTCACGTTAGGCGATATTCCAGGGAAACCGACATGGCGAGGGCTGAAATCCCAAGCCATTTTAGATTACGTGACAATTTCAACTAATATGTCAGCGTTTATTCAAAAACTTGAGGTGCAATCGACCAAGGCTAGTGACCACAATGCTATCAAACTTACCTGTTCTAGCTTTCTTCCTAACAACGTAAAGGAAATATACCCATTCAAGATAGAAATCAACACTGGGCGAACTCGAGTAAAAATGAATCCAGCCAAACTACCAACGCTGAAAGATAACTTGACATCCACCCTAAACGATTTGTATTTGCAACTACCTCTGCAAACCATCGATTATGTTCCACTGCTAAAAATCTTCCATACTAGAATTAAACCTGGGACTACAAAACCAATAATGTCACATCGACATATATTCGATCAAGCCGTGGTTGATAAAAAAAAGACTATGAGGAAACAGTTAAAATCACTGAAAGATTTGAATGAGGTAAATAAAACTGATAAAGTACGAGAAATAAAACAAACCTTCAGAAATTGGAGAAATTTGCACAAAAAAACAATGTTAAACCACGACTCCCAGGCAATGTTAAGAACGATATGTGAGAGAAATACAGCAGAGACGTGGGCCTTAATAAATAATAAAGAGACTTTGCAAGATCCCCTAATAACAAATCCAGTCACAGAGAAACAATGGCAATTATACTATAAACAGCCAGTTCTAAAACCTCTTACAAATGATTGGATTACACCAAAAAGGGATGAAAGTTTGCTGACCATAGACAGTGAGACATTAGAAGACATGATTAAAAAGCTAAAGAACTCTAGAGCACTGGGGCCAGACGGCCTGACAAATGAAGGTCTGAAAAAGGACCCGGCGGAATGGGCAAAAATTCTACATCCACTCTTTGAATATATCTTGGCTTCGGGGAAACTACCGACTTCATGGAAGACGAGCATTGTGGTGCCAATCTTTAAAAAGGGCCTAAGAACAGTCCCAGAAAATTACAGGCCAATTGCCCTTTTGGATGTGGTTGGAAAAATCTTTGCCTCCATTCTATTAAAATCATTGACAAATTGGGCAACACAAACAGGCCATAAGGATGAATGGCAATAAGGGTTCGTAAAAGGACAAGGCACACCATTAAACATCTTTATTCTAAATCTGTTGAAAGCTCGAACCCTGACCAACAAAGACGCAAAATTCTATATAGCTTTTGTTGACCTATCAAAGTCTTTTGATGCAGTTGATAGAGAGAGGATGTGGAGGAAACTAAAAAAATTGAATTGTCCAGAAATTCTACTCTACAACATAAAGGAATTACACTCGAACACCTCAATTAAAGTGAAATTAAATAAAGCCGGCCTGTTATCGGATACAATTCTTACGACCATTGGGTTTAAGCAAGGCTGCCCCTTGGCTCCAGAATTATATAAACTATATTCCTCAGATATGGAAAAAGCCTTTGTAGATATAAGATCCTTTCCAGCAAAACTTGCTAATATAGCAATTGGACGATTGATCTATGCAGACGACATAGTTTTAATCGATCAGACTCCTATATGTCTTCAACATCAACTAAAAGCATTAGAAACATATGTAGTCAAAAACAAAATGACCATCAATCCAGAAAAATCTAGGATTTTGACGTTCACTAATACCAAAAAGAAGAAGAAGATAAACTCACCTCAATGGTATTTAACCAACAAAAAGATAACGGAAGTGACAGCTATCACGTACCTGGGGGTTTGTATCAATACTGACAGATATGAAGCCCCGAGATGTCAGGATTTAAAAAACAAACTTGGAAACCTAATAGGCCAAGCTAAGATTCTACTGGCGCGATTTTCTCGATTTTCCATGAAACCGCTGATAGACTTCTATCGTGCAAAAGTAGTGGCAATCCTAACCTATGGATCACAAACCTCACTCCTATTGGACAACAAAATATGGTCACGTCTAGAAGGCAAGTTCTGGAGATCTATTTTGGGATTGCCAAAATCTTTCCCAATTCAATTAATTAGAAGAGAGCTGACACTATCCTCTCTGAAAGTCATTGTGGAGTGGAAGATATTGTCTTTCTACAGAAGATGCCTAGAACCGGCAACAAAGGGGGGTTTGCGGCCATAAAAAAGCAATGGCAGAGAGGTCGGAACCAATATTGACTGAATGGGCCAAAATATGCCAGATGATTCTTCTTAATTTGAATGAGACGGAAGAATCCTTCTTAAACAACCCAGATCAAGTGAAAAAAAAATGTACACCAGAGATTTGATTGATACACTGGACGAGCTCACTAAATATCGAGGCTATGAAGAATTCTGGGCAGTGTCGCGAAAACTGAATATACTACCCAAATACCTAACTCTTTTCCCCAATTGGTTCTTGAGGCAAGGCTTCTTAAAGCTGTGTTTGAATCTCTGGCCAAGTAGAACCAATCATTATAGAGAAAGAGAGAGAGACGACCCAAAGAATTGTAGATTATGTAAAAATGTCCTAAAAGTTGAATCACTGAAACATTTGTTGCTGGAATGCCCTACTGTGAGAGGTGAACGACAGACGTACTTAGGTCATATCTGGCAAGAATACAGATTCAAGGACATTGATCTTTGGTGGTCATACCTGCTGGAAGGAGATAAGATCTCAAACAATCTTGCGGTCATAAAATGTATCCAGTTCATCTTTGAAAAAATTGAGGGACAAGATGAACCTCTTGGAACAGTGAAAAGGACCAGGCATTTGCAGTGCTAAACACTAAGCAACATAAAAGAAAAGAAAGAGAAAGGAAATAAGAAACAGGCACTTTTATAAATGTCTATTAACATTTTAGCATATCTGCAGAACAGAAGTTTGGGAAAATGCTATCCTTGTTTTTTGGGCTATTTTTATTGCATTATTCTTGATTTTTAAAATGTTCTTTAAGTTTTTTTTTAACGATTGAATTAACTCTCGTCTTGATTTTGTATAGTTGAACTTGCTTTTTTGCCTCTCTCTTTTATGTCGTTTTCTTCTCTTTTATGTTGTTTTCTGCTCCTTGTCCGGTAAAAATAGCTCAAGGTTTTCTTTGTGTAAACCAAAGAGCTATAATATAAATAAAAAAATAAATAAATAAAATAGGCGGCTCTGTCCATAATTGTATGCAGGAATGGTACCGTCGTGATTGAGTGTTAGTTGGTTGGAATGTCCAAATCTGATGTGAGCTTTGTGAGGAGTCCCAAGACCCAGGCATCTTTATGGTTGGAAGGCACACAGCTAGAGACAAATTAAGCATTAAAAAGGGCAGTAATGAAAGTTGCCAATTCCTGGGTGCAATCTTTAATGATTGTGGATGGGTAAATGTCTACTTGGCATCTGAAGGGTTTTAGACCTTGGATGAATTTTATGGTTTTCCAGTGCAGAAACTGTGCTGAACTCAAACTGTTGGACCTGGACTGTGTTCAGTGCAGATCTCAGTTCACTTGAGTCTGGTAGTACTTATGTGGGGGCAAGTTTTTTTTCTCTAATATTTTGTTTTGGAGACCAGAGATTTTGGTAAGCAAGGTATTTTGTACGTTGGAACACCATATTGAGTCATTAGAGCAGTTAGCTGGTAAAGGGGCTTGGGATTCCAGTTCCCATAGTATGACAAAGAGCCTACGGGAACCAAAATTTGCTTTGGAAATTCTTTCATTAAAAGAAGAACTTTTAGCTAAGAGTATGGCCTGTTTGTACGTTTTCGCCATTGAGGTAGTTACCTCTGTTTGAAGGTGAAGTCTACATTTTCCAGCGACTCTCAGGTGATTGTTTAAAAGATGGTAATGATTTAAGGCTTGTGGTAAACCAGGTGTTTAAATGGGCTATGGGTTTTTGTTTTCAGTTAGTCAGTAGGGCTATTTCATTCATTGCTAGAAGCATGGTTTGGTTATATAATTCAACCAAGGTGGTAGGGTCAGTGTTTGGGGAGTGGAATGCTGTCATAAGTTTCAGGAATAAGAAGTCGGCAGAGACATTTTGAATGTTTCTCGAGAGGGTCTCTGGAGCAATTATGCATGGAGTCTTCAATTGATTATTAGTAGGTATGATGAATGAGATGATATTATGGTATGACCATGGGCAGGGCTCATTGGAAAGGATATTGATGGTGCCGTTAAGGTCTATTAACCAGTCTAGGATTCATCCCTTCTCGTGGGTAGGGCGAGAGATTTGTTGGGTGAAGCCGAGAGCTTCAATGGAATTAGTGAGCACAATGGCATTTAAGTCTAGTGGGTCATTAAATCCCAGATTTAGGTCACCTAAGAGCATGATTTTGGAGGATGGTTTGGTGTCTGACGAGAGGAGTTGAGAGATATAATTTGGCTGTACATTAAGTGAGGTGTCATGGTAGCATTATTGGAGAGTGATCATTTATTTGATAGCGACTCTCTTGATTGCTGTTTAAATTAGTATGATTTTCTAGTTAAGAGGCCATTTTTGGCTTTGAGAGCAACCCCCTTTCTTTAACATCTTGTCTGGACTTCCTTATGGTAGAGTATTTATCAGGTATGGCTAGGGAGAGTGCCAGACCTGCTGCTGCATGGAGCCAGGTTTCTGTGATGTCTTATAGTGTAAAAATACATCCATTCTCTATTATGTTATATTGCCCTAAGCGCACACACATTGAATCGCGCCATTGCGCCTTTCGAACGCCATCGTTTTGCTCACTTTAATGGGTATTCATTCCGAACGCGGTAAAGATTCACAGAGTCACCACTCCAAAAGCCCTTCCAACATGCTCCTGCACAGGAATGCTAAATCTGCTGAGTACATTGTTTGTCTTTAACTTAGAGTCTTGAAGAACTGGCACGCACATAGCTAATCTGTAAATTAGGTGCCTTCCTGTCTTCCCGGACTCTCTTGATTTCAGCAGCTAACTATGAATGTGCGTCTAGCTGAATAAAGATCCAGGTTATTATTGGATATGAGATCAGTGATGTCCAAGGCGTGAGATAGGAGTGACCTAGTATTGAATAAGGCTCCATTTAGCAGTCTAGGCGATGATTAGTTGGTAGAGTGTTTACTGTGGGATGGGGCTAACGAATGGGCATTGTTCTCTGGCACAATTGCTTACCTGGATGCACTATTCTCTGAAACAATTACTGAAATGGCCACATTATTCTTTGGAACAGTTGTTAAAAAGGGCATAACATTCTCTGACACAATTGCCAACAGTGGCACATTATTCTCTGGAACAGTTGTTAACAAAGGCGCAATATTCTCTGTCACGATTACTTACATCGGCACAATATTCTCTGGAACAGGTGTTAACGTGTGTGTATTATACTCTGGTGAAGTTACTGATATGGCCACATTAGGTGACATGATTGAATGTGATAACATAGGCACAGTAGATGACAACACAAACAGTACCGAGATAGTAGGCAGCAAATCTCAGTACCGAGATTTGCAAGGCAGCAATTATACTTTTAATGGAGGCATAGAGTGAGGTGGCATGGGAGCATAGTACTAAGCATTTCTCTTTTCAGGAGTTGATATTCCCTACCAATGCAGTAATGATAATGCTACATTGGGAGGTTCGAGCAATATTTTTGCGATTGTCATAGTGGGATCGCAGAGACGGGTAGCGCATGATGGAGGTGTTGCAGGAGGCCTTGTTGTTGTGGCTGCTAGGCTACAAATTACCAATATTCACAAAGCGCTCAACTTTTGTGAGACATAGGTCGACGTAGCAAAAGCTATTTTGCAGGAGCGGATCTTGTCTAGTGTTAATATCGGATATGATTATGTTATTAACAGCGATTGTTGTGCAGAGGATCGGTCGGTAGTCGGGAGCTCTGTGCACCTAAATGGCATTCCTAGCCTTAGGGTGTGTGGGTTTGGAGGTGCTCATGCCACAGGGGCAGCTGTGTGTTGAGAGCATAATATTCCTTTCAACGATCGAGTGTGGTGAAGATATGAGAGGGCAGGAAACTTTTGCTGATGGTGGGGTGGCTTTACCATGTGCATGTGTCAAGGTCTCATGAGAGTTGCCAGACTAAGAGAATCGAGGAACAGGGTAGGGTGGATAGTGTCAAAGTAGGGTAGAGGACATTGAGAGTGAGATGTAACGCTTAATCTGATCTGTAGCTGGTTACCTGGGAGAGGCGTTAGTCGTCAGGCAGCTTCCAGCAGACTGACAAGGCCGGACAGGGGAACACATGATGGGCCTTCTCAGTGAGCCTTTGCAGGGGGTTGGCAACGCCTGCTGACTTCAAGGTCTTCTGTAAATATCATTGTTGTTCCTCCTATCAGAGGAGGCTGAAGGAAGGCTTTTGACTGTGGATAATTTGGTGGCCATTTTCAAATGGCTTTCCGGAGCGTTATTCATGATGTTACACAAATATTGAACATCCGATGCAGGCATTTTGTTTTCAAATTGCAGCAGGATTGAGCTAAGCCACTCACAGCGTACCTGCTTTCTATATCTGCAAGGTATATGCAAGCGGTCTCGCTGATTTGGGATGGTTGCTTGTTTCTTGCTGTTGTTGGCCTTGTGGCTGATCCCCTGATCCTTGGTGGAGCTAGCCCATAGAGAGCAGGGCTGGATACGGGAACACACGTGAAAGGCCTTATCAGAGGGATTTTCAGGGGGCCAGATTGTGTGCAAGATACCTTTTTTTTTGTCTGGTGAGTTAGTTGAAGGGTTGTTTGTCAATGTGTAGATACATTGGGCCTCATTACGTAGTAGGAGGTAGCCATGGTGCTATTAGCACCATGGCTACCCCCTTACCGCATTCCGGGTCCGGGTTCCCGAAATAGGGATTTACCAGGTCATTCCAACCTTGGAGGACCCGGTAAGTCCCCATTTCGGGAACCGTTCCCCATTCCCATTCGAGCCCCCATAGGGCTCAATGGGAATGGGGATCGAGCTAATAACGGTACCGCAATTTGCAGTACCGTTATTCGCTCTGAAGTCCCTTAACGGGTCCCTTCCATAACGCCTGGTAAAACCAGGCATTAAGGAAGGGACCCGCTAAGGGACCTCAAAATAGGGTTGTAAGGGATTACCGGCACCGGTGTCCTTACCGGTGCCGGTAATCCCTTACCACCTACCTCGTAATGAGGCCCATTGGGTGTTATCTGCATAGTGGTAGCTTATGAGGCCAGAGAGTCTGATGACTTCCAGCAGCTGAGTCATGTATATTCTTATTAGGAGAGGTGACAGTTTTGAACCTTGCAGTACCCCACAGTCCAGAGGAAGTGATTCAGATGTATAAGGGGCATTAATAGTAGTTTCAGTTCTGCTGGTGAGGAATGAGATATTTCAACCTAGGGCCACTCTTCTCTTCCAATATCTCCCGGTCATTTTAGAAGGAGCTTATGGCTAATGGTGTCAAAGTCTCCTGAGATTTCCAGAAGAGTTAGCAAACTATAAGGGTTGTTGCAGCATTGTTCTTTATGTGACGAATCCCCAGATTTTATCACTTCTTCCTTAGGGTAGAGCCCCATCCCATGAGGCCAGGGAGGGGAGGCCGCAACCCAGTCGTCCCTTGTGTGTTAATCAGTGGGAGGATCTCATGGGGAAGGAAACCCCCTATGGGAATATTGATGATCTGGGCAGAACATGGCATCCCCATAACCCACCTTACCGTGACACACCTTACTATCCCCATGACACCAGCACTATACTTAATATTCCTATATGTTTTTGCAGATCTATTAGTATAGGAAGTACTGAGACGAGGAAGAGTGTAGTCTCCACCAGGGAAGAGTATCCTATAAGCACTGAGATGACAGAGAAACCAATTGTCCCACTGGAAGGTCTCCAAGTTGGTACTAAGACGAAGAAGAGGTGCAAAGCCATGCAGATGGCCCCGGAGAACCAGATGGAGCGTTCTAGCGGCCTCAGAGGAGGTATGAAACAACCTTTCAATAAAAGAGAGGAAGGACAATCAATGTTGTCAGACCAGCCCTGGAGGAACAGAGAGATTGGAAACTGGACAGACCAGAGAAGCCAGAAGAGCAGAGACCAGGACGCCTACCTACAGGCAGAAGTGTCCTTGGAAGGTCTGCCGTGGACTGACCGCAAAGGAGGAGAAGCAACGGGCAACCAGCCCATCATGGAATCTTGTACCGGTGGTCAGCAGGAAACATGCTGCCAGAGAACAGGGGGCTGCTGTGGAGCTGCCGCAGTGCCTGGAGAAGCCAAGAAACACCCGAACAGGAATGCAGAAACGCCCACAAATAATCAGAGAATGCTGGGTAAGCACCCTGCAGAGCTATGGGTGGCTGGGATGTTTGGTAGGGCCCACGAAGGACAGAACATTTAAAAAAGATGGGTCTGGGACCCACAATCCATAATGAATAGACTCCTGACCTCCTTCCTCTTGGCAGTACCTGGCAGGGTAGTGAACCAGCACTGCCAAAACCTCAAAAAGAGGAAAGACAGGTCACGGACCCACACCCAAAGAAGACAAATCTCTTAAATCATCTTCTTCCTTGCAGTACCTACCAAGTTCTGTCCACAGCAGAGAAAGAAAGAAATAGAATTGAGAAACCAGTAGGAGATTTGCAAGCCAAAGCAAAGGGCCAGGGCAAGGGAAATATTCCCCCTGGCATTGTGGACTTCCTGACAAAATAGAAGAAGAGAACTGGAAGAGAGTAATTCATCCCGCCTTCGTAAACTGTGGTATTGAATCTGGGAAGGGACCAAGGAAGAGAGTCATTCCCCCCACCACAGTGAAACTGCAAGCCAAGTGAGATCAGGGGAAGGAAGCCATTTCCCCTGGTGTTGTGTGCCATGAAGTCAATAGAGATCAGGGGAAGAAATCCATACCCACTGGTGTTGTGTATTGTGAAACCAAGCACGAGAAGGCCTGGGGAATGGATCATTTCCCTGGCACTGTGTTGAGGACATCCTACCTGGAGATGGGAGATATTCTCCCCTAATAGTGAGGAAAACTATGGGCAATAAGGAATGATGTTTCAGCTGGAATTTTGTATTGTATCCTGGAAAGGAACTGAGACCTGGAGTAGGGAGTAATTCCCACAAGCGCAGTTCCCACCTGCTAACTGGAACTATAGGCCAGTGTTCAGAAGAAGGCGGTCATTCTTCTCGACCAAGAAGATGCAGTATCTCTTTAGTCTAGTTGCTAGTGTAAGGAATATACATAGGCATGTTGACACACAATGGTGGACTTTTTTTCACTCACTTGGACATTCTGGCAGATTCCTTAGTTCCTTACTAGATGCAGAGAAACCCCTCTTAAAGTTAGGAAGAGATATATTATCTCTTTTTTTTTACCAATAAAAGTCTATGCCAACAATCATGCTATCTGTGTGCCTGTCCCCACATTCTACACCCTTACATTTAGCATATCCCATTTTGAGCACAGGGTTGATTCCCTGCCCCTTATAGCTCTGAAACCTTGCTGTGCCTCGTGAAGCAGGTGATTTGTTTCAGTGAAGTCTCTCAGTTGTCTTTTCAGTATTTCCCCAATGAAAGGCTTCTTCGAGAGTGACTGATAGTTTGCAGGGACATTTGGTTTAGCTACCTGCTCTTTGTGGAGTGGCTTGACAGAGGCTGATTCAATTTGGAGAAGGATGATCCTGGTGGTGATTACGCTTTTGAGGAATCATAAAATACAGATATCAGTTCTGAATGTTTCTTGAGAATTATAAATAGATTGGGAATCAGGCATCTTCCACAGATCCTTGAGTCGATTGTAGATAGTGGACAGGAATGTGGTTGAAGGTGGATAGCAACAGGGAGAATGATTTCAGAGGCGGTGTCACCATGTAGGGGTTAGGGATGTGCCGGTCCTTTGTTGTCCAAGGTATTCTGTGCTAAAATGGGGAAATGTTTCACGATTAGATTACATAGTTCCAGGTTTGGGATAAGGGATTTGTTGCAGACTGCTGGGATTTACGTTCTTTAATTCTATTATGGAAATGACATCTGATCCGGCAGGCCAGATCGGGTAGTAACATCCCAGGCCTAAGTTATAAGCACTGGGTGCCGTTACCACCGAATCTGGCCCACCGGATATGGTGGTATGCCATTAGCAACTGCGTTTTCCAGGGTTGGATGTAAAATGGCGGGGCCATTGAAGAAGCATTCAGGCAGCTCAGAATGTGGGCTTGGATCGTGGGATTCAGCCCGTGATCTGAGCAACCTGATTGATTGCCTCTCCTGCAAATGGACTAAAATAAAATGTCATACTAAGAACAATATATGAGAATATTCATCTATGAGCAGCGTCTTATTCTTCTGAACAAAGTCAAGCAAATTGCTCCTACTAAAATGCAATCCATCACGGGGTCATAGTCTGAGTTTCTTTTTAGTGACTTAACATTTTGTTTCACAATGCTGGATGGGAGCATTTTACTTCCTAGCTATTCAAGAGTCACATTCCTTAGATCCTCCTAGAGTTTGCAAGCAGCAAATTGTGGAACTCTTGTAATTATGTTGTTATTCCTATTCTGCAAGCTGTTGGCCACCATGGTCTTGACAAATGTAGGCATTTTTCTAACATTTTAAGAGCGTGTTACTAGAGATACTGTCGGTATACTTTTACCCCACTCCTTCTCTGAATCATCTCTGGACTTCAACTCTTGAAGAAGTTTTAGTTTGGACCCTTTTGAGAGAGCAGTCCTTTCCAAAGTACTCCAGTTGTGAGATGAAGAAAGGTAATCAAAGGTAGGGGCAAACTTTACTCCCTAACAATCCCCAGGGCACATTGGGGGTGACCTGCTGCTGGAGCAAGACCTACCTCTCTGTATGCCATACTGTACCCAGGACCTGACCATGCTGAACGGCTCCTTCGGGTGTGTGCTAGCCTCCCCCATGTTTGGGACCTTGAGAATAAGGACTACTCTTTCCCTGAGTACATGGATTGGGTCTCACATCTCCTGAGAGCCAGGAAAGCCACGATTCCTGCTATTCTGTCATCAAACTGCTGTGAACCATCATTTGATCCCCTTCAAAACCAATCCAACGAACGGGACCTTCTGTATCTGCATTTGACAGTCACCGATCTTGGCACCCCAAAACTACATGTTTGATCAAGTTTGCTGATGCACCACACCAGCTTGAAGAGTGTTGTTGCCGCAGCTCAAACTGCTGTTGGAATCTCTAGCCTCTTCATTACCAACCGAATTAACAAACCTTCTGGCCTTGCTGTTCTTCTTGACTGCATCCTTACAGCACTGCATCGAACCGAATAGCCTTGTACATCCTGATATCAGCACATCTGCCATCAAACCACGACCATCAAACTGAACCTGGTGATTTGCATGATTCGCATCGCTCGTACATCGCTTCAAATGGCAGCAATTTGACCCTGACTCGACATCTGCCTACCATCTGGACAACCAAAGCTGCTGCAAGCAAGCCTGAATCAAACTGTGACTACAGCGTTGAGCAGTCTGGTTCACTGTTGTCGAAACCCCATGATACTGCAAAGGTTCTATTGTGTGATAACTGCCCCCTTGGTCCATTTCCGACCCTAGAGTCTGGCTGGGCCATTTTAATTTCTTTTCCTACAAGTGTATATCCTTTTCGAAGATCATTGTGCTTTTCATTGCCCTTTCTGGCCCTGTCTCATGACCCAGAGTGCAGAATCTTCCTATCATTTACATGCTGTGCTCTTTCTACAGGGGTGTAGTGATTTCTTTTCAGTTATTATTGCATGTAGTGTGTTTATTTACATTATATACCATTTTATAGAGCCTTGATTGCACATTGCTTTATTTTGGACTGTGGTAGGTTGCTGTTTGGGGTACTACTGTTTCACTTTCCTCTTGGGAGTGTAGCCTTCCCTCTACCTACATTTCTACAAAAGGCAAAAGAGGTATATCACCTAACTGCGCCTGTTTTCAATTACCAATAACATATTTGAATTACATTTTCAAAAGTGGGGTTTCAGACATTTCCTAAATCTTATAAGCAAGCGTACTAGCCGTCTCTCCTCCTGGAGTTCATTCCAGGTCAAGACTTATTATTTAGGAATAAATAGTGAATTAGCTGAAGGATGCCTTGCTAGTGGGGCAACCCTTCTTTGTTTTGGTTATTAGGTGGTGCTGAAACTATTGCATTAGGAAGAGATGACATCTGAGGAAGACACACAGCTTGAAGTTGTTGTTTGCATATTTACCCACCGATTAACTGACCCTGGCCAGGCTAATCCCTATGGCCGTTCCCACCCACTATGCCCCTCCCTGCAAAAAACAAATGCTCTTGGTATCTCTTTGCGCTAGTGCTATCAAGAAGTAAGATCCGACTTTGGTTTGCCAGTGTGATTTCTAAGCATTCTGATTAAAGTGAATTTCTTAATTTCAGCTGTAAATGTGCTAGTGGTGTAATACAAATGTCCTGACCAAGTGTGCCTTCGGCCACTTGATTAATCTTCTGTTCTTTGCCTTACAGTCCAGCTAATAAACCAGCTTTGACAAAGCTATCAGTTCTGACATGTCCATAGGCACTAGATAGGCATTTGCCAAGCACTGCTATCATATTCCCAGGTTATCAAATTATTCTCCAGCTGTTGCCGTTTTATGGCCAGATTGGACTATTACGGCAGTGCCTGACAAAGTCCTATCCGATGCCTTAACAAAAGCCAACACGAATGACTTTGCCAATGCTTGTTTTTCCAGCCTCCGAGCTTGTAGTACTTAAATTACAGTACACAGAAAAGGTTTACATTAAACAACTGAAACTAAATGTGATATTTGTTCTGCTTTAGTAGAGCAGTAAAACTGCATAATATATTAATTGTAGTGTGCAGTAAAATAACATCTGCCTTGTTTGTAGTTATGTTTCAGAACAGACTCTTTCCTTTTCAGGAACACCAAACGCACAGCTGAAGTGTGGATGGACGAGTTCAAACAGTATTATTATGATGCCCGGCCGGCAGCTCAGGGAAGGCCATATGGCGAGTAAGTATCCCCCAGCTATGTGTAAAGTTCTCTTTGACTGCAGTGGACACATTTATGACCGCATTGCATCTGTATATGTTCCAGGAACCACACAGACGTTTGCTGACTGCTGCGATGCAATTGCTCTGATTTCTGAAAGCGTGTCATCGAGGTACTTAACATATGCAGTCACGCCTCCATACATCCGTCACTTATCCCATGTCAGCCCTCTGGGCCCAGTAGGGATTTTGCAATCAAACAATAATCTTCAGTGAAAAGGTGAAGCTTAATAGACACGATTTAGTCTATTAGTTAATGCCCACATATTGTGTGCGTGTTATTCGGGACCAGAGAAAAATTGCAGATCTCTTGAAGTGAGTGAATGGTTTGCTGTGTTTTTTAGGCTCCATGTGATAATATCCCAGCAAAAATGTCGCCATACAAGAATTTTGTTGTTATTTTGCGGCGGTATTACCATATGGAACATGCAGGGGACACCCCTGCAACCCCCATATTTTTTTAAAAGGAGCTGGGGTCACCCCTGCAACCTCTGCTCCCATTTACCCCATACATGTCCCCAGAAATAATGTTGCCTATGCTATTTATTACCTGTTACCGTTTTTTATGGTGAAAGGTCGAATCAGTGTTATTGTACCAAAGATATCCCCAAGGTGAGGCACGGGCTGGTATTTGGATGCACACATTTCCATTGTGTGTTTTCTGCATCATTTGACACATCTCAGTGAGGGTGCATTGCCTGCATGGGACACTAGGGGTTGGCAATTTTGGCATTTTGTTTATTGCAGAGGATTTTTTTTTTTTTGTGTGTGATCTGAAACATAACATACACAAAAACAAAATTCAGTCCAAAAACTCAATGTAATGTGGCAAGACACTCCTTTGCCGACAATACTTTTGGAAAAGTCCCCAAACTGACAATTTCTCCACGTGGGCAACATGTGGCCGGAATCCACCAATATTCCTGCAGAAAGGAATTCGCCATTTTGGCCCATGCCTGCATGACACGGATAAGCTCTTCAGAGGAGGTGCTCGAGTTCTGACAGCATTGTAAGGGATCAGAGTGCCAGGTTGCAGGACCTAAAACTGCATTTGCTATGTTTTATCTTTTGTTAAGTATTAGTATTTCTGCAATAAGTGGTTAGCATGCAAAATTATACATCAATCACTGATTAAATAGATCATTGATTTTGATCTGAGCATAACACTTTCCAAAAAGGAGGACGTTTTGAGAGAAGAAATGGTTCTCGGCAAAATAAGCTGTTGCACACGAACCAAGATCGACCAATGCTCACCTCCTAGAGATTCCTAGATTTAAATGATACACAGCTGGTGGTTCCAGCTTCCCTGTCAAAGCAGCCTTTGGATGGAACGTACTGCCTCTACACATTAGAATTGAACAACATTACACTAAATTCAGACGTAACATGCTGAATTGGCTACACACAAACGATTGTTAATACGCAGTACGGTACCTGATACCTACCACCCTATAGCTGCTCCACTGCCAGCTGGCCGCCCTTGCGCCAGACTTGGCTGTCTACCACACCTACTGAACCCGTTACCTCCGGTAGTATTTGATTGTCTATTGTAAGATGTAAACTTTTGCACCACGCCCTCACTGTAACTTGCAAATGGTTGCAATTTATATCTTTGTATGCCTGTATCCTTCCATTGCCTGTAACTAAGCTTAAGTATACCTGTGCTGTTTTTTTTTTTTCCTGCGCCCAGCTACCCCAGGGTTCGGTGTGCATCACCAAATAAATAAATAAATAAACAAACAAACAAACTAGGGGTGGGCACATTTGGTGTTTTGTTTATTGCAGAGGAATTGTTTTTTGTGTGATCTGAAACATACACAAAAACAAAATTCAGTAAAAAAAACTCAATGTAATGGGGCACAACACTCCTTTGGCGACAATATTTTTGAAAAAATCCCCAAACTGCCAATTTCTCCACGTGGGCAAAAGTGGCGGATTGGCAACATTTGCCTGGAATCCACCAATATTCCTGCGGAAAGTATTCAGCCATTTTCACCCATGCCTGCAGGACACGGATAAGCTCTTCAGGGTGGGCGTATTCGAGTTCTGACAGCATTGTAAGGGATCAGAGTGCCAGGTTGCAGGACCTAAAACTGCATTTGCTATGTTTTATCTTTTGTTAATTATTAGTATTTCTGCAATAAGTGGTCAGCATGCAAAATTATACATCAATCACTGATTAAATAGATCATTGATTTTGATCTGAGCATAACACTTTCCAAAAAGGGAGGATGTTCTGAGAGAAAAAATGGTTCTCGGCAAAATAAGCTGTTAGAACAAGCATTGGCAAATCCAATTGTTGTCATTTGCAGCTGTTCATTGCTTGCTTGATTTTCTGTTGGCCCTACAAATAATGTGGCTATCTCAAAGAAAATGCAATCTGAAGTCACATGACTAATATTAAGGGACTTGCTATCCTCTGCTGGCTGTTTAAATACTTTTAACATATGAAATCATGTAAGACAGGCAGCTTACATGGCAATCTATGAAGGCCCATAAAATCCTTTTGATCTCTGTACCATCCAGCATGGTATTGATTTAACACAACATCGTTAAGTCCAAATTACCCAGGCTGTAAAAAATATACAAGAGTACTGTGTACACATAGCAATCAATTTCAATACAACACAAAAGTCCTCATTGCGAGGTGGGCAGAATGGGTTTAACGGTGCCGGTAATGGTGCCGGCACCGTTAATCCCATTCTGCCCTATTACGAGGTCCCCTTGCGGGACCCGCTCTGAATGTCTGGTCAGACCAGAAAGCCATTGCGAGTCCCGCGAGGGGACCAGGGAGCTAACAACGGGCCCGTTATTAGCTCCCTCCCCATTCCCATTGAGCCCTACGGGGGCTCGAATCGGAATGGGGAAGGTCCGGGTCCGGGTTCCCTGAAGGAGGAAATACTTGGCCCTTCAAAGTCAGAATGGCCTGGTATTTCCCCATTCAGGGAACCCGGACCCGAGTTTGGAGGCGGCCATGCCCATAATAAGGGCATGGCCGCCTCCAAACTCGTAATGAGGCCCGAACACCTTTAAGTCCCAATTACCCAGGCTGTTAAAAATGTACAAGAGAACTGTGTACCCATAGCAATAAATTTCAATTGAACACAACATTTTAAGTCCCAATCACCCATGCTGTAAGATATGTACAAGAGAACTGTGTACCGATAGCAATCAATTTCAATTCAACACATGGGCCTCATTACAACTGTGGCGGCCGCGATATGAACGGTGCCGTTAAGGTATCGGCACCGTTCATACCGGGCCGCCACATTACCAGTTTGCTCGCGGGTGGCGGTATGCACGTCTGGTCTGGCCAGACGTGCATACCGGCACCCGTGGTCAGACCAGGATGCTAACAACGGACCTATCATTAACGGGTCCGTTGTTAGCATACTCCCCATTCCCATTGAGCCCTATGGGGCCGCAAATGGGAATGGGGACGTACCGGGTCTGGGTCCCGAAAATAGGAATTTCCGGGCACACATAAGCCGGAATGGCCCAGTAATTCCCTTTTCCGGGACCCGGACACGAGTTTGGAGGTAGCCATGCCGGTAATGATGACATGGCTACCTCCAAACTCGTATTGAGGCCCAACATCTTTAAGTCCCAATTACCCAGGCTGTAAAAAATGTACACGAGAACTGTGTAATCATAGCAATTAATGTCCTACCGTGACAGATTTCAGCACTGTCCCATTCTGATATACATTATAGACACTCATGATAAATGATACCATATGTAGGAAGGTGTGTACAGCTTGATACGTATTGTTTGCAGGAAGATGAGAATAGTGTTGTCTACCAAGACCCAGCACCAGTCTACCATTCATAATTGTATGCGCATGCAAAGAGGCATCAATATTTATCAAAACATGCTAGTTATAACTGATTTATGGACGATCTGATACTTGAAGGAGATGTGCCCGTTTCGGGCTGGATAACATTCGAACAGGTTTCATGCATTATCATTCATCTCTGGGACCACTGAAACAGCTGCTCTGCTCAGTCCTTGCCAGGAAGTGTCACATCTAACAACAAAGCTTAAGCTGCATGCATACCACATATGCTATGTCTCCAAACCACTTACAAACACTCCATTCAGCTTTTAATTCGTGTGTAGCCTCCTTGTGCACCATTTCCATCCCAACCAGCACCATTCCCCGCAATAAGATGAAGTTAAAGAGAGCGAAACTGGAGTGCATCTGAAAATGGTCTTCAAATCTATGAGAATGGAGTTGATGGAGTCACTGAGGAAAGAAGGTCTGAGGGAAGGTTATATGAAAAAAACTAGAGATATTTGATTATTATAATGTGGCAGGAGTCAGATACAGCCTGAATGAACAACTGATGGGGATATTTTCTATAGGGATGGGCGGCAAAGAGGTATTTGCCCTGGCTACCACCCTATTTATCCTCTTTGTGAAAGATATAGAGGAGTTTGTTTGGCCAGCACATGGACGTGCCTACGGTGGGAGTCCAGGATATTCCCCTCTTGCTATTTGTGGATGAATCTGTGCTACACATAGAAAAAAGGATAGCATAAGCTACTTTCCACTATTTCTAATTAATACAATTACAATACAATAAACTGGTTATAAACAAGAAGAAAGCAAATACCATGATGATGGGCCCAGCTAAAGGGCCCAGGTCAAGAGTTTGAAACATCTTTCATTGTCAATGGGAACTCTGAACAGATCGCTGTGTCCAAATACCAGAGTTTGTCCTATCTCTCATTTTCTTGCCCTGCATATTGGATTGAGGGATAGATTTTGGGATGTGAGAAGTGAGGAGAGGTCTGATAACCAAGAGAATATTCTCCATTCTGTCCTACTATTTGAAACATTATATTTGTGAAATTGTGATGGCGGCAAATGTGTCTTGAAAAGGAGGCAAGATACTATGTCTGCAGGGTATATTGGGATGCCTTCCTCTGGGCTACCTATCTGCTAAGTGGGGCAAGGCCTGTAGTGCTGGACTATGAATGTGATAAGACAACTGAGACTATGGCACACTACTTACTGTTCTGCCTGCAACATCACAGATGGAGAAAGAAGGTGCTCCTAAACCTGGTTGGATCATACCATGTTAAAATGTGTAAGGAGTCCATGGAATATTGTGCATGTACTAATGAGGAGAGTAAGGTGGATGAAGCAGACTGACCCTTCTCTGTGTACTTCTCACATGAAATAGGAAGTGTCTTTGGCCCTGGCTTTGTGGGTTTGGGAGATGTTTTATGGAATGTGTCATTTTTATTGTTCATTTCTTAGTATGGTTGCCTTCTTTTATGAATTGTGGTCTGCGTGTTATATTTTAATGTATATGTCTACATTCATGTTTTGTGTTTTATTTTAATAGCTATGTTAATGGATTTTGCAACACAAAGTGATGATGATGAGAGAAAGAGATAACAAGCAAAAAATAAAGGGTGACAGAGACAAGTAGGGATGTATAGAAGGGAAAAAGATGATCTGATAGATTAAGCAAAACATAGAGGGCAACATATAGGAGTCCGTGGCTGACTGAGAGAATGCACAGAAGACAGACTAGGATGAAGTAGGTGGAATATAATGATGTATATGGACTGTGACAAAAGAAACGTTCTTTAGTGGAGGACTATGGTTAAGGATTGTGATAAAAGTAGACTGACAGTATTGAACTGAGACAGTTGATAAAAATTGTGATAGAGATGGACTGATGTACGACCATGATGAAGTAGAAGGACTTATGAAAAATGTGAGGGAGCGGATAGTGGTGAAAGACAGTGATGAAGGAGAATAACTGCTGATAGTTTGTGATGAATGAGAAGTTAAGAGATAAAGGACTGTGACATGGTAGTAGGATTGATAATGTAGAAGGACCCCGACTATGATGAAGAGTGTACTCCAGGACCCCCAACCAGCCCAGAGAGTCAGGGTTTGCCCAGATGCACTTTGAGATAAGATAGCAGCACCCTTGAGATGGATGGGGGTGCAGATTAATACTCCAACACCAACTCAATAATGACAACTCAACGGATTAGCAAAGGGAGTTTGTTTGATGACAAGTACAATAAACGGGGAGTCTCATGAATATCAGCGTACGTGTGATCGTCTCTCTCTCTTCACAACGCGAATGAACTTCTCAAAAAACATAACATACTGAAAACTCATCATCATTTGACGTTTAACGCTTAAAAGTTGCCATGCAATTCTATTAGTCCAGGAAAGGTAACTTTAATATAGGTACCATATCTGTATATGATAACAGAGTAAATGGATTGGATAAACACTGTCAGGTGGGGCATCTAAGCCCTACCTTCAAAATGGCTACTGTAGATGTCACTAAAAGTACGACGTCCCATTGTTTCTACTAACTGTAGGACCCTAGATTACTTGGTCCACTGTGATGGGGTTGGTACCAACCCCACTCATACTTTTCCAATTTGCCTAGCAGCTAGCAGAATGGTCGGCCAGGTGCGAGGTGCCCTTTAGCACCCTGGCCTTCCTCCAATTATTGTTACAATCAATCATCACTTTAGTGGCCATGTGTCAAGTATTTCACTGTGGTTGACCTCGAGACTGCATCTTCTGTCTGGAAAAGCTCTGATATCTTCGCCTGGCCTGCTGCCATGCATAGGTGTAAAGGTCTCACTTCTCCTTTCTCGACTAGTCACGTGATTCAGACACCGCAAATTTGCCTCTTCTTCATGTAATTTGTGTATTTGATTTTCTTTTCACCCACCACCTGCCACCAGTTTCTTATCTTCACCTTTCTGAAGCAGGATATTCTGTTCTTAGCTTCAATTAATTGTAGCTACTGTTCGTCTCTTCTACTGATACGACCTTGGTTTTTTTGGCACGATTTGCCTCCCATGAGTTTTGTTTCTGCCGTTTATTCTTCATTTGTTGAATACGAAGCTCTCCTCATGTGGCCTTTAGTAACCTTTGGTTAATTCTGCTCCTTGTGCAAAGTGGAAGTATACTTATATAACGTGCTTCGTTTGAGGTAGATATGTATAGTGGTGCTTGCCGCACTATCTTTCTACTAAGCATAGCAAGCCGCATGATTTTCTTAGCTTTCTTGCAGTCCCAAGCATATGTACATGTGCAAACTGGTCGAATATCTTCATCATACTTACAGCTTAAACTTCTTATATTTAACATTGTCTTTTCACTTTAGGTTCACGATGCCCTTGTCCATGGAGTTTTCGTCTCTTTATGTCATTCTCTGTTCGTCATCTCTTCTATATGTGAGTCAGTCCGGATTCTTGTGTCGTCACCATTCATCTTCCATTAAGACCTTTTTGGCTTCTTCAGGGACTGTACTTAGACGATCTTCATTTCGTTTCATTTGTTGATATGGCTTTCTCAATGGATACCTTAATGTCCATGGTTTCCTTGGTATCGGTACTTCAATAGGCATTGTTCTTCTGATGGACACTGTGGCTCTCTGCTTGTTTATTTGCTCATCATACAGCACATATTTTGGTGTGAGCATTCCTGGTACTTCAAAATGGACTGTTGGAGTGCAGGCTGTACGTGGGACCTCCTCTACACTCCCCCCTGTGGGTGATTCATCGACCACTTTCACCTCTTTCTTTGCATCCATCTTCTTTGGTTCCTCTGTATTCACCTTCACTTTATCACCTAGGTCCATTCTTTCTTCATCTTCTGGGTCTATACATGATGGTCTGAAAAAATGTCTCTTTGAGGTCCATATCTTTATTACTCCTTTTAAACTTCCTGCTGTTCTCACGTGTTCGTCCTTGTTCCACGTCATCAGTTGACACTGTCCATTTGGCTGCAGTAAACCCATCTTCCCACATAATTGTTATGCTTCCTTGGGTATAGAAACCTTGTTCCCTCTGGTGCATGAATGCTGCCCTTCACAAAGTCTCTTATTTCTTCATCAGTTAGGTCTTTGGGTTTCCATCCTGGCTTGACATCAATCATGATCTTCATCCATATGGCTTTTTTTGCAGTTTTCTGTCAGTGTGAGATTATTATTATCTTGATAACACGGAATCCTAGCAATATCATCACAAGCAGGGCTCCCAAGAACTTGAATGCATCTGCCATCCATTGTGGAACCCATGAGAATAGTGATCCGAACAAACTGTCATCATCAACTTCGTAAATTTAATCAATCATCTGATTCTGTCGTTTTGTCAGCATGCCTATGGCCTCAGTTAGAGTTCCATTTTCTTCATCGTGAGATGGTATAAATGTGCAACATGATTCTCCAATTTTTGCACAAACACATCCATCCATAGCTGTGATCATGTCAAGTACATATCTGTTCTGGAGAGTCATCAGTCGGATTGCCCTTTACTCCTCTTTGATTATGTTGAATCCCTTTATGGTTGTGTTGATGGTCTGCAGCAACTCCCATCTGGTTATCTGCAACCATTTAGTATTTGGTTCAACTTGACATCTTGGCATGAAGATTGTCATGAACACTGATGAGGTGAGGCTGCACATCCTGTGTTCATATGGGATTGCATGAAAAGCTTCTTCAGATTTGGCAGAAAAGTAATTCTCTCTCTTCATTCTATTCAGCTGTTCCACAGATCTCTTCTTTCGCAGGTGAGCATCTGCTTTCGGGAAACTGTCAATGTTTAGGTCACTCTTCGGGATCACCAACGCTGGAACGTGCACATTCACTATTGTGCATATACCTTCCCAGTTTTTTGGCAGTCTGATTTATGCTTTGGATCCACATGCCCAGTAATTAACCATAATTACTGCAGTTTCATGCACCATTCCTGGAGCATCAACAGCTCAACAACAGTTCTGATTTTATCCCATCTTCCTAGTGCCATTATTCCTGAAGCAGAATTGTGGGCTTTCCAGTGGCACTATCTGCAAGGGTCCTCCTCTGTCTTCGACCCATGTCAGCAGTTTTGCAAGCCTTGGCCACAATGGTTTGCATCCGTTCTGTACTATGTCAATGGTGCCTTGGTAACGACCAGTGACCATCCAGGCTCTACAAATTACTACTCCTCTCTCCCATCCGTCTGGTGAAAGCACTGTGCCCCAAATCTGCATTTGGCCTCTGTTTTTCCAACATTGAGCCTGTTCTGGACATTTAGCTTCTGGTTTGCTTCTCTTCTGATTTCTGCTCCTTTAACTCAGGGCTTCTAATATCTGATCACAACGTGTTTAGTCTTTCCATTGTTTCTTGTCTTTCTGTCCTGGACATAATCATCATCATTTGTATCAGTTGCTTCAGTTGCCCATTTCAGTGAGGCATCACTACCCATGAACTGGCATCTGGTCTTGCACATTGCTAAGTGTGAAAGACAGTGTGCTGTCTGGACATCAATTTCGACAGCTACGAATATCTTGGACTTCCCAATGCTGTATGGCAGGAGTGCACAGACATAACATCCCCCCTCTGAACTCCATCTTCCAACTTCTTTCATGTGCTGGTAACAAATGTTGTTTCCCAAATGTGCTATGATGTCAAAGTAATTGTTTAGTTCACTGTCATCTCCGTGTATGCTTCTCTTGATTCTTAAAAATTTCATGTAGTTTGCCAGAACTACATCCCTGAATGCATCCGTATGGCTTCTTCTTGCTGGAGGATTCTCAGGTATCTTGGTCCATGGTGCAGATCTCCTCATCCGTACCATTTGAGTAGACAAACGTCTGGCAGTTCTATCTTTGTCCTCTTGCATTTTTTTTCTTCTGGTTAGAAATGCCCATATCATCCACTTTGGCATTGGTCCAGTATATGGCTGTATTGTAGAACTTTAGAACTTGTACTCGTCCCCTTCATTGGATCATGCATGCTTGTTAATGTTGTCTCTGTTGGTTTATTCTCCAATTCCTTTTGTCTCGGAACTTCTCATAGTAGGCAGTCTCTTCTTCTCCCATGCTTCGAATTGTGGTTCTGCAGTCACTGACACTAGGCCTGGTGTGTGTGCATTTAATGTTCGCATGCGTGTGGTTGTCAGTAACCTTTTTACATTCATACTCTGCCGACCCTGTCTCCGGCTTTTCGATTCGCTTGTTACCATAAGTTTGTGTGTGTTTGCTAATCACATCCATCTCAAGTTCATTCATTCCACCATCAGATCTTCTACGGAATGGAATGACTATGTAAGGTCTGGGTGCCTTTGTGGGCTTCATGTGTGCATCATTAGGTGGGTGCACAGGAATAGGAACGCTTTGTGCACCAATAAAAAGTGTGGTTCTAATCGTCAGTGACAGTAAAACATTGATGAATATAATGCATAAATACATAATACCCCTGTATGTCAGTCTACAGCATTTACTCCCAGAAAAGTATGGACGTCTACCCTCCTGAGGGAGGACAAGATTGGTGCTTTGGACTCTCATTTCGATCATCCGTTGAAAAGATGCTAACTTTTAATACAACTTCTAACAATATTATCTCAGGATTTTGTTTGTGAGTTGCAGGTACTAACAATTGTCCCCCTTTGTCAGAACAATGAATTGTCTATTTTTCTGGATACAGTTCTCTTGCTAGGCTATGGGAAGTGTAAAAATCAAGCAATAATTCAGCAAGTCTCTTCACTTTGCATGTTCAAAATGTCTTAGTTACTTATCTTCAGATGCTTGAATATTCCCCGTCATCAGACTGGGAATCCTCTGTGATAAAAATAATTATGAAAAAATGTTTTAATATACACACACTGCTAATCGCAATGCATGTACATAGCCCATTATCGCCTATGAGCTATCCTATTGTGTAGTCCCTCTACCTCACTTTGGTCCTTTATGACCCCAACCAATGAGCTGGCAGGGCTTAAGCTCCGCCCCAGGCAGCCATCTTCAGATTTTGAACCATAGGAATTATAGTATGATGTGTGCTGAGCATAGGAACAGCCTCTTAGGGGAGGAGGGTGGGAGCATGTGAATCTATGAAAGATACCAATGCTGGAGAAATACAGTTACAGGTAAGTTACTAAGAGGGTTTATTTTAATTTAGTCTAGGTAAAGAAGTGTTTAATAATGAAAAAAATGGGGGTTTCGGTGGTAACCCCTCCCACCCCCCAAAAAAAAAAGGAAAATCCAAACTTTTTTTTTCACACTTTTGTGTCAGAACTTTTGTCATTCGAAACTTTGACTGTCGAAACGGTCACTAGGAACCATTCAGATGCTTGAATAGAATACCAAGCAGTTAAAAACATGCCACCATCAATATACATACATGCATAAATACAGGAAAAAAAACATATTTCTGATCAAACCTTTACCATGCAGCAACACAACGGTTACATACTCAGGGAGAGGTGAGAAAAGGAGGCTGGTCCTACCTTATGCAAAGAGGTGGCGGAGCACTGCCTGTCCAACTGCAGTTTCTTTGTTGGTATCTTCAGACAAGCAATAATGTTTAGCAAACGTATGCAGAGTACTCCACGTGGCGGCTCTGCATATGTCCTTCAAGGCCTCCCCTGCCTGGAACGCTGTTGATGCCGCTCTCCCTCTGGTGGAGTGTGCTGAGGGTGGTTTGGGAAGGGGGTCGCCTTTCGTTAGATGGCTCTGGGTGATGCAAGAAGAGACCCAGCGCTCCAGACCTTGTTTGGAAATATGCTGGCCCTTTGTATGGCCAGAGAAGTCGATGAACAGTCTATTTGAAGAACGGGACTCTCGAGTCCTTTGCAAATAAAACTTTAAAACTCTTGCTATGTCCAGAGAATGCAATGCTCGTTCTGCTTCCGAAGAATGATTCTGGAAGAAAGTTGGTAAAACAAAGCATTCAGTGAGCATTATTTCCGATACTACTTTCGGGCGGAATTTAGGCTGTGGTCTCAAAATGACACGGTCTTTCTGGAACAAGGTGAATGGAGGTTCAGATGATAAGGCTTGTAACTCACTGATCCTCCTGGCCGAAGTAATGGCAATCAAGAAATCAGTTTTCCATGACAAGAAGTTTATGTCGCACCTGTGAATGGGCTCGTAAGGAGGCTCCATGAGGGGTGTCAGCACAGTGTTCAAGCTGCAGGTTTGAACCAGGGTGGGTGTAGGTGGATATGTACACAAAAGTTATTTCAGGAAGACCTTAACGGCGGGAAGGGAGAGTAAGGACTGCGTCTCCGGGGACGTTGTGTATGCCGCAATGGCTGACAGGTGGACCTTGATCGAAGACAGTGAAAGACCTGTTTTGGAGTGCAATAAGTAGGGAAGTACTTGCTCAACCGAAGCTGTGAGAGGATTAATAGCATATGTCTCACACCAGTTGGAAAAACAAGTCCATTTGCTAGTGTAAGTGATGCATGTAGAAGACGCCCTTGAGGCCCTGATTATATCCCAGCATTCCACAGGCAATTTGAGATTCATCAGTTTGTGCTGCTCAGGAACCAGGCCTTGAGAGATAGGCTCGCTGGATCGTGATGGAGGACCTTGCGGTTCTGCTGCACCAATAGATACTGAAGCGCCTTGAGGCGAATCGGGGGCCATCGGGACAAGTGCTGTAGGGTCGAGTACCAGACCTGCCATGCCCAGTCCGGTGCGATTAGGATCTTAGAACATTTCTGCTCTCTCAGTTTGCGTAGTATCCTGGAGATGAGGGGAAAGAGGGGAAGGGCATATAGGAATTTCCCCATCCAATCCACTGAGAACACATGTCCTACTGACTGACTCTCTGGGTACCTGTAGGTGAACCGTTTGCATTTCTTGTTGGCTCTGTTGGCAAAAAGATTGAGATATGGATGGCCCCATAAGGCAAAAATCCATTGGGCTTCCTTCTCGTCCAGCTCCCATTCGTGAGAAGACATGTAGTCTCTGCTCAGCTTATCTGCTAGGACATTGTCCACTCCAGGAAGATGTTCCGCCTTGATTTGGATTCCGTGATGCAAGGCCCATGCCCATAGTAGTTGAGCTTCTTGAGACAAGATCTCTGACCTTGTGTCTCCTTGCTTGTTTGTGTAGTGCATGGAGGTCATGTTGTCTGTACAGTAAGTACCTGCTCCGCTACCACCGGAAGGAACGCTTTCAGTGCCCACCGAATGGCCCTGAGTTGGAGTTACCAGGAGCCCTTGGTATGTAGGTCGGCAAGATGAGCACCCCAGCCCGAAAGAGACATGTCCGTCCTTAAGAGAAGGGTCGACTTTGGTGCCTGAAATGGCATTCCCTGTAAAGGGTTCTGCAGATTATTCCACCATCGAAGAGCCCTTGCAGAGACGTAGGAATCTGGACGATGTCCTCCCACGAACCAAGAGCTTGTTTCCATTGGTGGTCCAGTGCCTCCTGAATGGGCCTCATGTGAAGCCTCCAATTTGGTATGAGGAATATACATGAGGACATCATGCCCAGGAGGGACTTGTAAGAGTGCACCAATGTTGTTTCTCTCCTTAAGAAACAAGAAGTCAAGTGGAGAATTGCTGATGCTCGTTCTGCCGACGGTCGCACTCTGGGAATGTTGGTGTCTAGATAGGCTCCCAGGAAAGAAACTGTCTTGCTGGGAACTGGACAGGAATTTGCTTAGTTTATGGCGAAACCTAACACGCTTAGCAGATTTGTTGTCCTTGAAACCGCCAAGCGTGCGCTTGAGGCGGAACTCGCTCTTATCAACCAGTCGTCCAGATATGGAAAGACTTCTGTTCCTGTCCTCCTGAGTTTTGCAGCCACTGGTGCTGGGCATTTTGTAAACACCCTTGGTGCTGATCTCAGACTGAACGGGAGCACTCGAAACTGAAAACAAAGATCGCCCACAGTGAACCTGAGGAATTTTCTGTGTGCTGGATGGATCTGTATATGGAAGTATGCGTCCTCCAAGTCTAGAGAGGCCAAGAAATCGTGCATGTTTAGCCAAGGGAGCACTCCTTGCAGAGTTGTCATCTTGAATTTGATGTGCTTTATATATTTGTTTAGCGCCCTCAGATCCCAGATGGGTCGCCATTGACCATTCTTCTTTTTGACGAGGAAGAAACGGGAGTAGAAACCCTTCCCCTTTTAGAGAGTAAGGTACTGGCTCTTTCACTGCTTTGTGCAGCAGTTTCTGGATTTCGGACATGACTTGCTTTAACATATGTACCCTGCGCAGAGCCGGGGGTAAGGAATGAGGCTGGTCTAGAAATTCCAAGGTGTGTCCCTCGCGTACCACCTGTAACACACATTTGTCTGATGTTATTGACTGCCAGTGTTGGTAGAACTGGCTCACCCTTCCCCCCACAGGGGTGTGACCTTGAGGGGGTGGAGCTTGCTCTGCGACTTCCCTTGAGTTGTGCCCCACCTTCCTCTCTGGGCGTACTTATTGGAAGATTGCTATTTGGAGTCCTGGTATGAACTACCTTGTGACTTCTGGCCGTAGGAAGGGCGGTTGAAACCTCTGAGCTTCGAGGATGAACCTCGAAAGGGAGGAAGGTACCAGAGATCCTTGTGTTTCTCTTTCAAGGGGCTGATGGCACGTGTCGTGTCCGTAACCATTTTGATTCCTTTGAGGCGGTCATCAACCTTTTTTCCAAAGAGTTCTTGACCATCGCAGGGCATATCCAAAATCTGCGCTTGGACTTCAGGTCTGAAATTGGTAGCCTTCATCCAGGCCTGTCTTCTCAGCACTGTACCGTGGGCCATCTGCCAGAAACCTGGCTCCGCCACATCGACTGCAGCGTCAATCATGCAATCCAAAGCTGCTTCCCCATTGTCGATAATTGACCTGGCTTCCACTTGGAGTTCTTTAGGCAGCTATTTGGCCAGCTTGGACATACAGAGCCAAAGCTTGCGGTCGAATCTCGCCGTCATGGCCAGCACGTTGCCCCCCTGATGGTAAACGATGCTGATGCAGACACTTTCCTGCCCATAGCCTCTAGTTTTCGATCGTCATTGTCCGGTGGGGCTGATAGAGGTAATGTTGGATTGGCCAACTTTTTCCTAGCTGCTACTGTGATAACCAAATCCAGTTTTGTATGACCTCGAAGACAAAGAGGAGCAGACTCCGGAAGCCTGTACTTTTTCTCTGGCCTGGAAACTAGAGCCGTAGTGGATAAGGGTGTGGCCAATATCTTGGAACCGGACTCCCAAATGGTGTCGAGGAGAGGAATGGTAGTAACAGTTCTCCTACGCTTGTCCCTGTGCTCATAGATCACCGACTTCTTCTCCTCCAATGTGACCTGTAATTGGAACAATTCTCCGGCTTTGCCGATGATAGTATGAAAAGAGACTAGATCATCCGGTGGTGAAGAACCACCCGGAGAATCTTTCATCTGGGCTTTTCGTCCTATTCACTAGTGTCCAGTTCTTGCATGATCTCGCCTTCTTCTGGTTCAGAAAACTCTGAAATGATCTTCTTGCCAGTCTGAGACCAAAATAGAGGATGGTACAATCGTTGGATCTCTAGCTGGAGAGCTTGTCCTGTGTGGCGATGCTGGAGAAGGGACCATTGTCGGTGAAGCACTGAGTGTCCTGCTCCTACACCTGCGTGGTGGCTCGGGTGAACACACCCTTTTGTGCCGCCTACTCCTGGAAGGCGAATGTCTTGGCATGCTTTGTCGAGGTGAAAACTCCCTCTGCGGAAGGTTAGACTCTCTTGGTACAGTTGTCTTGCTTTTTTTCATTTGGTCATCTGTTGAACTCTTCAATGATCCTTTGCATTGATAACATTAGCACAGGATAATAAGGATCAGCAGGCATCTATGCAGTAGGTTGCCAAGAAGGACTGTGTTCCTTAGGTGTAAGACAGTGTTGTTCCTCAACAAACTCAGTGTCTGAAAATTCCTCTTGGAGGATGATGTCAGGTAGCTCTGGCATTTCTTCTAAGGGAGATAATTGTGTTCCCTGTGTTTCAAGAGCATCCACAAACTGAGGCGGCGCTTCTAAAGACTCAGGGAGACTTTCTTCATTGGTTGGGGTAACAGTGGCATCAGCGAGGGGTGTTTTGGAGCCTTTTTCTTCTGTCCATAATGGAACTCGCAGTGCCGTTGACAGAATCGTGGTCAAAGTTTTCATCGACGATGGCCGATCCGTGGATGAAGATTTCGTGGATGGTGGCTTGCCTTTATCCGTCGATGCATGCTTGGAAGAAGATTTCATGGATGGCAACTTCTCTGTCGACGAGCGCTTCGTGGACGAATGTCTCGTGGATGAGTGCTTCAAGGACGAGTGATGAGCCTCCTTCATCGCTGATTATTTCGTAGACGATAAAGTCGCTGATGAGAACTTAGTCGTGGACGATGTGGTTTGCATGGTGGTCGTCGATGAGGATGCCGTCGACTGCTTGTTGGAGGATAGGCCTCTATCTTTACTGCCGCTCGTAGACAGCCTCTCTGTGGATGACTGCCCCCCCCCCCCCGGTGTTTTGCAAACTCCTTCTTACGTCTGGAGCTAGTTTTTTCTGTCTTATGGTTTGTAGAGTCCAGGGAAGGAAGGAAAGGTATAATTTGCAGCTTCCTCTTCGGAGTGGGAGTGGGAGAGGAGCTCCATTCCACTGAAGAAGCCCTTCTTTTAGAAGTGTGCTTCTCAGGCAACTTGCTGGAGTGAACAGGGGCTGTCTGTGCAGATTCCTCACCAGAAGAAAGTTCCTTAGCTTCCAAATTCAGGAGAAGTCTTCTATGCCTGTTGTGTAAGGTTTTAGTTGAACAAGACTTGCAAATGTGACATTTCTGAATGTCATGAGGATAAAGACAGTGTATACAATGATCATGGGGATCTTTCATGTAAACCACCTTTCTCTTGCACCTTTTTCAATCCCTGAAGAGGGAAGGCTTCTTGGTAGTCTGATGGTCAGCCGTCTGAAGAGAAGGTTCACTTAATGAATTCTGGGTCAAAACAAAGTTTTTTGACAACCCCAAAACAGTGGAAATAGCTCCTAGCCAGGGGAATGAGGTAGAGTATATAAAAAATATACACTGCTGAAAAATTTGAAGTCAATTCGAAAAAGCCCAGAGAGCTTGAGATTCCCTGTGTCAATTACACTGTGGTGAAAAATCTGAAGATGGCTGCCTGGGGCAGAGCTTAAGCCCTGCCACCTCATTGGTTGGTGTCATAAAGGACCAAAGTGAGGTGGAGGGACTACACAATAGAATGGCTCATAGGCCATAACGGGCTATGTACATGCATTGCTATTAGCAGTGTGTGTATACTAAAAAAAAAATAATATTATTTTTGTCACCGAGGATTCCCAGTCTGAAGACGGGGAATATTCAAGCATCTGAATCTATGAAAGATCCAATGCTGGAGACATACTAGTTCCCAGTCTGTGCCTCTGATTTGCTTCATTCCCGAAGACATGCTGTGTCCTTGTCAGTGTAACAAAAGTGAAATCTCGTGCATGACTCCCTCGAACTGTCCCTCAGCGGAAAGTTTAAAATATCCTCAGATAGTTCTGCTGATGGTTAGAAAGTTCAACTTGCATCACAATACCATGCAAGAGCATGCTCATCTGCGTAGACTTAGCTGGGTCTCTGATGAATGTGAGGACGTCATCCCCGACAGGTCTCCCCACAAGTTCTGGAAAATCTTCGATTAGGCAAAAGAAAACATTACTCGCCGACCTGCTGTCTCTGGTGACAGGGACATTTGTCATCCCTTGCTGAAGTTTGGGACTGCTTGGCCTTCACGCACTGTTAACAGTTTCTACAATTTCGGTGTGCATGGATTCCATTTAGGATTATACTTAGATGCTCTTTATTTGCTGGATCCCGAAGAAATGTCAATACGTCTGCAGTTCTTGTGACAAGATCTGGACAGTCTCCAATTAGGTGAAAGAACAGTACATTGATAAGCCTATTCCCTTCTTCCTCCACTTGGGACATTTGGTCTTTCCTCGCTATATTCAGGAAGTAGGAGGAACTTCTCGGAAATTACAGTAAGCAGCCTCCTTATAGTCTTTTCGTTTTCAGGATCTTGTAGAATGTCAGTGATACTAGTGAGCTTCCCCACCAGTGATGGTTATGATCTTAGCACTAGATTGAAATATGTCAATACATCTTTGGTGATGTTGCTACTGTGGGACACCATAAGTGATTCCGAACAAAGTCTCTGTGTGGAAAGAATCTGGGTACTATATTTTCTTCCAATGTATGTGTCCTCGATCAAAATTTGGCATATTCTTTTCTAATCAAGGCTTCAGCGTGCCTCAGTCTAAAGTTCAAAGTCAACAGACTATATGTGGCTTAAACGTGCACTGTTCTTCTTCACCCTGCAACTAGGATGCACAGAGTGTCAGTTTTCATGTCCTTATCCTCTTTTCTGCTCAGAGGAATGTCTCAAAGGAAGCCACAACTTTGCACAACAGTTCTTTGGGCCTCATTACACGGTAGGCGGTAGGGATTTACCGGTACCGGTAAAATACCGGTACCGGTAAATCCCTGCCGCCTTACTACGAGGTCCCTTAGCGGGTTGGAGTTTTAACGCCTGCTTTTTGCAGGCGTTAAATACCAACCCGCTAAGGGACCTCGGAGCTAATTACGGCACCGCTAAATTGCGGTGCCGTAATTAGCGCCTTCCCCATTCACATTGAGCCCTATGGGGCAGAAATGGGAATGGGGAAGGGCAATGGCGGAAGGGGGATTTACCGCCCCTCCAACCTTGGGATGGGGCGGTAAATCCCCTTTCCGCCAAGGTGGTGCCAGTATTTTACCGGCATGAGCCATGGCGCTAAAAGCGCCATGGCTCACCGCCTACCGTGTAATGAGGCTGTTTGTCTTTGCCTCAGTCATGCGTCCTTCTTCCTCGTCATGGACCACGTCTGCACGTGCTGTGGTTCTTACCCATCGTCTGTAGTCTCTTTGCGTGGGGTGCAGGCATGGGGCCTTCTCCGATGTATGGCTTCCAAGCTCTTTTTCCTTGCAGCTTCACTGCAGAGGGAGTGCAGTCTTCAACTGTAAAGGGACCGTTAAACCTTGGCTCGTCCCACTTCTTTCTTGTGTGGTTCTTTACCAGGACGGTGTCTCCAGGGGAGATTGATGGAAGACGTAGTCCTTGAACTTGGTCACTTCAAGTATCTCCTTCTGTGTTCCGTGCTGCCCTGCACCCTTTTCATCGTCGTTGCAGCTGGCATGAAATTACAGTAAAACAAGATGTCATGCAATTCAAGTAGTTTTGCATTTCAAACCCTAAGATTTCTCTTGTTGGCTGAGCATCACATATAGCTCTGTCTCAAGGTGTTAGGGGAGTGTGCATTCTTCTTCCAGTGGCTATTTTGTGCAGTTTAAGACGATGGTCGGATCCAGGCTGGTTTCTGAGTGCATACAGTGTCAAGGGAAGGCAGTGCAACCATCCCTTTCTTAGAGTAAGCTTCAACAAGGCTATCCTTTCTTTTAACAAGCCATTGAGCTTCTCACATATCCCATTACCTTGCGGGTGATACGCCGATGAGAATGTGTGCTTTATACCAAGCAACAAGCTAATCTGTTAGAAAACTTCATTTACAAAGTGAGTCCCATTATCTGATCTCATGACTTCACATACTCCCCACCTGGGAAATACCTTTCTCACTAGAAATGTGTCTGCACAGGTAGAGTCTGGCTTGTGTACATGGACCTGCTTCTATCCATCTAGAGAATGGACACACCACAACAATTAGATACCTGTACCCGTTACATATTTGAATCATATTGACGTAATCGACATGCAAGTGCTGAAAAGGTCCATTGGGTCTTGGTATGACTCCTATAATTACTTTTAGTGTGTGCCCAGACGTGAACTGTTGGCAAATTATACAGTTCACCATAAAAAATGCAATGTGCTCTGCTAAGTACGGTATGAACCAGTCTTCAGCGAGTGTTGCCGCTAGATTCTCTTTTGTCATGTGTGCTGGATAGTGTAACTGCTCCAGTGCTATTTTTAACAGGGCTATAGGCAGTACTGGTTTACCAGTGCTGTCTTGTTGCCACAAGCTATCGGAGTGGTTTAAAGAACACCCTCGCCGCTTCCAGAGGTTTTTCTCCTCCTGTGGTGCCTCCCCTTGGAGTTACATTAACTGTGTTTGTCCCATATTATTGTAGCTTTCAGGTTCACTCTGTGCGACAATAATTTTTTCATGTACATTTGTGACTTCCACATCCATGATCGTCTCGCTCTTGTATGCCATACAGTTGGCATCTGTGTCTGCTGCATGATTTCCACGTGAGATAAAATCTGTCCCCTTTGTGTGGGCCGCGCATAATCACGACCGCTATGTCCACTGGGAGCTGTAGTGCTTTAATCAGGCTATCCAATAGGGCTGTGTGCTGTACGGGCGTGCCATCCGCTCTGAGGTAGCCCCTCCTTTTCCAGCCGCTAAGCCTGCGTGCACTGTTGATGTCACATAGGTGGAGTCACTGTACACTGTCAATTCCTGGTCTGCGTGATTCTCAATCGTGAGTATCAAAGCTAATAATTCTGCAGCCTTTGCTGAATAATGAGATGGTAATTGTGCACTAAGAAGCACTCGAAATTCTCCATTTGCTGTGTGCTTCATCATAGCAGTGCCTGTATATCTTTGTCCATCGCTTTGATTGATTCTCCAGGAGCCGTCAATGAAGACAATTTCTCCTTCTTATAATGCATTTTCTTTTACTCTGGGAATTTCATCATAGAATTCTTCATAATTTGCACAGTCATGTATTGGCTCTCCTTGAGTGACTGCCTCTGCTATAAACATAGCTGGGTTCAATATCTTGCATCAGAATATTTTCATCTAATCATTTGATATGATCACTTCATAAGCAGAAGCTCTCTAAGATTTCAATGTGCCTTTCGGTTTCTTTAGGATAGCAAATAGCGAGTGCTCGACATACAACGTCATTGAGCATCCATTACAATGTTTGTAGCCTATTTGATAGCGAACGCTGCGGCAGCTAAACTTTGTTCGCAAGGAAAATGACATCTCATCACTGGGTCCAAATTACCACTATAATATGCCATGGGCTTGTACCCCAATGTGGTTCTCTGTGTGAGCACTGCCATCATAACGCTGCCACTCATGTGTGAAAACAGTTAAAATTCCTCTGCATAAATGTAAATCCCTAAAATTGGTGCCGTACAGATGGCTCTCTTGAGTTCAGCACATCCTTCCTCCATGGTCTCAGACCATTTGATCTTTTTGTTCATCACCTGTGCCTTCTTTTGGGCCTCTAGCAAAGGCTTGGTATATGAGCTGTAGTCGAAGACCCATGCGCTGACATAATTGCAAAGGCCTATAAAGCCGTGCAACTGTTTTATCGTTTGTGGCTTAGCTGTGTTCATTATGGCTTCAGCCCTTTCTGGGTTAACCCTTTTCCCCTTATGTGAGATCAACTGACCTATGTATAGCACTTCTTGTTGAAAATAATTTAATTTCTCCTTGTCAACCTTATATCCTTTTTCAGCCAATATAGTCAATAGCTGAACAGAATTGTCTCTATATCTTTCCTCTGTCGTGCTGCAAATCAAGATGTCATCCACATATTGTAAGACAACACTTTCTAATGCAATATTGCTTAGGTCCATCTACAGAACTCTGTTAAAAATAGAAGGCGACTCACAGTACCCCTGAGGTAGCCTTGTGCTTTTCAGGCGCATTTGTCTGAACGCAAATGACGTCAGATCTTGTGAGTCTCGGTGCAATGGGATTGAGAGAAAGGCATTTTTTCAAGTCAATGGGCCTCATTACGAGTATGGATGCGGCCATGCCCTTAATAAGGGCATGGCTGCCTCCATACCGGGTTCCAGGTCCGGGGTCCTTTAATGAGGAATTACCGGGCCATTCCAACCTTGGAGGACGCGGTAATTCCTCAATCAAAAAACTCATCCCCATTCCCATTTGAGCCCCCATAGGGCTCAATGGGAATGGGGAGGGAGCTAATAACGGGCCCATTAATAACGTGAATAACAGACCTGTTATTAGCTCCCTGGTCCCCTTGCGGGATCCGCTATGGATGTCTGGTCTGACCAGACGTTCTGAGCGGGTCCCACAAGGGGACCTCGTAATAGGGCATCCCTTAATGAATGGTGCTGGTCCTGTACCAACACCATTCATTATGGGAGCACCAGGGTCATAATGAAGCCCAATCACTGTGAAATAATTTGCCTCAACAGGTATATTACATAGAATTGTAGCCGGGTTAGGGACTAAAGGGAACTCAGCCTCAACAATATCATTTATTGGGCGTAAATCCTGAATTAAACGCCTCCCTTTGATTTTTTGATAGGGTAAACTGCAGTATTGCATGATGACTCTGACATCACTAAGATGCCCTGCTCCATCATTGTCTTAAAAATTCCTACATCTGCCTGCTTGGACATGGGATATTGTTGTGCTTATGTAAGAATTGCTCCTGGCTTCAGTTTAATTTTCACTTCTCCGACTTCTTTCAATAAGCCTACATCCTAGGGGCCTGTGGTCCACAATGAGACAGGTACCTGGGCCATGTCATCCTCGAAATATTCAGGGCGGTTCTGTGCCAACATCATTCTCTGAGGCATTTCACTTTTGATCATTTTAACCCAAAAAGTAAGGTTTATCTCACCTGCTGTTTCTCCCCTATCTGCTTGCTCGTCAAACAAATCGTCATCAGTGGCATCAGTCAATCTGTACCCTTCTTCAATGGCGATTTCTGTGCACATTGTCAGCCTTCATCATCACAACCATCAATCAAAGCCACTTCCCTCGAATTGCAGCTGTGTGTACCACCAAGGGAAATACGTGTCCCTTTTCCTCTTGCATAGGTATTCTTGGCCTAATCATAAATTCATCTGGGGTCCTCATGGTTTTCTCAGCAAGGCCTGGCAGCCCTGCCATTAACACACATTTTCCATACGCGAATATTTCAGGCTCTGATGGTACAGCCCTCATAGCTGTGTGTCCTGCGTATCCTCTAATCATTTTGCATACGTTCAAATAGTGCATTCCTGTAGTTGAGAAAACTATGCCCTCCTCCATGAACGAGATTGTCATGTTTAATTTCATCATTTGAACTTGACCCAAGATGTTTACTGGGGTTTGTTGCGAATATAATAGAGGTACATTCATATCACATTCTCCTATAGAGACTGGAAGTGCATCTCTAAAAGGAACATAACTTGTAGCTCCTGTGAAACTCTGAGTATTTATGGCATCGCTGGACAAGGAAAACTTGCCTTCACGTATACACGAATGTGTTCCACCCGTGTCAACTAAGAAGGAATATTCTTTATCCCCTATAACAAAATCCACCCTTGATTCCTGGTGAGGTTCTGGTGTCACTGATAGATTAGAACACATCAGGGTTCCCAGTGATCTGTCCTAGTCCATATATGAGTATACAATACTTGTTAATGTTTTTTGTTACCTTAAATAATTTCAACAGTATGAGCGAGCACCAATCGTCGCAAGCACCAATCCCGTTTTTCCAGTTTCTTATCTTGACCTTTCTGAAGCAGGATATTCTGTTCTTAGCTTCAATTAATTGTAGCTACTGTTTGTCTCTTCTACTGATACGACCTTGGCTTATTTGGCACAATTTGCCTCTGCTGAGTTTCGTTTCTGCAGTTTATTCTCGATTTGTTGAATACAAAGCTCTCCTTGTGTGCCCTTTAGTAACCTTTGGTTAATTCTGCTTCTTGTACAAAGTGGAAGCATACTTATGTAACATGCTTCGTTTGAGGTAGATGTGTATAGTGGTGCTTGCCGCATTATCTTTCTACTAAGCATAGCAAGCCACATGATTTTCTTAGCTTTCTTGTGGTTCCAAACACATGTATATGTGCAAACTGGTCGAACATCTTCATCATACTTACAGCTTAAACTTCTTATATTTAACTTTGTCCTTTCACTTTAGGTTCACAATGCCCTTGTCCATGGAGTTTTCGTCTCCTTACGTTATTCTCTGGTCGTCATCTCTTCTATATGTGAGTCAGTCCAGGTTCTTGTGTCGTTACCATTCATCTTCCATTAAGACCTTTTTGGCTTCTTCAGGGACTGTACTTAGACGATCTTCATTTTGTTTCATTTGTTGATATGCCTTTCTCAATGGGTACCTTACTGTCCATGGTTTCCTTGGTATTGGTACTTCAATAAGCATTGTTCTTCTGATGGGTACTGGACAGAGCCCCACTGTGGCTCTCTGCTGGTGTATTTGCTCATCATACGTCACATATTTTGGTGTGAACATTCCTGGTACTTTAAAATGGACGTATGGAGTGCAGGCTGTACTTGGGACCTCCTCTACAAGCGAAAGATCTGTGATGGACTGTGGTGAAATAAATTGACTTTATCAAAGTAGGACCGTGACACAGGAGAATGATTTTGACGACGGAGGATGAACGTGACAAAGGAGAATGACTGTGACAAACTAGAATGAGTGTGTCAAAGGAGAAACACTGGGACAAAGAAAGACTGTTGAAGCTGAAGGGCTCTGATAAAGAAGAGATGGCGGCAGAGAACTGTGATGACAGACTGTGACACAGAAGGCGGACTGTGATCAAAGAGAAGCAATGGTACAAAGGATTATGACAAAGGAAAGGACTGTGATAGACTGTGATGAAAGAGAAGGAATGTAACCAAGGGTAGGGATATGATGAAAGACTGATGACAAAGGAAGACTATGCATAAGAACTGTGAGAATGGACTACAGTGAATCAGAAGGATTATGATGGAGATGGACTGAAAGAAATCACAACTGTGAGGAAGGAGAACTGTGATAAAGGACTGAATGAAAGAATCCAAAACTGTGTTGAAGGACAACTTTGATGGAGGATCATGAATATGATAAAGGAGTAGGATTGATGAAGTAGAATAACCAAGGCTGAAGTATAATGAATGTAATTAAAGAAAATGACTATGATGAAGTACTGTGACGCAGAGAAGATCTGTGGCAAATGAGGAATGTGACAAAGGAGTAGAACTGAAGAAGATAAAGGAACAGGACTACAATAAAGTGGAAGGATTGTGATGGAGTGTTACAGAATACATTAACTGTGATGAAAAGGAAGGACCTTGACAAAGGAGAAGTACTGTGATAAAGAAGAACTCTGCTGAAGGGGAACTGCAAGTAAGGGGGACTTACGGAGAACTATGATGAAGAAGAACTGTGATGGAACACAGGGAATGTGATACAACACTTTCACAAATGAAAAGGACTATGATGAAGGACTATTATGAAGGAGAAGGACTGGCAAAGTAGGATCGCAATGATGGAGTACTGTCACAAATGGCTATGATGATGGAGAAAGACAGTGATGGAGAAAGATTATGACAAAGAATGACTGTAATGAAGGAGGACTATGGTGGAGACTGTCTTTGGCAAAGGAGGACTGTGAGGAAGGAGGATACACAGAGAACAGTGACTGTGATAATGGGGGACTATAATGGACTGCGATAAAGGACATTGTGATAGACTGTGATGGAGGGCTGTGAAGGTGTGGAATTGCTGAAGTAGTAGTATGTGGATGATCGCAATGAACTGTGAAAAAAAAAACATTAACTGTGGTGGAGATGATTTTTGATCCAGAAGTGTGACAAAGTAGTATAACAAAGAAGAAAGATTGATTAAGGTGAAGTATTGTGATGATGGACAGACAGAAAAGGACTGGGATTGACAGCAAGGAATGTAATAAAGGAGTAGGACTGTGATGAGGGATTTACATGAAAAAACGATATTACAAAGAAATATATCAAAATATACGGGCTATGGTGAAGAACCGATGACAAAGGACAGTGACAAAGAGGAGGACTAACATTGAGAAGGAAAGTGAGAAAGGAGGAATGTGATGAACAAGGACTGTGAAGAATCATAAGGATTATGGTGAAGGCAGAGGATGTTAATGGACCATGACAAAGAAAAAGGAACCTGTTGAAGCAGTATTAGAAGGATCAGCTGTGAAGAAGAGGGACTTTGATGAAGGGGAATGGCTGACAAAGGACCGTAATAGAGTCTTACAAAGCAGAAGGACTATGAAGACTGTGATAATGGAGTGGAGATGTGATGTATATGGACTGTGTTGGAGAAGGAAAGTGATGAAAGAGCAATAATGGGATGAAGATGTAGGATTGACAAAGTAGAAGAACCAGGACTTGGGCAAAGTAGAAGAGCTATGATACAAGATTGTGGAAAAAGGTAAGGAATGCGATACAAGGTGAAGAACTGTGATTGAAGACTTTAACGACGTATTAGGACTGATGAAGACGACAAACCAAAGCTGTGGCAAAGGGGAGGACTGTTATGACGGGTGAAAACTACATTTTAGGAGGAGGACTGTGACAAATGAGGACTGTGAGGAGGGATGACTGATGAAGGACTGTGATGAAGGAGGTCAGTGATGAATGACTGTGGCAATGGAGAAAGAACATAACCAATGAAAGGCAATGATGTGATGACAGAGAAGGATTATGATGGATTGTGATGAAGAAGAAGGCATGTGGCAAAGAAGAAGAACTGTGACAAAGGGATGGACTGTGAACAAGAAGTACTGATGAAGGTGAAGGACTGTGATGGACTGAAGAAGGAGGAGGACTGTGAAGAAGGACTATGATGAACACATGGGATTTATTAAGGACACAGGGAATGAATGTGATGAAAAAGAAGGAATGGAAATGAAAGCATATGACAAGGCAAAGGAGTATGATGAATGACTGTGACAAAGAAGAACTGAAGCAAAATACTGTGACAAAGGACAATGAGAAAGGATTGTGGTGAAGGGGAATTGAGAGCATGGACTATGATGGACTGTCAGAAAGAAGGACAGAGGAGGACTGTGAGCAAGGAAGACTGTTGTAGGACTGTGATGGAGGACTATGATGCAGAATGTCTGAAATGAAGGACAAAAAGTGTGATGAAGGAGAAGTACTGTAAGAAGGAGATGGAATCTGTTGAATAACACATAAAGGAGAAGGACTGTCATGAAGGAGAAGGGTGGTGATAGATGGTGGTGAAGGACGCCACCTTTGGTGAAGAAGGTGAACATTGTTGACGGTGGGTGGATGTGGTGGAAGAGAAGGAGAAGCACTATGGTGAAGGAGAAGGATTGTGGTCTAGCAACGTGAAGAAAGGGTACTTTAAGAAGGAGGAGTACTATGATGTAGGACTGACGAAGATAGTCTCTGATAAAAGTGAAGGAATGTGAGGGAGGAGGTTTGTTATGAAGGGAAAAGGAATGTGTTGGAGGACTCTGACCAAGGGGGATGTATGTGACAAAAGAGGAAGAGTATCACAAAGTACAGCGATTTTGAAAACGGAGGAGAAGTTGTAATCAAAATGAAGTGGCAATGAACCATAACAAATTAAGAGGATTTTCACAGAGGACAAAGGACTGTGATGACATATGGTAATGAAGGACAGTGACACAGAAGCATTTCAATGTGGAAATACTGCAAGAAAGGAGGACAGATGAAGGAAGACTGCAATGAAAAGGACTGTAATGAAAGGGAAATTTATGGTGATGACAGAGGACAAAAGAGGAGGACTGTGACAATGAAGAAGAAATGTGATGGAGACAATATGGAAGAGTAGGAATAAAAAAGTAGACGCACCAAGACTGTGATAAAGGAGAAGTACAATGATGGACTGGTTCAAATGGACTTTGATGAAGGCATAGGACTCTGAAGAAGTAGATGAAATGTAATGAGGAAAAAGGAATGTGTTGAATGAGTAGAATTGATGCAGAGAAGGACCAGGACTGTGTGAATGGAAGAGGGACTGTACTGTAACAAAAGACATGTACTTTTTTAAAGGAGGAGTGTGATGAATGTAAAGGACTTGACGAAGGAGAAAGAATACATTACCAAAAGGACTCCAATAAAGTAGGATTGTTATGAAGGTCTATTACAAGGGGCTGTAACAAAGGAGATGGACTGTGATGGAGAAGCACTGTGACGGAGGACATTGATAAAGCCTCCTGTCCAGAACAAGAACTATTTCCCTCAATAGTACATAGTCAAATTAATTGAAAGCAGTATACAGATTTTTTGACCTACAGAAAAGGTATCAAATGATGCATGGGACAGTTGTCTTAAGATCGTGGAGAAAATGGCCATGTCTGGGTGGATTCGCCAGTGAAAATGTAAATGGGTAAATTAAATTGCTCCTCTCTGAATGTTGATAAACACATGCACACTAAACGTTGCTGTGGTTTGCCTATTTGTTTGTGTGGCAAACTGCCTATCACGTCCTTTTGCTTATTCTGATTACCGCTACCATTGGATTATCTTTTCAGGTCATTACCATATTTCTTGACCTTCAACCTGCCCGGGGCATGAGCAAGGGGAATGCCCTTAAGCAGTCACATTATAGATGAAACTTCTCTGTCTTCCAGGAACATTAGTCAGCATTCTCAAAAGCTACAGATCAGCTGTGAATGAGATACAGAAAACCCCATGTGCCCTTATTGCTGCATCTCTATGTAAAGTGATGCTGTGTCTTCTATGGTTTCAAGAAAAAGCACAGCCCAGAAATTGACTGTGTTCATTGAACCCTCAACTTGAGGAATAATTGCCAGCAGCATTGCTTCAGACACAAGTCTGTTGCTTGATCCATTTTCTGTGTCTTCTTGTCAGCTTGGATTTTGAATATGTTTTCAAGGATAAAGAAGTTGAAGCATCATCCTCACATGGGCAATATGACTCGCGATAGATCTACAGCTGGGAGAACTCCTTTAATTTGGAAACATTTATGCTGTCACAGATGGCTTCAAAACCTCTCAAACCCCAAAAGATGGTTCAAGGGTTTTTATTTTGAAAATAGTCAAAATCATTCTAAGGGTTTCCGTACATCAACCTCCCATGGGATCACCCATTTCCCCAACACAGGCTTCCCTAACCCCAGGTTTACAATCCAGCAATCGGTAAACCCTAATTTCAATAAGCTAGCTACAGATGAGGGCCTAAAGGCTAAATACTTATATGTTTGGCTACTTCCGGGTACTTCTTCAACGTCACTCATCTAACAAACCCCAGATTTGCTGATTAGGAATTATTTTCTTGCGCCAGTAACACACACCCTGGTTTGCTCTCTGACTCATATTCTCCCTCTCTCTCTCTTTTCCCTAATCTCACTATTATTTCCACCATACCTTCCACTCTACGCTCACCTATTCTTATAACCTTCGGTCTTCTTCCTTTTCTCTCTCTCTCCCTTATGTCCCTCTGTCTGCACCCTATCGTCAACTCTCTCTACACCCCTCCTCACCTCTGTACTCACTCCTCTACTTGCCTCTTCCCAAAACCCTCTTCATATCCATAGCCTTCCCCCTCACCTCCCTCCAACACACAATCCTCTATCTGCACCTTCTTCATTCCTTAATCCTTCGAGACTCTCTCTGCATATAACTTCCAACTACCAACCCTCCTCTTCAACAGTGCTTTCACCAATGCTACCACTACCGCCTTGCACTCTCACCACACACTCCTGCCATACACTCTTTATCAATCGTACTCTGATTCCCCCTTACACTTTCTCTCCCCTTTCTCACTCTCTCCCCTCTTCACTACATACAACTGGTCCCCCTCTCTCTCACAACCAATATTTCACCTGTACAATGCTCCAAATCTGCCAACCCATCTTTAGCCCTTTGCATCTTTGTACATTCCCTGCCTGGTCTCCTGATCAACCTCCACACATCAAGCCCTCACCCCTGCACCCCACACAGTTTATCTCATTCACTCCCTTTTTATACCATTCTGGTCTTCCCCCTTCCCCCATTTTTTCAGTTTCCATCTGACTCAGTGGGCCAATCTGTGGCTATTCTTCACCCAGGGGTTGGGTACAATGTTTTAAAACCGCTGTTAACCACTCTCTTTTTTAATCTATAGTTGCAGGGTGGCAACCAGATGCTCAGGGTTCTCGTAATTCTTGTATCGTTCAACTTGTGCTGTGAGTATTGCCTCCTATATGCTTCAGGGAGGATTTCTGTGTCTCCCCTGCTCCCCTCCAGTCCCTTCTCACGCTGTTCTCTGTTGCCCCACCATTCACCTGGGATCTATCTGGGGTTGGAACGTCGGGTGTTGGATGTCCCTTTTCTACTTTGCAAGACAAACCCCAGTCCATTCCATTCCTTGGTTCCAGTCTGGGTTTTCTTTTTTTGTGCCCAGGTGCATTCTCGGCTGTCCTGAAAAAGAAAAAATATGGCCAGAACCAGTACGTGGAGGCATCGTGTGACAGAGGGCCATACCCACATTAACATTCAAGGCACGTGAGGTGGTTTCATTATACCCTTGAATCACCTCCTGGGGCCATGTCATGTTTCCTTAACAGAAAGGACAAGGGAGAATGGCCTGGTGAATACTATCAAAAACTGAACTCTGATGGGGTTTAGAAGATAACTCTTGTCATGCCACCACGTTTATTCTAAGAGATTTCACTAATTCTGTCAATTAACTTTGATTACAGACATGAGATTTTAGGTAACCTGTCTTATAGAAATATTGAACATTTTCAACAGTGTTAGCTGAGCATGTACAGAATTTAAGATTCCCAGAACCTGTACCATTGAAATAGTTGCAGAGCACCACTCAGCATTCAAAGCAGGAGCGCCAATCATTATTTTAGGCCTCTCTTCAACCGACCACCAGTGGAGTCCAGCCTCACACATGACCAGGGTCACTGTCCCTGCTTTCATTACTCAGATGCCCCATAGTCATGCACAATCAAAGTAGCTGCAGGACACTTCTTCGCATCATCAAGGACATGAGCCCACCATAATCATTCGGGCCTCACGGCAAAGTATCATAAGTAGGTCCTGGCCCCACATATAGCACTGGCCCACCTTATGGAATGTCACCACTGACAGGTGGCAAGTCCAGTCAGGCAAACTGTTTCATCGGTTTACCTGTTCACTGGACCAACTTGCAGCACAATGATTGACATCACACACTTCAAGGTATGCTGTCCCTCCAAGGTTTGACTCAGATCAATTAACTACATATCCTAAACTATAGTGTTGCATTATTAGTCATTTAGTTAATGATTTGTGTCAGTACCAACCCTCTATTATAATGTGTGGTTGCTACAGGAATTGCTAATTTAATTTGTTTTTTGCAATGCATCTTCCATTGTAATTTGGAGTTGCCATTTAACCTTAATCTAGGTCACCTGTTTGCTCCCTTCCATGTTTTCTCAACTGTAAAACCCCTCTCATTCTTCATCTCCTGTTAAACCAACACCCTCTTCACTTCAACACCACCCACGCTAACTGTGTCTTCTCTGGTTAAGAGTCAAATAGCAAGTGAACAGGGTCAGTCCTACCAGTTCAGAGAAACCCGGCACTATTATTTCATGTTAATCATAGAAATCATCTTTATGTTTATAATCCATATTTATAATCAAAAAAGTGGAGACCAATTGGTCTATTGGTTCAAAAGGCAAAGAACAGTGATACAAACAGGTTGCGTGAAATTGGGGTGCATACAACTTTGAGGTCACTGAACCTCGAGTAACAATACAAACAGTAAACAAAAGACAGAGCCTGCTTTTGTGTCAGGGCCACAACAGGGGTCAAGAGCAAATAAAACAATATGGGTACAAATTACTGACAAAGTTTACACAGGTAATCAGTGTGCAAGTACACTGAGGTGAATCATAAAAAAGAGTCTACACAGTTGTGTTTCGGCCCTGTCAGGCTAGAATGTGTGCCTCTCTTAGAAGGGCCTTCATCAGCATGAGCAAACTTGAACGATGGAATGTTCTGGGCCAAAGCTGGCTGTGAGACAAAACATAAGGTTTGTGTCAGTCCTTAGGTTTGGGGGAATAGGTAGGGAAAAGCAACACGTGTTGGTTATTAGTATTTTAATCACTAAAGAAAATCATACCGTGTTGATCAAGTGATTTGGTACGGTGTTCGGAATGAGTAGGAAGACCAGGGCAGATGCAGTGGTCTTTCTCGAGATAAATCGTGTTCTCAATTATTGTCATCCAATCTATAATTAAGGACTTGGCTCAGATACCAGTCGAGCATTAAACATTGCAAAATAATTCTCAACATAGGCTTATATTTGTGCATATACGTGCTTAATGGTTGCTTACCTATGCAGGTCACAACGTGTGCCTGGCCGCAGGATAGGAAAAAATAGCTGGATGAGTATAGCTATTAACACGGGGGACTGTGTGGAGTAATGTCTGGTTAGTGCTTAAGAGATGGGCATCAAGCAGGTAGTTGTGTAGTCGATAGCCATGAGCACCCTGTAAAGTACAAGGAAAAAGTGTTGAAACTTCACCGTTTTGCAGCATATCTAGATTGCATCTCTATATGGCATATCTGTATAGAAGACGGGTGAAATACCACGTCCAAACATACAAGGACAGTATGGTAATGGTTAATTTCTTGGGACTCGCATGGTCGCTGTAAATGGCCCCGGTATTGTAAAGACTTTCACGCAGAGTATGTTACCTTCCCCCACTGACCTTGTTTTAGTTTGATGGAGTTTGCTCCATTATTAACTTGGCCATCTCACCCCACCCTCTGCCTTTCTCCCCACTTTGTTCAAATACACTGCTGCTCACATGCTTCAACCAGCTCTCAAAAATGTGTCAGTGATAAATTGCCCATTAATGCTGATATTGCTCTTATGATTATCATTCCTGGTGTATTTAGCAAGATGTGGGCTAATTGATGTTCTTTCTGCTGCACACATTATTTGTCGAATCGATGTTGCATGGTCTGTGGCAAAACATCTTTGCATATATTCACAATGTCTACTCATTGTGATTATTACTGAGTGCCCTCCTCAACCAACAAATATATATGAAAAGTTGAAAAGAGGCCACTTCTATCTAAAAACATGTGTCTATAAATGAAAAATAAAATGATCCATCTAGAGGTCTGCCGTGATTGTTACAGTAATCTGAAATGGCACTGCACTGCTCATATATCCTCCTGAACATGTGCAAAGACCATCTGCACAGTCCACAAGGCTTTCTGGGGCCGGGGCCCGCACTATCTACAATGCCTTATCTCTTCCTTAATACTATCCTTCTAGAGCCCTCCACTCGTCCTCCTCCAACTCTTTGTGGATGAGTCGTTTTTCCAAGCAGAGGTTTGGGGGTAGATCTTTATCCTCTGCAGATGCCTCCCTCTGGGACAGCCTCCCTGTCTCTCGCTGTCTTGAGCCAGAGCACCTTAAATTTTGGAAACTTTTCAAGACTTTCCTCTTCTCTTCTTCTTTCTCTCTCCCTCTCTCCTGCTAACCTCCTCTCTTTTTCTCTCCTGCCTCACTCCTCCATATCTTCCCTAACTCTGTCCACCTTTTTCTAGCTAGTCACCTGGTTTACCTCCAGAGCCTCACAGGTTCCAGGATCCCCCACCAGTCTTTGCACTTGCCTTCTGGCCTCTGCACTATGTTCAGCACTACTGCACTGTCAGCATACGTTCCATGAGAGGGGTAACGTCTCCGCACTTAACCCAGGGCCCTGCTGGACTGGGTGCATTTGCCCCGCCCCCACACCCTGCACTCCCGTCTGTACACTTGCAGGACCTAAATTTAAGTTCAGTCATGCCCCCCCTTTGTCTCCCCTCCCTAGTTTGGTTGCACCTGAAACACATCTTGCACTTGCAGTAGGTGAAATGCTGTCAGGCCTAGTATGCTAGTTACATTTTTGTTAGATCATTCGGATACCTCAAGGCCTAAGAATGACTACTGTATAACCTTTTTCCCTTCCCGCCTAGAAGCACTTTGAAGCACTTCACTTGTGTATAAGTGCTGCACACGTAAACAATTACAATTACAAACAAGAGTGCTATTGAGTGCAACTAAAGGCTTTTGTGTTATACGGTTGTATAGGTGTCATAGTTGGTGCAGTGCATTTTTGGCATGTTACGCTTGGTAAGTGCAAGCTGATCTTCCGGCCCACAGCAATCAATATCTTTCACAGGCTCACACTTGCTGACAAAGGGTCTGACCAATAGGTGAATGACATGCACAAAGCAGGGGATGTGAATTGTCCTTCCCATTGGTAAGACTGTAAGTACATTTGATGTATTCTCTGCATCAGCAAAGTCCAAATGCAAGAGATCAGGCCTTGGATGGTGATTTAAACTTCCCTCTGCCATCTGCTCTGAAGCGATTATATGTCAAGTGGATTTTATTTTGTCCCACAGTCTGTAATCACAGGCCCACTGTTGCCCTAAGCACAATGTACACATCTGTTAGGACCTTGTGAGAGGGGAAGAGGCAGTCAAAAATGTCCAGTGGTGATCAGCATTCTATATAAACCACCAGAATCCAAAGTTAGCCAAAAAAGGTTAGGGTATGAGGTCCATTGCCAATATTACAGCCAGGTTAGCATCAAGCTAACTGTCGGTCATGAAATATTATTATTATTATTATTATTAGTAGTAGTAGTAGGAGTAGTAGTATTACTACTACTATTGTTTTTTTTTCATTTTTTTGTAACTCTTCAGTGTTCAACATAGTTCCTGGGGTTGTGATGTTGATTTTCAATTGCGTTTGGGATCAAATTCGAAATCGCTTATCAAACATGTTTTCTTTTGTGCAGCTTCATGTGCGAGAGGCCATCTAAGTCCTCAAAATGGATTACAGTTTCACAATCGGTTTTATTCTCAACACAGAAGGGGTTAGAGTTGCTCCAAACAAATCCAGGGTCCTGAGTTCGTCACTCTATTCCTTAGTTCAGGACCGCACCCTCGGATGGAAACAGAATCACTCACAATCTTTGGAATATATAAAGTCCTGAACACTTCTTTCTTGGCTCTGTGTTTTTCAAAGTTGTCGCATTCTCCTTGTGGTCTATGAACCAAGGATTGTCATCACCCCTTCATCTCTCCCTCCCTACCTCATCACTTCCTCAGTACTAACCAAGGTCAGCGTTCCCTCCTACATAAAGACTTAGATGTCCCCTAGAAAGGTATCCATTGACTTCACACCCCCTCATCAGCTGCACTGCCAGATGATTGGCATCCACATGTGTTCCTTAAAATAGGAACCTACCTGAAAGAGATATTACTTTCATCTCAGTCGCTCGTTTGCATTACAAAAGAGGATGGACATTTCAAATGGAAGATAGCCAATCAAATGTGGATCTTCACGTTGTAAAATGTATTTTATGCATTGCTAGTACCTGGACATTTCCATGTAGATTGCACCTGTTAATGCGATTGCGCCTAGGAGTGTATAGTGGTCTATGTGATGCGTTCCAAATGCAATCTCTCACTCATGAAAGTAGCTTGTAATCACTCTGCCAGATGTCTTGCAGGAGGATGGATATAACCGACACATTCAAAAAGATATGTACGCATGGCCTCTCGTATAAATAAAACAGGGATTGTTTTATGGTAGTGGGACCCTTAATGAAAGTATGAGTAAATGAGTTGGCTTTATTTGTCGCTGTCCAGATTGCCCCTTCCTTTGGCCGCTTAAACAGTGCTCTGAACTGTCCTCGCATGATAGCCCAACCTGCACTGTATGGTGGCTTGTCCTGTGAATAGGGACAATGGGACCTAAACCAGCCGGATAGGTACACATATGCAGAAGTGGGACCTGGTGCCTTTGGATGTCAAGTGTGTCAACTCGCACAGTGTCAGATTTGTGGACGTTGTGGCATAAGAGTGCCACGGGCAATGAGGAAGAGCACCTTTGCACTACACTCCTCACTGGTCACTCTCTGTGCCTTTGCACTCATTTCCTCAGCTCATTTGAAAACGGAGGCATTAAAGTATCCATGCTCTTAATATACAGCTACGCTTCCAAACCATTGGAGGGATTGGGGTTGCTCTTACTGAGAGGGCCTGATTATTACCCCCGCCCCGCTTTCCATCTTCAGTGCCCATCATGATACTTCCTGCACCTACATGGTCAACAGCATGCCTGAACATTGTCTGCCATCTCTGCTGAGCCTTCCTGCCTCCCCCTTATGCGTCTATTAGTTTGCACCAAATGCTGCAGAGACACCATGACACCAAGCCAAGATCTATATGCTATGAGAACTCTCTGTATGTTAGTTGGTTTTGAGGGTGGAGCTGCCACACCCCCAATTCCTTGTTGCATGACTATATAATAGACAATAGTAGCACTTACCAGTCACCCGTGCCGACTCCTAATTCAGTCCCGAACAGGTTCCTGTGCATCCCCATGGACACCTTTGCTGAGCCATGCTTTTGTGACTCACCTAGTCACCTGTGATTACATTCTTCAAATGCATGGTTGCAATATGAATGCAACTGCACTTGAAGCTATGAGGAATTGGAGGCGATTTTGAGGCAGCTTTTGGAGGCAGCCATGCCGCAAATAGCGGCGTAGTTACCTCCAAAGTCGGAAAGAGGCCCAATGTGTTTCAAAGCGCTTCACGGCAAGGGAGGGAACAAGGGAAAATACAATGACATTCTTACAGGCCATGAACAATACGAATGTGGAATTAAAGACATTTCAGATAGTGCAAGAGCTAAGACACAGATAGGAAGAAAATGGGAAAAAGGCGACTACCGTATTAGGCCTGATGACATTTCTGGTAGAGACGGAGATTAACAAGAGGTGAGGGAGGGGGGAAGAGAAAGGAAGGAGAGGAACAAAACAAGTGACTATCTACTAGGCCTCACAACATTTTAGATAGTGCTGCGAGGGGGGGGGCATTTAAAGGGATTTGTTGCTGTCATACTAGGTCATACTAGGTCCAGGGACAATTCTGATAGAGTAAGTGCATAGAAAAAGTAAAGGAGGGCGGGAAGAGGGAGGGAGAAGGGAGAAGGGAGGTTCTCATCTGAGGCTGTTTCTGGTATATGCTGGTTTGCTACAAGGGAACTGTAAACTGAAGCAAGAACATATTGTGTAATGGCTAAACGATCTTTGCTTGCCTGTTTTCATCTATGTGTACAATGTATCTCATTTTGATATTTTTTTCCTATTCAGCATAAAGACAAGATTGGCACTCAGGAAGAGTCTTAAATGTCAGTCTTTCAAATGGTACTTGGATAATGTTTATCCCGAGTTAAGGTACAGTACATTTTAATGAAAATGTATTATTCTGGAAGATTAGCAATTTGTGTTTTTAAATTATAGTTTAAATTGTATGTTTATTAAAACTCCTCTTAAGCTTATTGTTACAAAGATCCAATAGAAATACCTTGCATGTGAAAACATCTCTGCCATTTAACATCACCGTGTGAATTCTTTTGTTTGTTTTCTCCAACTGTCCGTCACTTATAGCAAATATTCTAGAATTGAAAATAGTTTTGTAAATTAGGCCAGTCCTGCAATATGTTAGGAGAGCTGTTTAGTAAGACAAAGCAGACATAGCAACGAAGAAAAACCAGGCTAGGTTTGAGGGTGGGACGCAGTGTATTTGTGACCCATTGTTTCATCCCTCTTTGCTGAAGACACTGCTCAGTGCAGCTTCCTTTAGCGGGTTAGCAAATGGAGCAATTGCCACCGGCGGAAAAACCCTTGCAGGTGATTCTTCCAAACCACCTTAGAATCTAAAGGATTTGCATCCATTTCCGAGTCAGTATTGTGGTGATAGAGACAAATTGACACGATCAAAGTGAGGCTCTCTGTGCTATTTTCAGGAAAATGTGCTCCCTTGATGGTTCAGTACTGAAAGCTAGCACGAGGAATACGAGGAGTCATGCTTGTGATGATGAGATTGCACGTAATTTATGGCTTTCACGCCCCGGTGGCCGGTACGAGGCCGCCAAACCGAGCAATTACCGCGACCCCCACCCCCATGTTGGGGCGTTAAAGCCATATTATACATGCAATCTCCTCATCATAGGCATGAGACTATTAATCCGGGGTGCAAATTGCTTTCTTATTTCCCCTCGAGAGTTTTGTGCTGCTTGCGCAGCCAATCTCCCTAGCGGGAAACAAATGAAAAAAAGATGCCTGCCCCATAGGAAACATGGACTAAGTCCCTTTTTAATTTCTATGGTGGCAGCAGGAGCGGGAGGTGCGGCAGACTGGTCTCACAGGTAAATCCGGAGGGAGGGAGGGGGCAGGAGAGAGATTTTGTTTGATTTGGGGGAGTTGAGAGTGGTGGGGAGGCAACAGGGAGAAGGTCCCTGTTGCTTCCCCACATGAAGAAAAAAAAAGATGCCTCGCGGTGAACGGCCCCAGGTTGCTGGAACAGCGGGCAGAGAATGTATATACGCACCCGCTGTTCCATCCACTTGATTGGCTAATGGCCCTGCAAATAGAAAATACGTGTGCATTTGCTAAACCCCCTATAGATGCCATATGTACAAGGTTTCACTTTTGTATGTAAAAATATTACGAAAAAAATAACACCAAGTAAAATTGAGGAGGTGATAATCAAGATTTAAAATCGTATTTGCCAGATTTTGCCTTTGGAACAGTGATATCTTTGCCCACACACACACACACGCATGTTTGTTGTTTTAACTGCCTGATTCGCATGATTTCTATATAAACTTATTCTGGCAAACACGGATTCAAACATTTTTAAATGCACCGGTTTGTGATTTGTCTCACAAGGGATGGGTTGCAGGCAGTGTGACATGGCTTTTAGGGGAGCACTTATCATAGCACACAGACGTTTTGCAACATGGGTCTATTCGTAGCGTGCAGGCTCCCGAATCACACACGTTTGATGTGGGGGTATGGCAGTCTAAGTGACTAGCAAATATGCATCGGTTACCCACAATTCCAGGAGCTGTGAACTAGAAAAAAAATACCAGGGCCTAAAACACAACATACCAATGTGTTTTTCCTGGTGGAAAGAGAAGTTAGTGACTTGCAGGAGAAATACACATAACATATTCTTTGTTTGTGTTGATGCAGAAAATCACATCATTTAGTGTTCGAAATACAGAGATAATAAAATATATATATTGGGGGGACAACAAAACATCAGATAGACTTGAGTACCTTGAGAGATACATACTAAACATGTTTTTAAGCAATCACAGTGACTCGCTGAAGAGCGATCTGATTGCATTCAGTGAAAAAAACATAGTGGGGGTCATTACGAGTTTGGAGGTAGCCATGGCGGTATTAGCACCATGGCTGGCTCCAAACTCGGGTCCGGGTACAGTCTGACAGAATGGGGACTTACCGGGTCTTTCCGACCTTAGAGGTAAATCCTCATTCTGTAGACTAATCCACATTCCCATTTGAGCCCCCATAGGGGGAATGGGTAAGGCGCTAATTACGGGCCCGCAAATAGCGGGCCCGTTATTAGCGCCCTGGTCCCTTAGCGGGACCCGCAAAGGATGTGACCACACGTCCTTTGCGGGTCCCGCTAAGGGACCTCGGAATTCGGCGGTAAGGGTTTAACGGCATCAGCATCATTACCGGTGACCGTTAACCCTTACCGCCCAACTCAGAATGAGGGGGAACTATATGTCAGGGAACATATAGTTAAAGTCAGTTGAGGGGGCATAATGTCACAGTTGCCCTTACAGAAAGACTAAAGAAGTGTATGTTCATGGCTTAATTTGATTCCAAATAGACAGTATATGGAAAAGTCTTGGGTTAGTTAAACTAGGTTGGTCCCTACCGTTCTCTCAACCTTCCCTTCTGTAGTCAGCAAAAGTATGTTGAACGCCTCGTTCAGCACTGTCTAGGCAAGTCATTCAGAATAGAGCCGTAGGTACAAAGGTGCTTCAGCCTGGACAGGGGACAGTGGGGGATGGGCTGGTGTGTTGACTTAATCTGGTGTAGAAAGGGAAGTAATGGCTTTGAGATGCAATATATTATGGTATGGTATGGTATGGTATTGTTTATTTATAAAGCGCCTATACACAGGGAAGTGTTTCAAAGTGCTCAAGGATGGTGGAAACATAGGGGAAAAACATCAGAGTGCTTGAAATTCTGAGATGATGAAAGTCTGCACAGGAAGAGTAAGTGCGTAAAATACATTTAACAGTTTGAGATACAGCAATTAGGCCTTACGGCGATTCTGCAGTTTTAGCAGTGCAATTAAGGGATGAAGACAAGGGAGAACAGATCTTCAGGCACAGTGCGTACGGATCATGCAAGTGCACAGATGGTCACAGGGAGGTGGCGGTCCAAGTTCACCCGGTTGGTGGAGACTGGGGTAAGTGCAGTGAGAGCTTGTTTCTCAAATGCAGAGAGTGTGGCTGGGGGTGCGGCCTTGAGGCATGTGCAAAAGAGGAGTGTCGGGGGTGCCAGATACCAACAATAACGTTCTCACTTCCTCACACTTTATGCAGTCAAATAATTATGGCCAAGACAGAAATGGATTGAAACATGTTTTGGACTATAAATACCATTAGACCTCGCTAGCTAGAAAACCACAGACCTATTGCCTAGGGCAAGATTAAAACACATCTTTTTGAACTACACTTATCCCATCCTCCCAAGGAGGACAAAAACCATACACAGAGAGTGAGACACAAACCCATGGCAGAGATCAATCGGAGCAAGTGATGAATGCATCTGTTTCTAGTCTACATGCACACAGTCTTCTTCAAAATTATGTAGAAGATCTGAAAGTTCTTTCAGAAGACTTTTGGGCTGTATACGGCATATTACAGCCCTTGATATGATATGATATGATATGATATATGATATGATATGGCATTTATAACGCGCCTATACACAAGTGTTGCAAGGCGCGGCGAGGCAAGGAGGGGGAAAGAGAGGGAGGACAAAGACAACGATCTTACTAAGCCAAATGACATTGGGGGTCATTACGACCCTGGTGCTAAGGGGTTAACAGCGCCGTAAAAGGCTGCAGCGCCGTTAACCCCTTAGCGCCTAATTACGAGGTCCCTTTGCGGGACCGACCTTAATGGCTGGTCTGGACCAGCCTTTAAAGTAGGGACCCGCAAAGGGACCTTAGAGGTAATTACGGTACCGCAATTTGCGGTACCGTAATTACCGCCTTCCCCAGTCCCATTGAGCCCTATGGGGCAAAAATGGGAATGGGGAAGGGCCAATGTTCAATGGGGAGTTACCGCTCCGCCAACCTTGGAATGGGGTGGTGATTCCCGATTGAACATTGGCGGACTCATTACAACACCGGCAGCAACCATGGTGCTAATAGCGCCATGGGTTAGCGCCATGGGTTACCGCCAGTGGTGTAATGAGGGCCATTGAGATCGTGCAGGCCCAAGTTGCCATTTAGAGAACTTTCACATAGTACACCGAATTGACCTGAACCCCATAGATGCACATAGACCAACCCACAATGCCAATATCGTGTGTGGAATGTCTGTATGCAGGGCAAGCGATGGTTGCTTCTCACCCCATACAATCTGCTCTTGCAAATTCTGTGCCAAAGCAAGTCTGGAAGCAATGAGGTTTTCATCATATCCGCAGTGCCATATGATGCATTATCATACACTGACTTCAGTATTTCAGATGAAAACATAAATTATTGCTTGTGCCGGTCGGATTTGGACTAGAAGTATGGGTTTGGCGTTTGTTGGACTTGACACTGACGGCTGCAGCAATTATGACGATGAAGCATCACAACTGAGGCAAGTTCATGATGTCGTAGACCTTATAAGTAGACCTCTTTTTACAGACTATTCAAACCTCTAGGAGAGCTGATGTCTCAACCTATTTGAAGGTTGTCACGAGAAGCAGGGACACCCCCCTCCCAAAGCAACATTCAGTAGCTCTTTGCAAAGAAGATACCCACCCCCAACTCTACCAAAGCAGTCACGCTCACTCCAAACTGTGTTAGTGCTCATCTAGAGCAGTTTCTTAAAAGATCTTTAGCTCATTAGCTTTCCCAGAGGTGACAATCCATTTCTCCATATGGCTGCATGTTTCATGCTTTCCCACTTGCACAGAGTGCAGGTTCAAAGCATCCCATGCGTTCTTCTCTTGTTCCGTTAGCCAGGCTACTCACCAGCATACATTCGAGGAGAACTGTACCTGTATGCAGGAACAGATGCCAACACCTCCTTCATCAGATGGAGGCTGGGACGTTCAGCCAACACTCCACGCTCAGTCCCTGGCTATCTTGGAAGGGCTCTTGGATATTCTTTGCTGTCCCTGTGATGCAGTTCCTAATCCTGTGGCAGTCATCCAGAATAGCCAGAGGTGCATAGAAGCCTCTTAACACTGCTAGTGGCTGCTTCAGAGGCTTGTGTTTCTTGGGCATGGGGGTGCCACAGTTAAGAACAACACGCCACCAACACATGTAGTTTCCATCTGAAAGTTGTTCTCAATGTGTTGTTCTCAATGTGTTGTTCTCAATGTGTACCTTCCAGAAATCATCCCCACCTCTCTGGCACCTGCGAGAGATTCTACTGCATGGCACCCTGTTCACCTGCAGTGACATCACAGACTTCAAGCAAATCGACATGTAGATGAATTCCAGGAGGTTTGCAGGAGACCATACATCAGGCTGAGAAAGCTTGGCCATGCTTGCTTCCAACCAACACAATTTAAACTAAAATAGAATGGGACAATTAGAGAAAAGTATAAAAAAGGAAAAGGAAAAGAGAAAAAACACTGTTCACCTCTCAATTTTCAATAACCAGTTGAAGAGTTCAGAATTAATTTTAAAATGGAATCTGAGCACTGGCATTATCCTGGGATCGCTGAACTTTCAAAGAATATGGGCGGTGACCCTGCTGTTACTCAAATGTTTGACACACTTCTGAAAAGGAAAAGATCGTTTATAGATACGGTGAGAAGGCACGTGAAAATCGCGAAGCTTAAAAGGAATGGAAATATAGAATGGCAAATTATAGAAATACTAGAAGGATAATATTGAACATTAGTTAAGTTAAAAAGAAATCATCTTGTAATTAGCCATTTAAATTAATTATATGTTACTTAACCCCTGCCCCGCTCATCTCTACTCTATCTGAGTAGAAATTTTACATTTTTTATTTTTTTATGGAAATTACAGGGAAATCAGGGAATTTTTGGCACAAAAATACCTTCCAGATTATTAGCATTGATTTACATAAAGGAGGACCACTGTCCTCAACAATGGGTGAGGGATGTTGATATAAAACCAGATGATGCAGCAGAGGTTGAAACATAAACCTGGGGCAAGAATAGTAGAGTGTGATATAGGAATGGGATAGTGGAGGAAGTGCAGAATTTAGGATGATGGAGCGAGGATTAAGTGATGTGGGGATGAAATGGAGAGGAAGGAGGATAGGAAAACAGGGAGCTGTGGTGGTGAATGCAATGAAAGTGGTCCTTCAGAAATGAGGAGAGCTAAAAGGTTGGATTTAAATAGCGGTAGAGTCAGAGTTGTACGGAGAGGGAGGGGAAGAGCATTCCATAGTATGGGATGGAGGAGAGGGAGAGAGCAGAATGAGAGGGAGGGCAAAGAGCATGAGCGGTGGCAAGTAGGTGAGTCAAGGATAATCATAGCTATCAAGGGAGAGAGGAGGGAGTTAGATGGGCTGATAGGTAGAGATGGACAGGTCTGTGTGTTCTTTTGTAGATGATGAGAATTAGTTCATATTTTGCCCTCTGTCTCATAGATAACCAGCATGCCTGACGATGGGTGGGGATGTGAAGGTGAAACAGGAAAGGTTGAAGAGTGTATGGACACCAAAGCTGAGAACTTTGTAGAGAGGTGAAAAAGCATAATTGAGAAGGCCATAGAGGAGACTTGTGCAGTAGTCAGAACGAGCGAGTACTAAAGAGGAGTGTTAGGGCTTACCAGTGTTGAAGGGGAGGAAGATGTGTTATTTTTCTGTGGTTGAAGATTAAGTCTGGCCACAGTGGCAGATATAAAGATGAAGAGTTAGACGTTGTGAGATAGGTTGAAGATAACACCAAGGGTGTGAGCAGAAGCAGAGTAGGGAAGGTTGTCAGGAGAGAGGGAGAGGAAGAGATAGCCTGTTTGGTTGGGAAGCAGAGAACTTCAGTCTTAGTGGAGTTGAACATGAGCAAGTGAGATACCTTCCAGTATTTGATGGCTAAGTGACTGCTCAAAATGTGTGACAATGGCTCGTCAGATAAGGAGGGAAAGGAGAAGAAGATCTGATTGTCATTGATGAAATGTAGTAGGAGATCAATGTGCCAAGAGCAGAGGTATAGAGAGAGAAGATTAGCGGACCCATGAATGACCCTTGGTGAACACCAACAGTAACGGGGGTGATTGGGAAGGCAAGGATGTTTGATGACATCTGGAAGTGTCTGGGGATGATATATGAAACAAGCAAAGTGAGGGCCCTGTCCCCGATATCTAGGAGAGATAGGGCTGAGAGAAGGTCAGAATGGTTGATAATATTGAAGGCAGAAGAGAGGTGGAGAAGACTACGAATAGATGAATGGTTAGCATGATGAGTGGAAGAGATGTAGTTTCTGACATTGAGAAAAGCTGTATCAGAAATTGCAGAGATCGGAAGGCAGATTGAATAGGATACCAGAGGTTGTGTCTCTCAAGGGACTCGGGGAGTTGGTTTAAAACTATACACTCTCGGACTTTGAATTAGTGAGGTAGAAGAGAAACAGGCCAAAAGTTGGCAGAACAGTTAGGTTTCCTAAGAATAGGGATGACAGTAGCTGACTTGTATGATGATGGAAAAGTGGCACTGTCACAAGAGGTTTTGCAGAGGGAAGAGAGATATAGAGCAACACTAGGACCTATGAGTTTCACTATGTGTGAGGTGGAGGGTCGATGGGGGCAAATGAAGGGTTAGCCCTGAGGAGACGGAAAGAATCTCAACCAGGATAGTGGGGGGGGGGGGGAGAAGACATTGTCGCAGGAGAAGAGTGTATAGGTTGTGGAGAAAGTGATCAGGTGTGGGGCATAGAAGCTAATTTGCAAGGGTATTTTGAAAGTTGTACATTTTATAAGTAAAATAGAGAGCAAGCTTATTAGCAGAAAGGAAATACGAAATGGAGGAGGGTTTAGGAGGTGAGAGAATTGGGTTGAGTGATTTTTATAGGTACCTAGGCTGAGAGGATTGAGACGAAATGGGAAAGAGATAGAATTCATGATTGGCAGAGTTGAGAGCACAGCAGTAGTTTAGTCAGGTAGAGATGAAGATCCAAGAAGTGTTTAGATCTTTGCCAGAGGCAAAGATGTTTTCTCATTGTTGTTTTAATGATGTAGATGGAAGGTGTAATCTAAGGTCATCAAGGGGAAGGTTTAGGAGTGAATTAAGTAAGAGGGAAGTGATAGGAGATGAAAGTACTGAGAGCAGAGTTCAAATTAGTAAAGTCTTCATTAGTGAACCCAACAGTGAATTTTGCACTGTAGGCGAGAGAGTGGTGTAGGTCAAAGAGGTAGATAGGGTATTTGGAGGAGGAAAACCTCTGCTTGGTGATGGAAGTGGTAGGTTGAGGATGAGGGGTGCAAGTAGGAGTGGAGATTAAGGAAAAGACGATGGAATAATCAGAGGGAGAAGGAGTGATGGAGATAATAGAGGCAGACAGGAGATTAGAATAAGGTTAAGGGAGTTACCATTTGAATGGGTGGGCAGAGAGTGGACAGAAGAGAATGAGAGGAAATCTGAGGTTAAAATAAGTATTGTTACAAGCAGAATATGAATTCCAAAGGGCAATATAAAGATTGGGAGGTTGAAACATACTGATGTCGAGTCTGAGAAGTACAGAGGCACTGGGGGCAAATGCAAGAAGAGGAAAAGTGATGAAAGTTAGGATAATAGGTTTTGTGAATAGAGAGAGTAGGTGAACGAGTAGAGGGGAGACATTGAGGAAACAAGATCATAGGGATGGGAAGAGAGCTGAAATGGTTTTGAGCAGAAGAGAATCAAGAAAGAAGTTGAAGAGAAAGGAAGAGGTAGTAAGATCTGTGCATGGAGAAAGGGGCCTGATCAATTATGTAGTTGTTAGTCACAAGCAAGTAGCAGGACAGAGCAAAGCACTAGCTCATTGGTGAAGCGGCAAAGAGACTGGAGGAAAGTCTGACGGTTGGCCCATAGGTGTACACCCTTTGCTGTGTTGCCTGGGGCTGGGTCGCCCCAAAGCAAAGAGTCAGGTTGCAGTTTTCAGGTCAGAGGTCACACGAGCAGCCCGTAAATCAACCCTGGATGCATTTTACAGGTACCCTGACCTCTTCAGGCATCCTCAGCCAGATGGAACGCCAGATGGGCCCACTTAAAGCCCCTTCTAGGAATGGATAGACCTTTCACAGATGGCGGTTTTGAGGTCCGAGGTCACCTTAGCTGCCTGTACATGGACCCTGAATGCTTCTTGTAGGTCCCTCTACCTCGGCAGGCATCCTCAGGCAGATGGAATGAGTGCCAGTTGCAGCCTCTTCTGGGGAAAGAAAACAAAGATGGTGGTTTAAACAACATAAACAAGGTTTTAAAGAGGGGAACAAATGAAGAGATAGGAAAAAATAAGAGCGAGAACTGTATATTCAGTACTTAATTTAGTAATTTAGTAATTAGGGTGGTAAAAACATCATACAATTATGAAGGTAATATCCTCTCGGGCAAACGGGTGGGAAGGAGAGATAACTTTAGACATCAACAATAACATAGTAACCTATCCAATGTAAAGCTATCCATAAGTAGGAAGCGCCTTTGCTCTAGTTGGGAGGAGTTATGATGCTGGTGCCCTGTTACCTAGTGCCTATTGCCCTGTTACCTAGTGGGCCTCTAGTTATGTGCCCAATATAGATAAAGTATTGCTAGTTGAAGCAAAAGTGTATTTTCCTTCTGATAAATAAAATGTTCATGTTATCACAGTATGTTTGATCTGTGACCACAGTTAGGATTATGTTGGATGCACCAAATTAATAAGATCACTCAGTATTTTGTATTCATTCATTCAACTGTATTACAGAGTGCTAGGTGCCGCGGGTTCTATGTCTGTGTCTTAAGATGATTGGGGAAGTAAAACATGTTATCACATTTTTAACATGTATATCGTGTTTTCATCGGCCAATCTGTGAGGTATACCAACCAGTATAAACCACAGACCTTTCACTTTCCAGCCCTACCAATAATGCGGAGTGTACCCGCAGAAATGTCCTCATAACTGTGAAAGCTGGTTGTTACGCTGTCAACAGGCCTGTGCCTACAACCAATTCCCAATAATTACACATATGGATTTAATTACTCAGATCTGTTCACACCCATTTAAATTTAAATAAAAAAAGTGGAGTGGGCTTAACCTACAGGAAGTATAGGATCCTAGCTTGCCTGTTCTTCTGGCATATAAAGGAGTTGGTTGCCTGCCCTTTTGCAGCTTTCTTCTTTTTGAAAACAGAAACAGCATTGAGGTTTATAATAGCTTAATAGACTCAGACAGTAGGCCCTAGTGGGTGTTATAGTTTCTCGTTGCTCATGTATTAACCCTTTCTGCACTCAGATATTTAACTCAACACCCTTAAGGCCTGCTACAGCCCTTCGAGTTGGTCTAATAAAAATAATTATTACATTATTTAATTAATTATTTTTGATAGAAAATCAGAAAGTCTGTAATAAAGGCTCCATTCATTCATTCGTCCATGCTTCTCGTTTGTTCTTCTCAGTGTTTCCAGCTCTCTACTCAGTCATCAGCCTTTGAGTTGAGAGTTTAAATACATGTAAGCGCCTAGATTCCACTCTTTCCATTGTTATGTACACACTTAGCAGTTGAGGCTTCCATTGTTCCCCTGCACAAGCTCTAACAGTATTAGTACCCTTACCATTGGGCTCCATAGTATGCTCAGTGACCTCCACCCTCAATGGAGACACCCTTGCATTTGGGTCAATACCACTAACTTCTACAAAACAGTGCACCTCCTAGCGTGGGATGTAATGCTTCAATAATATAAAATATCACAGTTATACATAGTGATTCTCGTTGGAGTACATAGTCCTTCCTGCTGCATCCTTCTCAGTTCTAAGCCCATTAGAAACAATGGATATTATTACCAAATTCATCGGTACTCTATTTATAATTCTTGGAAGGGCGAAGAACTGAGTTGACCCTATTGATCTTTGGACAGAAGACTGCAGGCTGCACACACATCATTTAAGGGAGTGTTTAATTCACAGAGCTACCTCATGAGATCAATGCAGAGGTAGAAAGCTGCAGTTAAGATACGTTTGTGAAAACTAGACAGACTCTTTAAAGAATGGCCTAGCAAGGCTGGACTGTCCAACAACTACATCAATTTTCAGATAAAGTTGAATTACACTTATTTGTATATCTCACTTAATGCCGGAGGCCCACAACCCATGCTGTTCCGCATTGTCTTTTTTTCAAGACAAGTGTGTTACCCCTCAGCTTTCCTCAAAGCTCCAGGACTTATCCAACAGTAATAATTGAGTCATAATGAACATATGTTTGGCATTGCATAGTATACCTCACACTACTATTCCTTTTGTTACTATATTTTCACAAATTCCTCATGATTTACAGATGATAGTTTTCATATTTATTCAGATCTGGCACAACACATTTATTTATTTTATTTTCAAATGTGTTCATTTATTATTGTTCAGCTAAACATGTCAAATTGAATGTGCCATTAATAGCAGGATTAACTACATTACATAATAAACAGTAACAATTTTACTTTTATAAAGTTAACTTAACAAACATTTAACTGTCTCCTGGTTTCGGTATCATTACTCAGTCTCTTGGTGTGCAGCTGGATGGGGTATCGGGAGAGAGGGGAGTCCCGGGATTCTGGGCATCTGTTCAAGTCTCTGCGGGCCTCCACTGAGGGGTGTTGTGTTCCTGCAATTCAGTATGATCCAGTCTGTATTTGTTCATGGGGGTTTATCGTCTGAGGGGTAAAGTATGCTTCTATTTATGTCTTTCCATGCCTCTAGGTTTGCGTTTGACTCATCAGTTGACCTGGTAACGCTATCTTCCCATGCTCTTGTTTCTGCATTGACCCATCTTTCCAGTTCGTTGCGCCATGCATCATAGTTTCTGGCACAACGCATTTATGTGACCTTTTTTTATCATAGCTCATTTCCCACATGTCGTTTATGGATAGTTCCTGGTAATTTGTCTATTTGAACGAAATAAGCAATGTTAAAAAAAAAAAAATCCTATTTTAGAACTAATTAAATTAGGCAGTGTTGGTTCTTAAATGCACATCGGAAGGTGAAGTTAATCAAAGATTATGCCTCACAGAGGAAGACTTCAGTTTAAATGTGCCATGTGTTTGGGTACATTTAATCATTATTTGTGCTGTTCACTGAGATGCAGCATTTTATAAAAACAAACCTGCAAAAGTTCCATCAAATAATTCATTCTGTAGGAACCTCCGACAGTTGTCTGCTGTTGAAATATTTGGTAATATGTTGGCATGTTCACCAATTGGCAATGCCCTGGACTATTTTTCCCTTGTATACTATTCCACCTCCAATTCAGGGACAAGAAACAGGCTGAATTTATAGTTAAAACTCAAATATATTTAAGTCAAAGAACCATAACCCATAATTGCTTTACCGCTTATTGGCCAATATACTTAAACTATCTTCAGTTAACACTCACATAACATGTGTTTCTTTATATTCAATCAGCAAGTTTAGAACATGCTGTTTTCTCCAGTATCAACAACATGTATTGATAGGAGAGAAAGGGTGCATGTCTATCAACGCTATTCTCATTCAATATGAATCAATCCCCCCCATGTATAATGGCGATGACGGTTATTGGTATATGCATGCAATTTGAATGTGTTTCTTCTACTTTTGTAGATTTAAGTTAGGAAAGCATTAACTCAGAATGCACAGGATATTGGTTCACTCACCCAATATATAAACATGTTTTATGAATGTATAATACAAGCATGAATACCCATCCCACTTCATTTCGTGAATTGGTCACCCATCTGAAGGAGCCCTTTTCGTACTGTTTAATATCAAGAGAGAGCAGAGGATGTATTTATATTGGCATCATCTGCCAGGGTAATGAAATTAGGTTGGGTAAACTCCCTGTGAACTCCCCATTCACCTTTTAAATATCTGACTTTCATAGGTTGCAATGTATCAAGCAATTCTCTATATAGGTTATGACAAGTGCCACTGATTTACAGCCTTGAATGTTTGCCTTTACCTGTGAATACCGTTTGGATTCAGTTTATTTGAGATGTCATTTAAAACATGCTACACTTTCAGCTCTAGGAAGTGTCTGTGTTTTACACTGCACTTCAAAGCGAAAGCATGTTTCTTCTTATTTAAATGTAATCTCTCTCAGCTTGCGTACAGTTAAAGCAGAATATAACACACTAGTGATACTATTCTTATTCTGTTAATGATAGTTTATCATCCCATGTGCTCTGTGCAAAGAAAAATTATATCTTTTCCACAAGAACTCAAATCTAATTTGGTTTTAAATATAGTGAGAAAGTACTGTTGCATTTCACACAACAATATGGAATATTCTATTTTGAATGAGTGTCCCCTAGTGGAAACCATCTCCCCAGTTCCCCACTAATCCAGGGACATAGTAGAGGAATCGTCGTAGGGGACTTATCTAGTTACATATGGGGGGATTATAAAATTCACTTTGAAATTATTCTTTAAGGTGCTGGGTCAGGATGATGGACCCTTATGAGTTTTCAAAAAACTCCCATTCGCCCTCTCCTCCCATTAGCCCTGTCATGGATAGTGTAACACATTTTTCCATTTGTTTCTAGGTTATATGGTTGTGGATTTATAAACCCAAATCATTTTTAAGGCGTACGTTTTGTTGATTCAAGTATACCATTAAATTCTTGCAACAGAGAGCGAGCCTTAAGTTTCACGTCTTAGAATTGTGAAACCCTCAGCCAGCAGGCCTTTCAGTGAATGTCTAACCTGGATCTGCTGACAAGGGACTTCTTTGTTTGAGTTTCTCTTAGGCCAACCATCTGGTGGACTTTATGGGTTTTCCAGGTTCAAAGGTGACACTCTTAATGCATTAATTTGCATTTGAAACCAGGTCAATTTTTCACAGGCTGATCATCCTATGAACAATCCTGATCCTTATGATCCTGAACAATTTTAGAATATGTATTTTCATGGTAACAGACAATATATCGTTCAACTCTGAAGAAAGACTACTGGGGGACTTAAATCCACCCAAGGCTGAGTTGAACAACAGTTTCACTTAGTCAGGTTAGGAAGAAAACAGCAAAACAAACATTTGCCAAAGGAAATTATTTAAGGAAATTTGTGAAAATCATTAATTTCTTATATATTAAAAAAATATTGTATTCCCTATTTTAAAATATCACATATACAAAATCTTATATAAACACCAACGTCAATGGACTTTGTTCAGTTGGACTCCTCTAGATAGCCAATTCTCCCCATCATCTCTGGAGTCCTGCAGGGTTCCATCCTCTCCCACTAATCTTCAATCTATACATGGATCCCCTGGGAGCCCGGCTAGCCACACACAACATCCACATCCACCAATACACTGATAACACACAGATATACCTCAAGATCAACTCCATCAAGGACATCCACAGGCTCACAACTTTACTTTTACTGAGCCAGTCTTGGATGTCCAGTGCGTACTTTAAGATCAACCCCTCCAAGACCGAATTCCTACTCCTCACCAACAACAGTGAACACTCAGTCATAAAGACCTGGCTGTCAACCATGACCCTGAGGACTACACAACTGAGCTCACCTCGTGCACCAAGTCCTTTGTGTTCCCCATTGTCAAACACCTCTCCTTCAAGACACACATAGCTAATAAAACTCATACAGCTTGGTATCAGCTCTCCTGTTGAAAGTCAAGCCCTTCCTGCTTGCAGACATCTTTAGATCCATGGCTCAAGCACTGGTACTATTCCAGCTGGATTGGGGCAATTTCCTGTTCAACGGCCTCCCATCTCCCTCCCTTGTGCTGCTGAGAAGTGTCCTACACGCAGCTGCACACCTCATCAAGGGTCTACACAGATACAACCATATTACCCCGGCCCTCATCGACCTTCATTTGCACCCACTGCACAGAAGAATTATCTATAATATCCTGCTGCGTCATCTATAAGGCAGTCGCCCTCAAGTCATCCAGCTACCTCACTGAAACACTCAGCATCTTCAGCAGACAGTACACCACCAGAAGACAGGACATGTGTAGACTTGGAATCTGCTGCTGCAAAAAGGAAAGGACCATAAAACAAGCCTTCTCTGCCTACACCCCAAGACTATGGAACCTCCTCCCTGTTAACATCAGGCTCGCCCCCATGCTCCTACAATTCAGAAAAGAACTCATGACCCACCTCTTCAAGGAGTCTCTAATCCTCAACAGCGGCCATCCCATCACACCTGTGCCTCCTCACTATATGTCATCCACTTCTCTCCTCCCTACGACCCTTTACAACTGCACACCTCCTCTGTGCGCCTCTGTATCCTACCCCCCCTCTGTATATCTCTTCTATCGTTACCTCTGAAAAGTGTTTTGGTATGCATCTGTAATGTTGTATACCCCTGTAGAATGCTCTGTTGCTTCTGGAAGCTAGGTTTGTGCACAATAAATACCATAATAACAATAACAATAACCACAGTATTTTACATGCATTCATAAAAATGTCTGTGTCATATTTTAAATACATGTATATGCATATTTATTCCACAAAACGACTGCAACGGAAAACATCATGGTAATTTGGGATCACAACACAATGTAAACCACAGAACTGTGGTTATAGTTGTCATTGGATCCAAATTAAAACAAAAGCTTGTTTATTGGAAACAAATGAAATTTCACAGCACCTGCAGCTTAATCATAGTTTAGTTAACATTGAAAACAGACTTTTATTTATACAAAGAACAAAATGTTAATGAAGATAAAAACAGGTCTACACTTAGTTAACAATTATAGCATGTATATTCATTATTTGAAGTGCATAGTGCTCTAGATTGCATTTAGGTTATTTCATGTCTTAATAGTCATATAGGTCTTCATTGATTCAACACTCCAAACATTCAATACATGTGGTTGCAGAGCAAGTCTGTAAGACTCTATGGCTAATTAAGAATTTTGCTTTATTCAATTAACATTTCCTAAAAACTCACATCAAATGCAAGTGACAGCTGACGTTGATGTGAGTTTTAAGGTGATCGAATAAACGTAGAATTTTCATACAAATTGTTCAAAGAGCTTATGAGTTTTACAGTTCATGCATCACACAATTAACATCTCCTAATACTCATATAAAAGGCAAGTCACAGCTGACTTTGATGCCACTTTTAAAGTGATAGAATAAATGTAAACCTTTCACATAACTGTAGCAAGAGAAGAATGAGTTTCACAGTGTGTACAATACCCAGTTTACATCTGTATAACACATAAAAGACAGGAATGATTGTACTACCTATGATACATGTGCCCACCACAAACACAATTACAACAAAAACTCGCCACATATTGTTGCAAAACACACTCTAATGACACACATTCCTATGACACATGCTCCTGCTGCATGTGCTCCTATGACATGTGCTGCTGTGACAAGTGTTCCTATACCACTCACTCTTAAGATACATGTCCCTATTACACATACATCTACTACACACGCATCCACTACACATAACAGGTGGATGTACAACAGGAGATCTCACATTCACTTATGACAAATGCACCTATGAAGCATGTACCTATCAGAGATGTACCTATTGAAAGATTAAAGAATATCGAGGCTTAATACCACATAATAGAAATATGCCAGTCAAAGGTAAAATTGACTATTTATTAACAGGCAGCTGTCTGGCTCTCAACACCCTGCAATGGGTGCAAGCAGACACTGTGAGATGAGAAAGAGCTGGACATTTCAAAAACACAAGTATTTATACAAGTTTTCCACAATCCCAGACACATCGTCCAGCCCCTCTTTGTGTAATACATTTACCTAGGGTTCATAGCCATTCCCCATAACTAATTAATGTTTAAACATCCTTACATAGTTCATCGTTTTCCCTTAAATATTTCATGTTTTCCAAACATAAGAAACAAAGGTAACATTCCTTATTTTGCTCACTTATGTTTGTCTATCATTTGTTCTTGAGTTTAAAGTCAGCTTAGTTTCAAGGAGAGAAAACAAAGATTTCTGCAAGAAGAGCACGTTCAACTATTCATAATTCTACTTTGTTGTTTGAACAGAAGAGGCACTATTGTAACAGATGGTATCTAAATTACTGATTAGTAAGGCTTGTGTTTAACTCCAAGGTTTCCCAGTGTAGGACAAACAATCCACTTTAGCAGCTTCAACATTCTTATCTACTTTGACATCATGAAAACAGTACAAAGTTCATTTTGCTCTGCTGGAGCTGAAAACACAATTCTGGGATAGAAAGCAAGACGCAATCAAAATGGCAGATAACTCAAAATGGTGGCGTAGTCAGCCTGTTTCAGGTTCATTCAATACAATTTATATCTCAATGCGAATGTGCTTAGGCCAATGTATAATATCAGGCGGTATTCATGCAAAATATACTTTTACACTATGACAAGTGCACCTGAGATACACTCCCACCACATACACATTTATGACACACTTACGACACACTCAGAAATGACACACATTCCTTGGACACTTGCTCCTACAACATGCACAGCTGGAGGCACGTCCCCTTCTACTGCCTCCTGATTGGCCCCTGCCCTCCTCAAATGCTGAGACCCGACCTAGCCGTGAGGCGAAGCCGGGTCCGCGCATTTAAGGGCAGCGCTTAAGGGCTCCTTCCTGTCTTTTCCCTGTCCTTTCCATGGACTTGCCTGCAGCCTACCCCCCTGGTCACCCAGCGTTCTTGGCAACACCATATTGCAGAGTCACGGCACAAAGGTAAGGTGTGCAAGCACCCCCGCTTACCCCTCCTGTTCCTGTTCCGCCTCCCTCCTCAGAACCTACCGAATAACCCAGCACCGTTGTGATCTTGACTTTTGCAGCACAAACGTGACTTTTCACTGCCCTCCATCACCAGTTGACTCTTGTTTCGGCCTCTCTACCTGTCAGTGGACCCTTACCCTCAGTGCCACTACAATCACTCGCGTTGTGGGGATATCTTATCTTGCATGCCATCTTCTACAGTCTCTAATTCCACCGCAGTGGAATATTGTATCTTAACACTGTTAATATTGCTTGTAGTGATCTTTGCACTAATTCTGTTACCACACATCTGCCGTCCATTGCTTTGGGGGACTCACCTTAACCTCATTCATGTTTCCCCCTTCCTCTAAACAAACGCACTGCATTTGCTTGCTCCATCATCTATGCATGTTCCTGTGTTGCATTCACTGTTTTTTTAACTGTTTAAACCCACCTTGATTGCCTACTTCTGCATACTTGTGCCCTGTACACCTGCTCTGACCCTTCCACCCTCCTCTACTTCCTACTCTCACTTGCTTGCATCTCCCCCCTCCTCTTGGGACTTAAACTCTTCCTCGAGTTCTTTCCTCCTTGCACTTACTCCTATCATCTGTTCTTGACCGATGATATCAGCTTGTCTGTCCCCCCCTCCTACCCTTTGTACTCCTTCCCCCCCCCTGCTTCTAAATTTACCTGATGAATTTGGCTCAGCAGTTGTCTCGTTCCTCCTCACCGCCTCTATCCCTGCCCTCCCCTCCCAACCCTCCTCCTCTTGTATTCCTCCTGCACTGCGTAAATTGTCGTCAGACATAGTAATGTTACTGCTTGCTTTGTTCTCCTTCTCCATTCCCTCATACCCTACGTGTTTTTTGGCACTTGCACTATCAGAAATGTCGTCAGGCCTATTATGGTAGTTATTTTTCCACATTCTATATTGCTCAAGGACTTTACTGAATGTACTGTATTTCCCATGTTCCCTCCCTCCTTGAAGCGCTTTGAAACACTTCTGTGTATAGGCGCTATATAAATAAACAATCATATCATATCATATCATTACACACATAATTGCTACACATAACATATAGTCATATGATAATTACTCCCATATGCACCTAGGACACATGCACCTATGACAAATGCACACATGACTTCACCTATGACACATGAACCTATGATATGTGCTCTTATGACACATGCTCCTACCACATAGGCTACTACCACACACACACTCCTACATCACACACTTACCACACATGCTTACAACATACACTCAAATAATACACACTCTTATGACACATGCTGCTATGACATACGCTGCTATATCATTCACTCCTACAACATACAGTCCTATAATACATTTTGCTATGACATGTGCACCTACTACACACATGCCTACTGCTCATAACATGTGCACATACGACACATGCTCTTATGACACATCTTCCAACCACATACCTACTTCTGTGACACATGCTCCTAACACATGCACTTACGATGCATACTTACCAAACACTCTTACGAGACACACTTTGATGACACGCACTCCTACGACATGTGCTCCTAAGACATATGAACCTAATGCACGTCTTTAATACACATAGTATTGTGTATGTCATTGTTAATCCCTTCTCTTATAATATGTATGTGTTCATTGGCTTTGCAACAGGAACACTAGCCACTCTAGATGTTCTTACAATGACATCAGACCACCCATGTACATGCTCCCCCAATAGTTTTCTTTTGGGCCCACTAGGGGAACGCGTCCTTCGGCCATGTCCACTATACATATCTTTCAGGCTAACTAGCCAGTGCCTTTGGCTATTCTCAGATGATGTGTTGGAAACCAAGGTCAAGGAGGAGGTGGCAATATCACCAGAAGGAGGTAACTTTGGCGTATTATACTGACACAGCAAACAATGAAGAAAAACATCATGAGAAGGAGAAAGCAGAAAAGATTCCAGTGGATCCGCTACAGAGGAGACTGGAGAGATAGCATAATGAAAAGAAAGGCTAGGATACAAACATCGTATGGTCATCTATTTAGTAAGTGCAGAAATGTTCCAATGGGTCCAGTTAGCCCTTTGCAGCACTAGACAGGAGGATGCGGAACAAAGTGGGGGCAAGGAACTTACTGTGATGAAACCAATGGTGTCATCACTTCTTTCCCAGTGGCAACCTCTTCCCATGTGGGCAGGGGACGGCAGCCTCTACCTGATCCTGACCCTGGGGGTGGTTATATGAGGGAGGATCAAATGGGGAGAAGCAGCCTTTGGGGAAATGCCTGATATCATCGAACGAGACATGGTACCCCCTTTTTCTTTTGGGGATACTCCCTTCATTCCCCATGCCTTAATTGCATATTGTCATACCTCCCCTCATGCCCCTACGCAGGGTACTGAAAACCCGCTCATAGGATCTCTGCATACAAGTCATAAATAACTGACTTGCCTTTCAAGACTACTAAGAACACTGTCCCAGACTCTGCATTATTTCATTAAGAACTGACTTGCCTTTCAAGATCACTGAGACCACTGTCCCAGACTCTGCATAATAGTTATCAAGAACTGACTTCTATTTTCATAAATGCAAACGTACTATGAGGATAATGATTAACTGAGCAATGCAGATCACTGAAGGCCAAGAGCACAAGCTGCACTCTAGTTGTTGCAGGAACATGACTGATGCTGGAAGATTTAAACCAGTGAACCAGCTGACACTCAGTTGCTGGCTGGAGAACTTAAGTCTTCTCCTTATTGATTTAGGGACTGTAGCGCTGTTATCAGATCAGTGAAGCCGACCAGGTCATTCAGGAGGATGAGGGAAGCTGTCAGAAGGCTACAGTATGCTGTGAGGATGCCGAAGCAGGAGAAGGGTTCCCAAGCATCCATAGGCACCGTAAAGCCACTTCTACACACCACGAAGCCTGGAGGGACACTGAGCAGGTAAACAGAGCATCATGAAACACAGAAGCTGCAGCACAGAGGTTGCAGAAGGGAGAGGAATGCCAAAAAGCCACTGCACGCATTCCACAGGAGAACCTGCATGCTTCGCCAAGAAACAGTGAGTCTACCCAGGGGAACCCGGGTCACCGGGGCACATTGGCAAGCATGCCAAAAGCACATAACATAGAATGCAATATATAAGAAACAAAAGTGTGACTGAATGTCATTTGCAAAGTGCATATAGAAGGGAAGCCCAGGACAAAGAATATATTGGGCAGATTCAAGTCATGAGAGGAAAGCCGTGGCAAGGAAATATACCAGACAGCCTCAAGCCGCAATAGAAAAGCCCTGGCTAAAGAATATACCAGGCATTTTTAAGCCATACGAGAAAGCCCTGGGATTATACCAGGCAGTTGCAAGTGTGTTCACATAAGAACGCCCTGAGAGCAGAGCATACCAGACAGTTGCAAGCCAGTTCATACAAGAAAGTCCTAGTAGGAGAGTACACCAAGCAGTTGCATGTTTGTTCATATAAGAAAACCCTGACAGTAGAGTATAGCAGGTGGATGCAAGTACAAGCGTGTTCATGGGCGAAAGCCTTAATAGGGAAAAGAACCAGGCAAGGACAAGTTGAACAAGTGTGTGTGAAATATCTCATTTAATGAAATCCTGAGAAGAATACATCCGGGCTAGACAAGGATGTGTTAAAGCATATTGAAAGGAGTAGAAACCTGACAGTACACCAGGTATCCTATCAAGATACAAACTAACAGCCAAGTTGTTTTGTTTACCAGTTATGTTGTTGAACAAGAGAAACGTAAAGAAAGAACTTATATTCTTGGAAATCTGAAACAGAGTGAAGAGAAATCCAAGGGACGGGAACCACCCTCTGGAACAAGGAACTGTATCCTCCTCAATCTTTTGTGTTTGAGTTACACATTTCCTTTTGAACATGTGTGCACTTCTCAAGGCTAAACACATAGGCCCTCATTACGACCCTGGCGGATTTTTTCCGCCATCGGCGGACTTTTCCGCCATGGCGCAAAGTCCCATTACGCCATGGCGGATGGCGGACTTACCGCCCCATTCCGAGGTTGGCGGGGCGGTAAGTCCCCATTGACCCATTTACCCTTCCCCATTCCCATTTCGGCCCCATAGGGCTCAATGGGAGTGGGGAAGGTGTTAATTACGCCACCGTACACTACGGTGGCGTAATTAACACCGAGGTCCCATAGCGCCATGGATTTTTACGCCCGCAAAAAGCGGGCGGAAAAGTGACCATGGCGCTCTGGGAACTCGTAGTTGGCGGTAAGGGGTCGGCGCAGCTAACGCTGGCGTAAACCCCTTACCGCCAGGGTCGTAATGAGGCCCATAGTACTTTGGAGACAGGATGTTTTCTTAAGATATTCTGACAACTGACAGCCCATTAGTTTTGTTCGCGGTAGGGAAATACCTCTAAGTGTAGATACAGAGAGACATTTCCCAACACCTTTATCTTTTGTCAATAAAGGTTTGTGGGCAAAACCCTAACCCTCTGTGTCCGTGTCTCATTCCTGGTTCCTCATATTACTGTGACCTATACCGGTGGGAAAAAACAAAAAGGACAAAGAATAACAGGCCTAATTAGAGCCTACATGCCACATCCAGGTTTCCCTGTCCGCTTCATTCTCTGACCATCTGCAGGTCAAGCATGTAATGCTGATAAGGGTGAAATAACCTCTTTTTGAAGTCTTCAAACTGGAAAACTTGTTTCTGAACCCAGGAAGGCATAAATACTGACACCTCACAAAAGAGATCAACAGGGGGATTCTAGGGAGGAAGAGCGCCAACCCCATTAAGTAGAGAGCCATCCTCACCATTGGGTTTCTTTTTTGTTCTGTTTGGGACGATCACCCTTTCATTTGAACTGCACTATCATGTAAACAATTCCCTAATGAATGAAGTTAACAGTCTTGGCATCCTTCCTGTTCCCAGTTGGAAACTTGTGGCTTTCCCATTAATGTTCATGGTGTCTTCACTTAGGACTGCAATACACCTGTAACCAAATTAGGCATCGTATCACCTAGGTAACACATTTTAATGTTGGATAGCATCCTTATCTGGTGTCAGCTACATGAGAGTAGGTGGAGAAGAGGAATTTCTGATACACTTCCCCCCTTTTTTGTGCAGTTTCTCAATTTCCTTGGCTGTAGGTGGCCTGAATGTCTTCCCCTTCTGCCCCAGATAAACTAGGGCTCAACCTCTGTCATTGTCACCAGGTTAGGTTACAACAGCTGTGCACATAACACAGTATTTAAAAAAAAGGTATTGAGATGCCCAAGGCTTTGCTGATAGTGAGGTTGAAGGCTTTAACGTCTCCTAAAGGATTCTGACATCTCCAGCGCGTCCAATCCCTGTTAAGGCAGCCCATAAACTGTTTACCACCTTCCAACCCAAAGTATTGTTTTGGAGAGAAACACCTTAACTCAATCTCCAGATCCATCTGGGCCTGCTTGCAAATGACTGTGTTTTGCTCTCCCTTGGGAAAAAAAGCAAAACACACTGAAAAAAACAACTTAACTATCCATTCAGTGCCCGGGTCCACAACTGGCTTCGTCTGCCCAGCATACAAATTAATGAGCACAGCTTTCTATAATGGCCATCTACACCTTTGTGAGATTAACCATGGTTGCAGTTTTTTTAAAATATATTTCTATGAGGAATTCAAGTGCCTGGAAGCATCGAAGCACTTGTTAACTTTGCAAGCACAGATTCTAATGTTTAAGTAAGTGCGCTGCGTGTGTGTTAGATTGTGAATCATCCTGAGATGGGATGATTGCCTCCCTCCTACTACAACAGTTTAGGGATTTTGACTCACTTACCTAGTCCCCAGTTGCAGGTTATTAACGTGAACACCTGTCGGAGTCCTGAAATAGACATTTCTTACCCATGCCATACTTCCCCATTAGAAAATTAGCAACAACTGGAAGCTCTTTAGGAACTCTGACTTTCTCTATGTGAATTCTTCTTGCCAGTGGTAAAATATAGTCTTTTTCAACACTCTCATCAAATACCTTGTTACTCTACGTATAGCAGCAGCTCCTTCTTGATGATTTCAGCTGGAGCTTAAGACCACTGCATTGAAATTAGCAAAACATGTACAAGAGACAGTCCATCTCCAAAGTACCTGCATGTTTTAACATTCTCAGAACATAACTGTTGTTTGAAATCTGGCATGGATGACACAAAGTAGAATTCTGGTTATGTGATGTACGAGTGGAGGCTTGGAGGGTATGGCGATTTATATATCCTGCTTTGGAGATATCCCCATCTCTTGATGCTTTTCATAAACAATAACATAGGCAGCTATTTTAGATGAGGATAATGATGATTTATGAGTATCGACATGAAAACCATCACCAGTGGAACTTGCAGTGATAATGGTATATCACTGGCATTATTTGGAGTTTCCACAAGATCTCTCGGTCTTATTGTTAGCCAGAAATCAGGCATGAGTCTATTTAAGAGATTTGCGAAATTGAACATGCATTGTTGGATCAAGAACAGGCACAGACTATCTATAGGTATTTAAGTTGACAAATCAGAGCTTGTGAATGCCTGGAGAGTGTGTGTGGGCTGATGAAAAGCCCACCTAACTTCCTGACACCCTGTGGGCATATGGTTAGCTATTAGAGGGCAGAACGTGGTTGCTCCAAAATTTGAGATGCCGAGAGAGACAGAGAGCTTATTTTCTAGCCAGTGAGAGCATATGTTGTGTATTCTTTTCACATTTCAATCATTGTAGTGGTCATTTTATTGTGCACTGTGCCTGTTTTGAGAAGTTCCTTAATATCTGACTGGCTCCTCTTTTTATAAAACCTTGGAGACTCGCTTTCTGGTAGTTTGCTTTTTGGCTCCCAGTCTTTTCTCCACAAAAGAAATACAAATAGTAAAAAGAAAACATTTGTGAAAAGCCTTTCTTCAGAATGTCATGACTGGTTTTTGGGTGCCCCTTCCCCTGAATATCCTCTTTGCACTTTTATGGTCCCCTGTATTCATTTTAATTATGTGTCCGTACACCACTGTAGAAATGGAAAAAAAGAGATCCACAGTAAACTCCTTTGCACTGGTAGAAACCCACTGTGGAAATGCTTTCCATAGTGGCCCCCAACCCCACATTTATTTTCACACCTCTTTGGGAGCATGTACTCTTCTGGTTAAGAGGGTTAGCATCAGGAGCTTGAACAGGAGGAGGCAGACTTTGAGGGTGAGTAGTATCGGGAAGCAGAACCAGAGAAGGCAGACATGGGGCGTAACAGGACGTGGAACACAAAGCTGCAGAAATTGAAGGGCAGCAGGAGATGGACGATGAGACAGAGATTAAGGTGCAAGGGCAACCTGATGAGGAGGTACTTACAGTGGTAGAACAGGAGAATGCAGATGAGCGGCAGGAGGAGGCGTATTAATATGCAGCATATTCCAACGTATTAGAAGCATATGCCATCCACTATCACCCCTGCTATGAATGGTAAGCTACTCCACTGTTGCAAAGGAAGTATTTGCCAGAAAATCAGGAGAGGCAGGACATTCTCCACCAGGTGGTAAAACACGGTGGCATGACTAAGAGGCCCAACCATGGCTATTGGCACCAAATGGAGCTATTACGCCTGTGCTGTCTTGGTTGGGTCCCCTGCATACAGGAACAGGGGTTGCCATTGAAGGCAGCACATGCCTAATAGCTGCAGTTGGTGACACTGACTGTGGTTGGGCCTCTTACTCATGTCCGCATATTCTACAATATGGTGTAGAATGGCCCACATCTCCAGATACTGCATAAAGGAACGGACAGCATGATTGCCCATTCCAACATGCAGGTACACATTGCCTGCATGATGAAAGGCATTCAACTGGGAGAGCCTCTCTCCCCAGACTGCCTTTCAGGCTGCTCCTGAGGCTCATCTGCCTTCCCATCTCCCTTTCACCTTCCACTAAATAGAGCAGGGGGGTGAAGACTAGGTATCATTCCCTATTTTCACATGAACCCCACATGTTCCTATCGCTCCTCACTCTCATCCTAGCACCCTACATTGTTCAACCCTATTTAACCTCTTCATCATTCAGCCACACCTTGCATCATCTCACTTCCACTGTGTGCCCCTTCCCCACCATTGGAACTTCCCCGACATCAAAAACACAACCAACATATTATATTTCAATTTAACTCTCCAACTATATCACCTACCCCTGGAAGAGGATCCCAAGTTATCCCAGAACAGTTTTGCCACCATATATCCACTCTCCCTGAATTATACTTTCTATAAACATCTTCTTAAAAACACTTCTTTCTTTACCTTTTGGTTGGTTCTATTACCAGTGCACGTCCTACCTTCCACCCACCAACACCAGGGAGAATCTGTGTGAAACATTTCTGATGGGTCTGTCCTTTGTAGCAGGTGGAATCCAAAAACGTCTCATCTCATGTTGAGGGTTTCGGAGAGCAGGAACTACACAAACAAATCTCATGTTGATGGAAAGTGGCCCTGGTAAAAAGTTGCTCTTCCCTAAACTACTGGTATATTAAATTAGCAGGAACAGGGCCAGGGAGAAATACATAAGAACAGAAGAGAAAGTAGCAGAAACACTTATGGCATGTCTTTGTGATATTACTGTCACACATCAGCCACACCAGCAGCCAAGTGCTAGCGCTATCCATTTTACAACCACAAACCAGACTAAAAAACGTCACTCTAATTGTGAATTAATGTCTTCAGGAGGACAACATGTATACATCTTCAGAGCTATTGCAAAGGCTGGCTTTGTATCTTGGTCATCGCATGTCTCTGTTGTCCTGGTCCATTTAATTGAATGCTAGTTATTCAAATAGATCAATGTCAGCCTTCACCTGCAATCAAATTCATTGTCTCTGGCAGCTTTAACGCCTCAATAAGATTATTTAATTGCAGGGGTACATCTTAAGAAATCTGTTGTAATTTTCTGGAGTGTTGCTGGCCTGTAGGACCACTTACTGAACCAATACCATAGTGGAGAACAAGAAGAAATCCAAATTATGGATAACTGCATCCCCTGCACACTTTCAAAACGTCCAAAGGCCTAGGGGAGTTCATCAAAAGGTTTTCAACAATGTAATTTAGTGTCTCTTAAAGTTCAAAGTTCAAATGTGTAAGAATTAAAAAAGAGGAGAAATTCCAAGGGTCGTTTTCTTTAGATGAAGATGGTCTTCTCTTTTTTTATTGATTTTTTCTAGTTGCCTAACGCTTTTCGAGATTCTTGAAAGTGTGCACGGGACGCAGTTATCCATAATTTGGATTTCTTCTTGTTCTCAATTGTATCCCGGCCTAGATACCAAGGCTGAGTCCCTCTCCCCTGCACCTTAAGTACTACTTACCGACTTTAAAAATGTATAATATCAATGCCTTATTGAATTTTGATTGACATTTGGTGTACTAGTGTACTTTGGTGTTCCAATACCATAGTGAGCCATAATCCCTACTCCTGTGAACTGTTGATGGTCCATTGCAGATTATTTAAGACACTAAGAGAAACAAGTCTGGAGTCACTAGATTCTCAGACCACAAGAGTGTAGAGAAGCAGATGACATCATCTGTAGTACCCGCCCCTCACCTCTGTCATACTGGAAAAAAAGCAGGACGACTATGTGCATCATCCCAATACTGCATCGGAGATATGAGAGACGTTATGCACTCAAACAACCGTATCGAATGTACCCTTGCACTGATGTGGTGGAAGAATAGCTGCATACACCACTAGACATAGAAGAGCTGTCGATGAAAACTGAAAAGGGTAAAGTGATGTCATAAAGAGAAGACAAAAGGATGCACAGAAACGATAACCAGATACTTCAATGAAAATGCAATCGAAGTAGTACAAGTAATCGAATATAAAGAGATGAAGAAATCATCTGGGTTGAGAGGAGGAGTCAGATGAAACTCAACACATGTACATATGAAAACACGCAAGGTTGATGCAATATATTGAAACTTGCTGTTGTAGAAACTGTAATGTAAGTAAAGCTGCCATGATGAAAATGAACGTTGGAGCGTGTGGAAACTACCTCAGAAACTCAACAAGTCTGCAGAGCTGGAGAAACAGCTTTGTATGAGGAACAAAGAATATCTGTTTTGCTGAGACTAGGATAGGTTATGAGCCAAGGACACATTTCTCTGAGATTAAGTAGAGGCAAAAACCTCTGCAAGTGCCAAGTATTGAACAATCAAGGATGCAAAGAGCATATATAAGTCTCTGATGGTCAAGGGCAGTGGTCGAAGTGTATGAATAGAAGTAGTGGAGCTATGTTCCCTGCTGGCCTGGCCCTGCTCCCCACAAGCCCCATTGCCACAACCCCTCCCACACACAATACACCCCTCAAAACACTTGCACCTGATGTTTAAGGGAACTTTCAGTGCAGTGCACTGAAAGTGAAGGTTTCAACTTCTTCCTACACTTTTATTTTAAAAGAAAACCATTCCGGAACGGTTTCTTTTTAAAATAAAAGTATAGGAGCTGTACAAGGTAATTTAAAAAAGTATAGGAGCACCGCTCCCGACCGCTCCCGCTCACTTCGACCACTGGTCAAGGGTAGTAATAGCACCTAGCATAATTAAATCAAATAGCATTAAATACATGGATGAAATGGACACATTTGTTGTCTACCAACCTGTGGTGCAAGACCAGTAGTATTTATTAAGATCAAGACAAAGATAGCTGTATACCTTTACTCCCTTAAAGGTTCCAGAGAAGAAAAACAGCCAGCAAGGTCAACTACAAACAGGGAGCCTTGGCTTAAGGCCTAACTGATGAGAGATGGTAGGCTAATTGGCCAAAGTGGGAAGTGGTCTGACTTGCCCCCCACACCTGGGTTTCATTTTGCTTACCTGCTGCAAACGAGCTGAATGTCCAAGGCTGGGAGAGTGTGCCAACCAATCATAATGGGCTATGAGCGATATGCTATACAATGTTGCAGATACCAATCTGCTGTTAGTATTTTGCTATAATCTGTATTATACATTTTTCGAGGTTCGATCGAGGCATACCTACCAGAAAAGGGGCAGCAAATGAGGCTATTAATACTTATGCATACTATAGGTATATATGTTCCCCTAACCAATCGGTCCCCTCGCTAGGTCTTACTGTTTGCCACATAGGATGATGTCATAGCTGATGCACATCAAAGTAAAACACCTTTGTGTACTTGAGTAATATCTGAGAGTGAGTGAGCTGCAATTTGTATGCTCACAAGATTTTCCTACTTTATTTGAGCAGACAATAAAGTAGCACTTTGCCATATTTTTTGAGGCTGTTGGGTTATTTGGGTATGAGATCATTTATTATGGTAATTCCATTCTGCGAATAAGAAACGCTCAAAGGTGCTACTGCACAAGAAATGATTTGCTGAGCGGATACAGCCCGCTGCATGGCATCTTAAACTCACTGACTACACTATTGTTTCCAACTCTTGTACATCTTATATTGGATGTCTATGTTCCCCTTGTCTGCAGAGAACTGTGCTGTGTTCCTTGTGTTGGTTGATTTTATGTGAGGGATTTGAAGAATAAACCCTAATTTGCACATTCGATGTACATTAGATACATACATACAATTCACAATCAGTATTCATTGGCATGCCTTTTGGAAAATATAGATGATCATATCTCAATCTTACTTCATTAAAACAACAGAAGCAAAACATATATTTTCAGCTCAAAGAAATGTCCTTATCAATATATGAATAGAGTATGTGCTGAAATGGTTTACTGCATTTTTGTACATACCTCTCAAATCTAGTGTTGCCAAAAGAGGACTTGCCACATTTCTTGAAATTGCATTGTATACGATGTGATTGTATAAGAAGCTGTTGGTTTGCCAGACCAAGTGGAGAGAGTTTTAGAAGCTAAAAGAGGAATGCTGTACATTCAGTAGGTCAATCCCTTCAGAGCCTGACATCATAAACAATTAAAAGAATACGTATCTGAACTTAAATGTGTTAGGAAAGATTTCATATTGTATGTAATGTTCCCTTCATGTGGCAACCCCCAAACTTGTTGCTGCTGTTTTACACCCTGATCTAGACTTTGTCAGAGAAGCGCAGCCTTCCGCCGCACTCCTCTGGGCTTTCGCTCAATTCTTATGGGGAAACTGACATGCCCTTAAAACAGTCAGTACTGGGAGACTTTGTTTCCCTTAGTCCTTTCCTCATGTTGCAGCTTTTGTGCAACATGAAACAAGAGTGCACTGTAACTTATTTTACCGCGCTCTGGAGTCTCTAGTCATTCCAAGGCCCTAGAACCTCTCACTGGACTTATTACGAACTGTGCAAGTGTGTCACGGACAGGACTGGTGGCAGCTATCTTTTCTCTTGTGTTTTGAACCCTTTTTTTTGCCATGTTATCCGCGCTTTCCACGTTTGGCACAAATTAGTGGCCTGGCTCCAAAATGGCCATGCCACAAGGTTCTTTGTCCTGTCCTCTGACCGTGTTGCCCCTTCACCTTCCCCAGGTTAAGCCGACCCAGGTCCGTCCTTATTTGGTCATGCACTTTCCTGCGAAACTCAATGCTTTTGCGGGCTTCTGCATGCCTTGTGTGTGCCTCCAGGATGTGTGCTGGGATGTCTGTTCCCAATACACATCCTGGGTGCCAGAGAGTCTGGAGTGTCCTGAATGCCTGGGACCACCGTGGTCCGTGATAGGTCCACGTATGGTGTGAGTGTTTGTGAGCAGATCTCCCATTGGGTCCTCTCCGTTTTGGCGCGAAGGGAACTTTGGATAAGAGGAGGCTGAAAACACCACTACCATGTTGATCTCCTGAGTGCACACCGAACAAGGGATAAGGAGCCAAGTATCCTGCAACAAGAAGCTGAGTCGAGGAACCGCTGGTGACCCGCTGAAGGTTTGGCACCCTGAGCCGCTGTCGTCCTGCGAGACCCCTCTGCATCTGATCCTCCTAGAAGGTCTGCAAAGGTGCTTCTACCAATTGGAATAGTGGGATCAACTATTCCCGGCACCTTCATCAAACCCTGCAAGTAAGCCTCTTCGAAAGTGTCCCTGGGCCAACCAGTTGGCTGACCAGCTTACGCAGGATGCTTTGCTCTGTCACAGCCGCCGTTTCGGGGAAGCCCTCGAAACTTGGTCTACTGCTTGCTCTGCATCCATGGCATCCTCACACCGAATTTCGTACACTTGGCCTTTCCAGGTCTGAAGTGAGACGAGTGCGCCCGGACCAGAGTAAACGGGGTTGCTGTGTTGCCTTGCTGCGGTAACAACCTGTGCACGTGCGCTGCATTTGCGTCGGGGGCCAGTGAGTAGTCCATACCCCAACCGGTGGCCCCTCGCGCAGGAGCCTGTTTCTTTTCTACCGCTGTTGCGAAATAGTGACTCTGGGCCTCATTACAACTCAGGCGTTAAGGGTTAACTAAATGGGAACGTGGAAGGGTAAAATGGGAAATGGGGATTTACCGCCCCAGTCACCTTGGAATGGGGCGGTAAATCCACCATCCACCATGGTGTAAACGTAGTTTCTCTTAGTGTCTTAAAGAATCTGCAATGGACCATCAAACGTAGTTTACACCATGGTGGTAAAGTTGGCGTACTTACCGCCTGGGTCGTAATGACCCATCTATCCCGCACTTTCACCCTGCCTCTGCCCACAAGTGGAGGCCTTGCTTGAGTGGTGGGGACTTGTTCTGCATCGCTTCATTCACTTTCCTGAACTGCCTGAGACCCTTGAAGAGACCCTACTTTATCCATTGGCACCAGCGCGTGCAGGTAGTTTTGAGCATAATGCTCCTCTCTTCATAGGGCACGGACTTCCTCCTAGTTAGATGTATTTCTGATGTCGAACTGGGTCTAATGATTACTTGCACTGCCTGTTTTCCTCCCCATCTAGGTTGTCTACATATTACATGCTCACAACTCCTTAGACCCCTCGGTCTTGTATATATATTGTATTGATTGTGACGTGTTGGTTTACTATAGTATTATTGTGATTCTTTGCTATGGTCGATGTTACAAAGGCCTTGTAATAAATGTGTCTATATTTTTAATATAGCTTTGTGTGCTCATTAAGGTCTTCCAGTCACCCTCACCCCTCTTGGGACTTATACCCTCATTTCGACTCAGGCGTTAAGGGGTTTACGGTGCCGTAAACAGCGCAGACCCTTAACGCCTGATTACAAGGTTCCCTTTGCGGCATGGCTTTTAATGGCTGCTTTTTGCAGCCATTAAAAGCCATGCCGCAAAGGGACCTTGGCGATAATTACGGCACCGTAATTTACGGTGCCGTAATTATCGCCTTTCCCCATTCCCATTATGCCCTATGGGGCAAAAATGGGAATGGGGAAGGGGCCATTGGTGAATGGGGAATTACCGCCCCACTCACCTTGGAATGGGGCGGTAATTCCGCCATCCACCATGGCGGAATTGCAACCTTAGCGGCATGGACCATGGTGCTAATAGCACCATGGTCCTCCGCCAAGGTTGTAATGAGGGCCTTAGTCTTGACCGCCGCCATCGCTACCCTGATTGGTCTGGCTTGTCCAGAGGTTAACCTTTTCCAAGAAACTAGGCTGGCTTTCTGAACCTCTGCCCCTCCAGGTCAGAGTTCAGTAATCCATCTTAACAAATTGGTGTACAGCGGTGGGATAGGACTGAAGGTATCCAGTGTTGCGCACGAGCGAAGGCATTTCCAGTTATTCCTACCAGGACACATAGTGAATTGTCGTAGTATAACTTTTTAAAGGCCATAGTCCTATCTAACAGTATGGAAACAACTACCTTGTTAACTTTAAATGCTTCTAAATCCGAAACATTGAAAAAGATGTGTGCTGAGAGAGGTGTCTCCTCTCAAGGCACCAAAATGGAAATGATCCAAAGAATCATGGTGTGGCAAGAAGCTTAGCTTAGCGCTATAGCTTCAGAGGACAGTGCAGAAGGAGGTGGGGCTGCTCTCACTGGTAGAACTGACAGTTCTGCCACTGCACATGGTCCACAGCGACCATAAGGATAGGGAGGATGAAATGTCCAATGTTTCCTCTGCCAGTGCTGATGGGGAGGCCATACTTGAATTCAAGAAGCAAGAGCTGCTGTTTAGGCAGAAGGAGCTTGATTTCAATATGGCCAAACAAAAAATCGAGCAGGCAGAAAAACAGAAAGACAGGGATTGCCAGTTGGAACTGGCCAAGCTTCAAGTTGCCAATGGATCCAAGGGTCCTGGACATGGGTCTGGGGCCTCCTCTCCTCCAAGGTTTCCAAAAGATCTGCTCAGTGTGTATGAGGAAAAGAATGACATTATGGACTGGCTGAATAAATTTGAGTAAGCATGTGAAGTTCAACAAGTTGACAATGCTGATAAAAATTGCCTGGTTACTTGGCAGACTGCCCCATTCTGGCTGCAGTGCCATTATGGAAATGTCGAAAGCTGAGAGAGCAGATTTTGCAATGTTGAAGCAGACTCTCATTTTAAAGTTTGGAAAGACTCCTGCCCAATACTTAAAAAGATTCAGAGTATTAGAAAAAAGAAGGTGGTACTGGGTATCTTATGTAACTGAATCCTTAAAAAACTTGACTGGCTGGTTCGAAGGTTATAAGGTTTCTACCTTTGAAGGTATGATAAATCTTGTCATGCTGGAACATATTTTTGCATCTTCTTCCCCTAAGCGTAAGCAGCATTTGGCAGATTCAAAGGAGATAGATCCTAAAAAACTTGCCATTGTAGCAGATTTATGGGTGTCACATCGAGTGTCCCATAAGGACAAGGCTCATCCTGGTAAGCAGGAGGAAGGGAACAAGTCCAAAGATAAGGAGGGTGGGGAAACTGATAAATCTTCTTCCAAAAAGGGCCACAAAAAGAAAAATAAGGGTAAGATACAAGAGACCTCACAGGGTAGTGGAGGTCAGCCTCTGAAACCAAACTCTGGTTATAATAAGCCTCCTTATGTAAACAGACCCAATCTTGTTTTGCTTGTGGAGCAACTGACCACGTGAAGGGGGTTCCCAGATGTAAGGTCAAAACCTTGGAGGTCCACTCTGCTAATCTGGTCTTCTCCTCCTACGAGGAAGAAGAGATTACCGGAGCATCCTTCTCCTCAGACTCCTTCCCCAGTGGGAAAGAAGCTGAGCTAGTTTTAGTTTACCTGGGTTCCTGGGAGCCTAAAGTCGCAGAGACTTGCGCTAGGATTCCAGATAAAACTAAGAACTACTTTAAAGACAGTGTGCTCATCAATGGAGTAGATACTCCAGCTCTTAGGGATAGTGGGTGCAGTCGAACTGTAGTGGATTCTACCTTGGTAGACCCAGAGGAAGTTGCCAGAGCAACTATGATGCCCACTAAGTTGGCTGACGGCCCACCTCTCATGTTCCCAGTAATACCTGTAAATCTTACTATCAATGGTACAGCAGTCAGGAATCCAGTGAGCATTCAGAGGAGTGTTGCAAGAAACGTCTTGTTGGGCAATGATCTCAGAGCGTTAGGGCTTGTGGGAGATACTGCTGACAGACCCTGCACAAGGTCTCAAATGAGGGCAGCACTGGCCAAGACCAATGCTCTGCCCCAGCCAAAGGGGAAACCCAAGGCTAAAGGAGTCAAGAAACCAAAACGAGGGAAAGAAAATATTCCCCCTAACTCACCTACCACTGCGGTGGAGGTAGTTGGTCAATCATCCGGACCTGACGAGGAGGTGGTGATGCCTGAAGTATTTGACCCCAATGACCATCCTGAACTAAACGATTTGTTAGTAGAAGGTGGTCCTGACAGGGAAGAATTCAGTAAAGGCCAACGTGAGTGCCCATCTCCGGAAGGCCTAAGGAGACAGGCCTGCTCCCAGCTTGAGGGTGAACCTCCTGGGAAGCATCGGATTTATTGGGAAGGTGGACTCCTATATAGTGAGCCCACAGAGTCTACAGAAGGAGACCATAGGAGGTTGGGGGTTCACCTTGCTGTAAGACCCTTCCTCCTGCAGCTGGTGCATGAAGTGCCCCTTGCTGGTCACCTTGGTAATAAGAGGACCAAGCAAAGGTTATCCATGCACTTCTACTGGCCCTAGATGTGGGTGCAGTAGAAAGTCACTGCAGGAGTTGTGCCTCATGCCAGTTATCTGGTAAGAGTGGTTCAACAATCCAAGCTCCATTGGTACCACTCCCAGTTGTGGGTGTACCATTCCAGAGGGTACGGATCATCATAGTTGGACCCCTTGACCCCCAAACATTCTCAGGCAATAGGTTTATCCTGGTATTGGTCGACCATGCCACCAGATATCCTGAGGCCATCCCATTGAAAACTGTGACTGTCAAGTCAGTCGCACAAGCTTTACTCACCATTTTTACTATGGTTGGCTTCCCTAAAGAAGTTGTGTCTGACAGAGGCAGCAACTTTATGTCGAAGTATATGCAGGCTATGTAGAAGGAATGTGGGGTCACCTACAAGTTTTCTTCCGCATATCACCCCCAGATCAATGGTCTGGTGGAACGGTTTAACAGGACCTTAAAAAGTATGATTGAGGCTCTGGAAGAGCCTCAGAGAAGAAAATGGGATCTTCTTTTACCATGCTTACTGTTTGCCTACAGAGAGGTACCACAAGAGGGTGTTGGCTTCAGCCCCTTCGAACTTATGTTTTGTCACCCTGTGCAGGGACCCTTAGCCATAGTCAAGGAGGGATGGGAGATGCCCACTCCCCCTATTACTACCAACGTAGTAGACTATGTGTGTTAGGGCTCAGCAAAAGGATGGTGCTCCTGATGGGTCTGGCTAGAGATAAGCAAGACAAGCCCTGGTGAAACATTGGTATGACCAGAAAGCTTCCCTCATCAACTTCAAACCTGGTCAGCAAGTCGTGATCATGAATCCCATAAGGCCTAGAGCTTTACAGGATAAGTGGTCAGGCCCTTACACAGTGGTGGAGCCCCTGGGTGAGGTCAACTATTTAGTGGACCTTGGAAGGCCTGGACAGGCTCCAAAAGTGTTTCATGTAAATAGGCTGAAGGCTTTCATCCCAAGAGTTGAAATCGCAGCACTGTTATTGGCTTCAGATGTTGAGGAAGAGGAGTCTGAACCTCTCCCTGACCCGTTTCAAAGCAGTCCTTCAGATAGCTCCTTTGAGGGTGTCCGAGTGCCCCCTCACCTGACTTCTGATCAGCAGGCTGAGGTGAAGAGTTTGCTTAGGCAATTTTCCCCCCTGTTTTCACTGTCCCCTGGTTTGACACCTTGGTGCAAACATAACATAGATATAGGAGACAGTGTATCTACCAAAAGTAGGGGATACAGGATGTTAGACAAAGTATGGTCTTACATTAAGATGGAGGTCAACAAAATGTTATAGCTTGGGGTGATTGAACCCTCCAGTAGTCCTTGGTCCAGCACTGTGGTTTTGGTTTCAAAAGCAGGCACTTCTGAATTGAGGTTCTGCATGGATTACAGGACTCTGAATGCTGTCACCAAGACGGATGCACACCCCTTGCCTCTAACAGATGAGCTGGTGGATACCTTGGGTGCCTCCAAGTACCTCTGCACGTTTGACCTCACTGCAGGCTATTGGCAAATAGCCCTTGCAAAACATGCCAAGGAGAAGGCAGCATTCTCAACCCTGGAAGGTCTTTACCAGTTCAGGGTAATTCCTTTTTTGGTTGAAAAATGCACCTGCCACTTTCCAGAGGCTTGTGAATCATGTGTGGAATGGGTTGGATGAATTCTGTCTTGCATATCTGGACGATATAGCAGTTTTTAGTGCCTCCTGGGAAGACCATGTGAAACACCTTGGGATTGTGTTACAGGCTCTTCAGAAAGCCCACTTGACCATAAAGGCCAGTAAATGCCAGATTGGACAAGGCTCAGTGATTTACCTGGGACATGAGGTAGGTGGAGGGAGGATACAGCCTCTACCCAGTAAAGTACAAGCAGTACAAGACTGGCCTACCCCCCTACACAGACCCAGGTGAGAGCCTTCTTAGGACTCACGGGGTATTACAGAAATATCATGGCAGACTATGGCACCATAGCTGACCCTCTGACTGCTCTCACCTCTCCAAAGAAACTTAAGGAGGTAACTTGGACTGAAGAGTGTGAGAAGGCCTTCAATGGCTTAAAAGACTCCTTGTGGCAGGCCCCTGTCCTCAGTGCCCCTGATTACCAAAAACCTTTTATTGTGCAGACAGATGCCTCTGACACTGGGATAGGAGCTGTACTATCACAAGTAGATGAGAAGGGTAAGGAACACCCTATTGGTTTCGTTAGTCGCCAGTTTAAGGACAGAGAGCTCAAATGGTCCACAGTAGAGAAAGAATGTTTTTCTGTTGTGTGGGCCCTACGGAAGCTGAGGCCCTACCTCTATGGGACCCACTTCACTGTGCAAACTAACCATAAGCCCTTAAAGTGGCTGATGAACATGAAGGGAGAGAATCCAAAGTTGCTTAGGTGGTTCATAAGTCTACAAGGCTTTGACTTCACTATTGAGCATAGACCAGGTGTCCAACATAGCAATGCTGATGAGTTGTCCAGAATGTTTAACCAACCTGAACAAGAAACCCATCAAGGGGTGGATTAGTTCCATGAGTCCTTAGTCTGGGAGGGGCAAGTGTTAGCAATGATTTCATATTGTATGTAATTTTCCGTCCATGTGGCAACCCCCAAACTTGTTTCTGCTGTTTGACACCCTGATCTAGACTCTTTGGTCTCTAGTCATTCCAAAGGCCCTAGAACCTCTCGCTGGACTTATTGTGAACTGTGCAAGTGTGTCACGGACAGGACTGGTGGCAGCTATCGTTTCTCCTGTGTTTTGAACCCTTTTTTCGCCATGTTATCCGCGCTTAACGCGTTTGGCACAAATGAGTGGCCTGGCTCCAAAATGGCCATGCCACGAGGTTCTTTGTCCTGTCCTCTGACCGTCTTGCCCATTCACGTACCCCAGGTTGAGCCGACCCGGGTCCGTCCTTATATGGTCATGCACTTTCCCGCGAAACCCAATGCTTTCGCGGGCATCTGCATGCCTTGTGTGTGCCTCCGGGATGTGGGCTGGGATGTCTGTTCCCAATACACATCCTGGGTGCCAGAGAGTCTGGAGTGTTCTAAATGCCTGGGACCACCGTGGTCCGTGATAGGCCCATGTATGGTGTGAGTGTTTGTGAGCAGATCTCCCATTGGGTCCTCTCCGTTTTAGTGCAAAGGGAACTTTGGATAAAAGGAGGCTGGAAACACCACTACCATGTTGATCTTCTGAGTTCACACCGAACAAGGGATAAGGAGCCAAGTATCCTGCAACAAGAAGCTGAGTCAAGGAACCACTGGTGACCCGCTGAAGGTTTGGCACCCTGAGCCGCTGTCGTCCTGCGAGACCCCTCTGCATCTGATGATCCTAAAAGGTCTGCAAAGGCGCTTCGACTGATTGGAATAGTGGGATCAACTATTCCTGGCACCTTCATCAAAAACTGCAAGTAAGCCTCTTCGGAAGTGTCCCTGGGCCAACCAGTGGGCTGACCAGTTTACGCAGGACGCTTTGCTCTGTCACTGCTGCTGTTATGGGGAAGCCTTCAAAACTTGGTCTACTGCTTGCTCTGCGTCCACGGCAACCTCACACTGAAATTCGTACACTTGGCATTCCCAGGTCTGAAGTGAGACGAGTGCGCCCGGACCAGAGTAAATACGGTTGCTGTGTTGCCCTGCTGCGGTAACAACCTGTGCACGTGCGCTGCATTTGGGACACCCTCAACCCTGTATCCTGCTACACAGAATCGACACAGTGTCGAGACGTCCTGATCATCACAGCTGAACCTGCCAGCAACGTGAACTGAACTGGAGAAGTCTGGGTCTGCCTGTGTCGGGGACCGGTGAATAGTCCATACCCCAACCGGTGGCCCCTCGCGCAGGAGCCTGTTTCTTTTCTACCGCTGTTGTGAAATAGCCACTCTATCCCGCACTCTGACCCTGCCTCTGCCTACAAGTGGAGGCCTTGCTTGAGTAGTGGGGACTTGTTGTGCATCGCTTCATTCACCTTCCTGAACTGCCTGAGACTCTTGAAGAGACCTTACTTTATCCATTGGCACCAGCGCGTGCAGGTACTTTCGAGCATAAGGCTCCTCTGTTCATAGGGTTCGGACTTCCTCCTAGATAGGTTTATTTCTGATGTCGAACTGGGTCTAATGATTACTTGCACTGCCTGTTTTCCTCCCCATCTAGGTGGTCTACATATTACGTGCTCATAACTCCTTAGACCCCTCGGTCTTGTAAATATTTTGTATTGATTGTGACGTGTTGGTTTACTTTAGTATTATTGTGATTCTTTGCTATGGTCGATGTTACAAAGGCCTTTTAATAAATGTGTCTATATTTTTAATATAACACCTGTCTGAAGTAATTTGTAAGTGTCCTTGCTTTGTGTGCTTATTGAGGTCTTTCAGTCAGCCTCACCCCTCTTGAGTCTTAGGGCCTCATCACAAGTTTGGCGTTAACCCTTAAATGCGGCAGTAGCGCTATTACCGCCGCATTTAAGGGTCTGCCAAATCACAGGTTTGTGTATAGTCCCAGCGGATCTCTCTCTTAGGTGGCCAGGGCATGGCCATCGCCTTTGGATCCAGACTCTGGGGGTGGACAAGTGTGGGAGGATTACCTGATTGAGTGGTCTTAGAAGAGTGGGAGTGGGACACCGGATGGTGAGACACGGTATCCTTCTCTTCCCTGTAACACCTTTATCCCATCTTACCCAATGGGATAGTAAGAAAACTCACCCCCCCCTTTCCTGCATGAACACTTTCTCACAGACAGCCCGCTCTGGCAGAAAACAGACTCACACCCGCGCCACGTACATGACCTGTCCCAAAACTATGCTCATGCGAGATCAGGCTATTATTGACACTCACTCATACCTGATTTCCATTACACTTCCCCACACAGATAAAAGGCAGAGCACAAGAGCACACCCTGAGCGAGGCAAAACACATGAAGGTACACATTTTCAAGTTGGAAGTTGAACAAGGGGAGAAAGACGGACAGGCACGAGAGGATCATGAGAGGGGTAACATCCTTGACCTCGTTGACAAGAAGCCATTACTTTCAAGAAACCTTCAAGGCAGGAAATGTAAGACCAGGAAACAAGGCTAAAGAATCCTGCATTGTGTGTCAGAGATATTAAGGGTCCTTCCGCACAACTGGCCAAGGCAGGGAGGAGCATCAGCTGCTGTGTTATCGTCCTTGGCTCCAAGAACAAAGAAACGACAGAGAACAACACAGCCAGTGAGTTGGGGAGACTGGTCTGTGTTAGAGTCAAGGTTGCAAGCGGAAACATTGTAAATTGAGCACTGGAAGGAACATTGTTAAATGCATGTGATGAAAGACGCGAGTGAAGATGAATTGCTGGTGAATATTTGAACATTAGAAGAAAAGATACAATACGGTTGACATAGTGGTCCGGCACTGTGAATGTGCTCAATCAAAGATCTCTGTATGGTATCTTGACCAAAGGAAACAAAAACAGAAAAGCAATGTGAAGTGTAAATTGTGTGAAGTGAATCAAAGTGGTCCTGCAATGGTTTAAGCAAAACCAATTGCACATTCAAAAGTCTTTGATTCTGGTATCGAATGGGGTTCTGAGTCTGGATGAGGAGTATCCATGGTCCAAGCCCGAACGAGGGAGACCAATTTGTGAACATTATAGGAAAGGGGTCTGAGCCCGGAAAAGGGCGAGCCGTGGTCCGAGCACGAAGGAGGGAGACCAATCTTGAACTATTGAAAGGGAAACCTTGACAAAGGAAAGGAACTTTGTTGTTTTGTTTGCTGCAACAGGCCCTTTGCATTGAGAGACATTGGCGGAAAACACTGATGCCTATGTACTGAACTGTTAGGTCGTGGCCAAGAAGGTAGAATGTGTGCGAAGTACACACATGCTGCCTTGTCGTGTACTGAAAACGTGGGGAAGGGAACCCAACTGCTGAACTATCCTGACATATTATTTGTTGAACACTTTTCTTTTGTGTCCATTTTTATCCCACACCATTTTGTATTTAGAAGTAAGGATTGCCAATAGATTTTTACTATAAGCCCTATTATTTTGGCAGACCCCACTAGGACTGTGTTATTATTATTTGATGGTCAGAGCTTGCTCCCATCCTTAGATTTAGGTTTAGACAGGCATGTTACCAATCCATTGAAGTTCAATAAACACCCTTGAACTGTGATCACTTGTGTCTGTCTTCACTGTTTGATACCATGCCTTCCTTACAGTGTGAATTGTTGAGAAAAAGTGTATTTGTAGAACATTTCTTGGGATTTTCAAAGACATGTTAATTCTAATTTGTAAACAAAAATAAAGAAATGCATAACATATCTGTGGATTGGCATACTGATTATTTACAATTTTGAAAAATAAAATGTGTTAAGGTTTGTTTTTGTAGTCCTTAACATTTAGCTCTAAGACCTTGTGATATAGATTGATGTGTCAATCTATACATTAATTCATTCCTTAAAACTGGCAGCTTCTCAATGTGTAAGTCAATGTGTCCCCCTCTCTCTAAGTTGGATTTGAGATTCTCTTTGCGATGGATGGGAAGTCACATGTTTGAATCCTTGACATGCCAATTTACTGATTGAATGGTTCGCTTTAAAAACATTTTTGGTAATACTTGAAAATTAATTATGGGTACAAATCACTGGGAGTCGAAATCTTGATTTAACTAATTGATAGAGTGAGCTCAAAGAGATGAGATCCCAGGAGGATATGTTGTGGGCGGGGAGGATCAGGGAGTTGGTGGAAATTCCCATAGGGCTTACCATGGTCATGGGCAAATAATATGTGGGTAAATAACCAAACAACACGCTCTGTGTCACTTCTCACATACCATCTCTCATTACCTGTTTTCTAATGCAATATCATTGGCTTATAGGGCCACCTAATAACCCAAACTAAAAAAGAACTGGAGACGCTTCACCATGTGTATCACTTTATTTAGCGTTCTCGATCATAGGTGCAAGGGCTATATACTTAATTATTTTTCTTGTATTTATTTTTGTTTGTAACTGTTCACAGAATGTTTACATGTATGTTCATTTCAGCTGAATTGAAATACATTTTATTGACATTACATTAAACCACGTTTTGCAGTCTAAAGTCTTGTCTATTTCTTTGTTTTCTTTTCGTAAATGGATGATTTTTCATGTTTACTAAAGTATAAGCTAAGAAGGAATTAACCGCATTTTATGCAAGTTTATTTCTATTTGAAGTTTCGATGGTGCCCATCAAACAGATTTTGTTCCTTTTTTTTTTAAACGGATTATCCTCTTCAAATGTTTGGATGCATTTTGTTACCCCCAAATCTGAGTATGAAAAAGGTGGATTGGTACAGTTTCAGTATCCATTTGTTATGAATATACTTGTTTTGATCTATTGAATGTCTGTGTTTGGTAAGGATCATCTGCATATCTAAAAACATGTTTATCTAATTGACACATTTCAAGTAACAGTGTTGAATTAACGTGTGTTTTTTTTCCACTCAGAGTACCAGAAGAGACCTTATCCAAATCAGGGATTATAAAACAGAGGCAGAGATGTGTTGAGTCCCAGAAGCTTGCAGATCAAGATTTCCCGGTGTTAACCCTTGTCCCGTGTATTGGCTTAAAAGGGGTTACAACAGAATCTCAGGTAAAGAAATTACATTCTTCTATTTTTAAATTCCATGTTAATAATTAAGAACAATTTAGCATTTTCATGTAGGGCTTCATGCTTCTAAGTGCTTGGATAATTGTTACTAACACATTACGCCTGATTTGCAAAGTGTCTTTTCAATCAGAATGTCGGAGTTGTACAGCATATTATAACTCGATTAAAGGGCATCGGAAGTATGAACGACAGAGTACCAACCCCTGCTGGGATTCACACCTGTGATTGTAGTTTTCACTCGTTCATGAGTGCTTAACCTGCAGATATATGTTACCTGCTCAAAAGTAGGAACATCTCAAGAAAGTCCTCTTGTCAATGGAACAGTCTCCCAGCGCAGGTGTCAGTTATTGGGCCTCATTGCACGGAAGGCGGTAAGAAGGCGGTAAGGGTTAATGGTCACCGGTAATGGTACCGGTGACCGTTAACCCGTACCGCCTTATTACGAGGTCCCTTTGCGGGCAGGTACTTTAACGCCTGCTTTTTGCAAGTGTTAAAAACCAACCCGCAAAGGGACCTCGGTGCTAATTATGGTACCGCAAATTTGCGGTACCATAATTAGCACCTTCCCCATTCCCATTATGCCCTATGGGGCAAAAAGGGGAATGGGGAAGGTCAATGGTGGAAGGGGGAATTACCGCCCCGCCAACCTTGGAATAGGGCGGTAATTCCCCTTTCCACCAAGGCGGTGCCGGTATTATACCGGCATGAACCATGGCGCTAATAGCGCCATGGTTCACCGCCTACCGTGCAATGAGGCCCATTGTGTATATAAATCTGTTAAATATAGTTCTTGTAGTGATGTGTACCAAGACGAAAAGTTGTACATACCATCTTGTAGCATTTGATGTGGCATATGCAGGGAGTTGTGTTGTCTGCATCTGCAGTCATTTTCCATGTACATATGTGGCTGTGCAACACTAACAATCAAGGTGTGCAACATGATTATGTTCTCATGAACAGAAATGATGTCTGATTGGCTGAATGCATCTAAGACCATATATTAATTAAAGGCATGTTTCAGGAGAGATCCCACATGAAATCTAGTTAAGGTTTCTACAGAAACGCAAATCCACATGCATACTTTTGAAAGTGAAATGAAGTTATAACAGAGTGTCAAGTAGTAATGCTTGTGAATATGTCAAGGTAGCACATTTTATCACAATGCACATACACACAGACGGAGTTGATGTATGAAAGATAAGTACCATGATGCCAACCCTGCCCTTTTCCATCCATGCACCTGGAACAGCAGACACCTCAGTGCCACCCCGCTCCATGGAACACTACCATTCTCCCATTCCTTTGTTATGCCTTGTTTAATGTATTTATAGACATGTGGAAAGATGCAGTGGAATTGCAATCACCCTCAAAGAACACATTCTCGCCGCAGTTATGCCGTCAATGATGATCATGGGCTGTGATTCCCTGCTAGTTCACTTCAATGTCACCCGCATAGTCACTAAGTCATTTCTCCAAATGTACCTCTCACCATCCTAGTACCCCCTTTTTGCAGACAGGTTCTCGGACACAATCGCCATCCTAGCCGTGAACCATGAGCCCATCAGAGTACTTGGGGTTTAAACATTCAGCTGAACAAGGCACAAAAACAAAGCAAGTTCTACATTTTTAACTATGAGGAACCTACACCTCTAAAAAAAAGTAATGAATGGAAGAACACACTCAGCAGGCCCCACACTGCATCAACACTTCTGCATGAAGCAACTCACAACTGTGGCCACAGCTGTGCCACTGCCATGGAGTGATGACCTTGCCATTTCTTTCCTCATTAGCACACTGATTTACACCATTCAAACAGAAGCGAGAAGAAGATCTATCAGCACAAGAGCATACAACATCTTTTACCCACAGCATTTAAACAAAGTACTGCTGAATAGAGAAGTAGACCCAGTGTCATTGTACCCCCCAGACCACCCAGAACTGGAACCTAGGTGCCCTGTACGAAGCTGGCACCCCTGAAATATTTCAAGACATTTGATAAAATACAAGAAACCACATGGTACACACAAGAACTGAGGGAGAGAGATTTGACTGAATAGGGAAGTTACAGCAAAAAGAGCAGCACAGTCTTCCTGTGCCAACAGTGGCAGCAGTCTTAAGAACAGGGAACCCCACTGTGCCAAACATGCAATCTGCCCACGGATGTAGGTATTCGACCTTAACATTGTGTATTGGTGGTCGCCTCGTAGCACCCAACAAAACATTACAAAAGTAGTCAACAAGGAGTGTTTGCCGATGTAAGAAGTAATGCCATTTTATTCAGGGCCCCAGACGCAGCTAGGACAGCAAATTCAAACAGAACGCAGAACAGTACTGCATGAAAAGGCGCTGTCAAAGAACCCCATCAAAGTTAAAACTTTTAATCACAGTAAAAGAATTAGCATTTATGATTGTGTGACCTTGATAGAAAAATCCTCCCCACACAGAAATTGTTGGTTCTTCTACTTTGGACTCCTATAGAACTGTGTACATTATGCTGGATCATTAGTTCCATGAACCTTCCCACATCGTCAAGTAAATGTACAGGATGTGTGTCACAGGGCCCCACCTCCGAATTCCCAGAGGGCAGCCCGTAGATTTAACCTGAGGTGCCGAAACAGTGTCCTTATTTGCAAAATAGGCAGTCAATTTCCTTTGGGTGGGTGGGGTGCATGACTTCACATATTCCCTGTTTGGCTTTCTTTGATTTCTGGAATACAAGTTTATTTGTGTTTGCGGGATGCTGACTACGCTCCCGTTTGCCGACTTGGGTTACCACCTCACGAGGGGCATGCTTTGGGTATTTGGATTTGCTCAAGGCTGCACGCCAAGCCACAGCAAATGGATAAATATGGATGTGAATATGACCACAAAAACAGTCAAAAACCTGGGGTCAAAAGATGTTAAGCTAACAAATTCTGGGGCGGGAGACCCCACACCACGTGTGACAAGCAAATATCGAGTACTCCCCCAATTTGTTGGCAGGAGTGGTGGGGGAAAAAAGAAGTGTTGCCCAAGCAGACTGGCGTCTGAGCTGTAAATCAGTCACAAGTGGCAAGAAAAACAAAATCGAGGGACACAACTCCCAGTCCTCTTCACCAAAGGAGCTGTTTCACCATGTGTCTGCCAAACCTCACGAAGCCAAAGAGCGAGACTGACCTGCCAAGCTGCCAATATCTACCAAAAACTGCAATCAATCTGCAAGGGCTCTATGGTGCTCTGCACCTGAACACAGGGTATTTGTCAGCCCCTCCACCAAGATCTGCAGTCACTCGTCTTCTCCCACACGCTCACACCCCATGTCCATGCATTTGTTATGTGTGTGGATTTCACTCTGGTATACTCATTTTATTGCATAGGACAATGCTCCTGTGTAGACACCGTAAGTGTGAGGCATTGGGCCTCATTCCGGTTTTGGAGCTAACCATGGAGTAATTAGCTCCATGGTTGCCTCCGAAACCGTCCCAAATCCGGCATGGTGAATGGAGTAATTACCGGTCCATTCCAGGGTTGGAGGGACCGGTAATTCCCCATTCACCTTTTGCCCTTCCCCATTCCCATTTCTGCCCCATAGGGCTCAATGGGAATGGGGAAGGAGGTAATTACGGCACTGTAAATTACGGTACCGTAATTACCTCCGAAGTACCTTTGCGGGTCCCGTACTTAACTCCTGCTAAAAGCAGGAGGTAAGGAAGGACCTGCAAAGGGACCTTGGAATACAGAGGTAAGGGATTACCGGCATCAGCACCCATACCGGTGCCGGTAATTCCTTACCTCCAACCTCGGAACCCCCATTGTACTTTTTTTATTATGGGGTGGGGTCTCTCACATCTGTTCAGAGAACACAGCGGGCTTTTCTCTAATGGAAAGGAGAGCGATTCCAATTGAGGCTCAAACCACAGAACACTAAGGGATTGAGTACAGCAGCGATCTCAATCCCAGCATGTGCAGAGGAGATTGCTTCTCATGTTATGTGATGTTGACTTATACTGCACACTGTTAACACCACGGAGGTGGTCTCCAATCGCTCACGTTGGTCTGCAAGAAAGTGGACGGAGTGGGTTAGTGAGAACAGAGTGATAGGATAGGCCCAGAAACAGAAGAAACTGCCATTTGTGTGTTGGGTGGTTTGCTGGCGTGCACTGGCTTGTTGTGTCTGTAAGGGTGAGGCCCAATGCCTGGGTTATCTGTTGTATGTGAATGACTGTTATGTTAGGTACGTGTTTTTGTGCTTCATGTGTAGATTGGCTGGTATTTAAGGTTGTGGTTGTGCACACTGGCATGTTATATCCGTAGGGGTAAGCTCTTGTGGCTGGGATTGTTTGCTGTTTGCAAGTGTTACTTATGTTGTGTGTAGTTTGGCGAGCCCTTGGGGCATGTATAGTACTTGTGCAGTGAGTTGGAGGGGAGCAGGAGTGAAGTGGTTAGTACATTCAGTACTCTAAATGTTCTTCTAGGAGGTGTGATAAAAGTGTGATTCTCAGAGCTGCTCAAAACACCATGCAGTGGCTACTATGTGGGATACATAGAAAGTGGTCAAAGGAGGAGGTGTGGCCTAAATCCTGGTAGCTTAGCAACACACCTGGAAGGAGGAGAAGGACTCTTCCTTGCTCTGCACAATTCCAGCATGAAAGGTACAACATTACTTGAGCCATTACTATAAGAACATTCTAACTCTACAAACACCTGACACAGGAAGTGCCGGCATCCTGTATCCTTGGCAACCTTTGTCAGTAACGGATCATAAACGTACATGCCGTGAGTAACGCAGTTATCATTTAGATATTGAAAGGATTTCAGTGTTCAATTTCGTTTCCCCCTTGCCTGCTTTTGATTTGTCAGGTCCCAACCATGTCACCCTGCTGTGCCTTGGCATTGCCCTGACTAAGTGTCCGGAAAACGCAAGGCTTTGACACTGCTGGCGAAACGCCACTGTGGTTCCTTCTCTCCTATGTAGTGATACCAGTTGTGATGAATTTAGACACGCGTACGGTGCCCCGGAGGTCACGCCCCCCCTTTCTGGTGGCACACCAGGTGATCCCCTAGAATTACCTCATTGTAGAACTGGAGCGGATTATAGCTCAAAAAGGTATCGCTGCCTTCGCGTGGCTTGCATCTCGCTGTGCACAATATGCAGACCTCATTTGGCCCCCACGCCTGCTCTTGCGTCAGTCACTCCTACGCTAGTGTACTGTCCGATCATCACCTAAGTCCGGGTGTGACACATCGCTCGCCGACGTCAGAGTGGAGATTGCACTGCCAAATTTCAACAACAATATGTTTTGCATGTATACACCTACAATATGACTATAACAGCTAATGGAAATATTCTAAAAACATGACATTCACTTTACCCTACAATTCCACAGCATTAAATCCCATGGCTGCCTTCTTCGTGTGCTACAATTTGCAGATGAAAAAAACACACTTACAAGTGAGTTGAAAAACAACCTGCACATAGTTTGCACACCGGCAGAATTATTTTTTTTTTATTTTTTTCCTTTACACGTGCAATCATTTAACTGCCAATGAAAATACATGTGGGCTGCCTTTTCACTAACGCCAGTCAGTGCGCTTGTAGATGTGAAAACAGGAAGAGCATATATGCGCGTGTGATTGTCATGTAACCAGATATGTGCGTGTGATTGTCATTGTAATCAGCTATGAATATATGTAACAGCGCCACGATGCCCACAGGCTGATGTGCGCTTTAAACAAATACGAATAAATAAATTAATAAATGAAAGATTCCGTTTGCGCATTTGCAAATGCTCTGATACCCTGCCCGGATTTACGTTCACCTGAGCTGTTCATTTCACATGCATGGTGATTACTTCCTGGGACGTTGTCATTCATACTTTAAAGATCCCATGCAAGCTTGTAGGCATATACACCCAGACACGTCATTTTAGCATACAGTTTGAGCAGGGGATATATTGCACCTGATTCATTTTTTAAATACACGGCAAATAATCTGATATTAAGTTATTGTTCATTATTCGAATGTGTTGGGTATTTTGTAACGCGCCATATCTGTACACGGTACATCAGAGCAGTTTGGAAGAAAAGCATGACATGGATAGGGAGAAGCGGGACTGAGATGGGACGTGGGGGTGGGGGAGTGGCTAGAGCTGCTGCCAAGTCAAGGACCCCAACACGCCATGTTCTATAGCGGGAGAAGTACAAGCATTCAGGAAGTACACATCCTGCGACTCTACCATAGTTATGTCTTGATGAAACTACTTGGTGCACTCAATTTATAACCTCAGAAATCGTATTCACGATTGCAGGACACAATTCCACACCCTTCTGACAATGATACATTAATTAAACAATGATCACAGTGCTTCGAAGAGGGTGTAATGCGGTTATTTTACAGACAGGTTATGACACTACAGTACATAGCAATACTATAGATTATAATACAACTGTTACTACTGTTACTGGCAGTAGTATCAGTGGTGCTGGTGACAGTAGTGCTGTTGCTGATATTAAAAGTACTGACTATTGCACTATCAGTGGTATTCAAACGGTGGGTCGCGACCCCCTAGGGGTCCGCGGGTGCATCCCAGGGGGGCCCTGAGAGCTCAGCATGAAAAAAGATGTTTTTTTTTTTTTTTTTTAGATTGGAAGAAATGGGCAGGGGTGGCCCACATGGGCGGGCTGAAGCATGAAACTGTCTCAGGCAACAATGAAAAAGTGGCCCACAGTTGTAAATGGATATTCATTCCTTTAGTCACAGACTGGGCCTCATTACTACTATGGCGGACCAGTAACAACGGTGCTGGTAAGCTACCGGCACCGTTGCTACCGTTCCGCCATAGTAAGAGTTGTGCTCGTGGGTGCTTGACAGCCCCCGCCAGGTCTGACCTCAGCTCGTCGGATGCACCAGCACCGTTATTAACGGTGCCGGTGCATCCGAGCTCCCCATTCCCATTTGAGCCATATGGGGCTCAAATGGGAATGGGGATCTACCGGCACCTTCGAAAGGGCAATTATCATGTCCGCCTAACTCGGCATGACCTAGTAATTGCCCATTCGCGGGTGCCAGACCCGGATGCAACTCCAGTGGCAGCCGTGCCGGTTTTACCGGCACAGCTACCGCCAGAGTAGTTATGAAGCCCACTGTTTCAATAGTACCCAAAGGGGTGCTTTGTGTTAAAATGTAAGTAAATTGTGATATATTCAGCAACAATGGTCAACATTACTAACTGCATAGTTAAGTAACTCATCAAAATGGTCCACATTGGCCAAAATGGTGGCCCATTTTGATTGGCCCAAACTAGCATTTTACATTTTTGGTACAGGCATTGCCCTATAGGCCTGTCCGAGCCTGGCGGCTCATCCATAATGGCAAGAGGCGCCCACCCAGTGGCCCCTCACCCATTATGGAGGAGCTAAGGAGCCAGCCCAGTGAAACAGTGAGCACTCCCTCAGCTGCTTTATCCAGCTAATGGAGTGCTCCTGGGCTGGCTGAACTGTCAAAGGGAAACACTGTTTCCCTTTGACAGTTCAGTTTAGTTCCCCAGCCGCACATGCTCACTGAGCCATGCAAGTGCTGGGGCGTTTTGCTTCGCCAGCATTGCATAGCTCATTGGAAATGCTGGCTGGGGCACTGCATGTCTGTATGTCCGAGGGGGAGCTCCTGCGCCTCCTCGCACATACGGACAGAGCAGCTGGAGCAGGCCGTTTCAGCACCCACACACAGGCCAATGCAGAAGGTACGTTTATGTTCATTGTTTTTATTTAAACATGTGTAGTACCCAAAGGGGTGCTTTGTGTTAAAATGTAAGTAAATTGTGATATATTCAGCAACAATGGTCAACATTACTAACTGCATAGTTAAGTAACTCATCAAAATGGTCCACATTGGCCAAAATGGTGGCCCATTTTGATTGGCCCAAACTAGCATTTTACATTTTTGGTACAGGCATTGCCCTATAGGCCTGTGTATGGATGCGTTATGAGTGAGTGTATGGTGATGGATGCTCATGTGAATGATAGAGTGATTGCTGTATGAATGTGCAGCGCCTTGCATATACACATAATCATGTTCATTGTGTTAGGACCAGTGGGGCCCAGGGGACAGGGATGGTATCTTTTTACCGGACATCTATCATTCAAAACCCTCTGCCTTGTCCACAAGGCTTTCTGGGGCCTGGGTCCAAAATACCTTCAGCTATTCCTCCGCAAATACCTCCCCTCTCGAGCTCTTCACTCCTCTACCTCCAACTCCCTCAGGGTCAGTCGTTTATCAAAGAAACGAGCTGGGGGTAGATCTCCGTCTTCGGCTGGGGCCTCCCTCTGGAACAGCGCCCTGCCACTCTAAAACTTGAGGAGAACCATCTTTCTTCCTGCACTTATCAGACCTACCCTGTCTGCTGCCTTAAACGTAGCACTTGCAAATTGCTGGCTGCACTACCACTGTTTGTTGCCTTTATTATTTATTTATTGTTATTTATCTGTTTCTCCTCTGCTTCGCACTTTCCACTTCTCCCCCCTTCCGTGCACTTTTCCCCTCACACTTGCGCGTTCTCAATGTCACTGGGCCTAGTAAGATCGATGTTTTATTCTCCTCTGTTCCCCTCCCTTGCCTTGTCACGCTCTGAAACACTTGTGTACGAGCGCGATAGAAATAAAATATCAATGCCTGCCCCCTGGACTCCCAGCAACAATTGCAAACTGTTTGGATATTTACCCATTTTTTGTTAAAAGTATGCTCTACAATGCAACATTTTAACCTATTATTTAAAAAAAAATTCACAGGGGGAAAACCCCCCGAACCTCCCCTTAATGCCCCTCCACTTAAAAAAGATTCACCAGCCGCCACTGGCCCTCAGACTGTGTTGGGAACGGGATGGGGGAACCGAGGGACTATGGTGGGAGCACAATGGGCGGGAACCATGGGATAGTGATGGGAGCAGAGTGGGGAGAGCCCTGGGTGTGTGATGGGGTGGGGAGAGACCAGCGACTGGGTAGGAGTGGGATGAGGGAGCCCAGCGACTTTGATGGGAGCAGGTGACGGCGCGCAATATATACTGTCCATTTGGCATTTCTGGGGGGTCCCGACCTGCCCAAATTTTGCTCAGGGGGGCCCTGGCCAAAAAAGTTTGAAGACCACTGCACTAACTGCACAACAGGTATAACAACTGTTATAATAGGTAGTGTTCGATGTCTACCCTTGCTAGTACAACTACGGTTGTTTTAATAATTGAGCTACTGGAAGTAGTAATTCTTACACCTCACTATGTGTACTTTAGTAGTGATATGGCTTCTATTAGACGTCCTTCTGGTAGTAGTTTACATGTAATTCTATTACTAATATTCGAAGTGTTGGTACTATTACTGCTACTACAAACATGGTGGTAGTGCTTCTCAAACCACTATTAAAGAACCTGCTATTACCTTTACTGCTAGTAGCAGCGCTACTGCTACAATTGGTGTTAATATCAATGGTGGTGCAACTACCAGTACTACCACAGGTTCTATAATGCATGCTAGTACGCGTTCTACTGGCAGTTCTAGTATTAATTCTTATAGTAACATAAGGACTGCTGTTGGTTATACTAGTTCTAAAACTGCTAGGAGTACATGTTGCAAACTATTACTTCCTATGTTAGTACATTTATTAGTACTGTGATAGGGGTGACTACCTGTAATTGTGGTATGAAAAATACTGGTGGTAGTACATACCCTGCTCATACTGGTAATACTAGAAAAGTATTAATAGTAAATATAGTGCCATAAGTAGGTGTATACGTATTTGTAGGGTAGCTCTAATTGTGGTGCTAATTGCATTGGGGCCAACAGTTGTTGTACCAAAGTAAGAATTGTAGTAGTACTTTTTGTACTAGTTGAAAAGTAACCATGAGACCAGTCAGTGGTGGTGTTACCAGTAATACAGGTCCCATCAATAAAACAAGAACTATCAGTACTGGAGAACCGAGAATTAGTAGAGGCACCAGATATTGGCTTAAGAGGACAAGACTGTTCACACATGTGTATCAATTGGGACTAACCCACAGATATTTCAAGGGTCTATCCATGGAGTGAGGTGAACTGGATCTCAAAGGATCTTATTTTACCTGAAAGGAGACAGGATCATCAGGTATGAGAGTTTATGACATGATTGTGAGGTTGACTTATTAATTAAATTAAACTTTTGGCCTCTATTACAGAACCTTTGAACCAGAGCAATGTGTTTGCAGAAGGCTTACAGGACCATCAACTCTCAAAGACAGGATTTGTCGAAGGGTCATCTCTTTCTCTCTTCTAGAGATGGGTTTACTCTCGCTTACTGAGGCATCTTCAACCTGGAGACAGTCAATAGAATTTGTTAGACCCTACTATCTAAGCTCTCTCTTACCTAATGGTGAGCACGTAAAGGCAGAGCATGTTATCTATCTAAAACTCCCATAGGGGAACTTTTTAGGTGAACCCTATTCTAAGTTCCCCAAGATGAACTGGGCTGTAGATTTAGGGTACCATTCGACACTCAGCCCCACTTGGACTTACCCTCACACGCTCACCTATTCGTATCCCTATCTTGCTGTGACTCCTCTTGCCTTCTATTCTCCTTCCTCCTCTACACCCATCAACATCATCTTTCTTCTCTCTTCCTGAGCCTTTTCTCTTCTGTCATTCTGATATTCCTCTCTTGTCTGCCTACCTCCAACCTCCGATCTTACACCTTACTAGTCTCTCCCTCCCCCCTCTTTACTACTTCTTGTCACAGACGGAACATAGCATTCTAATGCTTGAGGATAGTTCAAGGGTATTCATTTAAAAGTTCTGGACCCTAGAGTCAGCCCTCTCTCTCTATCGCTTGTCTCCATTGACTGCAGCCCCCAGGTTAGTACTATTTATTGGTAACTCCTACTTTCTGGTTCTGTCTTAGGTTACTAATAACTCCATAAGCTTTCTAAACTTCCTCAGGCACTTACTAACTGTCCCAACTCTACACAGGTATTGGCAGTCTCAAAACAGGTTGGGAAGTACCTTGCACTTGCTCAGTTGAATTGAACCTTGTTTATGCATGTCTGAGTCCACCTCTCCTCTTCTGCTATTACACCATCCACCTTACTCCAACCATCATTCTCTTGACTCTCTTATGTTTCAATACTCCTGACTTCCACATCCACCCTTTGATGTTACTATTCTGCCCACTCCTGCTCCTCCACACCTACTACCAGCTCCATCTTCCCACTACTTCACCCCTTCTCCCACTACCTCAAACCTCTTACCACTACCTCAATCCCCATCACACTACTGCACACCTCCTTCCACTACTACATTCTTATCAATATTTCACGCCTTCCACCAAGCTGCTCAAACACTCCCTTCCATTCTAGACCACCCACTTCACATTCATTCCTTACACTAACTTACTCTACTCATTCATCCCACAAGCAGGCACACTCAAACTGAAAAACTGTTAGGCTTACTAAACCAATGCTTCTCCTTTTCCAATAGCCGCAACACTCCGCTGCCTCCTCCTTCCTCCTGCAGGTCTCTTGGTCTGCCTCCTTCGCCTTCCCTGAACTCACCCTGTAAACCCACACTTTCTGCTTCCTGTCCCAATTGTATATCTTCATCCCTCTCCTGAATGTGGTCCTCTGACCCTGACTACCACACACCGTGGGTAATAATAAGCAGCGCTCAGATACATGAGGGTTCGTAGCGCTATATAAATGCCTAATTATTATTATTTATTATTACTCTTCCGCAGGGCACATGGGGAAAGGCAAACTATTAATAAAAGGGCTGAGTCCTGGCCACTTTCTCCAGGCGGACTTGCTTCTGAACGGGTATGGTGGCCTAGGAGAATCATTGTTTCCGTTTGCGGATGGGGTCCTTGATCTGGTGATACTTGCCATTAATTCTTCATGGAGGGTGGGTCCTTCTCACTGATTAGTCCCTGGTGAACCAGAGGGCCTCTGAGATCAGGTGCAGGCCAGACAGTTCTCATTGTTGGCTCTGTAGTGTATGATCGGCAGCTGTGTCAGTGCACAGCTTTACTTTTCCTCTCCTTCCTTGAAAGTAAGTATGTTTGAAATAGCTCAGTACTGGCTCTACGTCTTCTTTTTCGATACTCCTGTGAAACAACTGTCCAGTGTCTTGATAGGGAAGTATGGTGTGAGAACAAGTGTTACTGATTAAGGAAGGGCTAAACAACTGGGCTCCTCACTGAATCCAACTGCTTCCTCTAGGGTAGGGCTGGCCCAGGCTTTCCTTCTTGAAGGCCCACACATTCCGCTGGGAGGGGTTTTTGCCTCCTCGTGACAAAGCACATACACACCTTTCTTCTGTCATTTCGACACAGCACTACTATGAATCCTCCATCTGCACTACTATTACTTCTCTCCCCACTACTACTACCGCTCACAACACAATTACTCCCTCCCTCTCCACACTACAGCTAGCCCTCTCTCCACACAGCCCCTGCTTATTTCCTGGCTTATAATGAAACTGGACTGGTTTATCTGGCCACCCGCTGATCGCGGGCCCGGGTCCCCCCCTCAACCAGCCGCACACCTGCACTGCCCTCCTGGATACCCCCGCACTTGTGGACTGTTCTCTGTATCCCTACAGTCCTACCACGAGTACTTGACACCTGATGCCTGCACTTACCCTTCTCCCTTGCACTTGCCACCTTCTGGCCGTACTTTATTTTGTTATTTATTCTATTATCCATCGTATTGCACTGTCCCCTTCCCCGTCCCCCCTGCACTTTGCCCTTCCCCCTTCCCATGCACTTGCGCAATCTGAATGATACTTGGCCTAGTAGGATCGTTGTCTGTCTTCACTCTGTTTCCCCTCCCTAGCCTCGTCGCGCCTTGAAACACCTGTGTATAGGCGCGTTATGAATGCCTTATCATATCATATCCTATCAATGTACGACTACCCTTCTCTCAACACTAATAACCCCTCCTCAAGATTACACCTACCCATCTCTCCACATGACTACTCCCCATCTCTCCACACGACTGCCACCCCACCGACACATTCTCCCTCAGTTGCCCTTCTTTCTCTTCGGCTGGCAGCCTTCTTCCACTCCTTTCTCTCCCCCTAATATCCTCACTCGCATACCATTCATGCCCAGTCAAACTCCAATAATACTCTCTCCCACCAACGAATACCTCATTTTACAAAAGGCCCTAACAAATCGTCCAAATGCTTCTCTGCTCCGTCCTTCCTGCACTTGATCTCTCTATTCTCCTACTCCACACTTGACCTCAAAGAACTACCCACATCTTCCTGTTTCCCGTCATTCCTACATGATGCACTCATACAACCACAATGCTCAAAGGTCACGAGTCACTAATTTGGTGGTGGAAGTAGACCTGCTTCCTGCTTACACCAAATTTCAAGCTGCACACCGCATTTCCTGGCACAAAAGCTAAAACATTGAGGACTAGCAGGAAGAAATCTTGATAAAACATCAGAACCTGACCACTCACTCCAGGCAGGTCAAAATCATGGTACAGCCCTGCTGTAAACTCTGGAGGCAGAGCATGGGCCAACCGAAGCAAGCGCCTCATGGATAGAAGCCAGGTGGAGATTGGATGGGAGTAGAGGTCTCATGCAAGTTCAGCAACAAGGACCTGAATAGAGTTTTAACACACAATCTGATAATAGAACAAAGTGTTGTGCTATTAGCACCTTTTCTCTTAAATAGTTTAATTAGGATGAACAATCAGATAGATATATGTCTTTATTAAGCACTGCTAGAAGGGCTGCCTCTGAGTATTAACTCCATGATGGGTTTGTTGCAGCATTTGCTCTCAAGCTGAAGGATAGTCACTAATGCAACTTTAGAATAACATCCTGAATAAATGGACTATTTTGAGCAAAAACGCTACTTGCAAGTTGCCATACTTGGTGTGTGGGTGATTTCAAAGATGCAAATATTGTCTAGTATTTCTTTTATTTTTTGAAAAGTTAGCAAACATAAACTGACCAATTAATTAGCAATTGTTTGTACTAACTTTCCAAACAAAGCTAAATCACAACAATGAAATTTCCCATGTATCACAGTGTATGTTAATCTAGTTCAGGTTATAAAATCCATATAAGCATGCAGTCTGTGGATATAATGCATATGGCTTGTAGAAGGTTTTGTTTTTGGGGCTATTACCTGATTTGGTGGTATTTTAGTATCGCAGTATCGCAGTATGTTGGTGGTATTTTGGCAGTAAATCAACCTTACCTCATTTTGGTTTAGAATGATCCTATTTGGTATCTTATTTTTGTGGTAATCTTAGTGGTGAGCACACCTTCTATAATATAGCCCTTTGATAAGACAAACCTTCTCTCTTTATAAATATGATAACCCTAGGCTGACTGTAACCCCTCTCCGAGACCTAGCACATGTTTATGGAACCCAGTAAAGTCATGAATAATACCACTTGTCACATGTAGATTGTGTCAGTGGTTTATTTACACCAAAGACCTACACCTTGGAAAGGCTTTGCTCCCCCGTCCCATGCAGAGTGTAGCACATTCATATCCACACACACACATTCTATCTTGCCTATATATTGTTGGGTGTCCTGACCCACGTTTGAGCTATCATGCTACAACATTTGGTGCTGTGGGCTTAGGAAATCCAAGATGGCCGAAAAAGCCCACATGTGCGCCAGAATCCACGAAAACCGCGCAGCTTGTGCGCACACCAAAATGGTCGCCTGACTTGCCACCCCAGGTGCGGGTGTGCTGGGTCAGAAGAGCCATGAGTGAAATGGGGTGCCAAAGAGAAGAACAGCAGTGCCTGTTCGCTAGAAAGCACTTTAAAAATCACCTTTTGTTTCTCTGAATGCCAGCTCAAAATGCCTATTTGCAACACATCCAAAAATCTCACTGAACACCAGCGGACATCTGGCAGAATGAAGTATGTGTGCATACTAAATCTGGGAAGATGAAGAGCCCAAAACAATGTTTATAACAAGACTGGCTGAGCTGTGGATTTCAGCAGTTTAAGTAAATGTGGACTGAAAGACACTAAAAATCTAAATGTTTAAAAGAAATGAGTGACCTATTTCTGAGTGTCACATAGGTTGCAATTGTTTAAATGTCATAGTTTTAAACTTAGAATCAGCATTCTAGCTGCATATGTAAAAATGTTTAGTTTTATTTGAATGCAGAAAACTGGGGAACAAAAAGTGACATTTTATCTGAAACCTGGCTTGAGAAACTGAATTCTGCCTGACATCTACCCCCATCAGGAGTGAAATTTGAGTCACAGCTGTGTTCCCAGGCCTATCTGCCTTTTGCTGGCCACACTAAGGATATGCCATCTCTCTGATAATTGAATTAAGGGGAGCCCCACAGAATACAGGAGCTCTGAACAAAGCACTGTCCTGACTCAGGCAAATGTTTTATTGGCGGGAGTCGTAAATAGAGCTTCCTCCTGGAAGGACAGGGGAGGGGCACTGCCTGTGAGAGCAAGCTGGCTTGGCAGAACTGGAGAAACCAGAAATTCAACCTTGTGCTGGGGGGAAACCACACCCCTTTGGGGCCAGAACATAACTCTAAAAAGATGGATCATTCATAGAGCGGACATGTGAAAATTTTATAAATGATACCATAATTCTTGTGATTTTTCTGCCCACATTTTAAGACGTGTTAGGACCGGGTGGTATGTTCAGGGGGGTTTTAGCGGAAAAGAGGATATTACTCAAAATGTATGCATGTGAAAAATCTGACACTTCATCAATTAATGTCCATACTCCTTGCGCACATGTGTGTAAATTTGGGTTAATGTCCGACATTGCGAAATCAGTTAAAAAGTGAAATATGTGCCATTTCTGAATGCAAGCCCCCAGGAAGAGCAGAGTTTGAACAGGGGATACCTCCTGTGATATGTGAGGGGTGCATGTAATTTTAAACAAATCTGTACCTGTGCAAATATGTCTTTTTTATCAAATATAGATTGTGTGCAATTTGACAGGGGAGTGTCCTCTCTGCAAGCCATAAAATGACATCGCTCTGACTCACAGTTCCTTCCCCAATCATGGGAGAGGGGAGAATTGGGCCAATGGCAAGTGTAGAGGGGTAGGGTCTAGTGATGCTGCACACACACCCATTTTAAAAACAGATAAAAGCAGACAGACAGGACAGATAGGGACCTTCAAATCCATTTGCTGCGGGACGCTCTGCCGGGAAAATCCATACTTTACCTCCCTCAACCTTCAGAGAGCCAACATAGAGACTTCAATCTATCCTCATCCAGAGATCCAGACTTCAAATCTATCAATATCCAGAACCACAGAGAGAGAGAGCTGACCCAGATCACTGTGAAGTGCAGAGACCAGACCAGAGTCCAGTCTAAAACCTGACCAGATTCGTGGCGAGGCCCATCTAATTCAAGAATATAGTGTGAGTACCTAGCAAGACTGTGCAGAACCAATCTCTTAGTTAAAATAATATAATCCAAGCTATTTTAATCTAAGTAGAACTGCCTCCTAACTGTCACCTGTCATTTTCTAGTTGCTAGCTGTCACTTGTCTTTTTGAACTTTAAAATTTCAAATCTGAAAAACAACCTTTATTTAATCGCTCATATCTCCGTGACCGTTTGTCCTAGCGACTTGCAGTAACTTTCATCTGGAAGCTGAGATCCTAGGCTGTCCTAGGACCCCAAAACGATAGTGATAGTCCTTGTAGTTCCTCTGTAATCGCGCCCGGCGCACCCGCGAATTTTACCGCGATTTGCAAGTTTCTCCACGTGTAAAAATCTGCTGCTGCTTGCCTTCTGTTAAAGAAAAAATGTGTTTAACCTGCCAATCATTCCTGAATCATGGCAAGAGTGAGCCTGGACTAATATTAACTAGATACCACTCACCTGAACCTCTAGAGGGAATTAAAAGCATTTTAGCATATTTTTTACTTCATTGCCAGCACATATAAAAGCATTTTGGGCCTGTGTTTTCAACTTCTGTAGTCTAAGCTTGCTGGGGTGAACTGAATCACATTTGATTGCATTTCTGAGAACTGTGTGCCTTCCTTCCATTTCCTTGCATTGCATAAAAGGGGGGAGTGGATTGCCAGAGAAAAGTGATTACATTGTCTTTTGCTGAAATCCTATCAAGTTATTTTCTGTACTGCATTTCATTCCACATTGCATCCATGTGAAACCATAAAAGTATTGTTGCTATATTATCCATCCTATAACCACTCATCATTGATTATAAAGAAGTGTGCTAGTGCCAGACTATCCATTATTGATTACTGATCAGATTAAGTGTGATATTCAATTATTAATTTATTCTAAAGTGTGATATATATATATATATATTGTTTAAATTATCAAATAAACCTTTTAACTTGCAAAACAGAACTACTTCTTGGCTCAGTGGGGTCAGGAGGATTCCAAGAGAGGGGTGTTATATAGGGGTAGTCATCCAGAACGCATGAACTGGACATAAAGATATATCAATAAGGGTTTTCATTCAGTATTATAGACTAGGCGTTGACTTAGCTGTAGTGTTGAATTGAATCCTCTTACAATATATATGCTTTTCTCTGATTGTACCTCCTATATATCTTTCCCCACTGAAACATGAAACTTTGGAGACATAAAAGAAAAATAATAACAATAATCTAATCCAAAATGTTTATGATTCTGTTAAGCACCATGTGATTTACAATAACAATGTAACCCAATCAAAAATAAAAAATTCCCACAATCTTACTCACAATAGTTCTGCTGAAGCTCCTAAGAGAAAAGACAAAACAGTAATTGCAAAGCAAAACAGTCATTGCAAAGCATTGATATCATTTGTTAACCTGTCATTTTACACTGTCATCATTTAGGACATGCAAAATGAAACCACCAAGTATTGTTTAAAAAATAAATCTCTGTGCTTACTGAAACAAAATGCACTCAGCCCACGATCTCCTCAATTAAAAACCTCACTTACAATTACTTATGAAGTTTCTGCGTTTCGCCTAGGTAATCTCTTTCTGCTGGGGCTTATCTGCGCAAACACCCTTCACTGCCCATGGCTCAGCCTTGGAATCTTAGCCACTTCAATGCCAGAGCATCATCTCGTTCTGCACTGTCTTCCGACTGCACCCAGCAATGTCGCAGGCAAGAACATAACTGCCCACACCTCTCGGCTCAACTCCATATATTCTATCTGGCTGACAATCAAGAATAACCCTGCCTTTCTCCTGACATGCTTGATACCACCTAAGTTTCTGCAAATCACATTACAAGAGCCTTCATGTAACTACTTCTTCCTGTGCGAACAATGAAGGCTTCAAACTGCATAAGAAACACCTTTTCATCACTTACTGTGTGGTTTTTTCCTACACATTCCTCATTCATGAAAAAATAGTATACAGAGTCTATCCGAGTCTGCTGAAATTGCATTGCCATGTTGATCAGGAAATCTAATTAGTCTGGATTTTGTCAATCGGAAGTTAGTTTTATTATATAGGTTATTTCCCAATGCAATTTACACAGATTGGAATCCTCATAATTTGTATGTGTAATACACATTGAACCCACTGTCTTTTCTGCAAAACACTGTGCCTTGTTGTCACTGCATGCTTAATGTGGCATTTCACCTGCTTCATGTAATCCCATCTCTTCTCTACCTACAGGCTGATCCCATTAACCCGCTGATCTGTATCCATAATTTGCCCCCACTTGCACTAATTTTAAAATGACTGCCTATTCTGTTGGGTGTTTCTTAAAATGAGCACCCATTTGCTGGCTGCTTCTGAAAACATTTTGCTGAACATTTTCCTGAGTGCTTTTAAAATGAGCACCCATTCACTGGCTGCTATTGAAACCCCTTCATCTGCATACACTTTGTAATAGCTGCTTTTAAAAATACAGCCATATATATCTCTACAGGCTTAACCTGGTAACGTTTTACGTGGGTTAGCTAATGTTATATTAAACTTACAGTGAAAGATATTACACTCATTGAACATTTTGGAATGTCACTGCACAATATGGGTAATGTGATGATAAAGAAAAGGTATGCCCCTCCGAATTAGGCACACTGAAAAGCAGGGTAGGAGTAAATGTCACTAGGAGTGATAATGAAGGAACACTGATAGTGCTTGACCTTTAGTCATACGTTTGTATGTGTGTTGTGAGCGGTCAGAAATGAAAGCCAGACACAAAATTGTCATGTTTTTGGTTAAATACTTTCCTTAAAGTAAAAGGGTTGGGGAATGCCTCTCCGACCCTGCTCTAAAGGGAGGTTACCTTTCTAAAACCAAAAACTTTGTATCTGTCATTGTCAGCATGTCATAAATCAAAAACTACCCTTGTGTCCAAACGTCCTATTCTGGCCCTCACACTATACTCAAAATAATACAGTTAAAAGGAGAATGTCTTTAACTTGGTATTTGCAAAAAGTGTTCTCAAATAAAAATTGAACAGCTCCAAATTAAATGTTCTCTAAAATGGAAAAGACCTAAGCGCCAGAGAGGGATTCCCTTCCCCTGGATTCTTCACTGGTATCACAAATATCTCTGGGTCTAACACTTCTCTGTGTCTTTATTGGCCCACAGCAATCCTGTTAGATGAAAACTGCTCAACCTTATAAATTCCTCTGAGACAAAAGTTCCTTCTTTTAACACAAGTTCCTTCACAGTTTAACACACACTGTTTCTGCTTAACAGTTCTTGTATGTTTTCAATTTGCCTATTATACCCCCTACCAGGACACTTTATGCACCTCCAACGGCCTGGTATACTCTACCGCCAGGACTGTTCTTACACTCACAACTGCCTGGTGTACTCCCCTGCCAAGACTTCTGTTGCATTCACAACTGCGTGGTGTACTCCACTACCAGGACTTCTCTTCTTGTGCTTTCAACTTCCTGGTGTATGCTTGCCAGGACTTCTCATATATTATAGTTCCTCTTTTACATCCAAATAGCATGTACCTTTTCTTGGCTTCATGTTTCACTATTTTTTTAAGCTATCCCCACCTTTTCATTAACTTCTTAATGGGGTTCGGGTTGGCACTTTGCTCATTTGATTCACATACAATCTTCGTGTTATTGCACTTTCCATTACTTCATAATGTTCAAATTCTCCTTGGCACGGTCGAGGATATGCCCTGGTTTACCCACTCTGCTCGGGCAAATTCACTGTCTCTCTATGGCATCTTGGGTCTTCCACAGCCTACTTTTGCCACTTGCTTCCCACTATGGGCGACTCATATATCTATTCAGCTTGTCTCATGGCTCTACTCCTGGACACTGGCTTCTTCTCGGCTGGGACAACACTGCTTCTCCCGAATATGAGAATCCCATGAATCATCTCACGGTTCCCCTGGCTTCTCCACGGAATGCCTTACTCACACCACGTTTCTGTTCTTCGCTGCTGGCGAGCTTCGCTGCTCTGCCACACCGTTTCGCACCTCCAGCTTCCGGACACCTAATCATGCATTTAGCTTCCGTATGCCAACACGTGCCTCCAGCCTCTGTCTGCCTTCAATACAAATGCTGTTTCTTCTCCTGACCTCTTTTGATAGTTCGGTTACCACTCTTAAAGACCCAGTGCACAGGTATTTTCATCCAACAGCTAGCACACTCATGACGCTTGATGTTCTTGCTGCTCTGTATCAATTCATTCATCCTCCTCATCTCAGGTGGTTGTGGGAATTGAAGTCCACTGTTGGTCTCTGATGCCAATTACTCAGAGGGTCTTCCTCAATGAATTCACATGGAAGATAAGTTCTATATGAAGGAATACTAACATGGCATTAGGCCATCAGGGTATTGGGTAAGAGGGGGTCTTCCTCATGGGAATCTAGGGGATACCATGCCTCATCCAATGAAGCCATCACATTTCACTGGTGGCTCTCTCCTCCAATGTGATCCTCCCTCATATAGCCTCCCCTAGAGTTAGGATCAGGAAGCGGCTCCTTTGCCCTGGCCAAATGGGAGGAGGCTACCTCAGGGAATCTGTGATGACTCCATTGAATTCATCACATTGTCTACCAACAGCTGCACTTACCACTCCTTTATCTTCACCTCACACTTCGACTTCCACACAGGAATCAAGACAGACAGTGATATATTGCTGAAACAGAGTTCAGAAAGCAGGCATATTTGCACAGTATGCTCCCTTTACCAGCCCTCTTTACAAACAGCTTCCTGAAGAATCTGCTTTTTGGGAGAGAGGGGCAACTGAATTTAGAGAACTCCATAAATATGGAAGATGTCAGGCCGTATGGAGCCAGCAGCCATGGTGTAACTGTTCCTTGCAAATGAACCTTTCACTGTCACTGTCCATGCTGAACATGTACCATTTTAAGCTTGTTTCCAGTGGCCTGTCCAAGCTGCAACTATAACCATATGTAAGAAAGCCTTCCCTGACCTTAAATGTGCTGTTGTGTCAGGGTGTGAAGGGATTGTGCACTGGCCTTGTCTGTGCTGCAATTGTACCCATTTATGAGACAAATGTTCACTAGCCCTTGCAGACAGTTGTTAGTAAGTGAAACGTGCACTGGCCTCAGAATGCTGTATCGCTAGTAAGCATTTGCATGGGATATACGCTGGACAGGTCAATGTTGCACCTCTTTGTGAGGGCAACATGCACTGTCCCTGTCCATGCAGTGCCTATTAGTGAGGGAAACTTTCAGTGACACTGCACATGATGCCCCTGTTTCAGAACAATGTTCGCGCTGGCCCTGCCTGTGCTGTACATTTACCTATTTGCAAGGGAATTCTGACCTGTCCCAGCCCATGCTATCCATGCACCCATTTGTTAGGGAAACATCTATTAGCATTGTCCATGCTGTACATGTACTCTCTTGTGAAGAACACATGCACTGGCCCTTTCCATTCTTTACATATTTGTGAGGGAAACCATGCCCGTGCTCTACTTTCTGGGAGAAAACCTTGATTTTCCCCCACTGAACCATTTGCGACCGAAGCTTACCATTTACCAAACCATGAAGTACCGTTTCTATTGAAAACTTAGATTGCCACTGCCCAAGATATACCTCATAGTTTGAGGGAAGCTGTACTGGTCCTGTCCATACTCTATTTGTCCGAGGAAGGGTTGGACTAACCTTTCCCATGATATGCCTGTACTATTTGTGGTGTGCCCATGTAATACTGTATGTGCTTTTTTTGGGAGAAAATTGCCTACTCATACGTAGTGACTGTTATGGGTGCCTTTTGGGAAAGTGCGACTGCTGCTCACCATGCTGTCCCTGATCGGTCTGTGATTGCATGCAGTGTTTCTGTCTATGATGTATCCATCAAGTGTTTGAGTGAAGCTTTGAATGTTGCTTCCTGTGCTGTGCTGGATGTTTCTGTGTGGGTGCTACTTGCTCCGATGCTACCCTCAGGGCCTCTGTTCGAGCATGCCGGTCTGGAAAAAAGTGCTGATAACACCGGTTACTGGTACCTTTTGTGGACCGGCATACTCTGAGTGTCTACCGGTAGGGGCAGTGAACTACCTGCAGGACTGACCTGGCAGTAGTTCAGGCCCCTACCGGTAGAAAAACCATTGAAGCACTGGCACCGTTAACAGCGGTGCCAGTGCTTCAGTGTTCCCATTACCATGACTTACCATACCGCTGCTGCTTATAATATCCCGGTATTACCAGGCTATCAGGTAATGGAAACGGTAAACCGAGTTTTCCTGTAGAGCACCGGTACTACCAGCGGCGTACCGGAAACCTTGTAATTAGGCCCTTAGTGTACATTTCCTATGTGTCAGGGAAGTTTAACCTTCTGATGCATGTGCTGTGCCTTTGTGTTGTTGAACACATGTTGTATTGTTTCTGCCAGGGCTGTATCTGTTCAGTGAGTTAAGGAATCGTCAGCATTACAGTAGAATGGATGCAGTTGGCGGTAGGTGAAAGCTAATGAGGATAAAGCCAGCAGTAGCTGCACATCAAATTTCAAGGTGCTGGTGGAAAGCAAGCAGAGTCTCGGTGTAAGGAAGTGGATGCCTGATTACTAAATCCTGTTAAGGCACAAACTGCAATCCATGCAAGTGACCCACATGTACCCAGTAAAATGGCTCACAGAGAGGCACGTGTGTGCGTGTGTGCGTGTGTGTGTGTCTATGTGTGTAAGGAGGCATAGTGTGGGGATGAATCATTGTAATCATTTGTAATTCTACCGGATATCATAGATTTATGATGATCCTGAGTGGTCTGTGTGTAAGACTACTTTGATTGTACCATTCGATCAAAGGAGTATCTAAAATATAATGGTGAAGCAGTGCTTGTGATTTTGGTAGGCAGGACATTTTTGGAGAGAGGATACTATGGTCAGGCCAGAGCTGGTAGTGGGGAAGGGAGATTGCAGCAACAATACCTTTCACCTAGGGCTGCAACGACGTGGTACAAAGATGACCATCTTCAAAAAGGGGTATCACACAATGGCGGCCATCCAAAATGAACATCCCAGAGTGTTTGTGTTTCTCTCTTCAGGGAAATGCTGTTCTGCTGTACATGCATTGCTGCAGCCTCTGCACGTTTGATTAAAATATCCTGGAGTGGGCAGATCCCACTGGGTGCTCTGCATCCAGTCTTGTTCCGGCGTGGTGAGGGAGCAACATGCTCTCACTGCATGGTCTGACTTGGCTGCTTTGTTCCACTCAGGCCCTCTAGTTTGCTTGGAGGCTGGTTTCTGATTCTTTGCTTCCTCTGGCTCTTGTTTCTTCTGCACGGCGGCGGCGTGTAGGGAGTGGTGATAGTGGTATTGTTGGATAGGGAAAGGGGCACCTCTCGGGTAGGACAGGTCTAGATATACCTGTGGCAGACCGACCACCCCAGCTTCAGAGGGGTCCCATTCCCTCTTGACAGCGTCAATTAGCTGACCCTAGCACAAAGTGCAGTTTTGCATGGTATTAGCACTAGGCAAGCATTCTCATAGGGTACTATGAAGAGTGAAAATGGGACGATCCCTTCCCCCGATTTTCATCCAGACCATGGCCTATGACGTCACGACCCAAGCACCCACTGCAAGAGGCATTCGACCCGCCCCAGATGTCAAGATCCACTGTGGCCACGCCCCACACTCCCAGGGAAGCTGCGCGTCAATCAAACCACATGCTGGGACTTCAGGTGGAGCTGACACCGACCATATGGAACAACTCATTTAGACAGCACCCACAAATACTTCCATTGTTAGAGATGCCATGACGACATAGTCAGCGGACAAGAACACACGTGCCACCAAGCACATTGATCATACACACACCAATCCACAGGTGTCTTATAAGCATGGAACGGGTGACGTATGTGGCTACAACGGGTGACGTAAGTGGATAAAACGGGTGACGTATGTGGATAAAACAGGTGACGTATGTGGATAGAATGGGTGAAATATGTGCATGGAACAGATGAAGTATGTGGATGGAACGGATGAAGTATGCAGAAGCTAGTGGTGTAACATGTGACCGGTATGGGTTAAATATGTGGAGGGAGCGCATAAATCAACCTGGAATTCATGGACCGGATGGGAGTACATGGAACAGATTAGAGTGCATGGAACTAATTCGAGAGCATGGATTAGGTTGGAGTGCATGAAACAGATCGGAGTGCATGAAACAGATCGGAGTGCATGAAATGGATTGGAGTACATGAAATGGATTGGAGTGCATGAAACAGATCGGAGTGCGTGGAATGGATTGGTGTGCATGGTACAGATTGGAATGCATCAAAAGGACTGGAGTGCGTGGAACAGACTGGAGTGCATGGAACAGACTGGAGTGCGTGGAACGGATTGTAGTGCGTGGAACGATTGGAGTGCGTGGAACAGATTGGAGTGCGTGGAACAGATTGGAACGCATAGAAATAGAGTGTACAGAACGTTTGGAAGAGCTTGTAAACCATCATATCACATCACCACGCTTACTCTCTTCTCTACACCACCACTGAACTAGAACAGACAAAGTTCAAACAAAGCAACCTGTTTCTTTGTGGCATTCTTAGTGGTACGTGTGTATGAAATATAGGCCTAGCCACAAAGAAACAGGTTGCTTTGTTTGAACTTTGTTTAAACCTAAGATGTATAATTCCATAGCGCACAGCTATCTTAAGAAAAGGAAGGCAGTGTCAGCCATCAGTAAAACAGACCTCATTATTAATTGGTATCTAGCAAGTTATGACCATACTAATGGTGAAAGGAGCTATGCAAATGATGCACTAATACAACTACTTCTAGTAACCCTAAAAGACATGAATAAATACAGCCGCGTGTTTTCAGGAGAAAAACATTCTTTTGAAACGACAATCAGATTGAGTGCTAAATGTGAGGTACAGATGTGATCTTGCTCAATTATGCGGTGTAATAGCAGACCAAGGTAAAAATGTTCAGACGTCTGGTAAGTGGCACCTTCCGGGGAAAAGATGGATACACAAACCTTTAACCTTGACCTGGCAGAGTCATAAACCCTTTGCGATATGTCCATCTGTCAAGTAAAGATCCCATTAACAAGCTGTCTTGTTTTGAGGAAAGAAGATGTCTGTGTTGATGCTAGGAACCTATAAATGCATCTATTTGAAGCTGAATTGTACAGGGGAAAAAAAGGCATTGAAATGTACATGTAATTAAATACATGTTTAGCACCAATGTGTGAACCCTTAGTTTAATTATTTTGAAAACAGAAAACCCATTTAAATTCAGTGGAATGGCTCCATTCACATCCGAATAAGAAGGATATAATACAATTGATGAATTATTAATACATCTGCATTTGTAATTTGTTATGCCTAAAGTTAAAGAATTATGAAAGATGTCTGGGAACACAAAATCGTCCTGCAATTTCGTATATGTGGACTCATTATTGGGTCTGGTCATGAATGACATATAAGGGAAAGACATATTTCAATCCAGTGTGTGCATAATACCTGAGGGGAGAGCTAGCTCACAGATCAAAACACCCGATGCAAAATGGGAAACTACAATGGGCCATTCAAAGCATTGAAGAGGATTCTAGTTGGTTCTGTGAAGTGAGCATGCCTGACAGAGTTTTCTTGAGTTGCTTCTGTCCCTTTCTATCCTGGGCATTTAAAAGGCAAACCAAAAGTGAGAAAATGATCCCCAGAATATCTACATAAGTGTCCAAGAATTCATTAAATCCCAGACAGTAATTGAGTGCTTTATGGGGAATCCCATTAACAGGCTATGGCACTAATGTCGGACTAAGCCTATAAGGGAAACTTTGTGTAAATATGTTTAAACTATGTACTACAATCCAAATTGTGCATCTATCTATGACGGTAACCAATTCATGATTAATTCCCTGAGATTTCACTAAACCAATTCTACCTAGGTTTGTGAGCATGATATTCAACGTGTCTCACACATTTTCATACCTTGTGAAAACCTTGTTTTACATAAAAGAAACATTGGGCCTCATTACGAGTCCGGCGGTAACCAAGGCGGTAAAACCGTCTGGTTACCGCCGGACTCATATTACCATTCCACCTCCGTGACTCCTGGAAATACCAGGGCATTACGACACTGGTGTCCTGGGAATTCCGGAGGCGGAATTCGGTAAATCCCCATTCCCATTGAGTCCAGTAGGACTCAATGGGAATGGGGAAGTGGAAACACCGGCACCATCTCGTGATGGTGCTGGTGTTAAACCCGCCAGGTCAGACCTGGCGGGAACATCACCTCCCGCCTGCAGGACTCAGGATCGGGCGGTCCGGAATTAACAGTGGCGGCGGGTTTACCGCCACTGTTATTTCCGGACCGCCCGACCTGTAATGAGGCCCATTGTGTAGAGTTTTCTACTCTTCAATGTAGCATACAAACGAGGTTTGTCGTTCCCGTCGTTCCCATGAAAATAATGTCAATTTAAATACCACAATGATTACAAATAGCATTGAACAGAAATAGAAGTATTCTGCCTTAAGTGAACTCATAATAGCAATTAAAGTTAACGTATTGGTCAATGTTCTCTTTCAATGTTTCAATCGCATGCTTGCATCTCAGTTGCGTCTTCCAACTAAAACCTCTGAAGGGATTCTTGAACTATTTCTCGTTTGTTGAGAAAATACAGCTTATACATGGTTTTATTTCCAGCCGTCTTGATTACTGTAATGCTGTTTATCTGGGACCCCCATATAAATCTCTATCTAAGTATCCAAAATGCAGTTGTAAGTTTGATTTTCCAATTTAGGAAATAAGATCATATTTCGTCTTCGTTCCTTGCATTGCATCTATTTTATTTATTTATTTATTGTTTGCTTGTTAGGCGCTTGTACAGCAAATGAATTCTGTTTCAAAGTGCCCAGGTTTGTGCGGCTAAAAGAGTGGAATTTAAAGCCTTGTGCCCAAAGCATAGAGCGTATTACAAAACGGTTTCACCCTTAAAAAGGATGCATTTCAATCACTATGCGGACAATGTCTTCGCTCCAACTCTGCTAAACTCTTGACCATTCCTAAATTCAAGAGACTTTCAAGCCAATTCATGGAATTAATGTGTGCAGAAATTTTCAGCGCAAGCGTGCGAAAGCGTGCGAATTGCAGTGCCAGTGCGAAAATCGCAGCGAAACCTGCGCAAAGCGATTCATGGAAGTCCGTGCGCGTGTAAATCCAGGATGCGCGCCAAAATTCTGCATGGCGCACGCTGGCGGACACGTCTCCAAACAGCGTCTGCTACGTGCACATCGAAATCGCACATAGCGCGGCACACACAACAAAAGTAGGAGGAACAGAGGGCGTGACACGCGGAATGGGGAACAACGCGTGAAAATGTGGGCGTCATGGGGGAAGTACAGGAGGCAAATGCACGGAACGCCCACACGCACGTTCAAAACACGTATTCATGGATTCAAACGGGGCTAACGCGTGCGCCAAAAAAGACGCGCTAATCCGGAAACACTTACGCCAGCAGGAAGCAGGCGTACTGTTGGGTGTTCTGACCCACGTTTGGACTATTATGCTACAACATTTGGTGCTGTGGGCTTAGGAAATCCAAGATGGCTGAAAAAGCCCACATGTGCGCCAGAATCTATGAAAACCGCGCAGTTGTGCACACTAAAATGGTTGCCTAACTTGCCACCCACCAGTGTGAGCAGGATGGGCCGGGGTGCCCTGAGTGAAATGTGTGCCAAAGGAAAAACCGCACTTTAAAATCACCTTTTGTTTCTCTGAATGCCAGCTCAAAATGCCTATTTGCAACACATCCAAAAATCTCACTGAACACCAGCGGACATCTGGCAGAATAAAGTCTTGTGGGCATACAAAATCTGGAAAGAGGATGAGCCTAAAACAATGTTCATCACAAAACTAGCTGGGCTATGCATGTCAGCAGCCTAACTGAAACTGGATTAAAACCACCAAAATCGAAATGTTTAAATTAAATGAGTGACCTACTTTTGAGTTTCACATAGGTTGCAATTGTTTAAATGTCATAGTTTTGAACTTAGAATCAGCATTCTAGCTGCATATATTAAAAATTGTTAGTTATTTGAATGCAGAAAACTGGGGAACAGAAATGACATGTGGCTAAAAACTGGCTTAAAGAGATTCCAATTTTGCCTGGCAACTACCCCATCAGGAGTGAAACTTGATTCACAAGTAACTTCCCAGGCCTGGCTGTTTCCTGCTGGCCACACTAAGGATATGCCATCTCTCTGATAATTGAATTAAGGGGAGCCCCCACAGAATACAGGAGCTCTGAACAATGCAACCCCCTTCACCCAGGCAGATGGTTTATTGCAGATGTCGTAAAACAGCTTCCTCTTGGCAGAAGCTGGGAGGGGCGGGGTCTCTGAGCTTGGCAGAAACTGGAAAGACTGGTTTCTGTACCATGTGACCTGAAAAGACACACCCCTGTCAGCCAGAATATGGTTTTAGAAAAAGATGAATAACTCATAGTAAGGGACTTGTCATAATTATTTAAATGATGCCATAATTCTTGTGATTTTTCAGTGCACATTTTAAGACGTGTTAGGACCCGGTGGTATGTTCAGGGGGGTTTTAGCGGAAAAGAGGATATTACTCAAAATGTATGCATGTGAAAAATCTGACACTTCATCAATTAATGTCCATACTCCTTGCGCACATGTGTGTAAATTTGGGTTAATGTCCGAAATTGCAAAATCAGTTAAAAAGTGCAAATGTTGCCATTTCTGAATGCAAGCCCCCAGGAAGAGCAGATTTGGACAGGGTATACCTCCTGTGATATGTGATGGGTGCGTGTAATTTTAAACGAATGTGTACCTGTGCAAATATGTTTTTTTTATCAAATATAGATTGTGTGCAATTTGACAGGGGAGGATCCTCTGACCCATAAAACCTACAGCATCACTCTGACTCACAGTTCCTTCCCCAATCATGGGAGAGGGGAGAATTGGGCCAATGGCAAGTGTAGAGGGGTAGGGTCTAGTGATGCTGCACACACACCCATTTTAAAAACAGATAAAAGCAGACAGACAGGACAGATAGGGACATTCAAATCCATTTGCTGCGGGACGCTCTGCCGGGAAAATCCATACTTTACCTCCATCAATCTCTAGAGAAAGCTGTGCAGAAAGATCCAGACTTTAAATCCATCAATCTCCAGAATCCAGAGAGAGAGCAGACCCAGACCAGACCGCTGAAGGCAGAACCAGAGAGAGCTGACCCAGATCACTGTGAAGTGCAGAGACCAGACCAGAGTCCAGTCTAAAACCTGACCAGATTCGTGGCGAGGCCCATCTAATTCAAGAATATAGTGTGAGTGCCTAGCAAGACTGTGCAGAACCAATCTCTTAGTTAAAATAATATAATAATCTATTTTAATCTAAGTAGAACTGCCTCCTAGCTGTCACTTGTCCTTTTCTAGTTGCTAGCTGTCACTTGTCTTTTTGGACTTTAAAATTTCAAATCTGAAAAACGACCTTTATTTAATCGCTCATATCTCCGTGACCGTTTGTCGTAGAGATTTGCAGTAACTTTCATCTGGAAGCTGAGATCCTAGGCTGTCCTAGGACCTGAAAACGATAGTGCCAGTCCTTGTAGTTCCTCTGTAATCGCGAAAAACGCAATCGCGAATTTTGCCGCGATTTGCAAATTTCTCCACGTGTGAAAATAGAAGTTTTCTTGCTTTCCTTGCCAAAAATTCGTTTAACCTGCTAGTTACTCCTAGATCCTTGATAAGGTGAGCCTGAACTCATCCCAAGTATATTTCACTCACCCTGAACCTCTAGAGGGAATTAAAAGCATTTTAGCATATTTTTCACTTCATTGCCAGCACATGTAAAAGCATTTTGGGCCTGTGTTTAAAACTCCGATCTGTACTCTAAGCTTGCTGGGGTGAACTGAATTACATTTGATTGTATTTCTGAGAACTGTGTGCTTTTCTTCCATTTCCTTGCATTGCATAAAGGGGGGAGGGGATTGCCAGAGAAAAGTGATTACATTGTTTTGTTGAAATCAGATTGAGTATTTTCTGTATTGCATTTTCATTCAACATTACATCCATCTGAACTTATATAAAACATTCTCTACCACATTCTTCTTCTGTTCCTATTCTAGTGTGCTAGTGCCAGATTCTCCGTTGTTAATCTTTATCATATCAGATTAAGTGTGATATCCAATTATTAATTTATTATCAAAGTGTGATATATCTATACATTGTTTAATTTTTTTCAAATAAATCTTTTAAATTTGCAAAACAAACCTACTTCTTGGCTCAGTGGGGTCAGGGGGATTCTAAGAGAGGGGTGTTATATAGGGGTGGTCATCCAGAACGCATGAACTGGACATAAAGATATATCAATAAGGGTTTCCATTCAGTATCCCAGACTAGGCAATGACTTAGCTGTAGTGTTGAATTGAATCCTCTTACAGTACGTGAACCCACGCAGCATAAAAGTGTGCGCAAACAACAAACAAGCTCAGACGCCAGGATGAATATACCGTTCCTAGCAGCAGTGGTCGTGGGATACCGCAGGAGGAGGATAGTCAGGCCCAGAATTTTCACACCCAGAACCAGCCTTTTTGGGATGCCTGATGACTAGGTGTATGGGAGGTACAGGTTTCCACCTCACATAATACTCGACCTGGTCAGTGAGTGGGAGGATGACCTCACATCACCCACCCTGTGCAGCCCCCTGGAGAAGGTCCTCAATGTACTGCACTTCTTGGCCTCTAGATCATTTCAGCGGACAAGTGCTATAGTGGGGGGGTGTCACAGGCCACACAGTCACGCTGCCTACACAAGGTCTTGGCCATCATGACTGCACGCCCATCAGTCCGCAGGCACATATACCTGCCCAGAACACCTGCAGAAAGGCAGGCTCCCGTCCAGGATTACTACGGGGTGGCACAATTCCCCAAAGTCCTAGGTGCCATTGATTGCACCCATGTGGCTCTACGTCCCCCCAGGGCATCAGAGCACATCTATAGAAACCGCAAGCACTGGCATTCCATCAACGTCCAGGTAGTATGTGATGCCAAGGGAATCATCACCTCAGTATATGCCAACTATCCAGGGTCCACCCACGACAGTTTTATTTACAGAATGTCAACCCTAATCCGGGACCTAGAAGCTGGGCGGCATGGCGATACATGGCTGCTCGGTGAGTATAAATGCCACAGCACATGCATGCATGTCAGATACTGAGTAATGTCACAACCCCACTAATGATACCCATCACCACCTCCCCAGGGGACAGTGCCTACCCTCTGAGCACCCACATGATGACGCCAATTCGGAACCCCAACAAGCCACCCGAGGTAAGATACAACACAGCCCATATTGCAACCCGGGGCATAGTGGAGCGCACATTCGGAGTGCTCAAGTCATGCTTTCGCTCCCTTGACCATTCTGGCGGGCAGCTGTTATACGCTCCCCCAGTCGTGTGCAGGATCATAGTGGCAGCATGTGTCCTGCACAACGTTGCAACACGCCGGGGCCTGCCCGTGGACATGGTGGTGCCCCCACATCCCCAACCACATGCACGGCTGCTGGCCATGGGAGGGGAAAGGGCACGGGGTGAGGCAGTCCGTACGCAGCTGGTGGCTAATTACTTCACCTAAAATCACACCCTTATGGAGTGCACACAGCCCTGGCACATGCCATCTGACAATCAATGATGATGACATAAGGGACAGTCAACTGTCACAACCATACCAGCCTGAGATTGGTCACCTGGAAGTGTTACATTGTGTGCATCCCTACTTAAACAAACACCACCAATGTTGTGTCATCAAAAGACACACTTCTATGCTGCTAAATTCATTACCCCCTTGCAAAATACAACATGACAACAGTGCCATGTCACCCAACCCCTCCCCAGCACCGCCACCCAACACACCATGGCATGTCATGCTATGTGAGAGCAAACAAAGCAATCCCCAAAACATGACACAAGTGTCACAAAGTACAGTGTCCCTAATGGAAACTGGCCACACACAATATGCTCCCAGTAATGTAGAACTAACAACACACATGATCAAATACTTAACAACAATACAATGCAGCTACACAACCTCAAACATAGCATAAACATGACAGTACTAAGTTAAAGTAGTGGTAGTCTTTCAACCTGATTATGCCAGCACATCGACCACTTCCAACTGTACAGTGCTGCTGCCATGCAAATGTGTAAGTGCACTGCTTACAACATGAACTCCATCTCCAAAGTAGACGGCCTTGTGAAGATATGAGGAATGAACCCGCAACTTAGGAGGAAGACATGGATGCACAGGCACATATCAATACACCATGCAGTGTACAATACAACAACAATATCCACTAGGAATGTATACACAGTATTGACTACAGACTGCCCACACAGCTCATGGGAGTCCAACTTCACTGTGTAAGTCACTGTCACTTGGGCACACCCTTTGCAAGCCCATGGAAACGGGAAGCAGGAGGGGTGTGTGTCTCACAAACCCAAGCATCTAACCCAAACTCAGGACAGGCCTGCATGTGCCCAGCTGGCATATAGTTGATGCTCACGGGAGCCACAAAAGGCAACACACTGTAAAAAATATCAAAAAATCAAAAATCAAAAATGGCCATGTGGAGGCCGGGGGAGGCCACCCAGGAGGTCCGAGGACAGGGTGCGCACCAACAGCCACCTGTGTGGATGTTGGGGAAAAAAAAACACCTCCATGGGCTCATGGCCTGCATGGCTATGCCAATGTGTGAGAACTGCTGCTGTCACTCTCATCACCCTCTGCTGCTGCCACAGGAGATGGTGGTGCTATGGGAGGCAGCCCACACAAAGGCCTGGTATGGTCCTCCATGGCAGCAAGCATGCGGGTGTGGAAGGTCTCGTTCTGGAGGATTATAGTGCAGAGCTCCCCATGCACCACCTGACGTGATGCCCGGATCTCCTCCCGAGTTGCCTGCATCTCAGCTGAGAGCGAAAGTGTGAGCCGCTCCAGCTGCTGTTCTGTCCTCAAGTTAGTGGAAGCCTCAAGGTCAACAAGAGTCTCCCTGAGGTGATGGAGTTCTACCCTCAGGGCTTCCCTGTGGCCCTGGGACTCTATTGATATCGATTGGCGTAGAGTCTCCACTGCCGTCTGTCTGTCCCTGTTGGACACCAACATGTCCTCCCTGTGTGATTGGCAATTGGAGTCTGTTGCCTGCTGTAGTTGCTCCATCTGCCTTTCAGGGGGGACAATGGAAGTGGCCACCCTCTCCATTGCTTGAGCCATCATCTCAACTGATGCTGCCTGTTGGGTTGCCATACCGTACATGGATTGTTCCCATGCAGTATTGCCTGGTGGCGTATGGCCACTGCGTCGGCGGGCACCACACGTGTTTGGGGCAAGGCGATCTGCGCCTTGCTGTGCCGGCACTGCCTGAGGATGCAGGACTGCATTCTCCCTCTGATCTGCTGGCCCAGGAACAGGATCAGATGTTGTGGAGTGTGCCCCTGCATCCGTAACCGCCAAAGGCGGACTTACCAACACTGACATCCCCATAGAGGGTTCTACCCCTGGTGCAGGTGGGTTGGACAGAACAGAATCCCTGCCAGAAACACTTACCTGCGATGGCACATAGGTCTCATCATCCGAATCAGCACCTGAATAGAGGTCTGGGGAGGTGCACCCACAGACACCCCTGGACAGAATGGTCTGCAGCAAGATTGGGTTCTCACCCACCACCACACCACGTCCCCCACTGGTGGACGGTCGTGCCTGAGATCCCTCCTGGGTCTGCACCATCTCCACAACCTCAACAGCATCAAGTGCATCATCCCCTGCAAAAACATGAAAGACAAAAAATGCAAACAGGCATTAGCACCATAGCACACAAATAGGCCTGACAAGCTACAGAACCAGTACATGATTTACACATGTCCCACATTACTATAATCCTCACATGCATGCACTGTCACTGAGTTGGAAGGGGAGGCAAAAGGCAGACACTGATGACCCCAAGATGGAAGAGCAACACATTTGCTGCATGCTGGGTAGCACTGCCATCACACATTGGCCTGTGAGTGGCATGTCCAATACACATACATGACACATGCCATCACACATATGGCATGTACCAAAGCCATGGTACATTCCACAAGTACATCCATATGTCAGTGAATGAACCTAAGGCTGGTTTTGGTAGCTAAAATCCATGAAACGCTGTGCGCGGAAATAGATTTTAGCGCACGCGGCTGGCGCAGAGATTCGCACGCGCACACTGTGCGCCAGCCGCGTGCGCCACCTGCGTCCGCCACTTGTGCGCGAATTTCTATGAATTACCCCCATAGATGGGAAGGCCACACCTTTGTTGTCTAGGGTCCGACTCCTTGGAACTCTTTGTCCTTTACAATTCGGGATGAATCTGACCCCTACATTTTTAGGAAAACCTGGCTGTTCCCTTGAGTTTGAATTTTTACTACTGGCCTGCATCTGATATCTGCTTCCAGCGCCTTGATGCCTCATCTGAGGCGATCTGTTGTGCTTTTTAGGATTTCTACCCACCTACCTACCATGTGTGACCCTATAACACAAACACATATTTTGCTCTAAAATAAAAGCGTCTACCAAACATTCTTAAATCTATCTAGCCTAAAATCCAATGCTGTCCAAAATGTTAGCCATGAGTTAGCCATGAAAAAGGAAAGCAGTATGTTTCTCTGATGCCAGCAGTTGCCAATGGTTTTAGAGAAAACCAAATGAATTTTGTTTTTTTAATATTGATTATGATAATCAATGCCAATATGAATGTTTATTTTGGAAGAGATTGTATTTATTTCTCTAGAATAGTTATTCATTAGTTTGTATACACATGGATGTTTGTGAGCATTGTGAATGAACACATTAGCAATATAATACATAATACAATACATATAATAGTAGACAGGTAGTTGTTGTTACCTGTATTCATGTTGAATATTGTGGGGGATGACATTTTAGGGGTTCACTAGTGATTTATTATTAAATAAAAATTAAATATTCGGATTAAAAAACACCAATTTCTTGTCATTTGTGGGTAGGATTGTCGTAATGGGTTGGGGGGTGAGTATTTATCAAATATATGTATGTAAAAAGAATCAAACTTTACTAATTTAGATGCAAATAGAAGTCATTACACTCTAAAAGTCAAGATTTCGCAGAATCTGAAAACCAGCTTCTTCGCACATTGACACAAATATCTCTGAGGAGAAGTGGGTGGCACACTACTCAAGGATCTTTGTAGAGGTAGGAAGAGATAACCCAGATCAGCAGTTGGACTCACCTACTCATAAAGTGGCAGAGGATTTCATTTCAGCAGATGAAGACTACAGAAAATAAGATCAGTAATGCCATTAATCATAAGCAAGAGGCAAGTGCCCGGGTCCAAATATGATACCTGCTGAAATCTGTAAATAGGCTAGCAAATGGTGAATGTGGTTGCTAATGACAATGTTCTTAGACTTTGTAAAAAGTGGGACTTATCGCGCATCTTAGTCTAACTCCATTTTTATCACGCTCCACAAGAAAGACATTTTGTCAGAAATAAACAGGTGGATAGAAGAGAACACGATCCTCAATGAGGTACAGGGAGGTTTCAGACAGGGACTATCCACTATGCACCGGTGTTTGTTCTTTGGCAAAGAGCCAATAAATATGTTGTAGCCAAAAAATCACCTGTCTATGCAGCCTTTTTGGATTTCTTATAAGCTTTTTACCTAGTTGATAGAGAGAGGTTATGGGTCAACTTGTTGGGATGGGTATCAAAAGAAGACTCCAGCTAATTTTATAGGACCTTACATTTAAAAGATCGCTGTTCAGATTAGGTAAACCCCATTTTGCCAACTCACAAGCAAAATACCTACTGTAAAAGGAGTCAAACAGGACTACATATTAGTACCAGTCCTCCTTAGTTTGACCAACCAAAACACGTGGAAGAAGCTTCCAAAGCTTTCAGTGGAAAGTCAGTGCCAATGTTACTATGTTCAGTCCAGACAAAAGATCTCGTGGACATGACCTGGCATGGACATCCCTCACAGTCCTTTGTTTCAAGCTATAAGAAGCAACTGTGTAAAGATCTTACATCCATGGGAGTTGAGCGTGTATTGGTTCCTGCACTTTGTCCATTAGCTCTCTATAGTATGCTCTTGAACAAACTAACAGGCCGATTCATGGAATTAATGTGCGCCGAAAATCTTCGCCCAAGTGTGCGAAAGCGTGCGAATCGCAGCGCAAGTGCGAAAATCGCAGTGCAAGCGTGTGAAAGCCGCGCACATCGATTCATGGAAGTCCGTGCCCGTGTAAATTGTGGGATGTGCGCGAAAATTCTGCGTGGCGCATGCGGGTGCAGACGTCATCAAACGGCGTGCGCTATGCGCACAGCGAAAGCGCACATAGCGCGGCGCACACAACAAAAGTAACACGCGGAATGGGGAACAACGCGTGAAAATGTGGGCGTTATGGGGGAAGTACAGGAGGCAAATGCGCGGAACGCCCACACGCGCGCCTACAACACGTATTCATGGAACCGAATAGGACAAACGCGTGCACCAAAAAAGATGCGCTAATCCGGAAACACGTACGCCAGCAGGAAGCAGACGTACGCGGACCCGCGGAGCATAAAAGTGTGCGCAAACAGCATACAATCTCAGACGCTACGATGAATATACCGTTCCTCGCAGCAGTGGTTGTGGGACACCGCAGGAGGAGGAGGATAGTCAGGGCCAGCATTTTTACACACAGGACCAGCCTTTTTGGGATGCCTGATGACCCGGTGTATGGGAGGTACAGGTTTCCACCTCACATAATACTCGACCTGGTGAGTGAGTGGGAAGATGACCTCACATCACCCACCTTGTGCTCCCAAGCACTGAGCCCCTTGGAAAAGGTGCTCAATGTACTGCACTTCTTGGCCACTGGTTCATTTCAGTGGACAAGTGCCATAGTGGGGGGGTGTCACAGGCCACGCAGTCACGCTGCTTGCATCAGGTGTTGGCCATCATGACTGCACGCCCATCAGTCCGCAGGCACATATACCTGCCCAGAACACCTGCAGAAAGGCAGGCTGCCGTCCAGGATTTTTACAGGGTGGCACACTTCCCCAAAGTGCTAGGTGCCATTGATTGCACCCATGTGGCTCTACGTCCTCCCAGGGCAACTGAGCACATCTATAGAAACCGCAAGTACTGGCATTCCATCAATGTGCAGGTAGTATGTGATGCCAAGGGAATCATCACCTCAGTATATGCCAACTATCCATGGTCCACCCATGACAGTTTCATTTACAGAATGTCAACCCTAAACTGGGACCTAGAAGCTGGGCGGCATGGCAACACATGGCTGATTAGTGAGTATAAATGCTGCTGCACATGCATGCATGTCAGATACCGAGTAATGTCACAACCCTACTAATGATACCCATCATCACCTCCCCAGGGGACAGTGCCTTCCCTCTGAGCACCCACATGATGAGGCCAAATCGGAACCCCACCACACCACCCGAGGTAAGATACAACACAGCCCATATTGCAACCCAGGGCATAGTGGAGCGCACATTCGGAGTGCTCAAGTCATGCTTTCGCTCCCTTGACCGCTCTGGTGGGCAGCTGCTATACGCGCCCCCAGTAGTGTGCAGGATCATAGTGGCAGCATGTGTCCTGCACAACGTTGCAACACGCCGGGGCCTGTCGGTGGACATGGTGCTGCCCCCACATCCCCAACCACATGCAGGGCCACTGCGCATGGGAGGGGAAAGGGCATGTGGTGAGGCAGCCCGTACGCAGCTGGTGGCTAATTACTTCACCTAAAATCACACCCCTGTGGAGTGCACACAGCCCTGGCACATACCAGGTGACAATCAATGATGATGACATAAGGGACAGTCAACTGTCACAACCATATCAGCCTGAGATTGGTCACCTGGAAGTGTTACATTGTGTGCATCCCTACCTAACGATAGACAACCAATGCTGTGTCACAAAAAGACACACATTTATGCTGCATGAATGACTGCCCCCTTGCAAAATACAACATGAAAATAGCGCCATGTCACCCAACCCCTCCCCATCTCCGCCACCCAACACACCATGGCATGTCATGCAACGTGAAAGCAAACAAAGGAATGCACAACACATGACACAAGTGTCACAATGTACACTGTCCCAAATGGAAAGAGGCCACAGACAATATGCTCCCAGTAATCAATAACAAACAGCACACATGACCAAATACTTACCAGCAACACAATACAGCAACACAGCATGAAACATTAACAAAATATGACAGAACAAACTCAAAGTAGTGCAAGTCTTACAACCTGAATAATCCAGCACATCGACCACTTCCAACTGCAGAGTGTTGCTGTCAGGCAAATGTGTCGGTGTACTGCATACAACATGAATTGCATCTGCAAAGGAGACAGCCTTGTGAAGACATGAAGAAGGTACCTGCGAATATGGAGGAAGACATGGATGCACAAGCACATATCAATACACCATGCAGTGTTCAATACAAAAACAAACCCCACTAGGATGTCCACACAGTTATGACTACAGACTGCCCACACAGCTCATGGGAGCCCAATGTCACTGTGTAAGTCACTGTCACTTGGTCATACCCTTTGCAAGACCATGGAAATGGGAAGCAGGAGGGGTGTGTGTGTCAGGAACCCAAGCATCTAACCCAAACACAGGACAAGCCTGCATGTGCCCAGCCGGAATACACAGTGGATGCCCATGGGAGCCGCACAAGGCAACACACTGTAAAAAAAAATCTAAAAAAAAATAAAAAATGGCCATGTGGGGGCCAGGGGTGGGGGGGCACCCAGGAGGTTCAAGGACAGGGTGCACACCAACACCCACCTGCGTGGATGTTGCAAAAAAAAAATACCTCCATGGGCTCATGGCCTGCACGGGTACGCTAGTGTGGGAGAAGTGCTGCTGTCGCTCTCATCACCCTCTGCTGCTGCATCAGGAGGTGGTGGTGCTATGGGAGGCAGACCATACAAAGCCATGGTATGGTCCTCCATGGCAGCAAGCATGCGGGTGTGGAAGGTCTCGTTCTAGAGGATGATAGTACGGAGATCCCCATGCAGCACCTGATGGGTTGCCTGCATTTCTGCACGTATGGCCTCCCGTGATGCCCGGATCTCCTCCCGAGTTGGCTGCAGCTCAGCTGAGAGCGAACGTGTGAGCTGCTCCAGCTGCTGTTCTGACCTTAAATTTCGGGAAGACTCAAGTTCACCCAGAGTCTCGCTGAGGTTATGGAGTTCAACCCTCAGGGCTTCCCTGTGGCCCTGTGACTCTATAGATATGGCTTCGCGCAGAGTCTCCAGTGCCGTCCGTCGGTCCCTGTTGGATGCCAACATGTCTTCCCTGTGTGATTGGCAAATGGAGTCTGTTGCCTGCTGTTGTTGCTCCATCTGCCTTTCAGGGGGGGAGAATGGAAGTGGCCACCCTCTCCATTGCCTGAGCCATCATTTCAACCGATGCTCCCTGTTGGGCTGCTATACCGTAAATGGAGTTTTCCCATAAAGTATTGCCTGGTGGCGTACGGCCACCGCGTTGGCGGGCACCACACCTGTGTGGGGCAAGGCGATCTGCACCTTGCTGTGCTGGTACTGCCTGAGGCTGCAGGACTGCATTCCCCATACGATCTGCTGACCCAGGAACAGGATCAGATGTTGTGGAGTGTGACCCTGCATCCGTAACCGCCAAAGGCGGAGTTACCAACACTGACATCCCCAGTGCAAGTTGCAAGAACATCATCCCTGCCAGAAACACTCACCTGCACCTGAATCAAAGAGGTCTTGGAGCCGCACCCAGAGACACCCCTGGACAGTATGGTCTGCAGTAAGATTGGGTTTTCACCCACCACCACACCACGTCCCCCACTGGCGCACGGTCGTGCCTGAGATTCCTCCTGGGTCTGCACCATCTCCTCAACCTTAACAGAATCAAGTGTGTTATCACCTGCAAAAACATGAAAGACAACAAATGGAAACAGGCATGAGCACCATAGCACACACATAGGCCTGACAAGCCAGATAACCAGTACATGAATTACACATGTCCCACATGACTATAACCCTGGCATGCATGCACTGTCAATGAGTTGGAAGGGGAGGCAAAAAGCAGACACTGAGGACACCAAGATGGAAAAGCAACACATTTCCTGCATGCTGGGTAGCACTGGCATCACACATTAGCCTGTGAGTGTCATATCCAATACACATACATGACACATGCCAGCACACAGATGGCATGTAGAATAGCCATGGTACATTTGACAAGTACAGCCATATGTCAGTGAATGAGTACTGTCACCCATCCATGTGAGATGGACATGATGAGATGAAAAATGCTACATAGTGTGACAAAATACGCATGTGCCACACACTGCAACACATCCGGTGTACAATAATACAGTGATGGTAGGCAGATGTACACATTAATGGTTGGTCACTTCAACATGACAGGAAACAACTATCATGTACCATCAACAAAGTGAATGGCATGGATGATATAGTTAGAACTGACGAAGCCGATAGAACAGATGAATGTGCCGAATCGAAGAATGCATGAGTGGAAGAACAGATAGCTATATAGCGAATGAGTGTGGAAATCAAAAGAATGAGTAAATCGGTGGAGTGTATAGAATGGATGAACATGTTGAACGGATGAGTGTGCAGAGCGGACGGGTATGTAGAGCGGACGAGCGTGTAACAAGGATGAGTGCGTAATATAGATGAATGTGAAGAACAGATGAGTGTAAACCAAACGCGTGTGTAGAACAGATGAGTATGTGAAATGGATAAGTTTGTAGAGCATGTGACAGCTCCAGGTCATATCTGCAGGTTTCCGCAGGAGAGGCAAGTAAAGCACATGATTGTGCAGATAGCGGATGAACTCAGAAGTGCAGAGCAGATGAATGTATGGAGCAGATGAGTGTGTTGGAGCGGATGAGTGCATTGGAGCGGATGAGTGCGTTGGAGCGGATGAGTTCATTGGAGCGGATGAGTTGGAGCAGATGAGTGCACAAAGTGGGTGAGTGCACAGAGGGGGTGAGTGTGCAGAGGGGGTGAGGTGAGTGCGCAGAGGGGGTGAGTGCGCAGAGGGGGTGAGTGCGTAGAGGGGGTGATTGCACAGAGGGTGACAGTGTGCAGAGGGGATGAGTGCGTAACGCAGATGAGTGCGTAAACTTCAGAGAAGCGAGTAGAACGCAAGAATGCGCAAACCGGATGAATGTGCAGAACGGATGAGCAAAAACAGGATGAGTGTGTCGAACAGATGAGTATGTGGAGCGGATGAGTATGTAGAGCCATCGAGTCTGGATAGCTGATGAATGTGGAAGTGCGAAGAGTATGTTAATCGCCGGAGCGGACAATCGTACAGACCTTGCAAATGTATGGAGTGAATGAGCGAAGGAAGCGGATGAGGGTCTGGACCGGACCAGTGTAGGGAGTGGACGAGTGTAGGGAGTAAATGAGTAGGGAATGGATCAGTGTATGGAGTGGATGAGTGTATGGAGCGGATAAGTGCATGGAGCGGATGAGTGCCTGGAGCGATCGAGTGCCCAGAGTGAACTGACGCGTCGCGTAGAGACGACGAGTACGTAGAATGAACAAGCACTGACGCATCCGGTATTGATGAGTGTGCAGAATGGATGAGTACGTTGAGCTACTGAATGCGTAGAGCATGAAGCAGTCAGGACTACATGCCTGAGGAAATCAAGAGTGCATGCCTGGGGCAGACAAGAGGGCATGCGTGGGGCGGACAAATGGACAGTCGTGAGGCGAACAAGAGCGCATGTGCAGAGCTGACTACACCTCGCAGGGCGGACCAGAGTGTATTGGACCAAACTGGGGTGCATAGAATGGATAGGTGTGCACGGTACGGACTTGAACGGATAGAATTGCATGACATACATAGTATGTTCTAGAATGCAGAGAACGTTTGAAAGAGTATATAACTCTTCATATCACACCACCACGCTTACTCTCTCCTTTACATCACCACTCAACTAGAACAGAGAGATACTATGACAGCATTCGGCATGACTGTTCTCATACCAACATCCGCTGCTCACTCCACATCATTCTATGTTGACACTGCTGGTCTCACACCCCCAGCCAGGTGTTCTCCTCAGGCCTAACGCAGCCACAGCCGTTCTGGATAAAACCTGCCTGAACTAACACATTCTCCTGATCTCTCAACCACCACACCTACCGCCAAGAAGCCGCTACTACTCGGATATCGCACGTGCTGCACACATACCTGGTGCTCACATGCACCTTTTGACTCTCTCTACTCTCTCTACTGATCTGAACTTCAGTTCCCAAGGGCGTTCAACCTACCAGCGCCTTCAGACCATACCAATGGTATATAAGGCGCTATATAAATGCAAAATAATGTATGCGAGCAGGCCAATACTCAATCAACCTGAATGGTCTAATTATTCACATAACAAGGTAACAAATGTGGCCCAATGTGGGGTGTAATCAATGACATAAGTATGTCACATATGTGGTATTAGAGCTGAAAAATGTGTTGCAAAAATGGGAACATTGAAACAATCAGCCTGAATGAACACTAAAAAAATCAGAACAATGTTGTTGCAAGATGACAGTTCAAGGGCAACTGCAGTAATGTGGCGCTAATTGGCTACTGTGGGCAGAAGGGATACGGTCATACCCAAATCCAACGCCGGTGAATGTTTTGGAGGAAGCACATGGGTGATCCATACCACTCAGGAGTACACACCCTCACCTGGCACTCAATCAGAACCTGTCACCCAAACAACGTACACATGGATTACACACACATGCATGGGCACTCACCGGTCAATGCGTCGTAATCTGGTAGGTCTCCCACGCCTTGGATCTGTTCCTCTGTGATGAAGGTTCCAGCAACAGACTCATGTTCAGTGAGTTGGTTGTCCTCTGGTGGAGACCCACCGCCAGTCACCAGAGTAGAGGCATGATTTGAGGCCAGCTTGTTCTTCGCTCTGAGTTTCAGGTCATTCCACCGCTTGTAGCAATCATCAGCTGTGCGCCTCACAAATCCAACGGCACTAATGATGTCCACGATGGTCTGCCAGTGTGCCCTACGTTGACCAGGTGTGGTCTTGCCCCCTGCAGTCACCACCATTTTGCGGCTATGTGCCGACACATAGGCCACAAGTGCATCAAGTTCGCCATCATTAAAGCTAGGCTTCCTTGACGTGCCGGAGTGTGTAGCCATGTCTGGGGTCTCAGCCTGTAGTGCCAGAGCACCCTTCCTCTTCTTTTTCAAAGGTGGTTCGGATCCTGAGTGGCTTACGCCACACTGGTCAGCAGGGGCAGAAGCACAGGTGGACTGGGTACTAGGAGTGTGTGAATGCACAATGACCATAGGTCTTGGTGCAGGCATTGGCTGCAGGGTGATGTTGGCAGGGCCAACGTCGGTTTGATGGACCTGGACCGACACTGTCCCGGCTGGGAGACTCAGAGCTGGGGTGGATAGAGCTGCAGCTGCCCCTGCAGCCTCCCCACCATGCCTACTTGGGGCAGCAGATGACATTGCTGCCCCAGATCCACATGGCCTGGTGACAGCAACTTGAACCGCCACACGTGGCTTAGACTTGCTGACCTGGAAGTCAGCCTGGGAGTCATCCTGTGCCAGTTCAGGTGCCAAAATGGGCCGGTCCAACAAGGGCTGAGCTGGGATGGTGTCAGCTACGTTTCCCACAACCATGGTGGGGTCATGGGTGTCGCTGATTGGTCCTCCACACACGGGGGTCTAGGGGGACCCTGCAAATCCTGGCCACGTCCCCTACCGAGCCCACCACTTCCACCTTTTGGAGGTCGGCCACCTTTGCCTCCCTTACCGCTTGGTCGCCTCCCAACAATGGCACTGATGTTCTTGTGCGTATGGGAGTTGCGGTAAACTCTTTTCCTGGGCAATTGGGGGTGAAAGGGGTAGGGTGCTAGATGGAATTCGTACCCTAGTGCCCTAGCAAGGCTGTCTGGGACCCCTGGGGGAAGATGATGGGACACGCAGTGCACAGGCACCCCGAAAACAAAAATGAACGTGCATGCAACCCCTCGTAGACCACGTGTGTTGAAAACTGAACCGGCACTATGCTGTGGCACCCAGAAACACAAAAATAAGCGTACATGTAATACACGCAGCCTACAAAGACCTATGAAGGGGTACACAACACACGGGGCAAGCACAGTTGGTAAATACGTGCGCGACTCACCGTATGCCTGGAAAAATAACGTGAAAAATATGCCTGTGTGTGCATTGGCAACACCCCTACCAAAAGAAGAATTGAACGCTGTTTGAGGAAACAGGCCAAAGGAAGAATTGAACGCTGTCAGAGGTAACAGGGAGTACGAACCGTTGTGAAGTAATCGGTTGTGAACCGACAAGAAGTACAAGATTCACCCACTCGCTCTCCACGAAAAGCACGTACAAGAAAATGGTGTCCTACACATACCTTATAAACCAGCACACATGTACAACGTCACTTATGCGTGTACGCACCAATGTCCTTTCCTGCAATTACACGAGCTGACACTCGGACATGCAGTTTTTGCACGTGTACAATGAACATGCACCCGCGTTGAGGGAAATGCCCGTGCACGTAACGTTGCTTACGCGCTAAGGGCCTTTCCTCGGATTTCACGCTGACGTGCAATTTTTCACATGCAAATTCACTCCGTACCAAGCTGGCCACGCGTAAACACACGGAAGACCACGCTCCTGCTCAAAAGGCCATTTTCCTGCCCCCAAGAGCCCCGAGCACGCTCCCACAAGCCATCTGCTGCTGCCTGCCTGCTGCCCATGTGCCCTGCTATTTGGTGCCTGCACGTCAGCCATCTGCAGGGGTCCAGTTGCTGTGTCCACCCCTGCTGGAACAGAAGACTCCTGACTGGGATACCATTGCTCCACAGCCCAGCCCCAGGAACCAGTTGACCACCCACGCCTGCCTCGGGGTTGCCATGTCAGGGCAAACACCATCTGAGACCACTGGCGACCCCCGGCCAGAGAGGCAGAGGGCCACCAGCTTCAGTGAGGAGGAAGTTGGTGTCCTGCTGCGGCATGTCCTGGGGCACTATGATGCCCTCTATGGAACATCACACGCCAACAAGGAAGGACGGGAGAGGATCTGGGAGGAACGTAGTGGTTGCCATCAACACGGAGGGGGTGGCAACCTGCGACATCAAGCACGTCAAGAAGCGCTGGGAGGACTTCAGGTCCAGGACCCTCTACAAGGCCCGGCGCCTCGCAGAGGGGGGCCGGGGCAGCATGAGTAACATCCAGATGAGGGTCCTGGAATGCGTATGCCCAGCGCTCCACGCCCAGATCCTTCGGAGGCAGACCCGTCCGGAGTTGAGCGGTAAGTGACCAAGCATTGCTGTGTGAGACAGGGCATGTTGCAGTGTGCTGGTAGTCTGATACTTGCCTGTATGTGTGACATAGGCCATGTACGTATATGTGTGTGCAGGGACATCATGGTCATGCATGTGAGACCAGTAATGTGTGAACCACATGGATGGTGCATGTGTTCCAATGCAACATGGGGAGCTCTATGTGGAATGCACACATGAGAGCATGCCATTCTCTGGTGGGGGTGTGAGGGATGGGTGCTGCTGTCATGTACATGTATGGTGCACATGTGTGTGTGTGTCTGAGAAGTGTGTGTGTGACTTTGAAACGCCATGGATGCATGACACATGTCCGTGATGATGTATAGATTCACTCATGCAGTGCCGTCACCGTTGTTTCCACTGTGTCGATCCACTGTGTCTGTGGTGTACAAGCCATGATGCATGACCCTCCGGTGATGTGTGTGCATGGGATCAGTGTGAGCCATGATGCATGTGAGTTTGAAGGCAACATTTTGGTTAAAAGAGGCCCTTGTACATGGATGCTGATGTTGATTGCGGGTGCCGTGCCTGTTTCTGCATGTGTGTTGCGTGCATTCACCCATGTGTTGTGGAGGGACAGGATGGAAGTGATGTTTGACAGTGCCACTTATGTGTTATTGCTTCCTGTCTAGGGGACTATTGTACAGTACCCTGATGCTTGTGTTCTATGTCGCCCTCTACACAGCGTCGAGTGAAGAAGAGGGCAGAGACGGCGCTGTGGAGCCAAGCGGCGGGGATGCCTCCACCGGGCGTCGACGTAAGGCCCAGCCACCCTCCCAGGAATTTCCATCATCCGGGAGCGAGGGGACTGGTGCCGCGTCTGCCACTAAGGCTGTAGCGGAAGGCCCGGGTGAGCCCCCACAGGTGCTTGCAATGGCGGAAGACAGTGCGGAGACATCCAGGTTGGTGGTCTTCACAGAGGAGGAGGAGCCTGCTACTGAGCCGCACATGGGGCCTGGTGGGGGTAATACCACTGGTGCAAGTGGTGCAGTCCGGGGCCAGGGTCAGGAGGCAGCACAGGTCACCGCGGAGGGACCTGTGCATGTTGCTGTCCCTGACCCTGTAACTGCAGCATCATGCACCAGCAGGGATGCCCCGTCCCAGGCCCGTCCGCAGGTAGGGGGGAGGCCCACGTCATCTGGCTCTCCACTACCTGTGGACGAGGGGACCCCTGACCGTATGGGCTCCGTCCTGATTGGTGTCGCATTGCACACGCGTGACATTTGTGATGACGTGCGTGCTTCCTGGGGGGAGCATGCACGCCATCACGAAGAGCTGCGTGGCAACGTGACACTGTTGGGCGGGGCCATGGTCTTTGGTTTCTTACATGTGTCATGCACTCTGGTGGACCTCTCCTCCTCTGTGGAGACTATGCCCCAGGCATTCTACCTGCCGTCTTCCGGCCCAGATTCCACTGGGGCCCCCTGTGGACCTGGCCCAACCAACACAGCCAGCTTGGTGGAGATCCCTCCCTGCCACAGTCGGGAGTCGGCAGTCCAGCAGGGGTGGACACCCCAACAACTGGAGACCAGCAGATGGAGGATGTGCAGGCATCATCAGACAGGGCACTTGGACAGCAGTAGCAGCAGCAGGCTCTAGGTGGGAGCAATGATGGCTCGGGGCCATCAACATCAGAGGGGCAGGCATCGGCCAGAGGGCAGGAGGACCCTGCAATGGGTGTGTCTTCCGTGTGGCTGCGGTTGGGCCAGCGTATAGATGCGGAGCGGCAGTGGGCGGAAGAGGCGCAGCTCACCATGGTCAGGGCGGAATTCTCCATGCGTCGGGCGTTGATGCGGGCTGAGTGCCTCGAGGCAGCTCGCAGGGAGTTGGAGGTGGACATGGCGTTATCCCTGCGAGGCCTCAGGGCCAGGACAGAGTCGCGCCTCCAGGACATCGGCAAGGAGTTTGTTGATGCCCTGGCCCACGACATCACAGAGTGAGCCGCAAGAACTTGCCCGCTGCCATTGTATAGTTCTTTAGTGTTAAGCTTCCTTTCTGTTTTCATTCGTTTTGGGGCGCTTGTACAATGCCCCACCTTTTTGTATATAGTTCTTAATTAGGTAGGGTTTTTGTAGGTTTTATTTCTATAGTTGGGCTCATGGACCCTGGATTTCGTATTTGTACATAGTTGAACAGTGGATTTGTCATATTTTTTTCACCATGGAGCAATGGATTTTTATTATTTCATTCCCTTTGGATTCGCTTAGTTGGACTTAGACTTTGCACACATTTTCATTTGGATTCTTTTGGATTCTGTATTAATTTTTTTTTCATCTTGGGACATGCTGCATTATTTTTCTTTTTTCCGTTATTGTGTGTTTTGATTTGATTCACTTAATTTTGAGTTCAATACATTTTTGCTTCTTACTTCAATGTGAGGTATTCTTTCATTGGTTTCAGGCATCTCACCATGTGGGTTTTCCCATTAACTGGCACCCATTGTGTCTGTGTGACGTACATGTGTTGATGTACATACTTGCCATTTGGGTTGTATCATGTAATGACCATTTCAATGTGGGGTGGATGTAATACTCGGTTGGTTATTTGGGCAGGGGTGGGGTGCCGTGGAATTTGGGTGGCCATAGGGCCATGATTGTGGATCATGATGACGTGTTGGGGGGGGACATGTGTCGGGGCCTGCTGGCAGGTACCCCTCACTGCTGGTGGGTGGGGGTGCAGGGGAACATGAGTGGGGGCCTGCTGGCAGGTGCCCCTCACTGCTGGGGGGTGGGGGTGCAGGGGAACATGAGTGGGACATGAGTGGGGCCTGCTGGCAGGTGTCCCTCACTGCTGGGGGATGGGGGTGCAGGGGAACATGAGTGGGGGCCTGCTGGAAGGTGCCCCTCACTGCTGGGGGGTGGGGGTGCAGGGGAACATGAGAGGGGGCCTGCTGGCAGGTGCCCCTCACTGCTGGGGGGTGGGGGTGCAGGGGAGCATGAGTGGGGGCCTGCTGGCTGGTACCCCTCTCTGCTGGGGGGTGGGGGTGCAGGGGAACATGAGTGGGACATGAGTGGGGGCCTGCTGGCAGGGGCCCCTCACTGCTGGGGGGTGGGGGTGCAGGGGAACATGAGTGGGACATGAGTGGGAGCCTGCTGGCAGGTGCCCCTCACTGCTAGGGGTGGGGGTGCAGGGGAACATGAGTGGGACATGAGTGGGGGCCTGCTGGCAGCTGCCCCTCACTGCTGGGGGGTGGGGGTGCAGGGGAACATGAGTGGGGGCCTGCTGGCAGGTGCCCCTCACTGCTGGGGGGTGGGGATACAGGGAAACATGAGTGGGGGCCTGCTGGCAGGTGCCCCTCACTGCTGGGGGGTGGGGGTGCAGGGGAACATGAGTGGGGGCCTGCTGGCAGGTGCCCCTCACTGCTGGGGGGTGGGGGTACAGGGAAACATGAGTGGGGGCCTGCTGGCAGGTGCCCCTCACTGCTGGGGGGTGGGGGTGCAGGGTAACATGAGTTGCTGATCACTAGTGCAAGGTGACACGTGGCCTGGCTGGGGGGCATGGCCATGACCAGGGGTGCAGGGTAGTCCCCTGTGGTGTGGGCTGCCTGCAGGAGCCGTGGAGGGGGTAGAGGGCACACCTGGGAGGACCCACACTGCCAATTCACGTGTGGGACTCCACGTGCACCCCCGAAATCCACGTACCCCACCCGCACAGGGCCAATCGCATGTGAAACTTCCCGCGCACCCCCGAAATCCACGTACCACGCTCGCACAGGGCCTATCGTGTGTGAAAGTCCCCGCGAACCCCCCAAATACACGTAGCCTGCTCGCACAGGGCCAATTGTGTGTGAAACTCCCCGCGAAGCCCAGTGATACACGTACCCCGCTCGGCCAAGGCCTATCGCGTGTGATACTCCCCGCGTATCCCACAAATACACGTACCCCACTCGCACAGGGCCAATCGCGTGTGAAACTTCCAGCGCACTCCCGAAATCCATGTACCACGTTCGCACAGGGCCTACCACGTGTGAAAGTCTACGCAAACCCCCCAAATACACGTAGCCTGCTCGTACAGGGCCAATCACGTGTGAAACTCCTCTGGAACCCCAGTAATACACGTACCCCACTCACACAGGCCCTACCGCGTGTGATAATTCCAGCGCACCCCAGAAATACACGTACCGCACTCGCACAGGCCCTACCGCGTTTCAAACTCCCCGCAAACCCCAGTGATACACGTGCCCGGCTCGCACAGGGCTTTCCACGTGTGATACTCCCCGCGAAGCCCCCAAATACACATAGCCTGCTCGCACAGGGCCTACCACGTGTGCAACTCCCCGCGTACACCTCAAATACACGTACCCCGCTAATTCCAGCGCACCCCAGGAATGCACGTTCCCCGCTCGGCGTTTGCTGTGTAGCGGCTCTGTTAGCTGGTCCAGGGTTAGCGCTGCCCTTTGCGGTGGATTGGGGATTTTGATGGCTTTTCCTTGTGCGAGGGGCGTTCTTGGGGGCGTAACTGGCGCTGCGGGAAGTTCTCTGCGCCAGGGCTCTTTTTGCCTTGGGAATTCCATGAATACGCGGTGCGCCAGAATGCTGTTTAGCGCACACGGCTGGCGCACGCTGGCACACATTCCCTCTCTGCGTTGCTCGCGTGCGCTGCCTCTGCGCTGAAATCTATGAATTACCCCGTAAATAGTGAACAACATGAAAAAGCAAGACTGAAGGATGAAGTGGAGTTAGTCCATTTGTCTTACCTGAAGTGTGTGGACATTTACACAGCATGGTGGCCACAAACTTTACTTGGAAATTCTCAAATTAGACACCTCTTTGCCCTTTCTGGGGCTGATACTTTGACATTGGAAAGATATTTGAAAAGATGGAATACAGTACTAAATGCCAAATGTAAAATGTGTGGGGCAGAAGAAGGACATGTACGCAATGTTCTCCTTATCTGCCCAGCCTATGTATCATTGAGGTCCAGATGTATCACTACCCTAGTTAGGAAGGTAGGTCTTATATCTAACAAAAATGCAGTAATTCCATATATACTAGATTTTGAGATAGCTACCACAAACTCGACTGTGGAATTCATCTATGGGGCATGGAGACAGATATCCAGTAAGGATGGGCGCACATGAATTAGTGTAAAATATCTATATGACAATGGCTGTGAGCGACAACTTTTATTATTTCTTTATTCTATCACTTCACCTCTTCCCTGAAGAGTAACCTTCTATTTAGTTATTTTCTAAGAATGATTGTTATAGGTTTAATGGGTCTGAAAAATAGTTCTGAGGTTTATGGATTAACTCATTATTTTTTTATCTTTTTGTATTTTAAACTTGTACATTCTTTATCATTGGTCAATTATTGTACTGTGCATTTTTTCTATCTGAATCATGAAAGTCCTAATCAGCCGAAAATGTAATAAACTCACTCAATCACTCTCCTTCTTGGACCCGAGAAAGTGGTTTGCATCAGACAGTATGCTAATGACAGCAGATGTAATTTGATAGAGATTAACTGGTTCAGGGGTGCAGCGCAGTGAAGTAACAATGAAGCCTGCCTGACAAAGACCGTGGGATGTTGAACAACAGTAGAGTAATCTGAATCCATACCTCAGTGCTTGTTGTGCTGCAGAAGTGGCCCAGGCATCAGGCAAAGAGGTTGCAGAGAGAGGGGCACTGTATAATTAAAAGAGAGAAACTGGCCCTGGAAGATTTTCAGTGAATGGAGTCACAGGACTGTCCACTGTGCAACCAAATTCACACAGGGACATTATGGTTCGATTATAACACATTTGTATATTTGTATTTCTTTTGCTCGAATGTTAAACCCCAACTCTGTAGCGGCGAGTGTGGGGTTCAACTAAATTAGTATTCCTATCTATTAATCATCCTTAACGGTGCCCGGTATCCCTTACCGCCCTACTCGTAATGAGGTCCACTGACTTTATACCCGTGCTTCCAGGACAAGGTTTTGTGGAATCTAGGACAATGTCCATTTGCACCCTGTAGTCCCTCTCTCTTCCAACCCTCTGGTAGTGTATTTGTTAACACCATCTGGCAGACTGGATGACAAAACTGGACAAATACTTTGACATGACAAAACCCCTACAACAACCTAGTCATGGGGGGCTTACTGACCTCATTGATGTATCCACCAAGAGTCCTCAGAACTATGCAGTGGTGTGTCTAATTAAACATAATTGTGTTGTCTTCTGTTTTGTCTGAAACAGGAGTGGACCTACACAAAAACTCAGCAGATAAGCCAGAAGGAACTCTGTTTCTCAGTGCACACACTGTTCCCAGGTTCTCAGATGGTGCTCACACCGTGTAAAGAAGGAGACGCAAAACAGGTATGCCGATGCTGCTTGCACATCTATTGTCAATAAGTGTTTTCTTTTCTTCTGCTTGTGTTTTTTTTGGTGTTGAGTGCATATCTCATGATGTCGGAAAGGAGAACATATTTTCAATAATGGCAAATGTAAGTTTCTTTACCGAGAAACCTAAGATGATTTACAAGTGGATGATGTGCTGCTTTTCTAGTGATTTGTGCGTGGGTGTGTGCAGAGGGGAGCTTGGAGCGATTTAAGTTAAGATATGTAACACTTCTTAATAACGTTAGACTTCTGGGGCTAGTTAAAATGGGGAGATTATAAAGCACGTCTGAAAGTGTATTTCGCTGCAATGTAGCACAGCACATGGAACCCGCGTGTGTTTATTTTAGCAAACAGCTGTTGTTTTATATTGGCAATACCCTATGTCTTATTCTGCCTCTCCTTTGTCAAGATGCACATTTGTATTGAGGCAGTGAAGATAGTGGAATGACGAGGTGAGGCTTGGGAGACCATGCACAATGCAATCCTCACCTGATTTGTACATTTGCCAAGGGACGTCATTTAGGGGTCGCCAGGGGTCACAGCTGCAACCCCTGAGGTCTCCTTTGCTAACCCTGTGGTCTCCCTTGCTACCCTTAAAATAGTAGTAGTTTTTTTTATGCAAGCTCCTGGGCTGTGGCCAGTGGCATGTGGCTATTTGCTTCTGAAGTGGCTGGCTTTCTTGCTCAGGCCTCTTAAAAACACTTTCAGCAGTGACCATAAATAATAAAGAATAGGAATACCAAAAAATGTGTCTTTCTGGAATTCTAAACAATAATTGCAAGACTCATTAAAGGTTTATTTCAGGCACACTTCAGGGCGTGAGTCACTGATATAGTTTGCTCTTAAATAACTCAAGTCAGCCTTTCATCCTTCTGAGGTCGATAAATGAGTACCAACGCAGTTTGGGGGATATTGGATGCATATTTATTTCGATATAAAGCGCTTAAGCGTAAGTGCTATATCATTTCACAACATTATCATTTGGCCATGGACATCTGCTTGCATTGACAGTAATTTGGTAATATGGCCCTATACACACTGATCTTAACGATACATATGGCGATCCATTCTTGTATGAAATGTATATCAGATTATAGTGATATAGTAACCATATTATTCGTAGTGTACTTAGGAACAATGTTATGTGATGCCACTTCCTGTTTTGTCAAGGGGTGATAGGTTGTGTTCCATCGCTTCCCGCAATATCACTTGGGGGTGGGGTCAAATAGCATAACTTCCTGTGATGTCATCAGAGGTCAAGGGTCGTGTGATGGCACTTCCGCTACCCCTGGCATTTTGGTGAAATGACGTCCCTGCATTTGCCTCTTCCACCTTCATTTACGACTGCAGGAAAACTAACCGTGTTTTCCTCTGTTAACTATCAACAATGAGAATATTGTCCAGGGGTCCTGAGTGACATTTGTCTATTTCACTCTGGCCCCTGCAGTGAAATGCATCCAGTCTATAAGTGCCGATCTAAAATGATGTATTGTGTAAGCCCTCTTAGATCCACACCGCCACACTTATGTGCTATCCGAAAGGGCCTGTAGCAAAGGGGAATGGTTAAGAGTGGCATGAGTGACAAATCTGGAACCTGATCTTAAATAACATCCCTGGGGTACTGGCACCTTCCATCGCTCCATTGTCAACCTTCTCCCTCTACACACCACTAGAGACTCGGGGAGGCACAGAAAATGCATTGTTCCTGTGTGAGGTCATACCAGTCGAATATTGGGTTTTGTCATAATAAAAGGATATATCTTATTCTGCTAACTGCTTACTATGTAAGCCATATATGGCCAAATATATTTATTTCGTTCCCATCACTGTTGCTCACTACCCACCCCAAAAGGAAGCACACAGAGGCGATGCCAACAGTTTTGTGCAGGCATGGGAAACGTATTGCTAGGCACTGCAATAGATTAACTGTCCATTGACAGTAGCATCTGCAAAATAGTGCGATTATCTGGACATATAATAGCAGTGCCTGGCAAATACCTAATACTTATACACAAGCCAGAACTATTGGCTTTGCTTATGCTTGATTTTTTGCATAATTTTAGTGACGGACATAGTTCTTATAAATCGAGTGGCTGATGGCAGACCTGGTTAAAAGGTTTTTATTACACCAGTAAAGTTTTTACAGCTCTAAAGTGTGAAAGAAAGGCTTGAAAAGTAAGCTAAAGAAATCCCACAGGGATGTGCATTAGGTGGGAAGTGGCAGGAAGTGGGTGGGCATGGCTATAGTAATCAGCATGACCATGGATGGGTAAATAACCAAAGGACACCTCCAAAGTTGGTGTCCCTCCTCAGATGCCAATTCTCCCTCACGGTACTCTAATGGAATAATTTCTGTTTATAGGTGGCACTTTATCACCACTTAATAGCCAAAAGTAAAATTGTATTGCCTCTTCTGCACCGCACCCCACCTCATTGCTAGTCTTTTCAAGAAAATGGAAATGCTGTATCACTGCTTACACCTTCCTGTCTTCCTATGCACTCCACACAGAAAACATGTCTAACCACACGACATGTCCCTGCTACATATTCTCCTTTTATTCATTATAACAAACCTGTTGAACTCCCACGCTACCACTATACGAAAAGGGCCAATCTGACAAATCAGGATGACATCAACTGCTTTCATTGGTTGATTACCATTAAAATGAAAAGTGGGACATTAAAAAAACATAAATAATTGATTTAACAGTCGAAAGGAAAACAAAGGAATAGTAAAATAAAGTTAGGGACAAGAACAACAAAGAGAAAGGCTACATGAAAAAACAAGCAATGAACAACATAATAAAAGTGTCTTAAAATCCAAATATGGGTCCCCCGTGTAAGGCACAGAGGGCAGAATATTCCCACCTCCTGCCTAACCACAGAAGTCGAATGGAATATGAGCCTCCCACCCTGGTTGACTAGGAATCTTGGTTTTTGAGAACAGATAATCACGAAGCAGCCAATGGGTAAAGAGGGTAAGGGAGAGGTTGTGGATAGGTATGGGGAATTAGGAACACCGGAAAGAGGGTTAGGGATAAAGGCTTGGATAGAAAGTGGGGTTGAGGGAAAACAGAAGTCTGTATGGTACCCTTGGGGTACTCTTGAAGCAAATCCTCCTGGAAGGAAGACCTCTCAAGGTCTCCCTGTGCAAGTTGAAGTCCAGCGGTAATCCTTCCCTCCGGAAGAGTGGATTGTCAATAATCAGCAAACAGCATAGGTTGGGGCAGGCCCTTGAGAGCACAGCTTCACGCCTACTGGATAATGTGGTCCGGGGCCTGAGAACATCACATTTCCAGGGCCTATTAGCCCGTTTCTGGTTGTACCGGCAACAGAGTACCCCCATGTATCACCAATGCCCCAACAATCCTGACAACAGGGGTATAAAGACACGAAAGCAGATAAACACATTTTGAATGATGGTTTTACAAATATTTGTCCAGAGTATTATCAGATGTTTTAGCTGGTATCTTTTTGTCATGCTGGACAGCAGTAGGACTACTGCTGTAGAAAAAATGAGATCCGAATATAAATATGCATTTTTTGAGACAAAAAGATTTTACAATAGAGTTAAAGGTTAAACAAACAAAAACCTAAAGTCTACAAAAATTATAAATGCTAACGTTAATATAACAACATAAATAACTTTATCAATTATTTTAAACATGTATTATATTAAAATCAAATATCCTGTTAGCCTAACTTACCATGTTTTTGGTTTGCAAGGTTTTGCTTTTGCTATCAAATGTTTATAGTGAAAGTAATGGAATGTGCTGTGTGACTATTTCTTTTTTTATCAAACATTTTAAACTGTTGTTATTTATGTATTTAGTGTTGCTTATGTCTGTGCTGCTTTTGTTACTATTTACATTGTGTCTTATTTACAACATTTAATTTGCCACACCTGTTACATGTTTGGATTATTTGTGTGCAAAGTATGTCTGTTATACTTCAGATGTTACTATCGTTGTATATCATAAAAGTTGTGTATATATTGATGTCATAGTAAATGGTGCTATGTTTGTATTGTATATGATATTTAAAAGTTGTTTAGTTTAGTGTATGATATTGAATTATTTATGTATATTTTGTAATTGTAAATTAATGGTTAAATTACTTTTAATGTTTTAAAAATGTTCTGTGTATTTCATTTTTTAATTGCACTTTTGGAGGTATCCTGTTTGTGTACATTATAATTTCAGTTTGTTATTATTTAGTAATGTATTAAAAAAAAATGTTATACTTTAACATTCATTATACGTGTATATGTAATAGTTTTATATTTTATGATATGATAACTTGTTTGTATGTTTATAAATAATTTAATGATATATTTTTCAAAGAATAGTTCATTATGTTGTTACCTTAACCTCATAATTTCTAATGTTTGAAGACCTTAAGGTTTTGTTGGTTTAACCTGAACTCTTTCGTCAACAGGTTTTAAAAAGACTTTCTCTATTATTTTCAGTTACATGATTGTTTTTTGATTCTTAATAAACATACTCCCCATTTCTTTGTACATGTTGTATAAACACCAAGTGTCTGCAATGCACATCCTATATCTATTTATGTAAAACACTTAGGTATGTTTCTGTACTCAGCTGATGCAATTTATCAGTGTTAGGTTGAACGCTGCTGTTCAAATGGCAAAGTGCACCTCTGTGTGCACTTCCATTTCAACAATAGCAATCATTTTAACAAACTGAATGAACACGGTTCTATGTGGTCACCTTCACCTTCCACTATCGCAAACATTTGAAATAACTTCAAGTTTTCAAGTTACTTCTTTCCAACCCCACTTTACTTCACACAGGGCCCAGCAGTTCCAGTGTCAACAAATAGTCAATTACCGGCTCAACATTTCAGTCTCTAAAGAGCGAAACACTGTTGGACGACTGTCTCCTCAAAAAGCTAAAACTGAAATAGGGGCTGTAATTATGCTACTAAGCAATCTTATGCCATCAGAGGGACTCTGCAATAGAACAAGGTTGACAATAACATGTCTACAAAGATACATCATAGAGGCCCATGTAATTGATGGATTAAAATAAGATACTGTTCTTATACCGCACATACCTCTCGTTCCATCTGATACAAAAATGCTTTCAAATTCAAAAGAAGACAGTTTCCTATATGTTTAGCCTTTTCAAATTGAAAGTAGATGCTGTGATTATGCTACAATGCAATCCTATGCCATCGCGGGGACTCTGCAAAGGAACAAGGTTGACAATAACATGTCTACAAAGACACATCATATAGGCCCACGTAATTGATGGATTAAACTAAGATACTGTTCTTATACTGCGTATACCTCTCATTCCATTTCAAACAAATATGACTTTCAAATTCAAAAGAAGACAGTCTCCTATACGTTTAGCCACATCAATACCCATCAATACAACACAGGGACCTACGCCCCCCTCAAGGAAACGATTGGTGATAGTTCCAATATTTAAGAAGAGGGACAGAAGTGACCTTATGAATTACCGACCGCTATTGACCTTTAAGGTATGCTAGAACGGCGTATCTTACACCATAACAGCTAGTCTATATATTACTGGGCCTGCAGTAGCAGCCCAGTAGTTATGATTAAGTTGCTCATCTCAAGGGAAGAGCACTTTTTGGGTGGCTTATAACTTTGCTCCCTCTGGATGAATGCTCACTAAACTTTGCAAAAAAAAGTATATAGCCCACTCTGCAAAGTTTGGTGAGGTTTTGTAAAGGGGGGGGCAAAGTTATAGGGTGTGTCCCAAAATGTATTTTTTTCCCATAGACTGAATGGAGAAAAAACATTGCTAATGCCTACAGCCCAAACCGCTGGACGAATTTAATCAAATTTGCAGCAGGAGCGGCAGCTTGGTCTCGAAAGCATGGTTTTGTAAATTTGGTGGAAATCCGTCCAGTAGTTTTTTTTAAAAAATGACAAAAAAGTAGGTGCAAATAATGTGTGATATCTGGGTCGGCTCCATGGACACACTTCCCTGTTCACTCTGCGGACAGGACACCGATTGGCCAATGGACGTGCGTCATGTTCGCGGACAGGCAATGTGTTCGCTGATTGGTTGGAGTGAAGCATGAGGAACGTCACATTTTCTCGATGAACCCGCCATGTTGGATCCGGAGACAGCAGGCGTGGAAAAGAGCTGTAATTCAATTTTGGGGAGTGTGTTGGTGTGGAAGAATGGCTGGAGAGGATGTGGGAGTGAGAGATGGGTCAAATACTGTATTTTTTTAGGTGAGAAAAGGCTGTGATGTGATTGTGGTATCTGCGGTCACTGCTGCTGTTCGCGGACATCTAGGTCTTGTTCATGTTCCCACTGGCTCTTTCTTTTGCTGCCCTTACATAGGCATTTTTTCTCTGGGCCGACATCACCCCTTTCCCTAGATTTTGTTTTGAATCTTTATTGTTATGGGTTCTCACTTATTGGCCAAACAGGGCAGTGCTGTACATCTAGTCAGTCTCTTTTTCACTCTCTCACTCACATACATACACACACACACTCTCTCTCTCTCTCTCTCTCTCTCTCTCTCTCTCTCTCATTCTCTCATTCTCTCACACTTATATTCTCTTTCACTTTCTATTACGAACTATTACATCTCCTTTCTATTGTTATTTGTTTGTGTGTAGGAGCCGAGTCTACTTTCTGTTGCTCGTGTTTCAGTGGGCTGCGACCTACGTGTTCGTTGTGGGTGAGGCTACTGCCCGGCATGTCAGTTTGAGTTGGAATGATTAAAGACTTGGATGCACATCACATAGACTCCATGATTTATTTAAGGCCTTATTACATTGTGAGCTTTGATGAATGTATGCAATGTAACCTTAACAACACTGTATGTGTGTTTCTCTCTCACTCTTCAGCTTTTACTTCAATGAATTGGGGGGGGGGTACATAGGCTCCAAAGCTTGAGCTCTCAGTTCTGATAAGTTTAAAAAGTGTCATACTGGTATTGGTTGTGGGTATTTAATTGAGTATTGGGTGGAGAGGGCATGCATTGAAGAGTTTGTGCATTGGCTGCAAGTACTTTATTAGTATTTCAAGCGAAGTGGATAGGGTTTGAGGTGGTTGTGTTATGTTTTTGGGTTGTGGTGAGTTGGCATGTGTTTGCTTGCATGGGTGTGTTATGCTCCGGTGGTTTTGGCCAGGGCCTACAGTCTTGGGTGCATGGCCGAAGACATTGTTTTTTCATTCTCTGTGATAAAAGAAAAGATCACATGTTAGTTAAGGTAGTTTGTAATGATTTATTGTATTTCATAGCAGACATTTCTGTACTTTGTCGACCCTCATAGTTAGTGCTTTAGATCACTATGCTTCAAACCAATGTACTGTGCAATTTGCCCAGTTCCTGTGTTTTTTCGTAAAATCATTGGGTCGGTGGTACTATTGTTGTAATTAGATACCAGATGCCATATTCTGTTTATTTCTTGTTGCATGCATTTTAGCAGTACTGTTTTATCTGTTTGGTTGTTGCATAATTTTGGGGCAGTTAGATACCTGTTGGCGTATTCTAACTGTTTTATATGTTAGTACGTAAGAAGTGTTGTAGTTTGTGCTTTTAAACTTTAGTATTTCTTTTTTGTATGTGTGTAGTAGAAGGTTGCCATCTGCAAAGTTGTTGCTAGTCTGTTCTAAAGTTATTGGATTTTGTAAGTGACTTTCACTTCCAGAATATTTTCTCTGCATGTGCTCTATTTTTTCGAGTAGTTCTTTGGCTGCACAATGTAGAAGATTGTTATTTAAATTAGCCAGTGCTAAAGCAAGACTTTTGGCATAGTCCAGTTTATGAACCAGATTTCTTACAGTTGAATGGTGTGTTGCTATCCTTTTGTTATGGTGGAAGGTGCTTTTGCAAATAGGTCCAGAAATGCAGGCTAATGAATGTTCTTGTAGTCCTGTGTATTTGCGCACTGGACAGGAGTCCATAGTTTGTAATAATTTTACTTACAATTTATTTTTGCCTTTCACATACTGATTGAGGAACTGGCGTAAAGATGTGAAAGATTTTTTTGGCTATGTTACACATTGATGTGCATGGCCATTTGTAGACTGGACATATTGGTTCAGTGGAATGGACAGTTGATGCTAGGTTTGCTTGAGATATTTGTATGAGCAGTATTTCTTGTTCCATGATGGTATCATTAATCTTTTCATACCCTCGTCCACTGCTATGTATGGAAATTGGGTTTGTTTGCTTTCGTTGTATGCTTCTTCACTGAAATATGGTTCTGTGCTGGTGGTGTGACTGCACTCACCTGCACCGATGTTAGCAAAGCTATCTTTGTTGATATTTCATTTGTTGAGAAGTCCTTGTTTTAGTGTAGTAGTTCGTTTTGTTAGTGGTTTCATTCTGTTTAAAATGAATATAAATAATTTCCTTTTGAGAAGGATTGCACTGTCTGTGAGAGCTTCCAGGATTAGTTTTCTGCGGCAGCTTTAAAGGGTTCAGCATGATTTCTCTCCTGTTTTTATAAGTTTCTGAAGGGCTCTGTGGCAGAACATTTTTTGTAAAATCATTTTTTTTAGTAGGCTTACTTGTGGCTACATCAAGATGTATAGGCTCAGTGTTAGCACTAGTGGTAGTTGCAGTCTTTTTAACAACTGTATGTTTAGTTTTACATTTTGAAAGAGGAGTCAAAGTTTCTTTACTGCAAGCTGCTTTAGTTTCGCTTAGTGACTGTATTAGCTGTTTTGTTTGATTTTTTTTTAATACATTCTACTAGAGGTGGATGCCTATTTTGTACACTTTTATTTTAATTTGCTCTATTTTTGCGTTGCTTTCTACGTAGTAGATTTTTGGTAGGCATTCTTTGGTGTCTGTTGGAGAAAAACAGAAAGTCTGGGTGGGGGCGTTGTGCAATGTATGTGTGAATTGTGCATGAGTGTCTGAGTATGATGGTAGGCATGTATGTAGAGGTGTGAGACTGTTGAATGGGCTTTTACTTCAGGCTGGGAAGGCTATTCTCGTATTTGTGTGTTACTATACTGGAATTCAGATAACAATACAAAGTGTACACCTGTTGAGGTGCAATTAGTAATACTGAATTTAATGCTGCAGGGTTGATACAATTGTTTGTTCTACAATACGAGAGGTTTATAGTGTTTGAGTAACAGTTAGGACATTATGACAGCATTGCACTTACTTTGTTGGATGCAAGGAGTAGGTTTCATCTGGGTTCTGTCTTGTACATCAGATGCTGCTGGTTTTTAGGAGCGTAGTCTTCACTGCAATTGTGAAAAAAAGGAAGTTAGTAAATATGTGTGTTAATGTCACAGTAATTTCCCTTGAAGAATAGATTAGTTACATTTGCAAAAGGAATTATTTCTTGGAAGCGGTACTGTATGTATTAAATTACATATTGTTCTATATGAATGGGGATTTTGGAGTATCAGCTTCATTCCTAGGGGGGTTAGTGGAGTATTTATAGGTGTGTCCTATGAGGTGCACTTTTGTAAGTATGTGTTTCTGTTGCACTGTTTAGTGTGGTAATATATTAGTGGAAGTTGTAGTAGGGTGTGAAAGCTTGCAAACATATACAGATTGAAAGGGGGAATGTTTTTGTGTTTGTAATTCCATAAAAACAATTTCTGCATAGATGTTTCCTAGATGAGTGCTGGAAACCTTTCAGTTCTTTGACTTTGTTATGCAAATTCCTATTAGCACTGTTCTGAATGTACAATTGTATTTGTATGGCAAGTGTATGAAACAAACTGGTTTCTAGTTGTATGTCCATTGTATTAATTTGATAACATGTGTGCGAAAGAGTAAGTAGTTGTGAAAATGAAAATTTAAAGAAGAAAATCATAGTATGCATATTACAATGAGTGATTTTGGAAAATGCAAAGTAGTAAAGCGGATAGATTTACAAGTGAAACTTGATGATAGGATGTTAGAAAAAATACAGTCGTTTGTTTTGTTGGTTTTGTAGGGTAAGTGCAGGTATTTTGTTTATTTGCATTTATAATAGAGTTGCAGTTCTAATATACAGAACGTGTTTATACATGTGTTCACATGTGTTTTGTGTTGATGTATGTAGGTGTAGATCAAGCTGGATGCAGAATACTTGGAGAGTATTGCAGTAGTTTTTGCTGTAGGTGTTTTCCAGTGACAGAAGATTTGCAGTGAAAGTGATGCTAGAGTTAGATATAGAGGTCTTGGATGTGATTGGTGGATAGTTGAGTGACTGTTTAACAATAGCCAATCAAGGAGTGCTGTAGAGAGTGAAGTGGATAGGGAAGAAGGGCTGTCTATGTGTTACGATGTCAGGGCGGACACCGCGGTAGTTCACGGAAACGGCGTGCTACATCCAGGGCTTCTGTGTCTGCCTTGCATGAAAATGGGAGTATACTTGAGGATTAGCCAATCAAATTTGAACACTGTGTTGTATAGGAAGGGAGGGTTATAGTTTTTTTTTTTTGTTATTCCTTTGTTGGCTGTTTAGTGAAGATGGCTAGTGTTGAATAGAGACAGAGTATTACTCTGTAGATAGTGGGAGATATTTGTGTGCAATATCTGAAGAGGTATATTGAGGTAAGAGGCATTTGTGGAGATCTTGGTTTTCCAGGTGTACAGGCTTTTTGGAACTATGTGCCAAGCCGTAATTTTCAGGCTTTGTTTGATTTGTGCAGATATGGCTACTGTTGGTAGTCCTGATGTTTTGATGCTGCATTGTGGAGGAGAGCATTTGGTATATATTTTTGCTGGAAGTTTGCTTCCAGACTGAAAGCAGTTGGTGCAGCAACTGATGTTGTTGTTTCCTACTGTGAAGATGTGTTTGTCTTATATAACACCTAGACCACTATGGAATAATCCAAATGTACTATGTCCCCAGCAAAATGTTGGCAAGTGTGTTGTTAACAGGGGCTTGTCAGCATTTCTTTGCAGTTGTGGAATGTTCTCCTGTGACAATGACAGCATTAATCCTCAGATTTTGAACTTTTTCAATGCAGATGGCATTTCTCTATCCACTATTGGAAATGCTATTAGGTTGTGCAATCTTAGGGATGCTTTGAAAAGGTTCTTTTCAGAAACACCTTTACATTTAAATCTCCTACCCTGGTTGAAATATTTGTCTCTATTCCCACAAATTGTACGATATGTCAGAAGACATTCCGGTAGTCCACGGACCTCATGTGTTACATCCAGGGATTTTGTGGTTGGTAGGCATGGAAATGGGACTCTGCATGTTAGGCTATTCATAAATAAGGTTTACTGAGTGCGGGTTGCAAGGAGAGATTGTGTCAGAACATCTGTTTGCATAGAGGAGAGCAGATGCCTATGATTATGGCTCTGTCTTTTAAGAAAAAGACTATCTGGATATTGGGAGACTCCTGGATACATTGGTTGGAGGTGCATGCACAGAAATATGGAGTGGCTGCAGATCTTGGATTCCATCATGTGGGTGTGCAGTGGAATGAAGTGTGCAGAATGACATGGCTGGATTTGGTTCCTCTTTGTGCCACTTTGGTGACACACCGTCATCCAGACATTATTATTTATTGTGGAGGGAATAGTTTAGGATATTCTACTGGAATTTTGTTGCAGTTTGCAATGAAAGAAGGACTTGGGAAAGTGATGGACATGTTTCCAAACTCCTGAGTAATTTGTTCTCGTATTGTGCAGCGACAAATGTGTCTGCGCTCTTCTTCATTTGGTCCGCAAATGGAGAAATCGAGACACAATGTCAACAAGGTTTATTTGTGCCTTTTTGAGAGATGTTGGCATGTCCTCCTTCTACAATGAAAATATTATGTTTCGCAGCACAAACATTTTTCACAGGGGTGGAGTAAATCCGACTGATGCTGGCAATCAGATTTTTCTGCGAAATATTCAAAATGCATTACAGCCCTATTTGGAAATATAACAACCATTTTTGCAGTAAGAATTGACCAATTCAACTTTTCTAAAACAAGCACCACAAAAAGGCTCTTTTTAGAGTCACCTCTTTGACCTTGAAAAACAGTGCAATGTTTTTGATACCCCTGTCCGCGGACTTTCAAAATTGCACAAGGCCCTGCAGCATTTCATTGGAACTTCTATTTCTAAACTGTGAAAGGTTGTTCTGAAAAGAGCTTTTATTTTTTTGTTTTTGTGGTTTTGTATTTTTTTGGTGTTTTTTACACGACTCACAAGGAAAGGAAAGGTAAGGAGGGTCGGGAAGGGACACCAACCACGAGGATAAGAAAAGGCAGGTGGAGAGAGGAAGATGTAGGGTGGGCCTTACTTAGATAGTTGGCATTATTTTTAATGCACCCGGACCACAGCCTCAAAATCATTTCAAAATGACTCCCCACTGTAGAGTACCACATTGCAGTACATATTTAATACAGTGACCCTTGAAAGGTAAGGGTCTACTGCATCGCGTATGGCCTCCGAGGTTGGTTTAGGGATGCGCTGCTCCACAAGAGTGTCTCTTCTGGTGACAGGAGCAGATCCAGAGGATGCTGTAGAGGAAATCAACCTACTAGTTCTATCGTAGGGGACAACCTTCCAAACTGCTGCTGTGTGGAACAAGTTTAGGTGTCGCCGCATGGTGGTGCTCCCATAGCTATAAAAACCTGGTTTGCCATTACTGAGCTCCATCTGGCAGTCAGTGCAGCACACCTTGTTTGCACGTGCTTTGGGTACCCCTCCAACGGTGGTAAATAACCTCCACACTCAAGACTCACACTGGCCGGCACTAGTAAGGATTTCCTCTACCTCATCCTCATGTTCCTCCTCATCCCTCTCTTCATCTCCATGCCTGTTCCCCTCTCCAGGTCTTTGTGAAGGTGGTGGTGGTGGAGGGCTGGGGTGGTACTGAGGCAGAACCAGCAGCAGCAGGAGCAGCCATGGATGCCATATCCAAAGTCCTCCAGTTCTCAGGAACCACCAGGAAGTCAGCAATCAGCAGACAGGAAAGAGCAATCCACCAGTGTCTGACAGTTATGGACAGTCGCAATGTTCTTAGGACCCGATGGTGGCATGCGCACAAGTGTCCGCCGGACAGGGAGTGGGGTCCTGAACTAATTAAAGGTGCGTCATAACTCGGCGGACGGGTTATGTGTTCTACGGACACTTCCACTCTGATTGCGGACAATACGAATGGGGGGATGTTCTTAGGACACCCTATTTTTAGTAATAGCAGACATGCAGACAGATTATTTGTCCTACAGATACATCCATTTTGATTGCAGACAGTCCGAACAGACATAGTGTCCTTAGAACACCCCCATTTTGGTTAATTGCGGACATCCTGGACAGCCGAGCCTTCCGCAGACACCCTAACAGCCTTTTAAGAAAAAAGAAAACACAGACAAATATAGGAACAGAATATAATATTGTATTTATTTTATTATTTTACAAAAATATAGAAATTATGAAAGATAGGAGTAAGCAGAAATTGAGACATATACAGGGGAATTAGGGTTTTCTACATGTTGGATGGTAGGGGATGAAGTTATTGAGGTCTCTTCATAAAGTTTTTGGTAAAGGGATATTATGGTTAAGTTGCTCTACTAAAAACGTATGAAATTCAGTGAAAAAACGTTAATAAAGGGACATTATGGTTACAAGTAAAACCAAAAACAGAAATTGGCCAGTTATCCAGACCTTATACCATGACCCGGACAATCTGGCCACTCCCCATGGCCACAGGCTATACCTCAGTCACCAAAGGTATGTCACCTACAATATGACATTTTTTAAATAATAAAACACGGACACATTTGCAAACCATGCTTTCAGGACCTTGCCAATGCTCCTTAGACAAGTTTGCTGGAAATCTGCACATGTTTTATTTCTTCAAAAGTGCCAAAATGTACATACAAATAATAGTCATATAACAATAATCATATAACTAACCCCCACTTGACAAAATCCATTCAGGATGCACAAACATTCAATGTTGGGTATCTAATCTTTCTGAAAACGTTTGTCCACAGTGGTCAAACAGCAGCAAAGTTATAAGCCATCTAAACATGTTGTGACCCCCCCTCTAATTTAGCCCCCTCTTGACAAAATTCCACCAAACTGCATAATGATGTATATCTAGATCTAAAATCGTTTTTGCAAACTTGTGTGCAGATTTGTCAAATGATACCACATTTATGAGCCTTCACAAGATTTTGGGTCCCTCCCTCAAATTTTGCTCCCTCTTGACAACAGCACCACACCTTTCAAAACCATCCAGAATCAGGTCTAGAATGAAATTCAGAAATTTCATGCAGTTTCATTGAGTTATAGGGCATCCAAAAACTGCTTTTATGAGCATAGATGTCCTTGAGCATGGGGGCACTTTGGGGTTTCACATGTGGGAGAAGGGGGTAAAGTGGGGAGTGGGCGAGTTGATGGCTGTGATGGATATGGATTTGGTGAGGTGTCCGATGTGGATGATGGGGTCTCCAATGGTGTGTTTAGAGTTGGCGAGTGTGGTGTGAAAGAAGCGGGGATTGTGGGGTGAGATCAAAGCTTTGGGTCAGGCGTATGTGGCAGGGAAGGAAGGGTGCAGGGTGCTCACGGATGGTTCAAAGGATCCAGTGTGTCTGGGAGAGTGGGTATGGCGTATTATTTGGACAGCACTGGGGAGTATAAAGTGGGGCGTCTGACGAATGATGTGTCGATTTGTACGGCTGAGTTGGTGGCTATTGCATTGGCGATTGATAGGGTGTGCGAGTTGAGGTTTGAGAAGGTAGTGGTGTTTTCAGATTCATTGAGTGGGTTGCAGGCGATTCTGGCAGGGGATGGTGATAGGAAGGATGTGATTTTGGATATCAGGAGAAAGATTGATCGGTGTGTGCGTGGGGGGATGAATCTGGAGTTGGCGTGGGTCCCCAGTCACAGTGGCATTTTGGGTAATGAGTTGGTGGATCAGGCTGCGGGTGAGGGTATGAGAAGGGAAGCGGTTGATGTGAGGTTGCCTTTGAGTGTGGACGAGGTGAAGGCTGTGATGGTGAGACGGGTCATGGATGAGTGGGAGGAGAGGCGGGTGAGTGGGGTGAAGGGCAGGTGGATGTTTGGTGTTCGTGGGAAAGTGTCAAAGAAGGTAGATGCGGGAAGTCTGAAATGGAGGAGGGGGGAGGAGGTGATGCTGAACCGATTGAGGATAGGGCATGTGGGGCTGAATGACTGTCTGTTCCGAGTGGGGAAGTGAGAGTCGAGGGACTGTGTGGTGTGTGGGGTGCCTGAGACTGTGGGACATTTTCTACTTAGATGTGAGGGACATGTTGCAGAGAGAGAATTGATGAGGGTTCGGTTGTCTGCGCTGGGTGTGGCTGAGTTGAGTGGGAAGGCTTTGTTGGGAGGTGACGGGGTGAGTGGCAGGAAGAAGAGCAGTGTGTTGTTGGATTTTGTGAGACAGACGGGGAGGTGGGAGGAACTGTGAGTTTATGTGAGCTAAATAATGATTGGGGGGTTAGGTGCGCATCATTCTTTAGGATGGGGAAGCACCTGCGTGGGTCCGCCCACGCTTTCGATAATTTAGAAGAAGAAGCATCTAATATGTTTGCGGACATTAGAGGCCTGCCCAGGACTGTTTGCAGACATCTGAGAAGAAAAATGCCAGTTTTGGGCTTTTAAAGGCCATATCCCATCCGCATCACCCCTCAACTCCCCAGAGATTGTTTTATTAGTTTGATTAGTGCAATGTTGTGTTTTTTTTTAAATATTTTTTACTGCAATGTTCGAGGACACCAGCGGATGTCCGTGAATCTAATATGGCAGGCGTTTTGAAAAAACCTGACGCAGCTTGTGTTTTTTATTGACCGCAGACATCACACCACCCTCTAGACCAATTGGAGGCTGGTCCACAGACCGAACAGGGAAGTGAGTCCACTGACCAAACCCAAATAACACAAATTCATTTTTTTCACCTACTTTCTGCTCGTTTAAAAAAAAAAAAATACTGGATGGATTTACACAAATTTACAAAAGCACGCTTTCGGGAACAAGCAGCCACTCCTGCCGCAATTTTGGTGGAAATCCGTCCAGCGGTTTGTACTGTAGGCGTGAACATTTTTTTCCATTGCGTCTATGAGAAAACCATACATTTTGGGACCCCCTATAACTTTGCCCCCCTTGACGAAACCTCACCAATCTTCGCAGGATCAGTCTGATGGGGCCATATACTTTTTTTGCAAAGTTTTGTGAGGATTAGTTTCAGGGGGTGGCAAAGTTATAAGCCGCCCAATAAAGTGTCCTTCCTTGGGTTGAGCAATTGAACCATAACTACAGGGCCACTACTGTGGGCCCTGTAATATATATATACATATATATATATATATATATATATATATATATATATATATATATATAACGCCTCGAAATAGGAGGAGTGTTGCACTTGGGAGGACCCATACTGGGGTCATTTTTCTATTTGTGGAAACGAATTTCCATTGTTTTTTTAAAATGCGATGTATGCATTTTTTCCCTGTGTAAACCAATAAAGGAAGATAACAAGAAAACGAGAAAGCGTTGGTGCGGATTTCAAATCCCTCTCCCCCCTTTTTTTGTGGAAACTGGGTGAATATGGCATTGTGGAGAGTGCAGATCGATTTTGCTACCCGAAGGTAGAATTATTATATATATATATATATATATATATATATATATATGAAAAACAAACAAAACTGCGACTTGAGAGTTTACGGCAGCACTCCTCCATCACGATTTCATGAACCATGCCAAACTCCTGCATAATCACCGTAAAAAAGTCCTTTATTCAATTATTGGTGGACAAAAGAGAGTGCCTGATATACACGTTGGATAGGGAGGCAATCGAAGTGGTCTGCAAATGCAAATGTGTAGGCCTTATTTTGGACAATAAACTACGGGGCACACATCATTTGGATCAAGTCAATTTAAAAACTTTGCATGTAGTTGGTAGTATTGCTTCCTTCACACGAAAGGGTGGAGGATACTCAGTTGGAATTCTGACTCAGTTATATCAAGCTAAAATGTTACCTATCATGGTGAACAGGGCTGAAATATGGGTGACTGAAATTCTATTGGAAGTCAACAAAGTGGAATTCATACTACTAAAAAGACTTATGAGATTGCCTCCTGAACATCTATTGAAATGATATATCTTGAATTTAATATCATTCTGTATCATGTGAAAATTCAGCTTTCTTGCTTATATACATATTGGAAATTGGTAAATGTCCCAGTTAACACTTTGTATAAGTTAATCTATGAAGCGTTATTATAAAAAGCTAGTCATATGTCCACTAGCTGTATTGCTAAAATTAAGCTAACTGCAGATCGATGGCTTGCCCTAGCCTCAGGGAGATCCCTGGGATTACAATGAAGTCGGTTTTACTTGGGTACAGTCAGGAGCAATCAGTTGTTTACCTCGCAACCAAAAGCAACTCTGTAGTGTTTGTTGATTATATCCTGAAAGGGGTGGAATCCCTAAGCTATATTCAACAAATTGAAAATGAACATTATGAAGTCCTTTGAGATTGTTGAAGCTTGGTTGAATATACCGAGGGACAAAAGACAATATTGCTTGTGTGGTGAGACACAAATAGTATCTGTTAACATATTTTGCCTGCATGTCCCTCTCTCCTGGAACTAAGGTTGACTGGTCTTAAAGCTGCTGGACTTGGGAGTGCACTTTCAGGGGAGGCTCATTGGTCCATGTTCATGAGTGGAAATCATAAATCGTTTATTTCCTTAACCATCTTTTGGAGGAAAATTGTGTATATTTTTGACATTTTGACATGGCTTGAGGATGTGATTTAATTAGAATAATGTAGCTGGTTGAATTTTTTAGCAGTATATGGATGCTTTTATTTATTTATTGATTTTTACTTATTGATTGTTCTGTGTTTTTTTGCTGTGATTTTATCTCTGATTGCAACTTTTTTGTATTCTTTTAGGTTTTATGGAATATTGTTGTATAGTTGACTTATGTTTAAATATATATATATATATATATATATATATATATATATATATATATATATATATATATATATATATATATATATACAGCCAATCGTCAACTAAGGGATCTGTACTGTTATTCCAGGCTGCCAAAAAATCCCTTTGGTGATATACAGTCAGAGCTGACTTATCTATGCACCAAGTGGGCCGATAAAGGCCTCATTGAGGTTGAGTTAGCCAAACTTCTTGTTCCTGACAGCCATACAATCGCTACTATATACTTCCTGCCTAAGACACATAAATCTCTGACTCACCCGCCAGGCAGGCCGATTGTCACTTTATGTGGTTCCCTTCTTGAACATATGGCCCAGTTCATTGATGAGACCTTGTTGCCGTTTGTTTCAGTGTTAACTTCCTATCTACGGGATACTAAGGACTTTCTGAGTCACATTACTAATATACCTTGGGAGGAGGGTCTAATGTTGGCAACTCTTGATGTTGTTTCTTTGTATACCTCCATTGACCACACAACTGGGTTGACAGCTTGCAAATATTTTTTGGACACTCGATCTCTCAATTTTCTAGGGCACAGCTGTATGATTTTGGATATGCTTCTGTTCTGTTTAACTAACAATGTTTTTTCTGTTTGAGGGCTTCTTTTATCAACAGGTTAGAGGTACTGCTGTGGGCAGTACCTTTGCCCCATTATACGCTAATTTGACCATGGGGTGGTGGGAGGCTACTTTTCTGTCTGATTTACTTTCATCTAGTTTCCCTACACAAATTATTGGTTGGTGGCGTTACATTGACAATGTTTTTTTAATTTGAAAAGGAAATGAAAGTGAGTGGGCATCTTTTGTGGATAGCATTAACAACAATGCTATGAATTTGAAATTCCCTGAATGTCACAGTTCCACTGAGTTGTATATTTGGATGTCAATGTGAGGCTAGGCTTGACAACCGTGGCATTCATACATCCCTTTACAAAGAACCCACCAATACAGGCCTCCCTCTGCATGCCACGAGATGTCATCCGCCCTCCTGTAAGAATAGCATTCCCTATGGCGAATTTATTCGCTTTCGGCGCAACTGTACAGATATCCTTGAATTTGACCAGTGTTGCAGTTTGGCTGCTGTTGGTTTTTTACAACAGGGTTACCGAAAGAAGACTATAGAAATAGCCTTTGTTAAAGCATGTGCACTTTCGAGGGAAAAACTATTGCATGTTCCTACCAATAAGAAGAACAAGGACCATGATGATCCCCGCCTTATTGTCACATTTAATAATGCTTCTTATGATGTCCGGAAGATTATTATGAGACATTGGCGCATCCTTATGCTTGACAAAGATCTTGGTCCAGTACTGCCAAAGTGCCCCATACTGACCTACAAACAAGCACCTTCACTGAAGCACAGACTGGTTTCTAGTTATGTATCTCCTGTTCAAAAAAACTCTACCATGACCAATTGGCTACCAAGTTTTCCAAAAGGGTTTACCAAGTGCCAAAAATCTAAGGCCTGTCCACTGTCCGCTACTGCCTGCAAATCCTTTATACATCCTATCACAGGCACTGAATTTAAACTAAAACATTTTATCAACTGTGATACCCCTTTTGTAGTGTATGTTCTTGCGTGTCCCTGCTGAAAATGGTACGTAGGGTACACTACATGTATATTGAAGCTCAGTATTTTGCAGCACCTTACAGCCATTAAGAATTTTGACCCTACGTACCACCATGGGCAAACATTTCAGGCAGGAACATGATAGTGATGTTCACCTACTTACGTATTTTGCTGTGGCCCATGTCCCGACTCACTTGAGAGGAGGTGACCGAACCCTGAAACTTAGACAATTGGAAACCAGGTTAATTTTAGACTTTGATACTAAATACCCCAACAGTCACAACGTGGATTAGGAGTTGCATACTTTTATGGGAATCTGATACTTTGTTCCTTTCGCTCCAGTTTTTCTTGTTCTTGTCTGTCTGATTTTGGTTACCTAATTTTACTTCTCTTAGGTACTAATATGACTTATTGCTCTGGCCTGGAAATGCCTTGTTTATTTTAATTTTATTATCTGTGTTATTTAACCAGATTCATTTTTTTCTTGGTTTCACGGCTGTCTTGCCATACTGATACATTAGGGGAACGTAACTTTATGATTATGATATAGGTTTATTTCAAATCTATCTTTTCTATGGGTATTGCTTTTTTTATTTCTATTTTTTGCCTTCTCTCCTTATCTGTTATTCTATAAGGCCGAGTACTGTGTAGATTTCTTGTTCTCATATATTTGTTTTTGACTGTGTGGGCACTTGGCCAACAAAAAACCAACTACTTTTTAAAGAATTTAGGGTACATAGTGTTTTTATTTGAACCCTAGCTTGCAGCCACATGTATTTCGATATGGAATTTTATCGGAATGCACTTGCGCTTGCACTTTATGAGTATCAAAAAACTTTGGTTGATTGTCTACTGCTGCTAAGTCGGTATGTTTACATAGAAATGCACTTGCACTTTATGAGTATCAAAAAACTTTGGTTGATTGTCTACTGCTGCTAAATCGGTATGTTTACATAGAAATGCACTTGCACTTTATGCTGTAGCTGTGGGCTGCCCCACTCATCAGATCTTTCGCTATTGCACTTGCACTTTATGGCCCATTTTTAGAAACATGTTTTAATTCGATGGTCGCATTTTTCTGATAGTGATGCATTTATTTTTAACAAGCCACCAGTGGCCTCATATCTATATTGTTATTCTATATATGGATTTCTTTGACTTTATACTGCTGCTATGTTAATATGTTTACATAAAATTGCACTTGCACTTTATGTTATAGCTATTATCTGCACGTTTTGGAAAGTGATGTTTTCATTTCCAAAAAAGATATCTTTATGTATGCATCCATATCCATAATCCTTAGTTTTCAATAATGGGATTTATATTTCAGTATTATGCTTACCTCCTATTTGGTGACATTTTAAACATGTTTCTCAAATTATTTGACTGTGCAATGTATTATACTGCCATATCTAATTGTTTATATCATTGATATGTATTAGATTTTACTCTAGTCTGATATGGCCGCCCTGGTTTTTATGGCATAGTGGCTGACTTGTGGAGACAGGCAAAATGGAAGAGGGACAACTCTGCAATATGTATTGTGTTTTTCACTCTGGTTCCCTAACGTGACCAAGCGCTCATGGAAGCGAGAAACGCTTTGTTCAGGACCCATCCTTAGCGTCCTGCTTTGTTTGCTGTGTGTGTTTTGCTTTTTTCTTACCATCATTAAAACACGTGTCGTTACATTGATTCGAGTTTGTCATTTTTGGGACCAGCAGTACCTCATGTCTGGAGTGCGTTTTTTTCCCTCTGCTGTGCTTTTCGTTATATATACGTTACGTTATATAGGGCAGCCCTTCTACCTACACTGGCCACAAACACCACACTAGAATTTAACCATATAACAAATACGTAAAATACTCCTTCCAATAACAAGACTCAACCTGAACCGCCCCACTCCCAATATAGTCCGCAGACAATAAACATGACCGTGGAATCAGCGGCACCTGCAACGGTTTTTTTCACATATAAAAACAGCTCCCTACCAATGTTTTTCCTCACCCTTTACAAGCGCTCTTTTGGCCACAAAATAACCCCAAATATATTTTCCAGAAATCTTTTTCTCATTGCACTGTCCGCAGACTACGGCTGGTGTCTGCGGATTCAATATGGCTACCGCTGCAAAAAATATGATGGTGCTCATGTTCTTCAACATCCAATCAGTGTGGGTCTTTGGTGTACAAGCAACCTCCTGATTGGTCCAGATGTGTCCATGGACTCCGAATCAGGAAGTGAGTCCGCGGTTCGGACCCAGATATCGCACATTTTTCAGGACACACTTTTTGGCCATTTCTTAAAAACTACTGGACGGATTTACACCAAATTTTAAAAAGCATGCTTTCGGGAAACAAGCCACCGCTTCTTGCACAAGTTTGGTGAAAATCCATCCAGCGGTTTGGGCTGTAGATGCAAGCAAAATATGTTTTCCATTGTGTCTATGAGGATATCATATAAAAGGGAAATATTACATATCATAATGGTCACATCATACCTTTCCAAGCAAGGAGTAAAACAGAAGATTAGCAATAGCTTTGTGACAACAGTAAACATTTAAAACAATCACTTAGGCATTCTTTAGGTCCTTTTTCCTAAATACTAGTGCTAACCTCAAAAAGGTCTACAGTGTCCATGAGATCAAGAGAGTATCAGCTAATAAAATAAAAAGATTCGCTGGTGTGCATGGGTAAAGTTAAAATTGTGTAATACTGATATTAAAGTGTGTTTGCGGACATGTTAATATATTGGACAAAAAAGAATATATGTAAAATATATATGTAAAGAATATATGTAAAAAGTCTTCGTCTGCCGGGCCATTATTCAACAAATCACAAATAACATTCTGATGATCACCAAAGGTCAATCTTGCCTTGGCAATTGTAAGGGAAGTACATTAAAAGTGGTTTTGGTGATCTAAAGCCTTCATTTGGAAAATTAGACAATGACAGATATTTTTGGGGAGTATTCAATGTCAACAGAATATGCTGACGATTAGCTGGTTTCTGTAGTTCTGTTTCATCCCTATCAGCAATTCAAATCTCCTGAAGTCTGTTATGGTATATTTTTATCTCTCTTTATTAGTGCAGGTTGGTAAATAGGGAAATGTATAGTGGGAGACAAAGCTCTTGAAACAGGTGCTAGAGTCAAAACCTCTACAGAGGAGGGGAAGGACCAAACACTTCTAAAAAATAAGCATCATTTTTAATAATAAGTCATCAAGGTTAAAACGAATGATTAAATTCACAGGTCCACAATACAAAACTTCACATCTAATATAAAACAGGGAATACGTAACAGGCACAAAATGCTAGCTAAAGCAAGTTCAAAGGAAAAACACAAGGTACATAAAAAGCAAGTAGTAGTGTACCAAACTCCATTAGGATTAGTGCATCATATTTTCGTGTCTCTGTTTTTAATCCAGAGAACTGTCTCGACATGTTTCTGTTCTTAAAACATAAATAACGAACATTCATCAGGAGAAGGTAGTTACAACGAGAAAACCTAATTCCTATTGGATCATGGATTAGATCAAAGTCAGTCTCATAGCACCTGTAGAGTTAAAAACACATAAAAATAAAGGATCAGCTGGTGGATAGCGTAAATACTTCAGAAAGTTCAGATAAATGAACCAGAGGACCAAAAAAAGGGGGTAAATTACCTTATCTGGTGCTCGTGGGGGCTCTCTACTTCAAAAGATAAGTAGGTGTAGGAGACAGAATCAGTCCTGCAAAATATATAATATAGAAAAAGCATCTAAATGAGCTTTTCAACAAAGCAATATCTGTGCTCAAAACACATACTAAGAATCAGCAGACTGCCCTACCATAGGCCAACATACTAGTAGACAAAGAAGTCACAGGTATAGCTTGATTACCTCTGGGTGCGAGTGACAAAGAACCAAAGAGGGCCACCGTGGCGGAAGTACCCAAATAGTAGTCCACTTCTCTTGGAACAGGTAACAGTGGTCCAGTGGTATAAGCGACACAGAGAAAAATTGTAATTAGAATTATACAGATTGAAAGTGGTTAGAAAGAGAATACCTGTAATCACGAGTGTCATACAAAATCCACCTTAAAAATCTATAAGGGTACCCCATAGGTGAGTATGCCGAAAAGCAGCCACAGTGAACGTAGGACACATACCTGTGGCCACAAACTTTAAGATAGCCCGACTTTCAAGAAAGTTTCAGAAAAAAGTATTGGAACGGGCGGGATGAATCCCCATGTACAACACTGTAACCAAGAGAGAGAGTTTGTGTCAGGTAGGTGGAATGATAAACAGGAGATGAAGCGATCCAGCAAGCGTAATGGGTGCATACTTGAGTGTTGGGTTTCTGCGGTGAAAAATGCGAAGTACCGCTGCAAATAGCACTACGAACGGGACTGGCCGCGCGAGGGAAAAGAGGCAGCATCGTTATCATAGAGACAAAAAAAGTCCTATCTCTATGTCTACTCCCACACAGCTCAAGAGAAAAGCGCGATACAGCACGGACCTGGGGAGGTGTTTATGTGGGGCCATAACCCAGGTGTACGTGCGCAAACGGAATATGGGTTGCCTAAACAGACCGCTGAGTGTTGGGAGCGTGGAAGAAGAGGTCTCACATAGCCCTTCATAGCCAACAAGGTTACTAGTGCCGTAAGTGTCGTGATGCTAGTTAAACAGAATAAAGAGCCGCTCAAGGCCAAACGAGTGGTTAAAAAAGGAGGAGAGAGAGAGAGACACCTGTACACCTGTACACCTGTAAGTGAATACAGACAAGGGGCCTAACCATGAAGGAGCACCAAGATGCCCTGTAAATAGAAGAGGGGGTTCCGACTCGCTATGAACGCCGGTAACCAGAGGGGACCGGAGGTAAGGGAGAGAGTTAACATCTCGCCTCTTAATGGAGAAGAGTAGATATGCAGATATACTTGTTATGATCGCCCTATCACTCGCCCCACAATAGGGTTGAAACATGGTGTACCCTAAACCTGGCACCAATAGGCTGAGGGAAGAAAAATGGACTAGGTTGGTAAATAGGGAACCACAGTTAATAATATGTGTTATCTTCCTGACATGAGCAAACCAGGTTATAGCAAAAATATTTTTTTCCAGACTTTAGAAGCTAGGTGATGCTTTGTTGGCATAGAACAGGTTTGGGTTTCCCCAAATTCAGAACCAATTAAAAATTAATCATCTAGGTTGGTAAATCTGAGATCATGGTGAGCACCAGAGTTATGAACATAAAGGCAGACCCATCAATTGTTTCACAAACCTATTTTCAAGAACCTGTAGTTGCAACAAATTTAATACCCACAAAGGCCAATACAATATTTGGCAGTAGTGATGACTTTTGCATGGTAACATTTTTTAACAAAATTTAGTTTTGCAAAGCGATGAACACCACCAAAGTCCTCAGCAATGGAATTTTCCCCTTTAGTGCAATGATTTGTACAAGAAAGCGAAGAGGTAAAAGTAATTCCAAGGTAATCATATGGACTAACAAGATTTAATGTGCAGAGAATGAAGAATGGGTTCTGCCCAGGCTGTAAGAATGAGAAGACTGGCAAATCATCACAGCCAATTTGACCACATTAACTTCTAGTTCTAATTCAATCATAAACTCGGTGTAGGACTTGTGGCCTCCTGGCTATCAGGACATTGTCGTCTGCATAAGCAAGAATGGGCACAGATAAGTTTCAAACTGGGGAGCATCGGCTTTACAGGCTTCGAGCCTCGGCATAAGTCTCTTGATGTATAGGGAGGACAAGATTGGAGCAATAACACAGGCCTCTCTGATGCCCATTCCACCAGAAACTATTCTTGTACAATGCCAATTCCTTCCACTTCTAACACATGCTCGGAGATCATGGTGAATGAGAATCAGGAGGTTAGGGAGGTCAACTGTGCAATTATACTCCCCTAGACAGGTCCCTATTCACTCTGTCAAAGGCGGTTCATAGGTACCTGAAGGTGAGGTAGGTCTGTTCCCTTCTTAGACAGATCGAGTTCTCCAACACCAATTACAAATTCGAATTTTGTTTGTTAGTGCCGAGACCCGAGACCCTCTATGATGCCCAATTGAAATTTTGATAAAATATGATTATAATCTATCCACGCTTGTAGTTTTTCCAAGAAAAGCCTGCACAAAAGATCTTAAATTGGGAGTTGAGAAGGGATATGGGCCTATATGACATGGGAAGATTTCTAGGACACTTCTTGTATATCGGAGAAAAAAAAACTGCTATTGTTCAGGAATCTGGGAAATTACTGTACACTAAAAATGCATTAAAGAAAATAGTAAGACCAAGTTCCCAAAATGTGGTCATGTTTTTAAAATGATGAACTGGTCCAGGGCTACGTGCAACAGATTGAGAAGTTAGGGCAGCACATACTTACTCCAGAGATATGAAGTGGGAGAATGGAAGAACAGGCTCCCGCCCTTCCCCTCTCGCGCTTGGCCTAGAGGATCACGGCCTAGACACCCGCCACGAGAGGAGTTTGCCTATCTACCAGATGACCAAATACCCTGGTACAGGAACATACGGATGTGCCCACCTACCTGCCCAGCAGCCCGCCCTGCTCATGCCGACACCTGCGGCATGGATCAACTCGACTAAACCTACACGTCGTTAGAGATGCCATGACGACCTAGCCAACGGTCAGCACACCTGTGCAAACATGCACACCGGACACTCCCACACCAATCCACACGAAGAACATACTCAGTGCTACGACGTAGGCGACAGACATACCCACGGACGTGCATCTTTATTATTTTCCACATAGGCTCTCAAAATGCAGAAACGCAAGACGCATAATGAACTTATCTAAAAAGGCTTGCTCACGCTTCTTCTAAGAACCATGTACCATAATGAAGAATATAACGGAGACACGATACTGAGGATAGAGCAATATGATACCGTAACCTAAAGCGCTCTGCATCAAATGGTTCCACCTATGCACCAGGCCCAAGTAGGCCGCAAGCAAAAGCTTCCATGAACATTGAATGAGCAAGAGCTCGGTTGCTGACCCTGCAGAATGAGCCCAGCGAAAGCACACGGCCAAGGGCACGATGTTGCAATCTCTCACGCCGCAAGCCGACGCCAAGGTTGCACCTGCAAGATAAACCAGGCACACAGTGGGAAAAACAATATTAATTGTGCTGAATTCTGCCTCAAACACGGTCCCACCTCACGTGACAAAGCCAAACCTGACAGGATGCCAAGCCCAGGAGGAAGGAGACGCCTGAATCCCACGTTTCAAGACACAGGCAGATACAATTAAAAGACTCATTGGACATCTGCAGCAGTGGGAGTAGTCAACCTCCCAACATATGAATAAATCCTCACATTGTTTACACCTACCCATAGTAAAAACATTGTTGCAAATGACAGGTGCACCGCGAGCTGGGAACAGCGATAGTCCCAGACTGGGAGGCTCGCGAGCGGACCACTCAGAACATGGGGCTCTTATCACTGACGCCATTAATGTTGACCAATCCTCAGAGGTCTTCATGTAACAATTTTCATGTATCAAATTGAAGGGACAGCCCAAGTATATCACCTGACTAACCCTCAACCACTAACACCGTTCTCTATATGTATCCTATACTAACCCTACCACTCGAGTAACCAATCCAGAGTGGGAATAGGTTTTTTGCTAAACTTTGTAAGGTGACGCAAGTAGCGCGTCATACTAAGGTAAAAAGGGCCTGCGAGCCCCACGATTGTGTGTGTGTCAGGACGGACGCGTACGATCCTTGACCCATCCCTGCCGTTTTGTCTAATAAACAGCAGAGTCACCTTTCTTCTTGCGTGTGTCTCATATATCTTTTGGGATATACGGGAGGAGTTGGGGCCTCCCTGCCCGGAGGTCTACGGACGGCCCGGCCGACCCCGGCAGAATTTCCCCCCCGACAAGTTGGAGGCACTGCTGAGATCTGTTTAAGATCTGCTTTTTTATTTTTATTTTTCCAGGTACTCCCGTTGCGAGGAGGCCCGGCGGCGTGGCCCCCTCTGCCATTGCCCCCTTCTGAGGACTACAGGACCATCGCGGAACTGCGAGAAGACCGGACAGCGCAATCCGGATATTGGCCTTCGGGAGCCGGTTGAGAAGTATCCCGCCCGCGGTTGGAGAGTGTCCAGACGTGGTCCAGAGGAGGGGAGGTGGCGAGCCGCTTGGAGGGGTGCACGCAGTCGAGCGGCCCGCATCAAGAGAACTTGGTGAGCATGCCACGCACAACAAGCAATGTGAAATTGTGAGGGAGGGGGGAGGAATTAAATACGGGAGGTGGGAGGTGTTGCACAGGTGCGCGGCGAAGGTTTGACAATTTAGTGTAGGCAATGAAATGAATGGTAGCCGAACGAGTGCGAAAGCAGTCGGCTACGTTACACGAGAGAGGGGGGTGGAGCATGAAAACATCACGTGCGGCCGCTCGTAGACACTGATTGGCCTAGGTTGCGACTACGTATAAGGGTGTGTGTGTGGTTTCCTACGATTTGGCTTTTATTGATCAATGAGTAGATGAGGATCCCTATTGTTCGAGCAAGAAACTCGATAGGTAGATGACGTTTCCCTGTAGGCGGTAGCTAGTTAGTTGCCCAATACGGAAGATAATTGGCTGGTTAAGCCCTCCTGTCGAGGGGCGTATCACACGCGAGGCGACGCAGCGTGCGCAGTCCGATTATATTATTGATTACCTTGTTCCAGGAGTGACAGGAAGACAGCTGTGAGGTTAACGGGGGTAGATTGCAAGTGTATTTTGGATTTAAAGAGTATATGAAGAACTTACCAGTAGTTCGAAGAGATCGGTGACGTCACCAGTAGGGCTTTCATAGGACATCCCGAGCACAAGGCATCTTTCTTTCTGAGAGTGGTGGGGAAGAGAACTGTGGTAAGGGAGTGGAAACAGCGATAAACGGTAATGAGTTGATCGGGGAAAGGCGAAACGGGGGACGTGGCTGTGCACGGAGAACGCCGGCCAAGGCAAGTGTAGAAGAAGGAGGAGGAGCAAATGAAAATAGGACGACTGTATAAGAACGTCACAAGGGGTACGCAGCCGCAGGGGGCTACGTGCGCCTCGGCCGCAGGGGGCCGTAAGGGTGTTGTGTAAAGGAAGAAAGAAAGAAGAAAATATACAAATGTAAATACTATATTTTAATAATTTTCCTTAGCGGACTATCGCAAGTCCCCAAATTTACGGGGCCAGGTAAAGGTATATGGCTGTGTATTGTAAGTGTTAGTAAGATAATAGCTACCAAATAGGGGAAGGATAACAAGTGAAGCGCTACTATGTCATACGGGACAGGATCGGGAGGGTGGGGGAACACCCTCACTACCCCACTACAACACATATGTACAACACTGTCACCCCATAGGGAGAAACTGATCAAGTATAGCATAGAATGGACACAGGGGACGGACAACAAAATGATAACACCATGGCCGCCTAACGGTAGCTTCGATCGATATACCCAACATTCACTATTAAACCATCTGCATAATACATACAAAGGGAAGAAGTTGACACACCACGTGGAGGTGTTTAACTTATGGAGGATGTTCCAAGGGTCCCGACCAGGACCAAATGGAATGTTCACTGTGGGGGAAATACCGGAAGAAAAAGAGATTAAGGAGGAAGGAGAGAATGTGAAAAAGGGGAGTGAAGACCCAAAGAACACAGGGAATGGACAAGAGGGAGGAGAAAAGAATAATAACTCAAAAGAAAATGAAATAAAAAAGGAACAGAGCAACGATATACCCCTAGCAAAGGTAGTGAAAACAGAGGGAGGGGGGTTGTACCCTTTAAGAGAATTAGGAGAAATAGAAAGAGGACAGTTAAGGGCGGCTGAGGGGTACTCGAACCCGGCATACAGCCCGCCACCATATGTGGCTCAAAGGAAGATGCCAGCAGGGGAGGGGAGGACTGGAGAAGAACAAACTGTGGAAATAGGACATGATGAGTGGGTAGCTGCGCAGATACTATTAAAATTACGAGGTTCATTAACAGGAGAAGAGAAGGAGGTAGTAAGGAAAATAGACGAGGATAATACCAGGGAGAGTGGAATGAGAGGGGAAGAGCTGTTACGACAAAAGGAAGAGATTTTGGAGGAACGACTAGCAGAGTTAAGGGATGAGCAGAATGAACTGATCAAACAGCTCGAGAGGGAGGAAAGAGAGAGAGCGAGGGAAAGGAAAGAAGGTAAGAAAGAATTGGAAAAGATAAGGGAACGAACTGAGGAGCAAAGGAGAGAAGCTGAGAGGGTAAAAGCAGCAGCAGAAAGGGTATCAAGAGCAGTGCCACGAGAGAGGAAAAGGGAAGAAGAAGAGAAAGAAAAAGAAATGGCAATGTGGAAGAAGAGATTACTATCAGAAACGACTAAGAAGTACGAAGAAGGAAGGGTGATAGAGAGTATATTAGAAAGAGAGAGGGTGAGATGGGAAAGGAAGAAAGAGGATGAAAGGATATTGGAAAAGGTGAGTAGTGAAGTAATGGAGGAATTAAAAAGGAAAAGGGAGGAAATTGGTAGAGAGATGGAGGAGAGAAATGAAGGGGAAAGAGAAGATAGGAGAAGGGAGAGTGAAGTAAGGGGTATGTGTATAGAGACACAGAAGTAGCAACAACGTCAGCGCAAAGGGGAGCGGTTGGTAAAGGAGAAAAGGGAGAACCGGACCTAATAGACTTAAAAACAGTAACAATCAAGGGGAAAAAGACAGAGTGGGGGCTGCCGTTTATGAATGACTTTTGTAGTGAGGAAGAAGAAGGAATGGAGAAGGAAGGAAGAAACAGTGAAAGGGAAAGTCTAGATAAACTATACACCACCCGGACCAATACAGACTCACCATGGATCTGTAGGAGAAAGGATGAACTGGAGAGAAGTGAGGAGGAAGAGCAAGGAATAGCGGAACGACAGACACATGAAGCCACACCGTCACCATCACACCCTCTCCCATCCCACCCTACATGCTCAACCACCTCACGCTCATTACGTACAATCAAACTCGCGCCCTTCACAAACGAACTGACACCCTATGCAGGTAGGCTTAGAGACCTCCCTAGACACAGGCAGGAAGGACGAATACACACGCCCACATTAAATACAGGAAATGATGGAAGAAGGGGAAAAGATGGAGGAGAAAGAGTTACGAGCAGGGGAAATACGGACGAAATTGACGATGTAGGAGAGAGGGAAGAAGAGGAGGGGTGTGAGGACTCGATTTTATGGAACCCAAGGGGTAAAACGGGACACAACTTAATGCCACTTCTGGAGAGGGGAGGGGTTAGACCACAGTACGTCCCTTGGAAGCATACAGACAAAGAAAATATAAAGTGCAGGCTCCCATCATTAAGTGGAGGTGCGGGTAAATGGATATATGAAATGGAAAAACACACCGCAGGACAGAAACTGGCAGTGGGAGATGTAAAGTGCCTTCTAATATCGATATTAGGGGATGCAGCGGATGACATTTGGAAGAGAGCGGGATTCACTGGGGTAACAATAGCAAACACATCGCACGATGGGGCACCATTCGCAAACTGCAGACATGCACTATGGCAGGCACTGAGGGTACAGTACCCAGACACATCAGACATAGGAGCAATTACCTCACGCAAGATGCGTGAGAACGAAGATCCTGTTGATTATATCCAGGAAATCCAAGAGAAGTGGCGCATGGAAACTAGAGAACAATGGGACAAAACACCAGCAATATTTTATCATATACTAGTACAAGGGCTCCCAGAAGGAGTTCAGAAACAACTGAAGAAAGTAGTGGGAATGGAAGCAAAAGCATGGCCAGAAATACAACTGACAATAGTGCATCTTTGCAGGACATGGCAAGGAAAAATGAAACAAAAGGAAGAGGACAGGAATACGGAAGAGGCTAAACTAGTACAGAAAAAACTTACTAAATACACAATGGAAGGGGCACTAATAACTACACCTACAACAATGACCCAAAGCCCCACACAAGTAGTGGCTGCACAAGATCCCTCCCAAATACAACCCTCACAGACTATAACACAACAGGTGCCGCCACTCCAACCATACACGACCAACATGGGAGGAGGATACTCAATGCCAAGAGCTGGGTATTATAATTACAACAGGGGAAGAGGAGGAATTATGAGAGGGAGAGGATACGGATATAACACACAACAGCAGGTGGGAGGACTTAGAAATTCCTACCCCACCGGGCAACCAGTATACCAGGACAACACAGGAAGCTTTCCATGGCAGAGTAGGGAACCACCGGTGTGTTGGAGTTGTGGATTAGTAGGGCACATGTCACGCACGTGTAGAGTAAGACCAGGAACACCATCATGGAGCAAACAGGGACAACCAAGGCCCACACAGGAACAGCAGGGCATACAGCAACAGCAGACGTTGCAACAGGGAAACGAACAGCAACAACTAATAACACAACAACAGCCACAGACATATTCACTGCCACAACAACAGGTAGCGATAACACAACAACCCCAAGCACAACAAACACAACTGGGTAGGGTGACGGTCCTGGGACACAACCCTTACACAGGAAATGGTCAATCGTTGTACCCTCAATAGGACAGCCCACAGACGGCCTTGGTGTGTCCCATCCTGTCGGTAACACCTAATAGTGCGGAGGAACCACGCATAGAGGTAACGATAGGTGACAAAAAATTATCATTCCTTGTTGACACCGGGGCGACCCGGTCTTGCATAAGGGAAGGTAAATTTAAGATGTCGGGCGAAGCCATGAACACCCAAGGATTCTCTGGGGCTAGAGGGTTGGTTCCCTTTACTGATAACATTCCCTTATCTATAGGAGATTATGACATGTCAGTCCCACTTTTATATTATAGTGCCTCACCAGTAAATATACTGGGGAGAGACATCATGAACAGGTTGAATATGACGATCTCCTTTACGGAGGACGGCATAATTTGCTCTACTCCAGGAATTAACATGCTCACAGCATGACAGATTATGCAAGCATACTGCGGACAGACAGCGATTAGGGCTGAGCCAGTAGATGGCGAACTATTCCAGTACGGGACAGACATGGCATTTGCATGGATGCCAGGGATAGAGGGAAAGATCTGGAGGAGGCCAGCAGCCTATTTGTTCAGACCAGAAACACCAGTCAATGAACCAGAAGGAAAGGTGGTTCCAGTGGACATTGAGAGCATTATAGCAACAGCTGATTACATTGCGGTACATGCCCAAGACAGAGAAGGAAGAGCATGGAGGGCAGTGATAGCACTAGCAGAAGGATGTAGACTCACCCAGGTGTCAGATGAGGAGCTGTTCTCAGAAGAAAAGGAGGAAGGTGAAATGATGTTTATGATGAGTGTGGAAATATGGCTAAGAGTGGCGTACAAACAAGTGGCACAGAAAATTGCAATGGCACTTGAGGCACCCACATCCACCCCAGTTCCCTTCTTTGAGGAGGATATGACAAAAGTACCCACATCATTATGGACTACTAGCCCCTATGACGTGGGGTGCATAAAAAGTATAGGGGGAGTAAGGATAAAATTGAAAAAAGGTGCAATACTCCCCAGAGTGAAACAGTACCCACTATCAAAAGAGGCAGATGAGGGCATATATGAAACCATAACGGCCCTTATAGATAATGGCATATTGGTCCCCTCAGAATCACCATGTAACACGGCTGTATACCCAGTGCGCAAGGCTAGAGGGGGGTCTTGGCGCTTCATACAGGATCTCAGGCCCTTGAACAACATAGTAGAAGCAGAATACCCCATAGCCGCAAACCCGGCCACAATATTGTGTGGCATTCCAGCAGAAGCATCACGATTTACAGTGATCGACCTTAAAAATGCTTTTTTCTCAATACCATTACACCCAGACTCACAAGATCTGACAAGCTTCACTTACAGAAACACAAAGTGGAAACACACCAGATTGCCACAAGGGTACTGCGAATCACCCTCAATTTTCAACAGAGTAATACAGATGGATTTGGGTAACATTGAAGTGGAAAGCACAGTGTTGCAGTATGTCGACGACATAATAATTTGCAGTACAAACGAAAGAACATGCAGAGAGGACTCATTAAAGATGTTGACAATATTGGCTGAAAAAGGTTACAAGGTAGACATGGAAAAGTTACAGTACTGTCAAGAACAGGTACTTTACATTGGTCAGCTCATATCCCAACATGGAAGAAAGATTGCACCACAAAGAGCACAGGCCATTTCAAAAACGCCAGTGCCACAAACAGTGAGGGAACTGCAGCAGTTCCTGGGTCTGTGCAACTACTGTAGAGCATGGGTATTTGATTACAGCTCATACATAGGACCCCTGCTTGAGGCGTTAAAGGAAGCTAATAAAGGGGAGAAAAAGTTGGGGTGGACAATGGAAATGAAAGAGGCTTTTGATGAACTGAAAGATGCGATATCAACTGCTCCAGTACTGGCAACCCCAGACTATGAGCGACAATTCTTTATATTTTCACATTGCGACTCAGCAGTAATGAAAGCAGTGTTGGCTCAAAAAACAAGCATGGGCTACAAACCAGTAGCATTTTACAGCGGCCACTTAGATCCTGTGATGTTAGGTCATTTCCCTTGCGAACAAGGTCTCGCCGCAGCTGCTTTTGCGGTAGAGAAAGCATCAGCAATCACCATGGGGTGCCCAACTACACTGTTTGTGGAACATGCACTATTTGCAATATTGAATAAACCTAAGTCCACCCTAACCACACAAAGGGCATCAGGTTATGAGATCATCTTATCCAGAGCTGAACTATCAATTGTTAGATGTAGCACGGTCAACCCTGCAAGGTTCCTAGCAGAAGTAATTGAGGAAGGAGATTATGCCCACGATTGTACGCAAATAACTGAAATGTACTCATGTACTAGAAAGATTGAAGAGAACGCACTAGAGGGAGGTGAGCTCCTGTTCATTGATAGGTCATCAACTATCGATCAAAGGGATGGTATAAGGAGGACTGGGGCAGCAGTGGTAAAAATGATGGAGGTACCGGTGTGTGTGGCAATTAAATGTGTACAACTACCACAGCATTATTCCGCTCAGGCGGCAGAATTAATTGCACTAATCTTGGCGTTGAAGGAAAGCTTTGACAAACGAGTGACCATATATTCCGACAGCGCATATGTTACGTCCACTGTCCACTCATGGCTGTCGAAATGGAGAAGAAGAGGGTTTAGGAGAGCTGATGGCACTCCAGTGCAACATGCCCTCCTTTTGGCTGAACTAATTGAAGCAATAAATGACCCCCAAGAATTAGCTTTGGTCAAATGCACCACACACACCAATGGTGAAGACCATATTTCAAAAGGGAATGCAGCAGCAGACGCACATGCGAAGTATGCTGCATATTTTGGTGAGGTATGGAACCCCCCAGAATCAAAGAGAGGGAGAGGGAGGGGAATGGCTAAGGAGATGTTGATAAGAGAAGGGTACACCCATCTCCCAGCCACACAGATAATGGAGCTACAAGCGGCTGCACCAATGGCAGAAAAAGAAATATGGGTAAAAAGAGGATGCACAATGTCACCAACTGACGCACTATGGCGCCAGGGTGACACTGGAAAGATTGTAATGCCACTGGCACTATTGAACACCGCCCTGAGCCAACTACACCACCCAGCCCACACAGGCAAGGAAGTAATTGCAGCACGAATTAGGGAAGACTGGTTCTGCCCCGAGTTAAATTCTCATGTGTCAAATTTTATCAGCAATTGTCTCACATGTCAACAGTTTACGGCCGGTCACACTCTGAAGGTGATAAGAGGTACTATACCCCAGCCAGAGGGACCCTTCCGACATCTCCATATTGACTATGTTGATATGATCAACGTATGTCAAGGAAATAGGTATATGATTGTAGTAGTATGCCCATTCTCGAGGTGGATTGAAGCAGGGCCCTGTTCACACCCAGATGCATTCAGAGCAGCTAAATTCCTAGTGAGGGAGGTCTTCCCCAGGTGGGGAGTGTGCGAGGTACTGCGGTCAGATAATGGCCCACATTTCGCAAACGAAATGTTCCAGCACATCACATCCTTACTGAACATCAAGAATAAATTTGCATGTGCATACCACCCACAGGCCAACGGTGTATGTGAACGCCTGAATGGCCTATTAAAGGAGGCAATTGCAAAAATACAGCAAACAACAAAGAAGAGTTGGTTGTATTGCCTTCCACTAGCCCTATTTGAGCTAAGGAATAGACCAGGTTCCGACCACCACCTCACCCCTCATGAGGTGGTTACCGGACGTCAAATGCGCCTTCCCCTAACGCCAACATCAAGAGCATTTACCGATCACGAGAGTACTGCAAATGTCCTTGGTGATGAAATGTACCAATATGTGTCTTCTTTGATTACTAGTGTAGCGTTTGTGTCTCAACAGCTCGAGCGCATGTGGGGCGGGTCTAACAGCGATCAACAAGAAGACGCGGATAAAGAATTGGAAAAGGAAAGACTGGGCAAAGTTGCTAAAGGTGACCACGTACTACTTCGCAATTTCAACAGAAAGTGGAACAGCCCACGCTTCACTGGCCCCCATCTGGTAGAGGAGGTATCAACGAGAGCAGTAAAGCTACAGGACAAACGTGCCTGGAACCACCTACACGACGTAAAGATCTACAAACTCCAGACCCGCCCCAGCGCCAGCGACAGGGCCACTGGAAGAACAACAACAGCGTCACCAACGGAGGAAGAGACTTCTACCACAACTAACGGCCTAAGTGTCCCCATACCCTGCCACCCCTCAGATTCCCCAGAGACAACTACTAGAAAAGAAAGGGGTGATCCCCATACCGCCCACCCCATGGTTACACGATTAAAGAGTAAAGAGACTTCCGCCAGTTAAACCCCAAACCCTCTGCCCATTGACCCCCTACCCACTGTAGTAATAACTGAACTGAAGGACATTATCTTGCACATTTACACATGTAAACACCTGAATGTTCTCTTTCTTTTCTCTCGCACATGCAGGTACAGCATATTATTGTATTACTAAGAAAGTAGATAACTAACCAATTCACTGGCCAGGAGTAGATGGTACCCTCAGACGATAATTACCTGGAAGAATTGTCACACCAATTTGTATATGAAATAAAAAGGCCAACGTACCTGAAAAGAAGGAGGGTACGTGTCTACTACACAGCATTCCTCTTGGCCATAGAACATTCAATGCCCCACCTCCAACCATACTTGCCTGCCCTAAGAGATAGATCGCTTAGATTGGCGTGGGAACAGCTCTTCGCCTGGGCACTGAATGACTACTTGATAGGGAGAGCTTAAAAACGACAACTAACACTAATGACAAGCATATTAAGAATTTTCAGGCGGGCAACTGTAACGTCGCAAGAATAAGCTGCCGGACTGCAGCAATGTAAGAGCAAAATGCCGGTGAAATTAGCATCTGTAATAAAATTGATAGGGATTTTAATGATCACCGGATTCTTGGCTGCCTCTGTATGGCAGTACAGCTATGCTATCAATATTATTGCTGTACCCAAACCTAATACACCCCCACCCCCAGCTGCAACAGGTGTTACGTCAGGTGGTACTAGTAAAATCTCACACAAGGAAAATAGAGTTAAACGCAGCACATACTCAGATAATAAAGGTATTGACAACTACATACAAGATTCAGCACACATCTCAAACAACATATGGTACCAACACATGACCCACATAGGTAAGGAGACAACAGAAGACAGCTGCTACGTTTGCTCATTAATCCCAAACGCCATGAGCGCTTCTCGAACATTTGTTGCCACGGAGATAGATGAAAAAATAGCACGATGTATAATATACCTGGCACTGTTCCAGACGAAAGGAAGATTTCAAGGGACAGTGGTGCAACTGGTGTGGAAAACACGAGATACATATCCATATGAAAACAACTTCCTCAAGACTTATTTGAGTTACCACAAGAGCAGTTTACATGCTGAAGGATTCAGATACATAACAAGTGGTCCTGAAAAAGGAGAAACAAAGAAAGTAACACTACAGTACCTACCATGTGATTGGTACGCCACTGAAGTCCCTGGTAAAAACGGATGTTGGGAAAGACCACTGGTGATAATAACAGGGAAGGTGTACATGAACAACAAATGGGATATAGGAGTGGTTGGCAGCAACATGGTAACAAGAGAAAATATTTCAACTATTGATGGACACAACCATAGATGTTGGACGACTTGGGTCAAGTACGTACCAATGCTCACGTGGATGGAGAAGGATGAAGACCCAATAACAATACTGCCGCTAACTGCGCCTAAGGTATGCTACCAACATAAAGGGGAGGTGGACGTAGGATACAACACCAACTGTGAAAGCGTGATGGAGTTACCTGAGGGGGGAGCAGGAACAGCAGTAGTGATGGACCATTACTGGGCCTGTGGAGAAAAAGCATACCACACACTGCCCCCTCTGTGGAATGGTATATGCACAATGGTGCACGTTAATGTACCATCACTAGTGGTACCCCAGAAACATGTCAAGATGGCGAACTTCCCCAAAATGGATGAAGGGAACAAGAGGAAGAAGAGATCTGTACAACCTCAGAAGGGGCCAGAGAGCAAAACCGACGGCAATAATACTGTCCTGAATAGAAAGAAAAGACAAGGAGAACCTCTGACAGGAAATTACCTATGGGGAAGGTCGGAAACAGCACTCACTTCAATTCCACCAGAACACAGACTATTCAGCAGAGCAGCAATGTTCTTCTCCTCGATAATACATCCAGGACTACAGGCTTACGCAAACGCAAAATGGCTCCAGATAACTCGATGGGAACTAATGATGACTATTAATTCTACGGTAAATGGATTCAACGCAATAAAAGAGGAACTGCGAGCTGTGAGGATGGTAGCACTTCAGAACAGATATGTACTGGACCTCCTCACAGCAATGGAAGGAGGAGTTTGCGCTAAGATAGGACAATCATGCTGTACATTCATCCCTGCCAATGATGCTGACAATGGTACACTGACAGAAGCAGTTTTACAATTGGCCCAGATGCACTCAAAAATGATGGATGAAAGTAAAGGTGCGAAAAAGGATGAGAGCTGGTTTTCAATATTATGGTCATGGATGCCATCTTGGCTGTCAGATGGACTGAAGATTATAGTTGGATGTACTATTTTGGCTGGAGCTACACTGATCATAATAAGATTTTGGAAGGCCCGGAAGGCACGCACCACAGACGAGATGATCGAAATGGTTGGCATGCACCTCTTGATGCCAACAGATGACGGCCAACACACAGGCACAATCATAAAAGAGAGAGAGAAGTTGCGCAACCAGATCATCACCAACCACCTGGACCCACCATCTGTGAAGCTCCAAAACCCAAGAAACCCAAGGAGCTACATAGGGAAATGGGTATACTGCACTCCTGGAGGAACCTGTGCATATATGTATTGGTCATTTGAAGACCATGTTAACAACTATGGACATTTGGGAGGAATAACTAAAATATGGAGAGTAAGAGGAGATAAAGAAAAGGATATGTTTGTGGTCGACAAGTCGACCAGAGGGGGGACTGAAGTGGGAGAATGGAAGAACAGGCTCCCGCCCTTCCCCTCTCGCGCTTGGCCTAGAGGATCACGGCCTAGACACCCGCCACGAGAGGAGTTTGCCTATCTACCAGACGACCAAATACCCTGGTACAGGAACATACGGATGTGCTCACCTACCTGCCCAGCAGCCCGCCCTGCTCATGCCGACACCTGCGGCATGGATCAACTCGACTAAACCTACACGTCGTTAGAGATGCCATGACGACCTAGCCAACGGTCAGCACACCTGTGCAAACATGCACACCGGACACTCCCACACCAATCCACACGAAGAACATACTCAGTGCTACGACGTAGGCGACAGACATACCCACGGACATGCATCTTTATTATTTTCCACATAGGCTCTCAAAATGCAGAAACGCAAGACGCATAATGAACTTATCTAAAAAGGCTTGCTCACGCTTCTTCTAAGAACCATGTACCATAATGAAGAATATAACGGAGACACGATACTGAGGATAGAGCAATATGATACCGTAACCTAAAGCGCTCTGCATCAAATGGTTCCACCTATGCACCAGGCCCAAGTAGGCCGCAAGCAAAAGCTTCCATGAACATTGAATGAGCAAGAGCTCGGTTGCTGACCCTGCAGAATGAGCCCAGCGAAAGCACACGGCCAAGGGCACGATGTTGCAATCTCGCACACCGCAAGCCGACGCCAAGGTCGCACCTGCAAGATAAACCAGGCACACAGCGGGAAAAACAATATTAATTGTGCTGAATTCTGCCTCAAACACGGTCCCACCTCACGTGACAAAGCCAAACCTGACAGGATGCCAAGCCCAGGAGGAAGGAGACGCCTGAATCCCACGTTTCAAGACACAGGCAGATACAATTAAAAGACTCATTGGACATCTGCAGCAGTGGGAGTAGTCGACCACCCAACATATGAATAAATCCTCACATTGTTTACACCTACCCATAGTAAAAACATTGTTGCAAATGACAGGTGCACCGCGAGCTGGGAACAGCGATAGTCCCAGACTGGGAGGCTCGCGAGCGGACCAATCAGAACATGGGGCTCTAATCACTGACGCCATTAACGTTGACCAATCCTCAGAGGTCTTCATGTAACAATTTTCATGTGTCAAATTGAAGGGACAGCCCAAGTATATCACCTGACTAACCCTCAACCACTAACACCGTTCTCTATATGTATGCTATACTAACCCTACCACTCGAGTAACCAATCCAGAGTGGGAATAGGTTTTTTGCTAAACTTTGTAAGGTGACGCAAGTAGCGCGTCATACTAAGGTAAAAAGGGCCTGCGAGCCCCACGATTGTGTGTGTGTCAGGACGGACGCGTACGATCCTTGACCCATCCCTGCCGTTTTGTCTAATAAACAGCAGAGTCACCTTGCTTCTTGCGTGTGTCTCATACTCTATCTCTTTTGGGATATACGGGAGGAGTTGGGGCCTCCCTGCCCGGAGGTCTACGGACGGCCCGGCCGACCCCGGCAGAATTGCCCCCCCGACAGATACTTGCAGTTAATAGAACATGTCTGATGCAAGGAAAAAGTCTTGGCTGCCCCAAAGAATCTGCCTTATAAAGTTTGCTAAAGTGAGACATCCAGGCCAAATCAAAAACATTAGTTAAAGTTTAAATAGGACTCTCATTGTATCGTGGACCGTGATTAACCAAGTTTCCAGAATGATCTGGAATTTTGGGAGCTAGGAGCTAATATTTGCCTTAACATCAAGAGGCTTTCTTTCATCAAGGACTCATTTTTGTTTTTTTAAATCTCAATTTGTATTGTTTTCCCATAGACAGACATTACAAAGGAAACAAAAACAAACTGACTTAAAAGAAAAATTAGCACAGATATATGTATGGGAGCCAGAGTGAAATCCCCACACCTATAAAGCCTGTTACAATCATCATCAAACCACCTAAAGAGCGCATATCCCTCCCACCTTATACCTGCCACTCCTCTCCTATCTATAAATTCGGGCAGTACTATAAATTACATACATAATACAGAGCCCATAATGGAGCTATCCTGGGTTTACATATCAATACGCCTGAGGGCCGGTCGTATTGTCCAACTGCCTGCTATTGTCTCATCTCTCCCTGTCTTGTCTGCCTGCATCCCTCCCGGCATCCTTCCCTAGTGTTCTCTCTGGCACCTCCCCTTTCTTCTCTACTATCCCCACCTACTCTATGGTTCTCTCTGTCTCTCCTATCTTTTCTAACTGCTTCTCTATTGACTATCCAGCTCTCCACACTAAATCTGGTAGGAAGAAGTTTAAAAAGGATATCCTGGTCTCCAACCCAGGCCTCCCTATTGCTGACACCTATACGAGTGCTGCCTCTAGGCAAACCTTCACTCTTTGTCATTCCCTCGCCAGACCTATGGACTCTTCATATGGTCTTTGTACTTTTTTCCTTTCTCTTCTTCTACGATTAATGGTGGCACCCAGTGGGAGACCCTCCTGGCCTCCTTCCTCTCCCCTAAGATCATCATTAATGTTTACTTGAATGGCACCGTCTTGGTCCAAGGCTCTCGGGCCAATATTCTCCTCTTTGATAGACACTAACTATGCCTCATCAATTTCCTTCCTTCTCCTACTGTCCCTTCTCTTCCCTCCATGTCCTCCTCGCCTTCCGCTGATGTCTCTTCCTTGGCTACCTTGCCCTCTCCTCCTTCCTCTTCTACACCTCCACAGGGCGTACCTCTGACTTGTACCCCTCCCAGGAAGTCTTTCAAGGGCAGCAATCATATGTCACTCTTAACTCTCACTCAGCTGTCAAACACTCCTCAGACATCTGCCACCTCCTCCGTAGTATTTGACCACGAAGGTATACGCGAACGAAGACCTGAAAGACGTCACCACGCATGAAAATTGAAAACGAGAGCAACCAGCAGGCAGATGAGTTCATAATGTTGAAGTCGATGTTTGTGGGCCTTTTGAATCTCCTTCTAAAACAAAAAACAGCATAAAAAAGCTGTGAAGAAGCCTCGGCAAGGAGGTCCAGAGCCTGAAATTGAAAAATGCAAAAACACGTCTGTTACCCGAATTATTGAGAAACAGATTCGAAGTTATTAAGTGGATAAATTGTCCAAATTTACAAATTACGAAACAGGAAGTCACGGCCTGAAAAAACCATTAAATACTTTAGTCCAACCAATTCAAGATCAAAAGAGTCTCCTTTTCGATTCCAACCAAACGGAGACGGGAGCATTGAACGTACTGTCAATTTTCTAAAACAACGCACTGTCCTGAAGAGGGCTTTAAACAATAACAGCGGAACACCAGGGAAGGTGTTCACGAAATTCTGTTCAGCCGAAACATATGTAGACATCCCCAAGACACTTTAAACCACGTTGTCTTTTGACACAAAACATTTGTGTATTTTCTGTTTGAACACTGATAGTTTGCTCCTCTGCTAAAATAGATATTGGTAATAACATCTTATGTCTATGCATAATTCTATTTGTCACTTACTAACCTCAGCCACAATTGGCACCATCGTGCCATTACTCTGGATTTGTTTTTTCTAAATTGTCTTTCTTAAACGTACAACATTTTTTTATATATTTGAAAGGTGGTAATGTCTTGTGGAAAGCATATACCACACTATGTATTGAATTTAATTGCTGATTAAAATGTGTTTTTAACACCTATATTTATCTGGCATGACAAATCTTTTTGTCAACACATATGTACTGTGGGTAAATGAATTAGACAACTTACCCAAATTGATCTAGTTTTTATCTGACTAGCCTATAAGGTGGACTAAGAGAGAGGTAATTGAGCAATGTTCTTTCTGTTTACACTATATGAATAGTCCCTTTTTTTGCTCAATCCCCCTTAAACAAAAAACCCTTGGACTTACCCATTTATTTTTCCTACCTCCTGGAGGAACTTGACCTCGATGTCCTCGGTCTCAACGAGACATGGTTCACTGCCAGCTCTGTCACAAGCTTTGACACTCTCCTCCCTGATGGCTACAAGATTCTCTCTGTGCCGAGGTACAACCATTCCAGAGGGGGTCTATCCCTGATCTTCCCCGAGTGGATTCCAGCCTATGTCATTCCCACGCAGGCCTACTCCTCTTTTGAACGCCTTGCCTGCAGGCTCTCTCTCTCTCCTAGCCATTCCCTTACAGTGGCTACTATCTATGGGCCAACTGGTCAGATCTCCTCCTTCCTCTCTGAATGGCTGCACCTTTCCACTTCCCTCCTGGTCTCTGCCACTCAACTCCTCCGTCTTGGAGACTTCAACATCCACCTGTATGCTTCCTCTCCTTCCGCTGGACTCTTTCATGACCTCTGTGACTCTCTCTCACTCTCTCTTCTCCCCTCTGGGCTGACTCACTCTGCACACTCGGGATGTTCTGATCTCCTCAGCCCTTCCCCTTTTGATCCCTCTCCCCACTCTTCTCTCCTGGAGTGATCACTTTCTCCTTTCTTCCCAGCTCACCCTCTCTGGTACATACTCTGACAAACTGGCCTGCCGCCTGCTCCAAAGGCAATACTGGCTCTCTGTCCACACCAAGAAGAGAGCTCACATCCAAGACCGCATTTCTGAGGCATCTAACAACTCAGATAATCTCTTTAAAATCTACAAGGAACTGGCCAATCCTGCTGCAATCTCTACCTGTCATGTCCATTCCCAGGCCCTATGCACAGCACTGGCTTCTCATTTCGTCTTTCTCTTTTCCTCTGCCCCTGCTCCCTCTACTCCCTGCTCTTCCCCAGCCCCTTCTTTGGCCACCCCGCCTCCCTCCTTCTCTGCCTTTCCCCTGTTCTCCACTGACGAGGTTTCTAGACAAGTCTGATGTCTGATCAATGAAAGTCTCATCAAAACAGGTTCAACCCTGTTCCTCTAAATCCAACGAGGACCACATTGACTCCCTGGCCCCTGCTCTGGCTAACTTCTGCAACTACTCCTTCACCACTGGAATCTTTACATCCCCCTGAAGCACTCCCTTGTGCACCCTCTTCTTAAGAAACCCTCTGCCGACCCGTCCTGCCCGGCTAACTATTGCTCCATCTCCATCACTTCCTTCCTGGGCAAACTCCTGGAAAAGCTGCCCATCTCCCAGCTTAATCTTCACACTCAATCTGTTGGTTGCCTTCATGACCATCAATCTGGCTTCAGAGCTGCCAGTAGCACAGAAACTGCTCTCCTAAACATCTGTGAAGACCTGCTCTCCATCCTTAATTCCAACAACACCTGGATCCTCATCTTACTTGATCTCTCTTCTGCCTTTGACACGGTCAACCATGCCATCTTGCTCAACCATCTCTGTGATAACCTGGGTATCACCGGTCAGGCCCTGGCATGGCTGGCTTCTTTCCTCTCTGATCGACCCTCCCAGGTTCAACTTGGGTCCTTCCTCTCCTCTATTTCTAACTATGGTGTCCCCCAGGGGTCTAACCTCTCTCCCTGGCTGTTCAACCAATACCTGACACTTCTTGCCCACTGCATTGCCGCTCTCTGCCCCAACTTTCAGTGCTATGCGGATGACACTCAGCTCATGTTCAGACTACCTTCAGCCACCTCTTCTCCATCTCATCTCTAACTGTTTGTCTGCTATCCAGGAGTGGTGTGTCACCAATGATCTCTGCTTCAATGCCAGTAAGACGGAGGCTCTCCTCATCGCCACACCTGCTCCATCCTTTCCTGTGACACTCTGGCTGGCCTCTCTTGGCCCTCTTCTACTCCCACCTGCAAGGCTAAAAACCTCACATCTCTGATGTCGCTAAGAAATCACACTATCAGCTTCACCTCATCAGAGGTATTCTTCCTTTACTCTCCTTCCCCCACAAGCTCACTGTCTAAAGAGCTCTGGTTCTCTCTAGACTGGAAAACTGCAATGGCCTCTTCTAAATCTGCCTGCTTCTACTCTCCGCCCTCTGCAACCCATCCAGAACTGGCCTGCGAGATATGATATGATATGATAGGTTATTTATAATGCACTTAATACCCAGAGGTTTCTAAGCACGTACCCGGGGATCGAACCTGTGTTGCTCCGTGTCGTTTTGCTTTCAAGGTGAGCACGTTGCTGCTGAGCTATCCTCCCGAGTCTTGTCCTTGGCCTCAAGCCCAGGGATTATATATCTTCAGGACTGAAATCTCTACACTGGCTCCCAGTGGGTGTGAGGATTAAGTTCAAACCCCTCTGCATTTTCCACAAGGCATTCGGGGGCCTGGGGCCTCAATACCTTCAACTCTCTAGTCCTAAATATCTTCCTTCTCAAGCTCTTCGCTCATTCGCCTCCAACTCCCTCAGGGTCATTCTCTTCTCCAAGCAACGAGTTGGTGGTGGATCTCTTTTTTCGGCTGGTGCCTCCCTCTGGAACAGCCTCCCTGAGGGGAACCATCTCCGGTTAGTGGAAGCACTTCAAAACCTTCCTCTTTGTTTCTGCTTTCTCCCCTGGCTGAAACTGCACTGGTTGTTAAACGGGAAATTATATTGTGCCGCCTTTCTCATATATATTGGCCTAAGCCCAGTCGCTCTGCAAAGAAAACCACGTTTCAAAATTTCCGATTTTAGATCGACTTCACCGCCATTTTGGGATCATGCACCATTTTGATTTCTGTTCAAATGTAACTCTGTGTTCTAAAATGGTGGACTGTGTTTCCAACTTTTAACTGAGCCTCCCCGACCTTTACACTAAGTTAATGGTTAGAATGTCCGTGGGCCGAATGTTTGGACTGGGTAAAGAGACCTTGTCCCATGCCTGACTTGTGGTCTTAGGATTGTCTGTGCCAATAAGCCTCATCCACGAACATACATCGAAACAATGTAAAGTAAATGTCGAGCGTGGACACTGGCTGAACTGCATTGTGTAGGGACATGCGTTAAGGATTATTGTTAATCTGGGAACACACTGTTGCAATTGTAGCTTGTTTGAATGTAAACCAAAGATAATCTGTGTGCATATTGTTGTACCACCTTAGGGGGATGCTCGTTTACATTTACCCGTGCGCGGCAAGGTTACACATAAAGTCTGCGAATCTATAGTAGGGCTTTGAAAGAGCAGCTTGACACACTCGAGTTGCCTACCACTTGTACATTGCTTCAATATGTAGATGATCTACTTTTAGCTGCTGACTCAGAGAGTGCCTGTAAGGAGGGCACAGTGTTGTTGCTTATTCACCTAGCAAAACATGGACACAAAGCTTCACTCAAAAAGTGTCAGTATTGTCAAAGGAGGGAAGGAGGTTGATACCTGAGCGGATAAAAATCATTTCTAGCAATCTGTCCCAAATACACAGAAGGAAGTCAGGGCCTTGATAGGAATGGCTTCTTACTGTAGGCAGTGGATCCCGAACTTCTCGTTAACGATTTAATCAATGTTGGCTTTGACAAAGAAGCCGTGGAATTTGGAACACCAGCAAACGTTTGATCTGCTCAAGACTGCACTGTGTTCAGCACCAGTTTTGGGCACACCAAATTATGAGAAGGCCTTTGTGTTGTATGTGCATGAACGTGATGGATGTGCTTTGGCTGTATTAACACAGGAACATGGATGGAAGAATAGGCCGTGTGGCTACTTTTCTTCCGCCCTTGATCCTGTTGCATGTGCTTTGCCAAGATATTTGAGAGCTGTCGCTGCTGCTGCTGCATCTGTAAAACAGAGCGAGAGTATGGTCCTAGGCCATGCTTTAACCTTGATGGTACCTCACTCTGTAGATGTTCTATTAAACCGAACACAAACGCAACACCTCACCTCCGCACGATTAACGAGATACGAATTGATCTTGTTCACACCGCACATTAAAATTCAGAGGTGTTGCGTCCTGAATCCAGCGTAACTTTTACCTTTCCCGCAAGATAGTGTTTGCAGTGACGAAGTGTCACATGACTGCCTCTACACCACAGAGCAAGAGACTAAAGGCAGAATCAATTTGAAAGATACTCCTTTGAATAATCCACAAGGGGAGCTGTTTTGTGATGGCTCCTGTTTCAAACTTCCAGATGGTATATCTACGGCTGCTTAGGCAATCACCACATTGAGCACGATTGTGGAGACCAAAAGAATCACGCATAACACTGCACAGGCCACAGAGATTATAGCATTGACCCGAGCTTGTGAACTTTCCGAAGGGCTTAGAGTAAATATATATACTGATAGCCAGTATGCTTTTGGGGTGGTTCAGAACTTTGGTAGACTTTGGGCAGAGCGAGGTTTCTTGACCTCACATGGAACTAAGATCCAATATAGCTCCTTGATAGTACGGTTACTCTCAGCGCTTGCACTCCCCACTCTGTTAGCAATCATGAAATGCACAGCGCATCAGAAAATTAGAGATAATGTGGGAAAAGGGATCGCTTTCGCTGACCTAATAGCCAAACAAACTGCCACTGATCTCTATTCAGAAATGTATACTTCAAGGGAAGGCACAAATGTTTGTACTTTGGATGAGGGTATCAAATCTGTAAAGAGTATTCAAGCTGATGCCACACTAGAAGAATCTAAACAATGGGCTGAGGGTTTGGCAAGATTGGATGATGATGGATGTTGGGTGGACAAGTTGGAAGGAAAATGGATGCCAGATGCTGCCAGATGCGTACATTACTATGATGGTCGCAATTGATCATGGTCCCACCCACATCTATGCATGGAAGGTTACCAAAATGTTACAAAATGTTTGGGTGAATGATACAATATCCAAAATAGCTGAACGTTTTGTTCAGAGTTGTATGATCTGTCTACACCATAATATGGAAAAGGGCACATCGACTCCAAGGGGTAGTTTTGGTCCACCTTCTGTCCCCTTTGTGGTTATACACTTTGATTTAATTGAAATGCAACGTTGTAACAATTACAAGTATGTACTAGTGGTTATCTGCGCCTTTAGTAAATGGGCTGAAGCCTTTCCTGTTAAAGATGCCACATCAATGACAACGGCGAAAACCATGCTTAAGGAATATTTTCCTAGGTTTTGTTTGCCAAGGGTCATCTGGTCGGACAATGGTCCACCTTTTATCGCTGCTGTGATTCTGCAGATATGCGCGGGATTACAGATCGATAAACAGTTCCATTCAGCCAGACATGCTGAAAGTGCTGGTGTGGTAGAGAGACATAACAGCATCATAAAGAACAAGCTCGCTAAGACGTGTGCCGGCACCAAACTGAAATGCCGGACGCCTTACTGATCGTGTTGTTATCAATGAGAACGACCCCACAGACTAAGGGCCTCATCATGAGTTGGGCGGTCACGCTTACCCGCCGGCGGTAATAGCGTGAATTTTCAGCGGATTTCCCCCCAGCTCAGAGCTGGGGAGAAATCCGCTGAAGCCCTGATTTGGCAGACCCTTAAATCTGGCGGTAATAGCGCGACCGCCAGATTTAAGGGTTACTGCCAAACTCATGATGAGGCCCTAAGACTGGTCTCTCCCCATTTGAGGTGGTTATGGGTAGGCCAGCTAACATTTGGAACCTACCTAAGCCGAGATCTTTGCGGGACATCGAACAAGTACGTCTTTCAGATTACTGTGACCGGTTAACTAAAAATCTGTATTTGATTTATCAACAGGTGCGAGAAGCCCTCCCAGTAAGATACGAGGGCCCAGGTCACAGCATACAGCCTGGGAGCTGGGTGATTGTCAAATCATTTGAAAGAGCATCATGTCTCGCACCGCGTTGGAGGGGCTCACATGAGGTCCTTTTGGCCACACAGACAGCTGTACGAGTGAGCGGACGAAAGTATTGGATCCATGCGTCACATGTCAAGAGGATTCCTTTCCCTTTGCCACACGATACAGAAGACACAGAAACCCTTACCTGCGCTGCTCTCAGCGATCACAAAGTATTGAGCAGCATCAAGCTTGTGTCGTAGACTCTCCCTAAGCCCGTGGGGCCTCGGGAAAAAGCCGCTTCATCTCCACACTCTTCTACAGATCCTTTTCCACCATTGTCAGGGTGTGCCGCTGATCCATCACTTCCATCTGGAAGCAACGACACGTTGTTCGCAGATCACGCAGTACCAGGAGTCACAAGGTACGATCTGCGTCCACAGAGCTAGACTTACTGCATGGTTCGGCTGCGCCACCAGGAAAAATCATTGTAGGGCTTGTCTTTTGGCCCTGTCCTTTAGCACGTAAGGAATTTTGTTGGCTGGGGGTTAGGGAAGGACTAAGAAAACCTGTGATCAGGAGATCGCCAGCAAATAAACTCTGGAGTGTTTTTCGTTTGAAGAAACAATGCCTGCAACCGCTCCCACTTGTATGGAACAAATAAGTGACTCTGTGTCTGATTGTAACAATGGACAATCAAATGTGTGGTCCAAAAAATGTATTGTTGTCTTGTGATTATGTTAACCGGCATCACAATAGTAATCACTTTAGGATTTTGGTATTTGGAAGAAGTACATCTGCTTGGAATTCTTTTGCCCACTGCAAATGATCCACTGTTTCTACACCTTTCATGCATCTGCACACCCTATCTCCTAGAGACTCCCAGCACAGACAGAGTTACCACAACAACACTTTATTACTCATAATAAATGCCACACATGCCATTTTTAATAGGTCAATTGTTGGGTCTGCTCGCATTTACCGCAACACAGAGATAAGGGGTTTTGCTGGTATATTCATCCTTTACCTATGACTACTGCATGTTATGCTTCTTTAAGGGCACTATTCTTTGGCCGATGGAACGATAGCATCTCGGGGAACTTTGATGGAACAAATTTGAATGATTTTGAGAAACGAGTACTAACGCCCCTGGGATGCTCACTCTTTGCAAATAGGAGTAAGGCAAATGTTGCTTCTATTAGGCCTTCTGATAGACTGTCTCATCCTTTTCAATCTCTGATCTCTTTCAAGATGGCTCCTATAGGCAATAGGGATGCCACACCACCTTCCTACACTGTTAACCACAGCTCTGATTCAGTTTCTTTCTGCATACAGAGGAATGGTACTCAGTCAATGGGTGATTTCAAGGGCTGCACCAATGTTGCGAACATACAAAAGGACAGACCTTTGTATGTAGGCGAACCTGTCTACTTTGTTTGCAGTAATGAAGCTTTCCCATGGCTACATAGGAATTGGCAGGGAACCTGTTATTTAGGGATTCTGTTACCCGGGGTAGTCATAGCAAGCACTATAGAAATCTCTAAGGCTCCTCCAAGGTGGGACGAGAATGGCGATACTACAGCACAAGTTCTGGGTGATGTAGCTAAATCCTTTGCACCTTTTTGGGGGCAAATATTAAACTCCGAGGATATCAGAAGACTAGCGAGAGGACTGGAGAGGACCATCAACCGGACCACTGACATACTCTATAACATGACTTTAGAACAGAAAGCGATAAGGTTAGTGGCACTTCACAACCGGATGGCATTAGACGCCATCCTGGCTGAGCGTGGTGGAGTATGTAAATTAGTGGGATCTGCTTGTTGCATTTTTGTGCCAGATTCCTCCCCAACCATCTTTTAGGCAACACAAAATCTGCACGTCCTTAGTTCAGAAGTGGATGTTCCCGAGGGAAACTGGGATTTTAGCACTTGGTTCTGGGACTTCTTATGATCTTGGGGATGGAAGCTACTTTCAGTCTTGCTGATTATTTGAGGTATTCTGTTGTTTTTCTGTTGCTGTATGCAGTGTCTTCCTGGCATATGTTCAGTGTTAGGAGGATGTTGTGCACAAGCGATGGGAACATTGGGACAAAAGGTACGCGATCCAGAGAAAATGACAAACAAATTTGTGTTGAAGGAAATTTCTGTTTCTGACCTCATGGTGATCGATATTTCCAATGATAGTAATATGGGTGTATGGACATTGAGACGTGGAGTTACTCGTAAAGTGACTAGAAGTAGTTTAGCGCTTGGCATAGGCCAAAAGGAGGGTTTGTTAAACGGAAAATATATTGCGCCTCCTTTCTCATATATATTGGCCTAAGCCCAGTCACTCTGCGAAGAAAACCGTGTTTCAAAAGTTCCGATTTTAGATCGACTTCACCGCCATTTTGGGATTGTCCGCCATTTTGATTTCTGTTCAAATGTAACTCTGTGTTCTAAAATGGTGGACTGTGTTTCCAACTTGTAACTGAGCCTTCCCGACCTTTACATTAAGTTAATGGTTAGACTGTCCACGGGCCGAATGTTTGGACTGGGTAAAGAGACCTTGTCCCATGCCCGACGTATGGTTTTAGGATTGTCTGCGCCAATAAGCCACATCCACGAACATACATCGAAACAATGTAAAGTAAATGTTGAGCGTGGACACTGGCTGAGCTGCATTGTGTAGGGACATGCACTAAGGCTTATTGTTAATCCGGGAACACACTGTTTCCATTGTAGCTTGTTTGTATGCAAACCAAAGATAATCTGTGTGCATATTGTTGTATCAGCCATAAGTGAACTCGGCACAAACTCTAAACTATCATTAACTTGCAGAGGGGCTGGACATTATTACTGAAATTGTATAAATGTACGAATGTCCCGATGTCCAGTACCTCTCACTTCTCACACAGAAGGGTTGGTATTCACTGTGATGTACTGAGGGCCAGATAGCTATCTGATTTTGTTCTTTGTAGACTGTGCAGTCAAATAAAGATTTGTGAATCTTTATAAGCCCGTGTTTGGTGTATTTCCTTTTGGTGGTACTCAGCCTTGATTTCTTTTCTTGCTTTTACATGTTTACCTGGCCACCCTCTGATCTCGGGCCGAGGTCCCCTCCCCCACCATTTGCACACCTGCACTTCCTCCCTGGCAAACCCCACACTTAGGGACTGTTTTCTGTATCCCTACAGTCCCCCACCAGCACTTGACACCTGATGTCTGCACTTAGCCTTGCAATTGCCACCAGCTGGCCGGACTTCTCTTGTTTTTGTTTATTCTATGTATTCCATGTACTGCACTGTCCCCACCCCCTCCCACACTGCACTGTTCCCCTTCCTCTGCACTTGCGCAATCTGAATGACACTTGGCCTAGTAGGATAATTGTCTCTGTCTTCCCTCTGTTCCCCCCCTTGCCGCGTCGCGCCTTTAAACACTTGTGTATAGGCATGTTAGAAATGCCATATCATATCAATCATATCATATTCTAACTGGATGCAGTATCCCCTTGTCTAGACGTGGCCCTATTCATATATGCTCTCAGTGTGGTTCAATAATCTCTTGGTCTGCTTCTACTTTGCAGCATTAATGCATATTGAGTTTCTCAGGATTTACAATTACAAACACAGTTCAACCATTCCGGGAAAGTAGGTGCCTTCAGCTTCCCTGAACCTCTGGCAATCAAATACCGTGCCACAGTGGATGCCATACCCAACAACCTTTTTTAATTCTGGTTGCCATTCTCAAACAGTGAAAATAATCACGACTCGGGTGAATCAGACACGTGAAGTGAGACCATCTCGCCCACTCCTGCGCTGACCTATTCCCAAAAGGGCTGTATACTAGTACAATCCCACACCACATTCAGGAAATCGGCTGAATCCTGTGGACATCCCTTACATTTAGCTGGTATATCTGGATAATATGTTTGCAGTTGTAGAGGGGTATAATACACCTGATGCAAGAACTTAAAGTGGACAAGCCAAAATTGGTTGCTCAGGGATAGCCTTCGAGTTTGTACACACACCTGTTTCCATGCAAATTAGACCGGTCTCTCTCCAGTGACACAACCTACCTCTCTATGCACGTGATTTGTTTTTCAGCTTTCTGTAGTTTCAAAATCTTATGTAGTAAAGACAATTTTGGGGGTCTGTGACATATTGAACCAATGGGGGATATTGCAGGGGCATTCAGAAAACTGGGCTACATGACCCAAGGAGCCTGTAGTACAACAGCATGGTCACCGCCTTCCACTCCCCTCTTACCTTCAATTCGTCCTAGGAGATAATTTTTCCACACTGTATCAAATCCTCCTGATTATATATAGATACAATCTCTGAAGTCGGGAACAGCTTTTCGTGTGTTACGTCCATCCCGTGGACCTTATAAATAGCAAAAACAAGAGCGTACATATCTTCAACTCCCCCGTGCCATGCGTGTGGTGTTTGTTGGCTGTATTTCTTTCCTCCCACTTGCTCTGCTTTTCCCCCACAGTGAAGCCCTCAAGTCATCAGGGAAAGTCACAGCCTTCTCCAATCTGACATTTGGGAGATCTGGGGAAGGAGCCACCACCAGACAGCACACTGTATTTGCACTGCTAAATAATAGGCAAACCAATCCGGGTATTCCAGGCCACCATTCTTGTGTGGTTAGGTCAGGGTATCATATAAGATCCTAGCCTGCCTACCAGTCCAAATTAGCTGCATCATCATACTTCTCAGGCATTTCCAGGAAATAGCTGGAGGTGTTATTGGCACATCATTAATGAAATACAGCAGTTCGGGAACTATGACCACCTTAGTGAGTGAAATACTGGCAGCCTGTGATAATGGGAGAAGGATGCAGGCTTCTACTATGTGTTCCAGGTGATCCAGAGCCTTTATACAGCTCTCAAGAGAGATGAGGGTGCCGTTGCCACCATATGCCTAAATACTTAATGTTGTGAGGACACCATCTAAATGCCTCCCTTATGTCCTCACGGTGCCCTCCTGGTGTCAGTGGTAGCACTTGAGACTTTTCCCAGTTCATCTTTACTCCAGAGAGCTCACCACATGACTGTATTTCCTGTACCAATGGCTGTAAGCTATATTTGACATGTTTAACATATCATCTGCGTAAAGCGACATAGTGGCAACATTAGAGTAGATTCTGACCCCCCTACTAGCATGAAAGTCTCTGATTCTGCAGGCTAGTGGTTCAATCGGCAGTTGAAAAAAAAATAGGGGACAAAGGGCACCCCTGTCTGGTGCCCCTCGTCATTAGAATTAGGTCAGAGACCAGCTGATTAGTTAATACACACACTTTATGTGAAGCATAAATCAGCCTGATCAAGTGAAGAAACTCGAACCCCAATCAGGAACTATGCAATGTATATTTTCTTTTTAAACTTTTATTTTTTTTGCCAGAGGTAGATAGTTTACACATGCATCAGAGCAGCCAAAAGTGACATAATACATAATTAACTGAATACAGTGGTACATATGAACGATAGCATAAAAACAGTCGGAAAAGCAACATCGCAAAGTGTCAAGAGCTGTGGCACTCTATAGGGATGCATGCGATGAGTGTCCGCAGAAGAGGTTGTGTCTAGGCTGTTGAGATAGCTATTAAAAGCAGTCCAGATATTTTTGGGCTGGGATTGGGCTGGGAGGATACTGAGGTACTCCTCCTCGCAGTTCCAAGACCATGTCAATAGGTTCAGCCATTTCTGGAATGTCGGGGGGGGAGGAGGACTTCCAGCTCTGCAACACACACTTTTTAGCAATTATGCAGCTCACGTTTAAGAATGTGGCAGCACTTCTAGCTCCCTCAGTCCCCCATGCCCCAAACAGTACCCCCAGTGGGTCAGGTTCAATAACAGTGTCACAAATTTCCGACAAAGTTTTCAGGATCTCGTCCCAAAATGTAGCTAGCCTCGGGCAGTCCCAGAACATATGCAAATGGCCCTCATCCTCTGCACTACAGCGAGGACAAAGCCGTGGATCGGAGTGAACAAACCTGGAGATTTTGCGTGGGGTGTAGTATAACCTATTCAACAGTTTGCACTGAACAGTGCGGTAGCAAAGGCTCAAGGAGACTATTAGTATGGGAGCACATTTTCGTCCACAGCTGGTCGGTGAGTTCCAGCTCCAGTTCGGATGCCCAGTCATCCCGGGCCCCAGAACGCTGTGGTGGGGTAGTAATTAGGAGGAGTTTGTATAGTGAAGATACCACCCCGCTGGCCCCACCCGAGTTGGCTATTTAGGAAATCCCAGGGGAATCGGTGGGTTCACAGGGAAACCCAGGCCAGGCACCTCAGAAGACCACTCGGAGCCTATAGAATTGTAGAAGATCGAACTGTGACCCCGAGTGGGCCGGCTTCCAGGTCTGCAGTGTTGTGAACTGCCCGTCCGGGTAGAAGTCAGTCAGGGCTAGGTAGCCCAGGGTCTGCCAGTGTCGGGCCAGGGCTATGTCATTTGTGGGTTCCAGTCCGGGGAAACGCCAGGCGGGGAGCCACTTGTAATATGGGTGTTCCTCAGCACCAAGGGCGAATATCCGCCCCTAAGCCTGCACAGTGGTTCGGACCGGGTCGATAGCTGAGTCCGGCTCGTATCATTGATGCAGTATTAGGGACATTATGTTGGTGCCAGATGCCGCAAGGGCCTCCAGTTTAATATGAGGGTGTGGGGGAGCCAGGGTACCAGTAGGAGGCGAACTGTGCCTGCACTGCGATCCAGTACCGCAGCATATCAGGGGCAGTGAAACCACCTTTTTCGCAGGGAAGTTTCATAGCAAGCCATTTTTTACCCACTGCCCCTGAGTGCCACAGAAACTGAGCGCACAACTTATGTAAGTCTGTAAAATATTTCTTGCTGGGCCAGATAGGAGCATTAGCGAATATATACATCGGCTTAGGAAGCAGTATCCTTTTTACCAGTGATAGTCTCCCTGCTAGAGATAGCGGGAGAGGGCTCCAACGCGCTATCTTGGCTTCCGCTTGTTCTGCCGCGGCCAGTTATTTGTCAACTAGGAGGGTGTCTTTGGTCAGGGACACCTGGATTCCCAGGTATTTAATCCCTTCAGGGGACCAACGGAGTGGGTACTCGGTGGCTGGTTGTACTGTGGAGTTTGTGAGAGGGAAGAGTTCAGATTTGGTATAATTGATCGTGAAACCAGAATACGTGCCGATGCGGGTGATGTCATGGAGGATTGGGTCGAGGAGGATATTGGGGTCTCTGACGAACAGCAACACGTCGTCCGCGTAGAGTGAGATCATTTCAGGAGTATCTTGTAGCCGTATCCCTTTGCGTGAGTGACGCTCCCTGACAGTCTGCCATGGGCTCGATGGTGAGGGCAAATAGGATCGGGGAGAATGGGCATCCCTGGTGGGTGCCTCTGAAAAGAGGGAACAGAGCAGAGGTTTGGGAGTTGACACGGACCCTGGCAACCGGGGAGGTGTATAGCAACTTGATGTATGCAATCATCTTGGGTCCTATGCCCATGGCCTCAAGGACGAGCCACATGTACTTCCAGGACACCATGTCGAAGGCCCTCTGAGCATCCAGGGTGAGCGTGACTGCACTCACTCCCTCATCGATTCGTGCCATGACATTCAGAAGCCTTCTGATATTGTGGGACGTGGATCTCCCGGGGACAAAGCCGGACTGGTCATCATGCACCATATAGGACATGACAGGAAGGAAGCGGCCAGCGATCACCTTAGCAAAGATTTTAGTATCCAGATTCATCAATGACAGGGGCCGGTAGGATCCGCATTCATTGCTAGGCTTACCAGGCTTGAGCAGGACCGTGATAACGGCCTCGCGTAGTGTCGGGGAAGGGAACCTAGCCTGAGCGACTCATTCCACACCCCAAGCAGTTCGGGGGCCAGGATTGCCACATGCTCTTGATAAAATTGAGCCGTTAGCCCGTTGGGGCCCGGCGCCTTTCCTTTAGGGAGACTAGATATAGCCTCCACTATTTCATTCAATGTAATAGGGGAATCTAATTGGTCTCTCGTGGTGGGGGAGACACAGGTGGTGGGTATCTGTTCCAGGAGCTCCTTCATCTGGGAGTCACTATGTTTGGGGGGCTGGGAGTATAGGTCCGAGTAGAAGTCTGTGAAGAACTGAAGGATTCGCTGGTCAGACCACTGTATGACCCCCTGCCCGTCCTTGACGCAGGTTATTTGGGATTGGTCCCACTCCCCCCTTGCCAACGCAGCCAGTGTTTTGCCAGGCCTGTCTCCCTCGCCGTGCTTCCGTGCATGCCTGTGGACGGCTGAAGTACTGGACTTCCCTAGTGGCTAGTTTGTTGAAGATTTTGAGCTCCGCACTGATCTGGGAGAGGATGCTCGGGTCAGCCGAGGCCAGGTGGGCTCGTTCCAGGTCCCGTAATTTAGTTTCAGTGCGGGACAGGGCAGCTCTAATAGTTTTGAGGACTCCTGACTCTCTAGAAATGGATGCACCCCTGATGAAGGCTTTGAAAGCGCCCAGCGGACCCCAGGGTGGTGGACTGCGGGGTGTTGTGTTCAAAATAGGTCTGAATGTCGGCGAGGATGTCCGCCTTAAATACAATGTCCTGCAGAGCAGATGATTTGAATCGCCATGTATTGATAGTAGGGCAGGTATTCCCAGTTCCAGGGTTATCAAAATAGGTGAGTGATCAGACAGTGTGCGCGCTAGTATCCGTGTCTCCACTACCCTGCCCAACATTGGACCGGACAACAGAAACACGTCGATCCTAGAGGAACTATCGTGTACTGGAGAATAGTAAGTGAACTTGCACGTTTGCAGATGTAGTGCCCTCCATGCGTCGTGGATGTCAAGTGTCGCCCTGTGGGTGAGCAATCTGCACACTGCGCTAGACAGGAGCCTAGGGGCCCTGCCATTCCTATCCATCGTGGTATCCAATATAAAATTCATGTCCCACCAAATGATCTGTACCCCAACGTATTCTAGCAATATGGATACCACCGGATCAACAAAATCGGGAGAGTCAACATTAGGGCCGTAGGTATTCACCAGCAAGTAATCCCTGTTGGCTATATCGCAATGCAATACAGTGTATCTCCCATCAGGGTCTTGTGGAGAACAAACTTGAGAGATTTATGGATCATCGTCACCACCCCTCTGGCGCGCGTGTAATATGAGGTGAAATATCTGTGTGGACCCCATGTTGGGGCCATACTTTTGATCAGGGGGCCCATTGAATGAGTCTCCTGCAGGAGCAGTATTTTACAACTGTGTCTGTTGGCATATGCTATGATTTTACGAGCCTTGGTGTAATTGCTCAGACCCCGCACATTCCAGGATATCACTGTTACAGGCATGTCAGTGATCTAAGTAACATCCCACCACCGTTGTCGTAAGGTAAATCTAGGGTGGGGTCGCCCTCACAGGGGCCCCCCGATGCACTGTGGTCTGCCAATCTGCATCTGCCATTTTCCGTAACACACAACCAACCCCCTCCGCCCCCCTCCCGCACCACCCGATCCAAGCAGGCAGGGGACAACAGGCAGTGCCCAACATGGGCCCGCAAACCCTTTGTCCCAACCGGGGCCAACATCCAATTCCAAATCAACAAGATTAAACATTTCAATCGCAGTGGGGTGCGCTGTTGCCGTGTAGTGGACACTTGAAAGAACATGAATGAGATCAGGTTACCAGCGGTGTCTTGGGCGACATATGTGCATACCTAGCCCACCTGGCACCCGAAAGTCGGGTCCGAGTGGGAAAGAGGAAGGGGTCAAGTGGACCGGGGGGGAGGCCCCACCGTGCCCCGCACTCCGAGGCCCAGCCCACAGACACAAATGGAACAACAATCAACAAGTGGAGCATTCAATAGTGGCAGGCCGGCGTGCGCGGCGGGGTGCCACCCCCGGTCCAAGGTGGAGAACCATGCATAGGTGCCCAACACCGGTGTTCAATGTCTGCTCACAGGTGAGCCCAAAAGGTTGTATTACTATCAACACATGAGGAACAAGCAATGATAAACAAATAGCAGAGATACGGAGTGAGCTGTGATTAGTCATCTGCCATAGGGTTGGCGCTGGGATTAGGCAGCGGTATCTGTGACTCTATAAATTTGACAGCCTCCTCAGGCACCGTAAAGAAAAACAACTTATCTTTGAAGGCAATTTTGAGCCTGGCTGGAAAGAGGATGGCATATGGGACATTGCGATCCCATAAAAGTTTCTTGACTCCCAGGAATTGATGTCTCTCCTGTTGCACCCCGACGTAGAAGTCAGGGAATATCCGAATTATGTTAGAGTCAAGGCGTAGGTCCCCTTTCTCGCGTGACAGGCGTAGGATGAGGTCCCGATCCCTATAATTGAGAATCCTGGCGATGATGGGTCTGGGGAAATCTCCCGGCCTGGGACGCGGGGACAGGGCCCGATGAGCCCGCTCGACTGTAAAGAAAGGGGATAGTGCAGGGTTCCCCAATAGGTCTTTAAGCAAATTTTCGATTGCCAGCTCCATGCATCCCTTCAGAGCATTTTTGGGGACCCTGATTATGCAAAGGTTGTTTCTACGCAAGCGGGACTCAAGGTCATCGCACTTTGATTTCACCAACTTCATGTCGCGGGTCAAGGTGGCCGCAGCATCCTGTCAGGTATGAAGTTGGTCTTCGTTAGCCCCAATTCTGTTTTCCGCCTTGGTAATCCGTGTTCCCACCTGATCGACCCAGGATTTAAGAGAGGCGACGTTGGCATTTATGTCATCCAATTGTTCGTGGAACGAGGCAAAGTTTTTTGCCATCGACTCCATCATGGCAGTGAGATCTGGGGCCGCTGCTCCAGGGGGGAGCTCAGAGTCAGGGTCTTCCTGGACGGACGCTGCGGCGCCCTGGTTCACGCGTGGGCCACCCTCGCAAATTTGTCCATGGAGCCCACCTTATTCGTCCCCCTGGATTTGTTGGGTATAGCACGTGTGATGAGGGATGACCCGACAGGCCAGGCCCAGTTTAAAGCAAGGTGCCGGGATGCAATGGCAAGGTTCGCTCTCCAGTTGCTGCAGGTCACTGTGGTCGAGCGGGGGTAGAGATGGGCTGGGATCCCGCTAGTGTGATCACAGTCTAGATAGCCACTGGGCTGATGTGTGAGCCAAACGGACAAATGTAGACAGCCCAGATATCAAACATGGGAGGTGCAGGGGCTGGAGGAAGCCTCTGCAGGATGCCGAATGGGGGTCGAATTAGGCCGAATTAGGCCAAATGGGGTATGCAGGATGGCCGATGTGAAATACCACGTTGCTGGTGCGTGACCGGGGTTGATGCCAGCTAGGTTGTAGAGTCTATGGCCACCCGCATGTGCCAGGCAAGCACGGTCCCCGGGTTCAGGCGTCAGGTATTCAGCGTGATGCAGTGCCCCCCGGGGCAGCTCGGATCATATATGGGAGGCGTGGCAGTGGGAGCCCCCAGTCCGGTGCAGGGCAGCTGGGAGGGGCCAGTGGCCCAGGGCACCCATAAATGTCAAAGGCCCCAGTGATCAGCTGGGCCCAGGGTGCGGGCCGCTGGGCAGGTGGCAATGCGGCTCAGGCGGGCTGTATGGGGAGGCACCCGTGCCGTAGGATGTGCGCCGGGGCATGGATGCAGTAATATTAGGGGGGGACGATCCCCCACCCAGCCCAGCTCCTCACCTGGCCGCGGGTGCAGGCCGCCACCCGCGGAAAGCCGCCCTGGGTCTCCAGAGACCAGCGGGGAGTTTGCCGAATCCAGCGGCCCACTCGGGAGATAGAACGGGGCCACGATGCCTTGATGTCGAGGTGGGGGGGCAGGGCAAGGGCAGGCACAAGCCCAGGCGTCGCTCCGGTCCACCGGAGTAGCGCAAACAGTGGCAGGGGAAGCCCCAGTTCACAGATGGGGCTGGGGGCACACACGTCGCCTCTCGACGGTGTCGGCGACTGCAAGCGCCGTCCTCCTGCGCCGCAGTGAAGTGGCAGAGATCCTCCCTGGAGGCGGGCCACGCCGGCCCTCAGGCAACGCCGGGGCGCATCCAAGACAGCGGGCCGAGAAATCTAACACGGCCGAGCGGGGCCCCCAGCTCCCGATTTGGATCGGGAAAACAGCAGAATGTGCGGCTCAGTGTTAGCTTCAATCCAAGCTGGTGTTGTGCTGAAAAGGTGTTGCTCTCCGCTGATGATACCGGATTATGGGTCCCAGAACTATGCAATAGTTGAACAAAAAAGACCACTTGGCAGAGTCCACGGCCTTTTCTACATTGAGTGAGGCTGCAGCAGTCGGAATCCCATGGTGCATCAGGGAAAACAGGCATCTCAAACTGTTCTGGGCGACCTACCAGGAATAAATCCTGCTTGGTCTGGGAGGACCAATGCTGGCATGTGTGGTAACGATCTATCTGCATCTCTGTGAGTATGTTATTACTGGTGTAAATTAATGACAAAGGCCTGTAAGAGGCCCACTTGCGAGGGTATTTATTGGCCTTCAGAAGTACAACTACTAGAGCAGTCCTAGTGGAATCAGCCAGCAGGCCTTATGCCAGCGAGGATTCATACCTATTCTGCAGTTGGGGTATACGCTGTGTATTCTTTGTATATCTCAGCCGTCATACTGTCTATCCACGGAGCCTTACCATTTGGAAGAGATAATATCACTTGGCGTAATTCCCTTTTTTTTGTTTAATGCATATGAGCAAGCAAATCCTGTTGGGTGCGAAACCTGGGAAATGAGTCCCACAAACTGAGCACTGCAAGGGTGCATATTCAAAGGACAGTAGCGTTGGAGAGAATTTAGGAGGCCTCAGGCCAGCCGCCTTGGATGCAGTGTAGATTAAAGTCTTCCCCTCTGCGTGGTTGGGCCTTGCCCAATAACATAGTAGCTCATTTTCTACCCTCACTAAAGCAGAGCCGTATTGGAAGCTGTTGTACGTTTTAAACGCCAGAATTAGCAGATAAGCCATGAAATGCTGTTCTTCAAACACTTGTGTAAGGGCACGTTATAAATGCCATATCATATCAAGGAATGCAGTTGCACTTAGGAGTGGCTTTTTCAACATTTTTACAGCACTGTGTGTGCTTTCCCAGGGGAAGACCTGTGCTTTGTTAATCCACCCCATGTATTTTCCTGCCAACTCCACACAGTTGCAGAAAAAGATTTCTAGAAGTCTGGTTCTTACTAAACTAGTACATAACCATTAATGCACACGTTTTGAAAATAACACCTTTTCACAAACTGAAGGGCGATTTCGATAACACTCAACATCATGCAAAATGTAACTTTTACAATGAGTCCCATCGTTTGAGATTCCCAGAATGAAAGGGGCCTGTCCAATTAGCACCCATCATCTGTGATTAGGTTGACATGAGGACTGATGATAACTGATAATACATGCTCATGTGATGCAAATGATTTGCCAGTATATGTTGGACAAAAGCAATCTACTCCAACTAATTTAAACCAAGAATTAACTTGATCTGATTATTTAATGTAAGCACATTTCAAATGTTACAGATTCTGAAAGTATTCAAAATCAAAATACAGTATATCTGCTTTTTAAAAAATATTCCTCAAAAACATGCTAGGAATACCAGTAGATACTAGCCTTTAATATGATGGGGGAAATGGAAACATGTGCCTGTCTACCATAAGGTCTTTTGGTTCCCGGTGGGACTGTAATAAGAAGTATCTGGACCCTGGTTCCCTTCTTTCCATCTATCTTCCGGTCTCCACCAGGAATCTTTTCCTTGTTTTTCTTGTATATCACTTTTAGCATAGTTGTCCAACTTCGCAGCACCCTCTATCAAGGCGATATAATAATAATCTCTAAAGTTTGATCCTAACTACTGACTCCAATACATGCTGTGCTGTTGCAGTAACTACTTCTTCTGTCCTTTCCTTCTGCAGAGGTGGAGTAAAGTCGGATCCCGTGTTGAACATATGGCCTCGGGATTTTGCATGGACACTGAGATCATCGGAGACACCAACGAGAGCAGCAGGGAGCTGGTGATCAACCCCTGCGAGAGTACGGCAATCAGTCAACGCTGGGAAATGCTGCTCTCCTGACTATCATCATGGGGGGAAGGAGGAGCTCCCATGAGTACAGGAGTGGAATCAGCAGTGTTTGATTCTCAAGAACATGCAAAGCCAAAATGCAACATGGCGCGGTACTAAAGGCATGAAGTAGACCAATATTTATCAGCACTTAGCACTTTCTGGATGCTAGAGCGGATGCAGACAGTAGATGTAGGCTTGCCATGCACAATGTGAAGGTATCAAAACTGTGGTAACTACCTTGCAAGAAGGTAGTCAGAACCAGGCCAATTGAACAGCATCAATGGTGTCTTTTGATATGGAAGGAACTGACTTATGGATTTTTTGAGAACCGAATCTTGGAAAGCTGAAGGACATAGTAGGTGTTTGTCGTGAAGGAATCTTCACACTGCTGACAACTGAGTCAATGGATGTTCTTGTGGATAAATGTAATATTTGATTTTACAAAATGCAATATTTTTATAAGGAATGTGGGGGGTGGGGGGTAAGGTGAATTGAATGTCGAACGTCCATGTTGCAATACTTACAAATGTACACAGGATAATGTATGATGACATACACAACATCCTGTGCTGTGTTTGAATCAAAGGAGTCTATGGTATCATAAATCACAAGACCTTGAGAATCGAGTGGTTTAGGATGTTAGGGAAGAGCAAGAGTGCAACACATCAAAGAGCATTGATTGCTTCACCATTCATTAGGCTATATATGTCTTGACTGGTAAATATGCATTGCTGTTTGGCAAATGACACACAGGCACATTTCACAGACGTGAGCAATTGTGTTGTGGTTACATGCACTATTTCCGTAAGACAGAAGGGAACATAGATAAGTACGGGGCCCATTCTGCAATGTGGAATGGATGGGCACCACATGACAATCCTCACATTCTGGAAAGCGTGTGCCCCTCATTTGCACGCACGTTTTTCACATGCACATCAGGCAATTCCCTTTTGGCATCTATATACACTAAGAACAGAAGCATACTGGTGGACAAAGATGCCCTTTGAACTTATGTTAAATGTCATTTTCATTTTTCTTTTCCCTCTTGGGTCTCGGAAGGTGGCACAAAGGGTACTGAGGACCCATCCTCACGCAAAGGAAGCCCATTGGCTTCAGGCTGCGATGAGCTAAAGGGAGCTGATATACAGTCGATGCAGCCATTTCTGTGGGATGGGGGCTAGAAGGATCACACACGTGTGTGAGCATTCCCGGACTGAAGTCATCAGACCTTTCCTCTTAGTTGAGTATACAGGTTGGCTACCCCCTCTATACAGAGTTAGCCAAACGGTCACCCTTCAGATGTTTTGGTAGGCCCCCTGAGTTCCTTGTGGAAGATGGACAGCACATTTAGTCCAGTGCTGTCATTTCCACATGCGTGCTTAGTGTAGGTGGGTGTAAGCCGGCCATTGGAGCTGGGTAGTAGTCTTGAAGATGAGTTGAGAAGAATGAAGGGAAATGGGTCAGGGAGGGGGTAAGTGCACTAGAGGGCGGGGTACTGTGAGATCTGGTTGCTTGTCACTAAGTGAAGGAGTAAGAGCCCAGGCCTGGCATTTTGGGGTTCCTCTCCAGGGTACATGGAGGTGAGCAAGGGGCGAGCAAGGTGCAAAGTGACTCTTTTGGAAGAGTCCCAACGCAAAACAAATTCTGGAACCGACTCATTTCACAGTGTCTGCAGGATTGTTTTGGCATACACTTCCCAACATCCAACCCAACACCCAGCATATTCAGGGGGAGGGATGATGGGACTTGAAGGGTCAAAACATCTCTAGGGTGAAGAGTCGGCAACCCTCACAATACTGTCAGTAAGGAGAAACTAAATCCACCATCTGATGACCGTATTCAGCCTGGTCTTCAGCCACAAATAACACATAAAAATGTACCATTTCCCGCAAACATGCTAGTGTTTATGAAAGCAAACTTTACAGCTACTTTATAAACAATACTATGGTGCTTATCTACACTTGTCTAAGCGATAAGTTTTGAAGGGACAAATATTACATTTGGTTGGTGCTAAGCAACATCCCATCGTGAAAGGATGAGGGACTTAGAGATGTCACTGCTACTCTGACCCTAAACCCTAATAAGCACATCACTGTGTATATTTTTTTATACATTTTTGGTTTTATTAGTACCCAGTAGTGGGAGAGGGTCTCAGCCACTGAGAAGGCTCACAATGTCGTCATTACCACATGGTAATCCCACCGCTCCGAGCTTCCTCAGGGCTGGAGGCTGCCATCTTCCCCTGCGGGGAACGAGGTAGGTGATCCCCCTCCTCTCTTAACCCTCTACTGATTTCCCTTCCCTCCTTCCACCATCCACCACTTACCTGCTTTTTTGCTCCTTTTTGGGAGCAGATGCGCTGGGAACACTTCAGTCCGCAGAGAATCCGCTCCCAATCTGCGACATGCCGACATACCGCCATGGAAAGGACGACAGGACTACGTGTAGTCCCTTCTCTCCATTGCATGGCTGCCATTTTGTTAATTTACTTTTTTTAACTCGTTTCAATGGCCGCAACGGAAAGGGAAAACAGGCTTTGTTTTCCCTTCATGGGTAGCCATATTATTATTATTTTTTTCAATTGCAAAACTCTGCAGCATCTTGCAACTGGGAAACATTGCTTTTAATACCTCGGTCCAACAGGATGGGATACTAATAGCAATAAGCCACTTGCAGGCGTGTCATTACTGTCTTCGGTAATTCTGCGGGGCCTTGGTTAACAGTGGGCCCTGAGTCCTTACCTGAGGCAATAATTCCCCCCCCCCATAACCCTCAGCGAGCAGCTTATAGCCTAAATAATTAAGCTGTATAAGATATTGCTCTTTGGAAATGTGTTTGCTGCTGAAATGTCACTTTGCTTGAAACAAATGTCTCTTCTTTGTTTACCAAAATGCCATTATATTAAATATGGCATAATACAAAACGAAAGGAGCAGTGCCCTGTGATGTTTGCCACTCTCAGGGATCTTCGGCATCATAAACCACTCTAATTGTTCTGTCCATATGTGTTATCATTGCTTGATGGACTGTGATTCGATTTTCATTCCGTGTATTCTCTACCCTTACAGCAAATTAATGTATGATTACCTCAACGCCTCTTCATGGAGCAGCACAACTGGCGCCATCTGTCATTTTTGCACAGTTATTCAGAAACACACTGCTACAATGACTTGCTAAAATAAACATATAAAGCATATAAAGCATGCCATAAGTTTCCTTGTTTGAGGAACAGCTGTTACTCAAGGATGCTTGATGAATTTAGTAGTCAGGGCAGGTATAATTTCAAGGGTAACATGTATGTTCTTATTAGTACTGAACGTTTTTTAATAAGGGAATAACTCCAACAATGTAAAGAAAAACCTTGAAAAATCTCACTATAACGTGATCAACAAAAAAGTACAGTAACTTTCAATTGTGGCTTATGTGACCGGTAAGAGACGAGTATCTGTCATATATGGGACTTGCTGATTCATGCACCAGATAAACAAGTTAAAGCATGGCAACATTTCTGTATTTCTGGCGCTTGAATCTAACTTTTGGAACATGGGTTTGATCCCCGAACCAGCACTTAGAATTTGATGGAATTTGGCATGAAGCACACTATAATGCACCAATGAAATACCATGTGGCATTTTACCACCATTTTAGGTAAAAGGGAATTATCCTTTACTAATTCACATTTATTAAATCGCTTTATCTTTTTATACATGTGCGATAGTATACCAGGCGGTAAACATGTGTTCCACCGTGTCAATGTTTTGAGCTGTCCGGCTTGTGAAGTAGGTGGGGAGGATTTAGATGGGTTATAGAATCTCTGTCTGAAAGCAAAATAGAAAGACAAGGCATGAAGCCTATTATCAGATTGAGCCCTAGAAAAAAAATCATGTCCAGTAGCCACTGAAGCATAACACATTGGCTAAGAAGCATTTCAAAGATATTTATTCAGCAACACTGCTCAATACTACTAGCCGCATGGTGAAAAAACACATCAAACTGGCCCACATTGGCCAAAATAAGCCCACTTTGTCCCAAAAAACTGGCACACACCAGTATTTTGCATTATTGGTTTGGGCATTGCTGTAGGACTCCAAGCTGACTTTGAGAATAGATGGTCCCTCCACTGCAAGTGTGGCAGCTCCGTCGCAGGACTGCTGGAGATCTTCCACAGAACAGGGCTACGAGGGAAGCAGCAGCGGTTGGTCACCAAGCATTCTTCCGGTAGGTCCACAGTCTCCTTGCAAGTCTAGTGGCTGGACAGGAGAATTGGCTCCTTCGGTTTCTTCCAGGATCTCTCCAGAGTGGGTGCAGGTGTCCCCTTCTTATCCAAAAAGCCAGGTAAGAGCAGCAGCCCCCACTCGCCAATGATAGATCTGACCCCCAACACACACCCCAGAAGTAGTCCAATTAGGACCACTGGCAGCAAAAATCATTCATTCCACCCAGATACACTGGCACCAGTATGTGGATTGGGACCAGACAGTCCCAGGCCCACTTCCTGGCAGCAAATACACATAGCCTGCACAACAGCACATGGGAGTATACCCATACGTATATCACAGCCATGCTAAGTGAATGGTGTATACCGAACTGAAGCTGTCAACAGGACATCACAACTCTCCCTCTACCTCTTCCCTCTATGCCCTACTAACCCATCCGAACCTCTTACAGTTCAGATCCTCCAGAGCGCCAGGGGATGACTCTGGTGGTGTTAGTGCATGGTATAAATGATTTTTAACATTAACATTGTCCTATAGGACAGTCCGAGCCTGCCCCATAGCAAAACAAATGAGGTGATAACTGGAAGGTTTAGAGTGAATCTAAACCTCTGGCATTGCTCTGGGAAACCCTCCAGACTATTGTTCTTCGCCTGCCAAGCTCTCTGTGATATCCCATATGGTAGATGTTAACAGTGGCGCAGGCACACGCATGTCACTTACCAATTTTTTTTACCCTCATTACAATAGGACACAAATTCAGGCACTATTCACATTCATCCAACCCCACCACTAGAATTATTCTGCACTGGGTCAAGTCTGCAAAATCTACTGAATGGAGAGTGGCCCACCATACACAGCAGTTCAATATAGCATGTTCTTGAAGGCTGGATTTGGGACACTCACCAGTGTTACCACTCTGGTCTCATTGGACGTATTATTTGGATTCATATTCAGGACTGTCACCACACACCTATTTATGTTTGGGGCAGGATTTGTCCGACAAAGCCTAAGCTATCTGGACCTAACCTGGACTAAGCCTGCAAAGTATGATAATGAAACATGTTGGATGTTGAGCACCTTATAGTTGTCCATGCCTCAGACCATATGGTCCTGAAGGACACATACCACTTGTTGACATTAAGAATTGTAGTGTTGCTTTTAATAGTATATAGTTTACTTAATGTCACACGAAGTTCATAAATGAAAGTTATTGCACTCATAGGAAAAGTGGAGTTGGCAAATCATTGCCTTTGCTGGGGAAAAAGTGACAACGTGGATGCACACATGTTGAAAATGAATGTGAAATAATGCAAATGTGCGCACAAACGAAAACATGTTTTGCAGGATAAAGTAGTTTGGGGAGAAACACAATGGAAGCATCTATTGCAATAGCTGTTCAATACAAACCAATCACGACATGGAAGGATTTCAAACCAAAATTTAAAGGGGCTTGAGAATATCCAGAGCAAATCCATTCATCTGACTGCATCAGAGATAAATTGAAACTATGACCACCCATCACCGCCTTATTCTGGGGTCCACATTATGTTGGGGTCAAGCCAAGATGAACATCTATCCATACAGCTCCAACAATGTCCCAAAATAATGCAATTCCCAGAAATTGTCTTCTTAATCAAAATTAACCGGTCATTAATGTTGTTTTGTGCAACATCATAGGAAGCAAGTCAGATGTGGAAGTCATATTAAGGGGATCAGAAAGAAGCTGGAAGCACTATGGTGGATGTTTACAAATGCAAGATGCCATGTGTAGCATTGCCATGGAGATTGGTATAAGGCCAGACGGTCAAGAATACTGTGCCAGCTTTATATTAGGGACAGTCATAGGCAGCATTTCAGATACACAAAAAAGGACTACCATTAGCCACATGTTTTCTCTGATGCTTGCAAAGCTAGATGTTTGGATATTTAATTGTAAACTATTTTATTTTCCGAGGTACAGAATAGCACATCCAGATACATGCATTAAAGTTAACAATGCATGTGCTGAATATATTATTATGTAACCCCTCCCCAAAATGTGACCCTGTTGCAATTCTCAAATGTATTACCTATCCAGATGTCAATGTACGAAAGGAGTACTACTCCTGTCCACAATCCATATCTATTTCAGGGAATTTTCCATATTGTCCACACCAATGTGAGTCATTGCGATGAAACCAATGCATATCTTTTGATTTTTCAAAATATATACTTGTTTTGGAAATGTAGATCTTTTTAATGAAATCGCATTTAGTTCTCATACATTCATCAAATAAGTTGTTTTCATTGGTTAATTATCAGCACTTGAAATAGATTCGACTGCAAATGTTCTTGTCTGTAATTTCACCTAATTAAAAAAACATGTATTTTGTTTGACTAAAAACTGCTTGTTTGTATATGTTTTGATCACATTTGCAACAATCCGTACTGACAAGACCATATTTTCCAAGTAGGACTGTTTTTTTTTCTTTTAATGAAAAGCAGCAGTCCGTTAAATATGAACAAATTGCACTGCTAAAATCTCTTGCAAAGTACAGTTTGCCAAATGGACTAAAGAAGATGTTGGATGTCTATACCAAATAACACATTGGGAATATGTAGCCAAGTTAATGTATACAAAGGTAAATATAATGTATATGTATTTTTCTAAAGAGGATGGAATTGATGACTATTACGGCATGGTACACAATGGGCCTCATTACGACCCAGGCGGTAAGTTACCGCCTGGGCCGTCACTTTACCACCATGGCGTAAACTACGTTTACGCCATGGTGGTTGGCGGACTTACCGCCCCATTCCGACCTTGGCAGGGCGGTAAGTCCCCAATCCCCATTTACCCTTCCCCATTCCCATTTTTGCCCCATAGGGCATAATGGGAGTGGGGAAGGCGTTAATTACGCCACCGTAAATTACGGTGGCGTAATTAACTCCATGGTCCCTTAGCGCCATGGATTTTAACACCCGCTAAAAGCGGGTGTTAAAAGCTCCATGGCGCTAAGGGACCTCATAATTGGCGGTAAGGGGTCGGCGCAGCTAACGCTGGCGTAAACCCCTTACCGCCAGGGTCGTAATGAGGCCCAATGTGTTTGTTTCTAACTTATGTGTAACAACAATGTAGTAAGTTACTGTCACTGAAATCCAACGTGGGACACATATTTTGTGTGAAGTTGGTTCAGTAAATATTTAATAGAAGCACTAAAGAGTGAAAACAGAAACGGACAACACACAATGGTCAAGCAAACCGAAACTGTGCTACCACACCACCTTATCAGCAACTTTACATGATTTAAGTACATTGAATTCAATGCAACTAACAGGTGATGTCATGACCTCGCAAAGGAGGATGGTCAACCTTCCAATTAGGACGATGATCTTCTATGTGGAGCCACACAAGCCTAGATGAAGTGAGAGAGTAGAGCTACAGGCACGAGCCAGGCGCCTCATCTTCTGGACCACAGGTCCAGGCCAAGACAAATGTTTTCAGGTGTGCTTTAGAGTCTGCAGGCGTTCTGATGGATGCTGCCAAGTTGTGACAACCGGGATATCTTGTTGTTAGAGTAAGGAACTAGACATTGGACCATGGCCAGAGGTCCTTGTAGAAGAAGGCTCTGCACAAGACTGAATTACCTCTCCAACCTGACAATGATAATCTTGTTTTTGTTTTCTTTTTTTGCATTAACTAGTGTACCCCAGGCCATGTACGAGGTTTCCTCATCCTTACATTGATCCAGTCTTATGTGCCAGAATCTATGAGAGAGAGTAATTTGTGTTGAGAGGCAGATAAATACATCATCCATAGTGTCTGCCCCTCCTCCGGCTCAATACAGCACAGATAAGAAACATGACACACTAAGACAACTGTACCACCCTTATCCAAGGCAGGTACAGCAGGAGATTAACACGATCTAAGCCGGAGATGGAATGAGTAACCAAACTAACATTATGACACTACATGTTCATGCATTAGACACAAAGCAAATCTGCACTCGACCTGAACAATGTGAACACTAGGTAACAAATGAACTTATGCATGAAGAATGTTAACATAGCATCCATTGGAGTAGAATAGAATAATACTAACAAAAGCAATGTATAAGCTGAATTCAACATGAACTACATGTGACTATAGCTCACTAACATAAAAAAGCAACAGGAATGGGCAACCATCTTTTCCAAAATGGAAGCCACAACATGCTTCTGATGAAATGAAAGGCCTGAAGGCTTCACGTGAAAACAAAATGCTAAAAGGACAAAAATACAGAAACGTTGTAAGAGGATTCAATTCAACACTACAGCTAAGTCGATGCCTAGTCTGGGATACTGAATGGAAACCCTTATTAATATATCTTTATGTCCAGTTCATGCATTCTGGATGACTACCCCTATATAACACCCCTCTCTCGGAATCCCCCTGACCCCACTGAGCCAAGAAGTAGTTCTGTTTTGCAAGTTTAAAGGTTTATTTGATAATTTAAACAATATATATATATATCACGCTTTATAATAAATTAATAATTGAATATCACACTGAATCTGAGCAGTAATCAATAATGGATAGTCTGGCACTAGCACACTTGTGAATAGGAACAGAAGAATAAGGTGGTAGAGAATGCTTTATATAAATTCAGATGGATGTAATGTTGAATGAAAATTGCAATACAGAAAATACTCAATATGATTTCAACAAAATCACTTTTCTCTGGCAATCCCCTCCCCCCTTTTATGCAATGCAAGGAAATGGAAGGACAGCACACAGTTCTCAGAAAGGCAATCAAATGTAATTCAGTTCACCCCAGCAAGCTTAGACTACAGAAGTTGGAAACACAGGCCCAAAATGCTTTTATATGTGCTGGCAATGAAGTGAAAAATATGCTAAAATGCTTTTAATTCCCTCTAGAGGTTCAGGGTGAGTGGTATCTAGTTAATATTAGTCCAGGCTCACTCTAGCAATGATTCAGGGATGGCTCTTAAGAGGCAAACAAATTTTTAGCAAGGAAACTGCTATTTTCACACGTGGAGAAATTTGCAAATCGCGGTAAATTCGCGAGTGCGTTTTTCGCGATTGCGGCAAAAGTCTAGAGAATCGGAATGCGGTTCTAGGTTCGTTGAAAAGCCAAGATTCAAAGCTTTCGGAGTGAAGTTAAACCAAGTTCCTAGCACAAACGGTTATGGAGTTATGAACGATTTTGTGAAGGTTGTTTTTCGGATTTGAAATTTTAAAATTCAAAGTGACAACTGACAGCTAGCAGCTAGAAAATGACAGGTGACAGCTTTTAGGCAGTTCTACTTAGATTAAAATAGATTGAATTATAGTATTTTAACTAAGAGATTGGTTCTGCACAGTTCTGCTAGGTACTCACAATATATTTTTGAATTAGAATGGGCCTCGCCACGGATCTGGTCAGGTTTTAGACTGGACTCTGGTCTGGTCTGGGTCTCTTCACAGTGATCTGGGTCAGCTCTCTGGTTCTGCTAACAGCGGTCTGGGTCAGCTCTGTTCTGCTGGTCTAGCCTCTCTGGATTCTGGAGATTGATGGATTTGAAGTCTGGATCTCTGGATGTTGTATGGTCCGGCAGCATGCTCCGCAGCAAATGGAATTGAATCTCCCTATCTGTCCTGACTGTCTGCTTTTATGTGTTTTGAAAATGGGTGGAAAGGCTAGCTTCCTAGGCCCTACCCCTCTCCACTTGTCATTGGCCACTTCCTCCTCTTTCCCTTGATTGGGGGAATGAAATGAAGTGTCATCATGATGAGGTCTGTTTATGGTACAGAGAACCCACCCCTGTCAAATTACACACAATCTATATTTTGACCCAAAAGACATATTTGCACAGGTACACATTTGTTTAAAATCACATGCACCCATCACATATCACAGGAGGTATACCCTGTCCAAATCTGCTCTTCCTGAGAGCTTGCATTGAGAAATGGCAACATATTTCACTTTTTGGTCAGGTTACCAATATCAGATTCTTACTCAAATTTACCCAAATGTGTGCAAGGCATGCAGGCATTAATTGATGAAGTATCAGACTTTTAACATGCATACATTTTAAGTAATACCCTCTTAACTGCTAGCTTGCCCCCAGATCACGCCACCGGTTTTAAAAACCTCTTAAAATGTGGGCAGAAAAATCACAAGAATTATGGTATCATTTAAATAATTATGACAAGTCCGTACTATGAGTTATTCATCTTTTTCTAAAACCATATTCTGGCTACAGAGGGGTGTGGTTTCAGGTCACATGGTACAGAAACCAGTTTTTCCACTTTCTTCAAGCTCAGCCTCTGTCTCCAGTTTCTCCCCCTCCCAGTTTCTGCTAAGCCAGCTTGCTCTCACATGCAGTGCTCCTCCCCTTTCCTTCCAGGAGGAAGCCACTTTTACGGCCCCCATAATAAAACATTTGCCTGGGCCCTGGAAGGCCCATTGTTCAAGAGGAAGCCATTTATGGCCACTTTAATAAACCCTCTGCCTGGGTCCTATGTTTAGTCTCTAGCAGTCCCTTGATAATCCAATCAGAGAAGTGTCATATCCCTTTTGGTGGGAACAGCAAAAGGCAGGTAGGCCTGGGAACACAGCTGTTGTGCAAGTCTCAACTCCTGTCGGGGGTAGCTGGTGGGCAGAATTCAGTTCCTTAAGCCAGGCCCCAGCTAATGTCACTTTTAGTTACCCAGTTTTCTGCATTCAAATAAAACTAACCATTTTTACATATGCAGCTAGAATTCTGATTCTAAGTTTAAAACTATGACATTTAAACAATTGCAACCTATGTGACACTCAAAAGTAGGTCACTCCTTTCTTTTAAACATTTAGATTTTTAGTGTCTTTCAGTCCAAATTTACTTAAACTGCTGAAATCCACAGCTCAGCCAGGCTTGTTATAAACCTTCAAGTCACTTCAGAATATAACTTTACATTGTATCCACCTCTCAGTAAGTCTTTCTTTGGCCTGCTTTGGGTTCATTTATTCAGTTTTACACAAAAAGAGAAAAAAAGTCTGGTGTTGTTTTAAACCGACGGCTTTCTGATAGTGGTGAGTACTGGTAATGCACCCATTTTTGGGAATTAAAAAAATGATTTCCCCACAATTCTAGGTTGCTTTTGGCAATCAGCATTGCCATTCCCAATGGTTTCAGGCTACTGTGTGGGTAGTCCAATGGTGCTTTTAGGCAGTGCCCTTCTGTGCCCATAACATCGGCAAAAATGGGTGGCAGCCTATTCTTCATGCCTTTCCCTGGGCATTTTCTGGGAAGCTCTGTCCATCATGATGTTTTCCATGTCAGTACTGCACAGTTTTGAGGTAGGGCTTGGATGCGTGGATAAAAACATCCCACAACATGCACAGCTCAGGAAGGAGCTGACAACTACAGCCAAGGTTACTGCACATTAAGGGGGGGTTAGAACATGAAAGCACTAAATAAAAATTTCCCGGACGCAATAAGGATAATCCCAGATGAATTGAAGTTTAATAAGAGTGCAACCAGCCTTTGTAAGCCAGGTGCAAGACAACTATAAGCCTATGACTCCACGAAAATAATTAATGAGTGTCCCAGTGGCAAAAAAAAATATAACACTTGCATCAATATTATCTAAATTCCCAATAAATGAAGGGTGAAATAATTCCAAACACACGGTCTCATCACTTGTGACCCATAATTGGAGAATTGGATGTGGAGGTTGCTAGGCTATATCATGTGCCTGAGCTTACAAAAATCATTAAAGAAGTATCACTAGTTGTAATTTTATTGGTGTTGCATTTTTAGTTTACACATGATGCCAATATTTCTCCTTTTAGGAGGCACATGCTACTGTTCTGCCCTTGCCTGGCCTTTCTAAAGGCAAATGTTATGTTATTTGGCATTTATATAGCGCTCTATATATCATTGGTATGACCTCAAAGCGCTGGTAGGTTGAACGCCCTCGGGGACCGTAGTCCAGGTCAGTTGAGAGAATAAGGTGTCGTAGAATGCTTGGGTGCACCAGTTATGTGTGCAGCTGGTGTAATTACCTGATGGTAGCTGCATTTTAGCATTTTGGTGTGGTGTTATTGATATCTGTTGATTGTGTGCAGTCTGGCGGGTGGACACCAAGACTGGGTTTTGGCTCTGTTGGACGTGTAGGACGCTTATGTGTGCAGCTAGGCTGGTTTGTCATGGGATATAGCTGCATTTTATTAGAATGATGAGGTGTTCATGGAGTAATGTACGTATGTGAGCAGCTAGGCCAAATTTGATCGAAGGGTATAGCTGTACTCTAAATGAGTGATGGTGCAGAGTAGAGAGTAAGCATAGTGATATGTGGGTGAGAGTTAGGGTTGAGTTATGATCTAAGACATAGGTAAGTAACAATTACAATTCTATCCAGGTGTGGCACATGTTTATGTTATGTTTATGTTTATTGAGTTTATATAGCGCTTTACACCAAAGCACTTTACAGAATTACAACAGGTACAGTAATGAATGAAGCATAATTTACAAACATGACACAAACCAGTGGTACATTATTTAAAACAATGTACTCAGAGGGGGGAGGGGGAAGAGGGAGGTTGATGAGGGGGAGGGCCCGGATGACCTCCTACGCACTATGGTGGTTCCAGTGTACACATGCTGACATTCACAGATCCAACCGAGTGTGGTACTAGCCAACACTCAATCATATTTCGGTGCAATTTAGTTCACGATTCAATCTAAATGTGGAACATGCTATCATTTACAATTCTATCTAAGTTGTAGCATTTGCTAACATTCACAATACTATCTAGATGTGACGCAGGTCAATGTTCACGATTCCATCTTATCATGAACATTAATGCATTAATGCTATTGTTCACAATTTCATCTAAGTGTGGGGTATGTTAACAGTAACATTTCTATCTAGATGCAACACAGGCTATTACTCACAATTTAATCTAAGTGTGGCACTTGCTATTATTCACAATTACATCTAAGTGTGGCACATGCTATCATTCAAAAATTCCATCTAAGTGTGGCACATGCTATCACATTTCTATCTCAATGCGATGCAGGCTATCATTCACAATTCCATCTAAGTGCAGCACATGGTATTATTCACAAGTACATCTAAGTGTGGCATTAGCTATCATTCACTAGTCCATCTAAGTGTGGTACATGATATCATTCAACAATTCTATCTAAGTGTGGCACTAGCAATCATTCACAAATCCATTTAAGTGTGACACATGCTATTAATCACAACTTCATCTATGTGTGGGACATGCTAACATTCAGGTTTCTATCTCAATGTGACACAGGCATCATTCACAAGTCCATCTAAGTGTGGCACATATTGTCATTCAACAATTCCATATAAGTGGGACACTAGCTATCATTCACAAATCCATCTAAGTGTGGCACATGCTTTTATTCAACAATTCCATGTAAGTGTGACACATGCTATTAATCACAATTTAATCTAAGTGTGGCACACGCTTCCATTCACAAGTCCATCTAAGTGTGGCACTAGCTATCATTCACAAGTCCATCTAAGTGTGGCACATGCTATCATTCAACAATTCCATCTAGGTGTGGCACATGCTATTAAGCACAATTTCATCTAAGTGTGGCACATGCTATCATTCAAAAATTCCATCTAAGTGTGGCACATGCTATCACATTTCTATCTCAATGCGATGCAGGCTATCATTCACAATTCCATCTAAGTGCAGCACATGTTATTATTCACAAGTACATCTAAGTGTGGCATTAGCTATCATTCACTAGTCCATCTAAGTGTGGTACATGATATCATTCAACAATTCTATCTAAGTGTGGCACTAGCAATCATTCACAAATCCATTTAAGTGTGACACATGCTATTAATCACAACTTCATCTATGTGTGGGACATGCTAACATTCAGGTTTCTATCTCAATGTGACACAGGCATCATTCACAAGTCCATCTAAGTGTGGCACATATTGTCATTCAACAATTCCATATAAGTGGGACACTAGCTATCATTCACAAATCCATCTAAGTGTGGCACATGCTTTTATTCAACAATTCCATGTAAGTGTGACACATGCTATTAATCACAATTTAATCTAAGTGTGGCACACGCTTCCATTCACAAGTCCATCTAAGTGTGGCACTAGCTATCATTCACAAGTCCATCTAAGTGTGGCACATGCTATCATTCAACAATTCCATCTAGGTGTGGCACATGCTATTAAGCACAATTTCATCTAAGTGTGGCACTAGCTATCATTCACAATTCCATCTAAGTGTGGCACTAGCTATCATTCACAAGTCCATCTAAGTGTGGCACTAGCTATCATTCACACATCTATCTAAGTGTGGCACATGCTATTGAACACAATTTCATATAAGTGTCGGACATGCTAACATTCACATTTCTATCTCAATGTGACGCAGGCTGTCATTCATAATTCCATCTAAGTGTGGCACATGCTATCATTCAACTATTCCAGCTAAGTGTGACACATGCTATCATTCACAATTCCATCTAAGTGTGGCACTAGCTATCATTCACACATCTATCTAAGTGTGGCACATGCTATTGATCACAATTTCATATAAGTGTCGGACATGCTAACATTCACATTTCTATCTCAATGTGACACAGGCTGTCATTCATAATTCCATCTAAGTGTGGCACATGGTATCATTCAACAATTCCATCTAAGTGTGGCACATGCTACCATTCACAATTCCATCTAAGTGTGGCACTAGCTATAATTCAAAAGTCGATCTAAGTTTGGCACATGCTATTAATCAGAATATCATCTATGTGTGGGACCAGCTAACATTGACATTTCTATCTCGATGTGACGCAGGCTATCATTCACAAATCCATCTAAGTGTGCCATATGCTATTAATCAAAATTTCATCTAAGTGTTGTAATAGCTACCATTCCCAATTTCATCTAAGTGTGGGACATGCTAAGATTCACATTTCTATCTCGGTGTGACGCAGGCTATCATTCTCAATTCCATCTAAGTGTGGCACATGCTATTATTCAACAATTCCTTCAAAGTGTGGCACTAGCTATCATTCACAATTTCATCTACGTGTGGGACATGCTAAAATTCACATTTCTATCCGATGCGATGCAGGCTATCATTAACAAGTCCATCTGAGTGTGGCACATGCTATCATTGAACAATTCCATTTAGGTGTGGCACTAGCTATCATTCACAAATCCCTCTAGGTGTGGCACATGCTATTAATCACAATTGCATCTAAGAGTGGGACATGCTAACATTCACGTTTCTATCTCGATGCAACACAGGCTATCATTCACAATTGCATCTAAGTGTGAGACATGCTAACATTCACATTTCTATCTTGATGGGATGCAAGCTATCATTCACAAGTCCATCTAAGTGTGGCACATGCTATTAATCACAATTTCATCTAAGTGTGGTAGTAGCTCTAATTCACAATTTCATCTAAGTGTAGGACATGCTAAGATTCACATTTCTATCTCGGTGTGACACAGGCTATCATTCACAATTCCATCTAAGTGTAGTACATGCTATCATTCAACAATTCCATCTAGGTGTGGCACATGCTATTAAGCACAATTTCATCTAAGTGTGGGACTTGCAAAAATTCACATTTCTATCTCGGTGTGATGCAGGCTATCATTCACAATTCCATCTAAGTGTGGCACATGCTATCATTCAACAATTCCATCTAAGTGTGTCACTAGCTATAATTCACAATTTCATCTAAATTTGGGACATGCTAACATTCACATTTCTATCCCGATGCGACACAGGTTATCATTAACAAGTCCATCTGAGTGTGGCACATGCTATCATTGAACAATTCCATCGAGGTGTGGTACATGCTATTAATCACAATTTCATCTAAGAGTGGGGCATTCTAACATTCACGTTTCTATCTCGATACGACACAGGTTATCATTCACAATTCCATCTAAGTGTAGCACTAGCTTTCATTCACAAGTCCATCTAAGTGTGGCACTAGTGTGGCACATGCTATTAATCACAATTTCATCTAAGTGTGGGACATGGTAACATTCACATTTCTATCTCGGTGTGACACAGGCTATCATTCACAATTCCATCTAAGTGTGGCACATGCTATCATTCAACAATTCCATCTAGGTGTGGCACATGCTATTAATCACAATTCCATCTAGGTGTGGCACATGCTATTAATCACAATTCCATCTAGGTGTGGCACATGCTATTAATCACAATTTCATCTAAGTGTGGGACATGCTAACATTCATGTTTCTATCTCGATGTGACGCAGGCTATCATTCACAATTCTATCTAATGTGGTACTTACTAATTCTCAAGTTCTATATAAGTTTGGAACTTGCTAGCATGCACAAATATGTGTAGATGAGACGCAAGGCATGAATTACAATCCTGTCTTCGGCTAGACGTAGGTTGATGATCACAGTTATATCTAAGTAAGAGTGTTTTTTTGATGTCACCTAGGAGTCTATGTTTTGGTAACGTAGAGTGGCAGGGCTTCTGGAGTAGAGTGATTGCTTTACTCCCCACCTGTGCCACACCTACATTTTTAGATGCTGTCGGTTGTTGGCTGGCTTTACTTGCTTCCCCTGCTGACACCTGAAGACTCTTTCTGGAGCCTCCTCTGTAGGAGTCGCCCTTTGCCTTGGGGGCCTTAGCTGCAGTGGCTGCACAGGCAGAGGCCTGCCCTGGAGAAGTCACTCATGACTTTGGTAGAGAGCCAACCAGATCAGGCAGTGGGTGGGTTGTGAGGCGGGAGCAAGCAGGAGAGCACTTGGGAATTATGCAGGTGTGGGGGGTCTGAAGAAGCGCTTTTTTTCAAATTATGGGCCAAAAAGGAGGAGGTAAAGGGTACACACTCACCTGCCTCGGGTATTCTTAAAAGGCAGTGGGCAACAATGACACGGTTGCTAGACCAGGAACAAGATTAGCCAATCACCGGCGGAGGGAGGGTTGGGAGGGTGGAGGAAACAGGAGGGCACTCAGGAAACATGCGGGTATGGGGGAGAGATAGACCGTAGGTGTGCCTGTATTTTATTGTAGTTTGTTTATTAAGTAATTGCTATGTTAACTGCCTGGTGCACTTGATTGGAATTCATACCAACAGGTTTTTAAAAAGACAACTTTCAATTTGATTTTAGAAACATTAAAAAAAAACATTAGGAAATTGCTTGAAGTTGCTTGAAATACCTTTCCTGTGAACTGCCGGCGCAAACGAAACTAGCCGGTCTGTGCGGGTCCACACAGACGTGCCACAGAACTTACTTCCTGGTGCTCGTGTATGTTTTCAACCCCCAGGTAAGGGCTTGTGTCCTACACAGAAAAGTAATATGGATAAACCTGCTTCATGCGCTTCCCTTAAATTGGAGTCTGGGCTCCTACTGAAGGTAGCTTTACTGAACACTCGCTCTGTAGCTAAACACTTCCTGGATATACACGATTACATATTAGAACATAAATTAGATATTATGTGTCTCACTGAGACATGGTTTACTGACTCCCATGGACCTACTATTGAGCAGGTGACCCCCCTAGACTATGTTTTTTTTGGGAAACATAGAGAAGGGGCAGTGGGAGGAGGAGTGGCCATTATATGTAATAAATCACTAGGATTTTATGAAGCTCAAATTGAATGTTTTGGGACTGACATGATACATGTCAAGATGACCTCAAACCTTAACTTTACTTTGAACCTGGTTCTTCTTTACAGACCCTGGAGGATTCTGATAGATTTAATGAGGATTTAGTCAACCTTGTTTCCCCTATGTTGACTTCTAATACTGGTTTAGTCGTCTGTGGGGACTTAAACCGTTGGAAAGGTGACAAGAGAGATAAGAAAGCCTTATCACTGGAAAAAATATTTGCAAGCCATCAGATCATAATTCACAATGTTGACCCAACGCATAACAAGGGCCACACTTTGGATTGGGTCGGTAGTAGTAACCTACCTGTTAAAGATATACTGACTACACCTTGTATCTGGTCTGACCACTTCTTTGTCACCTGCGTCTTGTGGCTTCCTGCCCTTGCACGTAGAGTGCATGTTCCCACTCACCCAGTTAGAGTTTGAAATCTGAAGAACATAACCACATCCGTTTTGGATGATTATTTGTCTTCTTTAATGACATTAACCAAAGACACTGACGATCCGGAGTCATTGATAGATAATTACAATAAACTGACCACTGATATGCTAGATAAATTCGCCCCTTTGAAATACAAATTGGTCAGAGACTTACCAAATCGTCATAAATGGTTCTCCCCCTCCCTGGTAGATCTGAGAGCAAGTAAAAGGCAAGCCGAACACACTTGGCGCAAAGATAGTTCTACGACCAATCTATTGGATTGGAAACATAAGGAAAAGCAGTACAAACTAGAAATTCTTGAGGCCAAGAAAACCCACTATAATAACCAAATTAGTTCCGCAGGCGATCAGACTAAGGAACTTTTCCGCCTTTTTAGATATTGGGAAAAACCTACCGCTTGTGGTTCCTCTATTAAACCCACTGTTGAGGACTGTGACCGAGTACAGAAGGCTTTTGCAGATAAATTACGCAAAGCCCAAGATAAAATTAAGCAGGAAACCTTGACCTCTTCATCATCCACAGCTAAGTCCATATTGCTGCCCAGTAAGACGCTATTATCTGACACCAAACTGACTGATATGAAACACGACGTCAGGTCTAATACTGCCATTAAAACTGAATCTGCTTCCGGTTTTACTTTCAAGGAAACTACTGTAGTGGAAATGATAAATATACTGAAATCTATGCAGCCTACTAATTGTCCTGGTGAACTTCTCTCATCCAAAATTATTTTAGAGCACAAAGAGCAGTTTGCGCCTTTTTTATGTAGATTCGCCAATGCCTCCTTTCGGTTAGGCAAAATCCCTCAGCCACTAAAAAATGTGGCGGTATCACCATTATTATAAAAAAAGTTGGATTAGATCCCTCTGATGCTGCAAACCTCAGGCCGATTACGAATACCTTGTTTCTACTCAAACTCATAGATAAGATAGCAACCATCCAATTGCAGGACCATGTACAAACGATTGATATACTTCATACTAAGCAGCCAGGTTTCAGAAGTTACCATGGCGCTGAGAGTGCCCTTCTCGACCTACAGACTTTTATGCTTTCTAAGTTGGAAGAAAGTAGGTCGGGGCTGCTGATGTTGCTGGATTTATCAGCAGCCTTTGATCTGCTTGATCATAACATCCTTCTTGATAGAATGCAGTTGGTCGGGGGCCTCTGTGCAAATGCCATAGCTTGGTTGAGATATTTTTTAGAGGGTCGACGATCCCAAGTATATTGGGGGGACTGTGCCTCTGAACCACAACTACTGACTTATGGCGTTCCAGAGGGGGCTTGTCTCTCCCCTTTATTGTTTAATATTTATATTCTCCCCCTCTGTAATGATTTGGAACTCTTCCGGATCTTCTTTTGTAATTATTCGGATGATTTTCAATTGGTTCTTGACATCACTGGTAATCATGATACTGACCAAAATTTGGTGGACATGGTGTATCAATTGATAAAAAAGTGGATGTCTACCAATTGGTTCTGCCTGAATGCATCTAAGACTGAGCGTATGCTTTTTGGACCCCGCCAAGCACTAACTAAACTGGACCAAGCGTACTCAGGTTTTAGAATTGATGGCAGTGACATAAAAGTTGTGCAGAAAGTTAAAACGCTAGGTACGTTTATGGAGAGTAGTTTAGATTGTGATGCCCACGTTGCAGCTATCTCAAAGAGCACCAACTACCATCTCAAAGTGCTCAGACAGGTTGCCCCACTTGTTTCCATCGAAAATCGCACTAAACTTGTGAGAGCTGTCATTTTACCACGTGTGGATTATTGTAATGCAATCCTGTGGGGCAAGTAAAGCTGATCTCCACGAACTCCAGAAAGTACAAAATAAAGCCATCCGCATCATCTTTCAGATGAAAAGTTCTGAACCGATAACTGCTGCCAGGAACAAATTACACTGGCTTCCTGTTGAGGCTCCCATTCGGTTTAAATTACTTACCATTTGCCATAAATGTATTTATGGGACTGCACCAAGCTATCTGAAAGATGTTGTAAATGTCTACCAACCCTCAAGAAGACTTAGATCAGCGGAAGATCTCTTATTAGCCCATCACTGTGTGAAACGAGCCAGCGGGCTTGGCAGAGCGTTTCATATCCAAGGCGCCAAGGCCTGGAATGCCTTGCCAGCTACCCTGCGCAAAACCGGGGACTTATTTATGTTTCGGAAACTCTTGAAGACTTAACTTTTCTATTAGTATACTCCTCCTTTATGGTAGCCACCATTCTCTGTCTCTCTGTGCCTGGATGCCTACGGGCTTTGGCGCGGTATATGAAAAATAACATAACATAATATAGAAGCACTTTTTTTTCTAATTATGGGCCTAAATGGAGGAGGTAAAGGGCACACACTCACTTGCCTCAGGTGTTCTTAAAAGGTAGTAGGCAACATGACACGGTCGCTAGACCAGGAACTGGGAACAGGATTAGCCAATCACGGGCGGAGGGTTGGTTGGGAGGCGAGAGGAAGCAGGAGGACACTCGGGAAACATGCGGGCACTGGATGCCTGGAGAAGCGCTTTTTTTCTTCAAATTATGGCCCAAAAGGGAGGAGGTAAAGGGTAAACACTCACCTGCCTTGGGTATTCTTAAAAGGCATTGGGTAACAATGACACGGTTGCTAGACGACGAACTGGGAACAGGATTAGCCAGTCACAGGCGGAGGGCGGGTTGGGAGGTGGGAGGAAGCAGGAGGGCACTCGGGAAACATGTGGGCGCGAATGCCTGGAGAAGTGCTTTTTTTTCAAATTATGGGCCAAAAGGGAGGAGGTAAAGGGCACACACTCACCTGCCTCGGGTATTCTTACTAGACCCGAGTCATTCTTTTATATAGAGAGTTATGCTAAATATGTATACAAGACAGGTCCACAATTATGGGTTTTAAATTCACAACATGTTAGTACAGTCTCTAGCTTTCCAAAAAGTGCGTTTAAAGCAAGATACGTCTTTAATGATTTTTGTAAGCCCAGGTGCATGATATAACCTAGCAACCTCCATATCAAATTACATAAATTGAAGGACTAGTGAGTATGAGTCAACACTAGGTTCTGCTGCCAGGCGATCCATTCAGCAAAGTAACAAATACTAATAAACGCAGGGAAGGCGTACTACCCATTACTCACTACTTAATTGCCATATTTGGGCAACAATGTCTATTCATTAGCAAAAATCACAGATAGGAAACCTGCCTTACTCCTTACACTTATCCCCAGACATGAGATGCCACACAGTGCCAAATGCAAAGAGATCACCCTGGCTCATGGCCTAGAAATGAGGCATTGTATCTTCTTTAATTGAACGGGACACAGTTTGTGCACCTGTCTCCCCCTACTCCTGTCTGGCTCATGTCTTGACAACCTGTCAGTTGTGCAAGGTTCTTTAGTAAGAAGCCACCAATGAAAACCTCTAATGTTACTCCGCCCATGAAGCAAGGTGCCAGCCCATTACACATTGCAGAGATGATGTCTTTATACTGTTATCAATTTAGAGGTGGTCGCAGGAGGAGCCATCAGACAAGTGTTACCCAATTCGAAATTTGACCCCTTTAGAGCGTATATTTATTCACCACTATTAACCAATCCCTGTTACCCATAGGTTTTGGCAACTAAGGTTACAGTATGTAACAAAACAAAAGTTGAATATATAAACCATTGTTTCTGATAAGCATGATGAGAAAGTCAAGTATTCAATACTTGTATGCTGTCCCTGCTATATTTTGATGATAATAAAGTGTGAGGGGTCAGAGTAAGGAGATTGACACAAAGCTTGGTGGTTCCACAAATGCTTTTATTTACATAATTCAAGGGGGTGGATAAATGCATCACTAGCCCATACTCTATGAACGTTTTCCCTGCCTCAATAAAAATAAATAATGAAACAGTTGTTGTCAGAATGTCCAAAATAATGTTCACTGTCCTGTGTCAAAACCCTAATTTGACCCTCACACTCTTTATGCTTGAAAATCTACTACAAGGGAAAAATCAAATGTCATTAAGCTGCTTCCTTACAGCCAGCTGGTATTCTCTAACATACCACTGTAGTAGGTAATCCAATTTTCAAAACATTCCAGAAATGCCAAGGGGACAATCTTCATCCCTGGGCTTTTCTTCTGGTTACAATAATGACTATTTTGTCCAAATAATATGTTTCTTTATTTGGCAGAGTTGGGTTTAGTTCCTGCAAAGGATTTGTAAATGTTACTCCTCTAAAATACTGGGACGAGAAAGATTCGTAACAATAGTCAGTATACTAATCATTGCCAAACCTGGTGGTTATCCAGGCTCTTATATATATATATATATATATATATATATATATATATATATATATAGATGTTTCAAGAAAATCAACATCCTTTACAGTGTCTGTTATGGTTTACTAATGTCACGTCTCCCTTCCTGTATATTAATGGTTCCAGTGATTAAGCCTGGGGTTGCTGGCTCACTCGTCTCCCAAATATCTTCAATTGGCTCTCATATCAATCATTTGGACTGAGCACAAATCCCCTCTCCCAAACGGTACCTGCAAATCTGGTTCACCGGGAGAAGAATTGTACTTCTACCGGGATCTGTTCATTCTGGTTCTGCAACGGCATCCGTCTGGAAATCATACACCTTCCAGACCTCTTCCACTCTGCCTTCAATGATTCCTGGCTTCTTCCCAACAGGGTTTCAAACCTTACCAGCTTCCAGGTGATCAAAGTTGCTGGTATCCACTATCGAAGTCCTCTTTCTCTGGGTTGTTAACATGACCTCTTGCAAGAGGGGTGTACCACGTACAACCACAGGTTGGATAATGTCTCCTGCTTGTTGATTGCGGCGGGATACAGTGTCTATGCCTGCTTATGACCTTCCCACTGCTATACCGTTGTCATGACTCCTCTGCAACCCAGGAATTCGGCAACTGCACCAGTGAGAAAAGCCCCCATTGTGGCTATCTCCTGTGCTCCAACAGCAGCTCCCTGCAAGGTCGCTGTTCACTTTGTTGGGGAACAGGGAAAACTCTTGTGTTCTTGCGCCCCACCTCCTGTTGCAGCACTGGGCTCACTTGAGTCCTCCAAACTGGTTTGGCTGTGCCTCCCCGCCTCTAGTTGGCCATCCAGACACTGCTGTGGCTCACAAAATTGAGGCAGCACCACTTCAGCAATCCTTGGTTTTTACTGTCACTTGAGCTGGGAAAGTGGTGTCCTGCCGGTTTTGGAAATGTCAAAGTTAGCACTCTTGTGTGCCGTGCTCCACTTTTTCCTTTCTTCTTCTTTGCATATTCTACCACAGATGGGTCTACCTTCTTGTACTTTCTATACTTTCTTCTTCTATAGCCAATATGGTTACTATTTTGGTCATTTCTATGACCACTGCTGCTACGTTTACTGCTACAAATTTTAGTGGTCCTTCTTTGCTTTTTATAATATCAATATTTCAATTATTTGGTGACAACTGGACTGCTGATGGCACGTTTCTACTGCATCCATGCAGGTCTTCTTCGTCCCAGTTGAAGCACACTTTGTATTGGGGAATATGGAGAGCATCCCTTGGCAACAGCTGGATTTAATAATTGGCGAGTGTTTTTTTTTGCTGTAAAAACAGGGATGTAACCCCTGGGTTAATCACAAAAGCTGGATTTTGCCTTGTACATTGTCTATTTCCGGTATTGAGTTCAGTGTGAACTGACTTGAAAACCTCTGTGTTACATGGGACTTCCCAGGCCATCCTAACAGATGGTAGCAGAGTGGACCGAAGAATGCAGAGGTGGCCTGTGGAGAGCAGGATTACATGTAACAGAGAGAGGTCAACAGTTTTCTCTTTGGGAAAAGTCATGTCCAGTCCCCGCTGGGAGCCACGTTTGTGACAGGGCAGCTGGTTATTAGGGGAGACTAGACACTGAAGACCTTCAGTAGATCCATGGATGTAAGTGTTATAATTATAATTATAATTGATTATATATAACGTGCTTAATACCAAAGAGGTTTCTAAGCTTGGACCTGGGAATAGAACCTGTGCTGCTCTGTGTTGTCTTACTTCCAAGACGCGGGCATTGCCACTGAGCTATACTAACCATGCCTCATAGGCACAGGTAGCATAGCTCAGTGACATAGGCCTGGCAAAACCGAAGGATGTTTTTTTGTATATTGGGGGATTGTGATGAAATGAAGAGATACATGATAAATGAGATAACTTCTGAAAAGGGTCAGGAAAGATCACATGATAAACCTTGTTACAGGGTAATAATAAGAAGAGACAAATACCTCACCAGGAGTTGAGAATACAGCCATGGTATATTTATTTTTGTAGTAATTCCTGCTGCCAGCCTAGTGTTGTAAGATATCTTGAGCTTTGTTAAAAGTGGACCTTTTTGTTCATTGGTCTATATTGTGGAGGATGTGAAGTTGTGGTGTGGACAGAGGAGGGTGGTCCGGTGTGGGAGGAATGAGGTAGTGCTGCTCAGAGCGTGAGTGATGGTTGTGGTGTTATTCAGAAGGTTTGGAGGGAACAGCAAGGTGAGGCTGTCCAGAGCTTGTGTGGCATTGTTGTGGTGCTGCTCTGAAACATTGGGTGATGCAATAGGCTTGGTCTCAGAGAGAGACGCAGAAGTATTGTTAGGGTCTGGTGTGAAAACAAGGTGAAAGAGGGTGAGTGAGAATTGAAATAAAATATGTTAAGTATTGGTAAGTTAAGTTGTGACGTATTATCATGGGAGACACTCTCATTATCAACCTGTGCAACGTATCACTGCGGTATAAGGAAAAAATAATGAAATACCACACACAGTGGATGCTGGACACAGTGGGCAAAATGTTTAATCCCTGATGGCAGGAAGGCACTCACTTGACAGAACTGCAGCACATGTGCACTTATTTACATGCCGCTTATGAGGGAAAATATTGACAGAATCGACCAGCTATTCGGGAACAGTGGAAACTGTATGGGAAAGAGCTAGAGGAGCCACCCATGAAAGAATACATGGTTAATCAGCATGACAAAGAGGGCAGAGCACCCACGGCTCCTCCTCCTCTGGCCCAGAGAAGTTATACGTCTTCGTAAACACAGGGATTATATCCATTACGAGCATTAAAAGCAGCTGAGGGTATACTAATCCCACATACGTCTTTGTAAACACAGGAATTATATCCATTATGAGTATTAAAAGCAGCTGCGGGTATACTTACACCACATATGTGCCTCCCTGTACAGTAGTGAAAGCATTACAAGTAAAGGAAAAAAGTAAGCAAATACCAATGCCCCCACATGTAGAATATGACAAGTGCCACAACTTACAAGCAAAACTGACAGAAGATGGAGGGGAGGCCCAGAGAGAAAGAAGCAGGCAGGGTAACAGGGATGATGCGGCAATTGTATCAAATGAATGGAAAGGAGGACAGATAATTCTCAACTTTTATGGAAAGGGCAAGGCCAATTTTAAAGAAAGTAAAAGGGAAGTTAGAGAAGGACAGAAGCAGGAAGAAGAGAAAAGAGAGGAGAGGGAGAAAGAAAGAAGGAATGAAGAAGAAAGTGAGAGAGAAAGGAAGCGAGAGGTAGACAAGAAAAGGGAGAAGAGATGAGAAGAAGAAAACCAAAATGGGAAACGAAGAAGTGAGGAAAGGGAAAGAGAAACAAAAAGAGAGGAAGAAGGGGAAAGGGAGAGACAATGAGATGCCGAAAATAGTAGGAAAAGGTGATGAAAAGAAGTTGATGATAATATTTGGGGGCATACGTTCCCAGACAGAGAGAGAGAGAGAGAGAGAGAGAGAGAGAGAGAGAGAGAGAGAGAGAGAGAGAGAAAGAAAGAGGAAACAAGAACAGAGAGAAAGAGGGAGGAGCTTTTAGAGACATTGCAAGAAAGTGGATGAGAATCTTAAAAAGCGTAAACTTCCAGGTGAAGAGGAGGAAGGGGCTATACGAGGGAAGATTGGCAATCTGTACAGGAACAGGAGGGGTGGGACCAGCAGCATAAAGGGGAGTAGAGGAGGGTCTTCGCAAGATGGAGGAAGGTATACATTGTTGGAGGTGATCTGAACTTTCTGACGAGTCCCCTTAGGGGATTAGATTTTGAAGACAGAGAAGATGATGAAGATTATGATAGTGGAGACACTATGTTAGAGGATAAAGAACGAGAGGAAGCAGAGAGGAGGAGGCCACATGTGCCCCTTCTACAAACATGGGAGTATGGAAAAAGATAGCATGGTTAGATTTGTAAGAACCTTTGAGGAGGCCAGAGCCCATTGAATATCTCAGATGCCTGAAGATGTGATTACCAGTTCAGAGGAGAGAACTCTAAGTGAATAGACTGAGGAATTTATCATGATGGAAGAGAATTAGTATAACAGACACAGTCACAAAGGCAAAGGGTGCGGCTGCACTCAGACAGGGAGCTGGGTTTACACAATTCCTCTTATTGGAGAAAGGGGTAGGACTGCTGCATTACATCCCAAACAGATGTCAAGCAGCAAATCCAAGAAGGATAACTGCATACCCTCTATCATATGGCCAAGAACTACCTGAATATTATGCCCAAGATAACACACTATCAGGCAAAAGCACCACCAATACAAAAGACACAAGGGATGCCCTCCCATGTGGAAACAGAAAAATAATATGAGGCCAGGAATCCCAAAAAGAAACACACCAACACATGTTACAAAGAAACATACAAGTGCTTTATTCAAAGCTACAACAGTTACCAAGTCAATTGACAAACGGATAGCTATTCGGATCTCAGAATAACATAACGAACTTCAACGAGGGGTCGATGTGTTAGTGAAAGACCGCACATTGGAATACCCGGGCTTTTTATACAATTTGTCCAGCCCTTGGCCAACCCTCTTGCGAGTTAACCATTCTGCGAAACAGGTCTATGGGTTCCTTTGCCAGGTGAATCCTTTAATATATGCATTTCGACTAGTTTCACTGATATAGTTGTACATTTACATATAGGTCAACGGTAGGACAAGGTCTCTGTTCGCGACCCCGACAAGTGGCCTGCAGGCATATTAATTATTCATTTGTACGGAGGTCACAACGGCCAGAATCTTACTCAGAATGTCATTCGGCCTCCATTTTGATGTTCAGGGTGATTTCTACATAGCAAGAGAACCTAAAATGGCGGCTCAATCCAAGATGGCGACTTACATTACTTTCTCTAAGGTCAAGACCTTGCCGTGGAGTTTGTTCGCACATGATGTTTAGACAACTTGGCGTAGGCCAATATACATACAATTGTTACGATAGGAGGCATAATATTGTTTCTATTCCGACAAACCTTCCTTTTGGCCTATGCCAAGTGCTAATATCATTTCTAATGTCTTTGTAAATAACTCCATGCCTTATCGTCCACACATCCTGAATCATTATCTGTAATATCTATAGCCATTAGGTCGTTCACCAGAACCTCTTGTAACACAAACTCTTTAGATGCTGTATCTGGGGCATACATTTTGTGCCCTATCGTGCTCACTGCCTGAGCGCAACATCCCCCTAGCATTGCACATATACTAGGTAGACATTTGATACAGCAACAAAGGAATAACAGGATTCCCAAAATAACTAGTATAACAGAAAGCACCTTCCAACCCCAGGATCGTAGAGAATCCCAGAACCAAGCACTAATACTCCAGTCTCCCACAGGAACATGCACTTCTGAACTAAGGATGTGCAAGTTCTGTATTGCTTTAAAAATTGTCGGTGAGGAATCTGGTTCGAAAACACAGCAAGCGGACCCCACTAATTTACATACTCCACCACGTTCTGCCAGAATGACATCTAATGCCATCCGGTTTTGGAGCGCTACCAATCTTATTGCTTTCTGTTCCAGTGTCATATTGTAGAGTACATCCATGGTCCGGTTGATGGTTCTCTCCAGTACCCTTGCTAGCCCCCTAATATTTTCAGAATTCACTATCTGTCCCCAAAATGGCACAACTGATTTTGCTATATCTCCCAATATTTGCCCAGGGGTATCTCCGTTCTCGTCCCGCCGTGGGCGAGCCTTAGAAACTTCCAATGTACTACCCCAGGTAACAGGATTCCTAAATAACAGGTTCCCTGCCAATCCTTGGGCAACCAGGGAAATGCTGTGCTACCGCAAACGAAATAGACAGGCCCCCCTACATACAGAGGCCTGTTCTCCCCGGTCAGATTTACAATGTTCACACACCCTTCAAAATCTCCCATTGACCGAGTGCCATTTCTTTGTACACAAAAGGGGACTGAATCAGGGCTATGGTTAATAGAGTAGGAAGGAGGCACAGCGTCCTTATTGCCTATCGGAGCCATTTTAAAGGAAATTAGAGTTTGGAAAGGAAGAGACAGTTTATCAGATGGCCTAATAGAAGCAACATTAGGTTTACTTCTATTTGCAAAAAGCGAGCATCCCAGGGGAGTCAATTCACGTTTCTCAAAATCATTTAAATTAGTTCCAGCAAAGTTCCCTGAGATGCTATCATTACAACGGCCAAAGAATAATGCTCTAAGAGAGGCAAAGCAAGCAGTCGTTAAAGGTAAAGGGTGAATATACCATCGTAGCCCCTTGTTCCCATGTTGCGGTAAATGGGTGCAAATCCAGCAATTACTTTTATTAAAAATGGCATGGTTGAATTCATTATTATCATTAAAGTGTTATTATGGTACTTTCGTCTATGCTGGGAATCCCTAGGTGACAAAGTATGAAGGTGTACAGAGGGAGCCAAAGCAGTAGGTACAATTTCAATTGGCAGAAGAGGCTCTAGAGGATAAATTTCTTCGAAGTACCAGAGTCCCACAGCAGTAACTATACAAATTCCAATTACTATTAACACAACACAGCAATACTTTTTCGGGGCCCAGGCACATTGTTCACTGTCTGAGTTGGTCACCCCCTTATTTACAGGTCCAATGCTAGCAGCAGCGGTGGAGGTGGCAGGCATCGTAGTTTCTCAAGCGACGACCCCAATGTTTGTTGCTGGCGACACTACGGTCGCGCGACTTCTTAGTCCTTCCATAACCCTAGCCAGCAGAATCCCCTTTCTTTCAAAAACTTTCTTTTGCAAGAACAAAGCTCTTAATGACTCTTTTTTTCTTCTCCAGATGCACAGGCAAAACCCGTACCGTAGTCCTATTTTCTTCGTCGAAGGTCGTACCTGGTGATTCCCGGTACTGTTGATCCGGGAATAAGGTAACGTCACTTCCTGAGGGAAGCAACGAATCAGAGGCAACGGAAGTCGCAGAACTTGAAACAACGTTTTCCGGAAATGCCTTTTCCAAAGAGTGTGGAGACGAAATGGACTGTTCCTCAAGCTCCACAGGCTCAGAGAGATTCTCCGACACACTCACAGCGCTATTTGCTACTCCAGGATCTGAGATTGTAGCATCAGCGAGGGGTTCTGCTTCTTCTGTAACGTGTGGCGTCGGGTGAGGAAGCTTCTTGACATGCGTCGCGTGGATCCAATGCTTCTTTCCAGCCACCCGCACTGCTGTCTGGGTGACCAACAGCACCTGGTAGGGTCCCCGCCAGTGAGGCGTGAGACAGGAAGACCTTTCGTAGGACTTCACCAGGACCCAACTTCCAGGCTGAATATTGTGTCCGGGCCCGTAAACCGTACAGGTAAAGCTGATTGAACCTGATGATAAATGAGATACAGATTTTTAGTCAAGTGGTTACAGTAGCCCACAAGCAATACATTTTCAACCACCTTCAGGGTTTTGGGCTTCGGAAGGCCCCAAATATTAGCAGGTCTCCCCATCACTACCTCAAATGGAGAGAGCCCAGTCTTAGTTTGAGGTGTGGCACGCATGGCTAATAATACAATAGGTAAGGCGTCCGGCTATTTCAGTTTGGTGCCGGCACATGTTTTAGAAAGCTTATTCTTTAGAATACCGTTATGTCTCTCTACCAACCCAGCACTTTGAGGATGTCTAGCCGGGTGAAATCGCTTTTCAATGTGTAACGCTGTGCATATCTGCAAAATTACTGCTGCAACAAAATGGGGACCGTTGTCCGACCAAATTACACTTGGCAGCCCAAATCGTGGAAAGAATTCCTTTACCATAGTCTTTGCAGTGGTCATGGCAGTAGCATCATTAACGGGAAAAGCCTCAACCCATTTACTAAAAGCACAAATGATCACAAGGACATATTTTAGAATGTTACACCGTTTCATCTCAATAAAATCAAAGTGGATAACCTCGAAGGGAACAGAAGGAGGCCCAAAACTACCCCTTGGAGTTACTGTCCCCTTCCACACATTGTTCTGTAAGCAAATCATACAATTTTGAACATGGCGCTGTGCGATCTTCAAAATTTTATCATTTACCCAGACTTGTTCTAACATTTTCGTGATCTGCTGAGCACACACATGCGTAGGACCGTGTGCCATCGTAACCATCGCCAGCACAAATGAATCAGGGAGCAACCATCTCCCTTCAGATGTATCCACCCAACACCCATCGTCATCTAGTTTCCCCATCCCTTCGGCCCACCTTTTAGATTCTTCCATCGTGGCATCAGCTTAGACATCTCGCACAGACCCAATACCCTCATCCATTACATAGACATCTTTTGTTTCTCTTAGAGCATACATGTCTGCGCTAAGGTCTGTGGCCGTTTGCCTGGCTATCTGGTCAGCAAAAGCGTACCCTTTTCCCACATCATCTATGACCTTACGATGCGCTGCACATTTCATGATCGCTAACTGACTAGGGAGCGAGAGTGCCGAGAGCAATTGCACTATCAGGGGGCCATGCTGAATCTTGGTCCCCGACCAGAGCCTCCCGAAGTTGTGAGCCACCCCAAAGGCGTACTGGCTATCAGTATATATGTTTACTGTATGCCCTTCGGAGAGTTCACAAGCTCGGGTCAACGCTATAATCTCTGCGGCCTGCGCGGAGTTATGCGGAATTCTGTTAGTTTCAACAACCGTACTCAATGTAGTAACTGCATAGGCAGCTGTAGATGTACCATCCGGGAGTTTGAAGCAGGAGCCATCACAAAACAGCTCCCCTTCCGCATTGCCCAAAGGAGTATCTATAAGGTCTATCCTGCCCTTTGTTTCCTGTTCAGTAGTATACAGGCAGTCATGTGATTCTTCGTCACCGCAAACAGTATTTTGCGGGAAAGGTAGGAGTTCAGCCGGATTAAGAACACAACACCTTAATTTGAATGTGAGGGGCAAACAAAGTTAATTCATACCTCGTCAGCCGTGCAGAGGTGAGGTGCTGTGTTTGGGTTTTATTCAATAGGACATCTACAGAGTGAGGTAGCATCAGAATTAAATCATGGCCTAGGACCATTCCCTCACTCTGTTTTACAGAAGCGGCAGCAGCAGCGACAGCTCGCAAACATCTTGGCAAAGAGCATGCGACAGGGTCAAGGGCGGAAGAGTAGTAGCCGCACGGTCTATTCTTCCCTCCGTGTTCCTGTGTTAACACAGCCAAAGCACATCCATCACATTCATGCACAAACAACACAAAGGCCTTATTGTAATTTGGAGTACCCAGAACCGGTGCAGAGCATAACGCGGCTTTGAGAAGCTCAAATGATCGTTGATGTTCCGACTTCCATGGCAGCGGTGAAGAAATGCCCTTCTTCGTCAAGGCCAACATCAGTTTTATCACTAGTGAGAAGTTCGGGATCCACAGCCTACAGTAAGAAGCCATACCTATTAAGGCTCTGACTTCCTACTGTGTATTTGGAACAGACATGCCAGAAATGTGTTTTATTCTTTCAGGTGTCAATCTTCTCCCCTCCTTTGACAGGAGATAGCCTAAATAGGTGACCTCCTGACAACAATATTGACATTTTTTTTTAAGCGAAGCTTTATGACCGTGTTCAGCCAAATGAATAAGCAACAATACAGTGCCTTCTTTACAAGCACTTTCAGAATCTGCAGCTAAAAGCAAGTCATCGACATACTGAAGCAGTGTACAAGTAGATGGCAATTCAAGGGTGTCAAGCTGCTCTTTCAAAGCCCTACTATAAATGCTTGGACTTTCGGTATAACCTTGAGGTGCACAAGTAAATGTGAACGAACATCCCCCCAAGGTGAACGCGAACAAATATCTACTCTCCTTGTGTATAGGAATACTGAAGAAAGCATTCTTCAGCTCCACAACACTAAAGTGCGTAGCTGTAGCAGGGATCATCGTTAGTATCGTTGTCACATCAGGCACAATTGGAAATTGTGGGGCGACAACTTTATTAATAGCAAGTAGATCAATTATGAAACGGAATGGGATTGCATTGTCGCCTTTCTTGTACACGGGTAAAATCGGGCTGTTACGTAAACTACCTGCAATCTCTTCAATCACTCTTCGATGCACAAAATCGGAGACAATGCACTTCAAAGCACGCTTGCCCTCAACTGATATTTTATATTGCGGAATGGGTGGTAGTTTAACTCCATGTTTCAAAACTATTTTAACGGGTTCAATCTGTAGTACCCCAACATCATTATCGTCAACTGCCCACAAACATTCCGGGACAGCACTAAGCTCAGGAGGCAATGGTTGAGTCAAAAACTGAAAGCTGGGAAGTTGCTGTGGTGAAACCGTCAGCCGCACTCCGTCAGAGGAACAATGAATTACTGCATTTAGTTCAACAGATTTAACCCCAGCAAATTCTCTCCACAGTTTGAAGTCAAGAGGAATGGACAGTGGTCCATGAAGGGACCCAAAGAAACAGGCACCAGCGAAGAAACCGGACAAGCGACTGGTATGCCAGAAAACCCTACAGAAACATTAGTTTGCCCTGACAGTGGAATGTTTGGAACCCGAGAATGATCAATGGAGCACTTCTGTGCTCCAGTGTCTATCAAGAACTGATGTTTCCTATTCCCCACTAACAATTCAATGTAGGGACCTTTCTGATTAACGGGAATAGGTGAGGGTTCCAAACCCTGCTTCAGGCAATCCTAACGAAATAAAATGTCATCGGAAGGAAGCTCTTCAGAAAGGTAGGCAGCAGAAGGGTGATCAAATATGTTTCTCGTGTCCACACTCGAAGTCTGATTTTCCCATGAAAAAGGTTGCTGAGGATCTTGCGAGAACTGACCTCTATCAGGGCCCCCCACTCCGGGGCGACCTCTAGGTCGTCTACCCATACTCCCAAATGTGTTATTTGACCTTTGTCGAAGGATGGGGCACTGTGCACGCCAATGACCTTCCTGGCAGCAATAGGCACATTGATTAATATTCACAGGACCCATGGGGACGTTCCCTTTTGGAACACACTGACCTCTGGTCTGTGAATTACCTGCTCTGGGATTTCTAACAATTCGTTGCAATAATACTTTAGTCTTCAAATCTCCTTTCCTCTTCTCTATTCTCTCTTTTTCATTATTAACACGGTTCTCATAATACTGAGCCATGTGTAAAACTTCAGATTGGGATTTCGCCTGCCAAGCGCTCTCAGAGGACATAATCTGTGACTGGATGTCGGGCAACAATCCACGTACAAATTTGTCCACAAACAACCTTTTCCCAGACTCTGTGCCCAAGTCCTGTCCACTGAAGTCAGAGAATACCTGTTCGAATCTATTAAAGAATTTGGTGGCACCTTCAGTTTTCCCTCGAACACAGGCCGTAATCTTGTCCCAAATAATTCTTTCCTCAGGAATTATGGTTTTCAATTTTGCGACAATTCTATCAGGTAAAGTGAGTATTACCTGAGGTGGTTTCTCACCAGCTGGTCTTTCCCCATCAAACCTAGTTATGTTAGCCCACCTATCTCCCAACCCTGGCACATCGTCTATTGTTCGAACCTGCTTCCATAAATCTACGGGCAGGAATACAAGGAATAGAAAGTCAATATCACTTAAGGTGAACACAGAGGACTGTAAAACGGATTCTATCTCTTTGTAGAATCCTGTCAGATTTTTCTTATATCGGGAATTGATTGTCTAATAGTGTTCACTTCCTGTCGCGAAAACGGAATGTGAACAAATTGCGATACATAATGTGCAGGGATGTCCACAGCGGGTGCACCTGTCCCAGCGTTAGCGGGAATCTCAACCTTTGGGACAAATGTCAGAGGAACCTCTCTCATTGGCAACTGAGATATAGGTAACTCCGACCGCTTACTGAGCAACAGAGCCAGGTCGAGCGCTAAGGCAGCCGAAGAAGTGTCGGGCGAAAAAGCCCTCTTACAAATACCCAATAACTCTATAGGACAACTAACCTTCTTCCTTACACATTCATCCTGCAGGTACTGTACCATTACCTGAATCACCTTCCTCTGCGTTTCTACTGTATACTGACTATACGTGTCATATACTTAGTCCGGCGGTATTGATGAATCCGAGATCCATCGAATCGCATCTTTGGTACAAATTCATACTTCCTCAGATGCCGATTTACGACACAGAAGGAACCATTTCTGTACATACATACTGTCGTCTTCACCATCCTCATCCCGTAATCTTTCTAAGTCCCTCCTATACTCAAACAACCTCTCAACATGACCATGTACTTTCTCCTCTGTGTCCCTCGAAAGCGCTAAAGTATTTAGATCCCTCAACCCTTGTGGGAGATCTGTATTATGTAATCTACCCCACATTACACATAAATGAGTCCCCAAACCTTCAATAAAAACATTTTTCTCGGGAAAATTGCCCATATTTGATAATGTCGAGAAAACGTTAGCTTGATCACCTCTCTCCATACAGTGCTTAGCCCATGCAAATAATTCCCGCTTTTTTTCTGCAGAGACAGTATTTCGAGTAACAATCTTTGACCCGCCCCCGATCAACTTCAGTCAGTACAGAACCACTCGGGAGCGGAGGTGCCGGCAAATTCAATGGAGGTGCAACTATCGGCGCAAGAGGAAGGGGTGGTAGGATAGGTGGAGGAACAACAACTAGAGGAATAGGAACAATAGGTTGTACAGGGGGAACAGGAATAACAGCAGGAATAACAGCAGGAATGGGCAGAGCACCAGGGAGAGGATCATACGGAGGTGGTGCAGAGGCACCAGGCCTACGTTCGTTTAACAATTTATCAATAAATTCTTCAGAAACATGGAAATCTTTAGAGGGATAGATTTTATGTATACCGAGTGAGAAAGCCCTATCCATATTTTTGACTAACTCTGAATGTTTTTCCTTATCATATAACAACGCTTTTTCGGCATTTGTTTTATGATGGCGGGCATGTTTATCCGTACTTTTGAGCTGCTGCAACGCTTCCTTTTTCCAATTCTGCAAAACATCAAATGCTGCAGGTCTGGCTTTCTTCTTTAGCAAGACTGATTCTAGGTATTCAATACGGGGGATCTCGAAACTACCATTGATTGGCCACTGGAATTCGGAGGCATGTCTGTTTTGCCTGTGCCAAATATCATTAAATACTATACTTCCAATGCCATGCTTACAGCACATAGGACATGCCGGCGACCCCTCCTGTGGTGCCAGGCGGCTAAATTCCAAAGATTGTCGGTCACTGCGGAACAGAGCCCTAAAGCAGCTGGACAATTTCCCAGGCATTTCACAAAAAATTGGTGTTACCTGGTCGATAATTGTGTCTGCAGATACAATATGCCAAATTCAAATTGTCAGGGTTAAAGTAAGAGTCGGGTCACGACTACACCTGACCAAACCTAAGGAGGACCATACGGTTTACCAAAGAACTTACCTAACAAATTTTACCTTGTGTTTGGTGGTTTAGACAAATCTGCCCGCCTCAAAAATGGACCCTCGTCAAGATGCCGTGTCAGACCACACGACTATCGTCCAAGGATCGGATCGTGCAGCGCTGCCGAGGCATCGCGTCTCGTTCGATCGGGCCCGCAGTATCACACCGTCTGATCCCGGTTCGATAGTCTGCGTCAATCCTTCAATGATCCGGCATCAATCTTGAAGGTCCCTATTCGGGCGCCAACTATGGAAAAAGAAAAATAATATGAGGCCAGGAAGTCCAAAAAGAAACACACCAACACAGGTTACAAAGAAACATACAAGTACTTTATTCAAAGCTACAACAGTTACCAAGTCAATTGACAAATGGATAGCTATTCGGCTCTCAGAATAACATAACGAACTTCAACGAGGGTTCGATGTGTTAGTGAGAGACCGCACATTGGAATACCCAGGCTTTTTATACAATTTGTCCAGCCCTTGGCCAACCCTCTTGCGGGTTAACCATTCTGCGAAACAGGTCTATGGGTTCCTTTGCCAGGTGAATCAGTTAATATATGCATTTCGATTAGTTTCACTGATATAGTTGTACATTTACATATAGGTCAACGGTAGGACAAGGTCTCTGTTTGAGACCCCGACAAGTGGCCTGCAGGCATATTAATTATTGATTTGTACGGAGGTCACAACGGCCAGAATCTTACTCCGAATGTCATTCGGCCTCCATTTTGATGTTCAGGGTGATTTCTACATAGCAAGAGAACCTAAAATGGCGGCTCAATCCAAGATGGCGACTTACATTACTTTCTCTAAGGTCAAGACCTTGCCGTGGAGTTTGTTCGCACATGATGTTTAGACAACTTGGCGTAGGTCAATATACAAACAATTGTTACGATAGGAGGCATAATATTGTTTCTTTTCCGACACCCAAAGACAGCAAGCACTGATGCACAAACAACAAGCACCAATACAGACACAGGCACTAACACAACAGAATGCAGTGTCAACATGGAACATGCAACATATTTTCACATGTAGAATCGCCACACCTAGAATCATGTGTGTGACAGTAGTGGGAAGGAACCCTTTCACGGATACAGGACTGGCCATGTATCCACAATAGGACAGCCTACAGAAAGACTTGATGTGTTCCACCCTATCAATTACACCAGATCGGCAGGAGTAACTAACGGTCGGGGTGACCATAGGTGACAAAACATTTTCCTTCTTACTAGATACGGGGGCAACTCTAACTTGTATTAAAGAAGGAAGGTTTTCAGTGTCATGCATTGCCATGAACACACAAGGATTTTCTGGGGTGACAATTATGGTTTCTTTTACAGATGCTTTACCCGTAGCAATAGGAGAACAAAATATGTCTACACTATTATTATATTTACGCAAGACACCATATTGGGGAGAGACTTGATGCTGCCAGACTTGCAATATTTACTGGCGTCTGGCTTGCCGGAAACACTGGGGTATTACGACCCCGGCATTCTGGGAAGTCAGGCCCGGTAAATGTTAATCCCCCTCCCCATTTCAGTCCCATAGGACTCAATGGGAATGGGGACCACAGAAGCACCGGCACTATTAATAACAGTGCCAGTGCTTCCGTGAAACTCTGCAGGTGGCTTCCATTCTGCCCGCAAGGTCTGACCCTGGCGGGTGGGACAGCACCCACCTGCAGAGTCATACTAAGCCGGTCTGGTAACAACGGGGCCAGTAGGCTTACCGGCACCATTGTTACCAGACCGGCTTGTCATAATGAGCCCCAATATCATTTACATACCAGGGGATAATATATTCTACCCCAAGGATTCATTATGGGAATTTACAAGAGTTCATAACAGCATTTTATGGACAGGAAGCACTAAACCCGGAAGTATTCCTTTACAGGGTACATATATTTTTAGCATGGCTTTGGAGAATACAGGATAGACTATTGCGGTTACCCACAGAATTTTTGTTTCAACCAGAAGTACCCACAGAAGTCGAGGAAGGGCAGGTAATTACAGTTGAGTTATAAGCAGCAATAGTGAGAAAAGACAGAGTAATTATAGACAGAGTTGATGAGGAGGAGCAAACTGGAGAACAGTGATAGCTCTTGACTATGGAAATAGATTGTCTGACTTAACAGATGAAAGCTTGTTTACAGAGGATGACTCAGATGACAATGCGATGTTTAATATAAGTCTTGAATATCAGTGAAAAATTGAAAATAGGGAAATACCTCAGAGAATGTCACTAGTAAAGAAAATACAGTCATTTCTCCATGAAGATTTGGCATGCCTAGCAAGCAAATCCCTTGTCAGGTAGTACAGCTCAGTGGCAACATGCATGTTTTGGAAGCAAGACAACGTAAAGCAACACATGTTTGAACCCTGAGTCCGTGCTTAGAAACCTCTTCGGTATTAAGAGTGTAATAAACATAATTATAATTTATTAGGATAATTATAATCCCATATCAAAAGATGCTGAAAAAGGTATCTATGAAGCTATTGTCACATTAGTGCAACAACGGATATTAGTGCTTTCAGAATCCCCATGTAACATGTAGTGTTGCTGTGTGAATGATGGAGTGTTGATCTGAGGGTTCCATATTGAGGCATTTAGAGCTCCCCGGCTGGTTGATGGGGCCAGTGCTGATTATAGTCCATACTTCCATGTATTTATCTTAATGTAACTGTAACTTAAGTGCTTGGAATAAATCTAAGTTGTAACCCAAGAAAGCCTGCAAGTCATTTTACAACATTATCTATGAAACTATTGACACCTTAGTGCCTTCAGAATACCCATGTAACACAGTGAAAAAAGCAAAAGGCGGGGGTCAAGGAGATTTATCCAGGACTTATGCTCCCTAAATGATATTGTTCAGGCAGAGTTCCAATTAGTTCCAAACCCAGCCACAATATTATTTCACATTACATGCAATGCTAAATATTTTACAGTAATTGATTTAAAGAATGCTTTCTTTCCATCCACTTGCATGAAGAGTCACAGTATTTGATCTTGTTCACTTACCGTGGAATTAAACTAAAACATACCTGGTTAACCGAGGGGATCTGCGAATCTCCCTCAGTCTTTAACCGAGTGGTGCAGATGTACTTGGCAAATGTACAACTTGACAACACAGAGGAGGATTGCAGCAGAGACTGAGTAAAGCTAATGACATAATTGGCCAGGAAAGGTTACAAAGTTCACACAGAGAAATGAAGGGGGCTGATTCATGGAATGTGTGCACCGAAAAATGGGGATTTGTGCACCATTCTGCCGGCAAATCCCCATTTGTTAAACAGGGATTTGCAGGCAGAATGGCGCACAAATCCCCATTTTTCAGCGCACAAATTCCACGAATCAGCCCCTAAATATTGCCAGGAAGAAGTGCTATATATAGAGCAGCTAATATCAAAAGAAGGAAGGAAGGTGACACCTGAAAGAGCAGAAGCAATCATGAAAACACCCAAGCCAGAGACAGTGAAAGGGTTACTTCAATTTCTAGGCCTTTGAAATGATGGCAGGGTGTGGGTTTTCAACTACAACACATATTGGGCTTCATTACAATGTTGGAGGTAGCCTTGCCAGTAAAACCGGCAAGGCTACCTCCAAACTCGCATCCGGGTCCAGCACCAGCGAATGGGAAATTACTGGGCTATTCCGGCCATTCCCATTTGAGCACCATAGACCTGGCGGGCTGACAGGCACCTGCGAGTACAGCTCGTAGCATGGCGGTACGGAAGAAACGGTGCCGGTAGCTCTATTTATAATGAGGCCCATTGTGAGAAACCTGAAGGTGTCTCCCTAGCTGGTCCCTGGGGATTTGTCATCCAGGTGGCCAGGACACCGCCATCGCTATTGGATCGAGTTCCTGGGCGTGGACCACTGTGGGAGGATCACCTGGATGCGGTCCTTGGGGAGTGGAAGTGACATTGACAGGTGAGACGCGTTATCCCCTTCTTCCAATACCTTTTCCCCATCCACCACATAGGACATTCAGAAACACTGCCTCCCCTTTTTCTACATGAACAAGTTTGCACACCACGAAAGACAATAGACTAACACCAGAGCCATTTACCTGACATGTCCCAGTACAAGGGTCAGGCAGAGTCAAGCAATTGATCAGAATCACACACACCTGATGGCCCTTTCCCTTCCCCACAGGGATAAAAGGTGGAGCACCAGAGCACAGTACAAGCAAGGCAGACCGCACGACAGGAGAGCTATCCAAATACAGCAGTTTCAGAGGAGGACAAAAGCGGAAGCAACCTTGTCCTTTCCGACCCAGACATGCAAATCCTCTGCAGAAGACAGCGAACAATAGCCCAGGTGTGTTACAGCAGATGTCAACGGTACACAGAGCATGCATCCGCTGATAAGTAGGACAGAGGGAGACACCTGCTACCTTGGTACAGGCCTTGACTCCAGATAGAGTGAAAAGCCAGGCTGTTCATCACAGCCGTTGAGTGGGAGGGGAACCGAAAAATAAACCAAACTGTGTTGAGGAAAGTTCAAAGAACTGTAAATTGTTAAGGGAAGACCAGATGCAGAGGGGTCTGGCACCATGTGTGTGCTCTCTCGAGAGACTCTGATTAATCCTGTGTTTGAACTACCGATACCAGAAGGCCCTAGAACTGTAAGGAAAAAGGTCAAAGTGGTCATAAAGGGGTCTGACAAAACCCCAGTTGAAGTCAAAATCTTTGACCTGCACATAATTAGAAGGTTAAGGGAGGTGAATCGCACATAGTGAATTCAAGGGAAGAATTCTGTAAAAGAAAGAATTGGCAAGAGTCAATCCGACTGAGGGATGCCGATAGAATGGGGTGAAGTCTGAAGTCCCAATGAACAGTGTGACGAAAGTGAACCCGGAAGAGGGGCATCGATAGTGAACTGTTTAAAAAGACATTAAGAAATGTGAATGTCACAGATGAGATTGTTGTGAAAAGCCATGGTGGATCCAACAGAGGGAGGCTGAGATTCGTGAGGGGTCTGCGCCTGGAAAAGGGGGACCCAGAAGTGAAGTCATCACCTAACGTACATTTGTAACAGAACCTCTTTGGTTTGTTATTTTTCAAACCCATCAGTTCCTTGGGGGACAACAGATGTTTTGAAAAAAGTGACTTAACCACAATAGGACCTGATATGTGAACCAGAACTGTTGTCTGATGCTGGGAAAGCTTGAGAGTGTGCTGTGCTCAGGACTCCAATGCTCAAAATGTTGGGAAGGGAGACCCCTAGCTAACGCATCCTTATTTAGCATTTCTGAACACTTCTTTCTCTCTTGTGAAACCTATCCCACCGTCTTTTTGTATTTAGCATAAGGATTGGCAATAGGTTTGTCTTAGTATAGGCCCTTTTATTTGACACAATGGCACTAGGGCTGCCTTATTTTCATGTTATGGACGTAGCTTGCTCCCATCTTACAATTAGGTTTAGATTAGGGTTTTATCCAACCTACCTATACAGTTTAATGAAAACCATTGAACTGTGATGACTTGCGTCTGTCTATTCTTGATACCATGGGCCTCATAACACGGATGGCGGAGAACCATGGCGCTATTAGCGCCATGGTTCATGCAGGTAAAATACCGGCACCGCCTTGGCGGAAAGGGGAATTACCGGCCCATTCCAAGGTTGGTGGGGCGGTAATTCCCCCTTCCACCATTGCCCTTCCCCATTCCCATTTTTGGCCCATAGGGCATAATGGGAATGGGGAAGGCGCTAATTACGGTACCGCAAATTGCGGTACCGTAATTAGCTCCCTGGGTCTCTTTGCGGGTTGGTTTTTAACGCCTGCAAAAAGCAGGTGTTAAATCCCCCAACCGGCAAAGGGACCTCGTAGTAAGGCGGTAAGGATTTACCGGTACCAGTATTTTACCAGTACCGGTAAATCCTTACCGCCATCCGTGTAATGAGGCCCCATGTCTTCCTTACAATATGTAAGGCCACTTGTAAAAGGACTGAAGGAGGCACAGAAGGATAACACTGATGTAGCCTGGACAGTCAAAATGATAGATGCCTTTCATGAATTGAAGCTAGCAATTAGCACAGCTCCCATGTTAGGGATCCCTGATTACAAAGAAGAAGAATTTTTATTCTCCCATTCAAAAGGAGTGGTGATGACGGAAGTCCTCGCACAAAATGCTACCATGGGACACAAACCATTAGCATTTTACAGTGAGATTTTAGATCCAGTCATGATAGGTCATTATCCCTTTAAGGAAGCATTGGCGACAGGAGCCTTTGCAATTGAGTAATCAGCCAGTATAACTATGGGCTGCACAGTTACATGATATGTTCAGCATGCAATATTTGCCATACTTGAAAAGCCCAAAAGCACGTTGACTACACAGAGAGCCTCTGGATATGAAGTATTTATATCAAACCCATTGATTAAAATTGTCAGGTGCTGAGTGGTAAATCCAGCCACATTTATAGCAGAACCAGTAAAACGAAGGAGATAACATGCATGATTGCACTAAGTACACTGAATACCATAATGAAATAACACATTTAAAGGAATATGCCCAAGGGGGGGATAATTCTCTTCATTGTGTGTTTGTTTGTTTAGAATGTATTGTGCATGCCAGACCCAAAGGTATATGGGCGCAAGAGCATAAGAAAACGTACAGCTTAGTGACAAGGTTACAAATGACCCATGACATGACGATGACCCATCATTGATGGGTCATCGTCAAAGGACCAAAGCACTGGTGAAAGGCATAGTGGCTCAGCAGTAGTGAAGGCAAAGAAGAATAACAGCTGTGAGACCATGACAAGTGTGAGATTGCCAGCGCATTTCTCAGCACAAATAACACCAGTGAAACTCTATTCCATGGGCTCCTTAACTCCCAAGTAAATTCAACAGAGGCCTGAACAAAGAAAATTAATCAGAGAAACGTACACTGTTTCTAATACCTACTTATGAATAAAAATACACCAAAAGAAAATCATAACGTAAATCTATGTCTGTCTGAACACACAGCACCGACATGTTTTGACCTTCCCAATGTCTTCATCAGGGCTTGGTATTAGTTCTACAAAATTTCACATATATAAAGCAGAAATAAAATCATTGTGGACAGTCTCATACTCAATGACAACATTGACATTGCACAGATCAATAATGATCAAACACACACAGACATATAAATAATGATTAATGACCAAATCGAAAACGATGAATCGCATAACAGGATCATGTGCCATTATGCATTATGAAAACATGGGGAGAGAAATAAAATACATAGCAGGGCAAGGGTGTATTGTGGGAAGAGAAAAAACAGAATAAATGAGAAAAAATGTATGTAATCAGGTCATTTGTTAAGCCATCATAAAAGCATCTCCAACTATCCATAGTAATCCTGCTAATACACCTTGATTCATGAGTTGTGCCACCTGTGCTCTACACCTTCTAAAAATCGAAATTAAATGCGTGCATCTTGTATGGAAATTGGTCATACTGCTCCCATCGCCTTAATATATCCTCAATATCTGTGTGTGATTCTTGACATACCATACACCCCCGCATGTCAATACATTGTGTTACCTATCCTTGATAAACCTGTGCTCTATCATCGAGGGAGAATTAAATATGGCCTTTCATATTCAGCAGAGATGGCAATCCATGTACACATTCATGTCACCGTCTAATTGACATTGAATAGAAGAGTCTAAACATCCATTTATCTAGTGCTAAATAGAGGAAAACAATATATAAATCAATATATGATATCCACATTGCTGGCTCTAAAGCCTGCAACCACAATTAGCATGACTCCTGGAGACTAGCAGTGTCTCACGTGGGCCCAGTAATGGCAAAGCATAATCACCTGTGTCTCCAAAGCTTGTCATTCATGCAAGCGCCCATCTGTGATATGCATCAATAGCCACAAGTTGCCACGTGAAGTAAACACACACCAGAGCCACCTCTAATCGTGGCATATTCATCCCACCGCACTACCTGATATTAAGTGACGCGAAGAGAGGTGCATCCATTCCAGACCCAGCAGCATTCTGCTGTACACGACTGTGCAGCCTTACATACACCTAAGGATAAAAAAACATCTATAAAAAGAGCCACGCGCTTCATATGTGTCCTTGCTCGTGCCACCTGTTCTTATCAAATGCAGCGCATCCAGCGTGTACCTCAAATCATTCCATAAATACTTCTATTCCATACTTGCTCCAAATGTACAACAATTAAAAGCAGACAAGTACATCAACAGTGCTCGATCATTCCATAATAACATAAAAGGACATCTATATTCCCGGATATACTCCTGTGCAATCCATTCTGCAGACAGCACGTGCAAAATCCTTAGTTCATATTTACACTGCAGTGCGGTCGTTAGCCCACTGCTCTAACGATCGGCGTTGGCGTGCAAGCGCCGCCATGACACAACAAAGCGCCGCCGTGTGGCACACAGTCGTTTTAATTACCGGGACGTTGACGCAGCAGCGTGCACGTCATCAGGGCCCTTCCTACTAATCGCTTACACCTCACACACCTATTAGGTTTAGAAGGAAATTAACATTCCCTAAAGGAAACACCTCAGCTCCAATGAGGCTGATAGCGCACGAGCCACTACGTGTGCATGTCATCTGTGCTGACAATCCATTCTGCACCCACAAGCTGCTACCTCAACAGTTTAAACATCTTATCTGCAAAAATCGCCCGATCATTAGCACAATCCACTGCGAGCTTCTTAGCAAACAGGCCGTTGCACATTCGCCTTGTTATTAATAGCAAGACAGTGTACACCATGCACGACCACTATGTAGAATACAGGCTCAGGCCTGCCTCAATGGAGCTTCACTAAATAGGAACCATATAGCAAACTACACTTCACCCTGGCACCAGGAGTGCATCAAGAGCTCTCACATCATGGGGGGCTCCCATGTTAAACAATATATAGGAGGTATCAAATCAAACCTCAATACAACTGAAAGTGTAAAAAAGCATCATATCTTTAGACAATACCCACATGCTTTCTTGGCAGTATATGGATACATCACACCCACCCTCCCAGGAAGGTGTGAAGCTGAGTTGGCACAGCTTGCACATAATATTCATTGCCATATAAATGATGTCAGATCTTTACACATGTAGAACTTTCTTATGTTAGTGGCTACATCTAAATACATGACACACCTCTTCTAACGAGGGTGTGGACTTCAGTCGACACAGTTCTCGCTTAAACACTTAAGAGCAAGTGCCAAACTTGCATCCGTTCACAAGTTAAAAAACCACATGTTACTGTATTGAAGGCACGTAGGCTTTTTTGTCTGCCCCCCCCTCTGACTCGACATTGAACTTGTTTTAGTCCAACAGATAATTGAATCCTCCTTCTTGTCCATCTGGTGGTGCTTAAGACAATGCATTGAAAAAGGTAAAACACACATCTTCATGGCACAAGTTACTTACGTGTTAACAGATTCTTACCCAGAGTTCTCCGGATGGTACTACCAATATAGGTCAATCCACAAATACAAATTAGCCCATACACAATATATTTTGACAATATATATATGAAATTGACTATGCAAACAGCCTCTACCTCGGAATACCAGAATACCTCCTGAAGAAACTACAACAAATCCAAAATGTGGCAGCCAGACTAATCCTCAAACTATCCAGAAGAGACCACATCACTCCTGCCCTAAAAACACTACACTGGCTTGTATCACCTTCAAAACCATGTGCATAACGCACAGGGCAATCAGAGGACAAGGAGCAGAATTCCTTCAAAAGAAAATAACAGTCTACAAACCTAAGAGGCCCCTCTAATCCAGCAACGAAATCCGCCTGGAGCTAAAACCATACCTTAAGAAAACCACTTAGCCGCAAAAACCTGGAACAACATCCCAAAAGAGACTCAAACTGAAAACCGAAACAACAGACGAAAAGATGACTCAACTGGTAAGGACACTGACGGTACCGGGACGGATTACACCAGATACTCTGAAACACAGTTGACACCCATGGAGACGGAGTCAACTACCCAGACAATCCCACCAACAACCTCACCCCCCTCCCCCTTAGTTGCCACCAGGTACCACGTGTCAATTGAATTGTCAAGATATTAACAATCACCCCACTAGCTGAGTGGTGGACATTGGCAAGTGCTCTGGCCACAGGTGTAGGAAGGGAGGACAGGTGGGGCTGTGAGGGAGGCTGGTTGAGGTGGGGGTCGGATGCGAAAGAGACATTGAATGCAAGATGGGCCCAGACCAGATCAGTGGCGCATCAGCAGAGAGACTACACTAGCCGAGCACCTCAATTCAGGATAGAGATGCCAACTAACCAATTCCACTAACAATTTCCCCCCTCTACACACACCTCTCAAACTCCAAACCAAACACAACCACAAACCTACAGCACAACAAACCACACAAACTTCACTACATTGCAACAACAGAACAAACACACACATAGACTTCCACAACAGTACACAACGACTACCGGCCACAAACACCCCCAGGCCCAGCCAACGGCCCCACCGGGTTGAGGCCGCCAACAGCACATCACTGCTCTCTTGAACTTTTCCTGCTTTCTCCCACTAACTCGCCCTCCCTCCCTTTTTTTTCAGAGCCGCCAGTGCACCAGGGGACCACTCTGGTGGTGATAGTGCGCGGTACAAATATCCTTTAACATTAACATTAACCCGCAATTAATTAATTAATTAATTAGAAATGGTGGGGACCATTAGAGAGCCCACAGCCAAGATGGCGGCATCTCTGTGAGCTCATCACCAGACCGGGAGAGAGGGGATGCCGAAATGCTGCCCATTGGAGACCAAGTCAGGTCAGACCTCAAAGACACCCTACAAGTTTAGCTGCCACCCAGCAGCAAAACTTTGGCATCCATCCGGGCGATGGAAGTGCTGCATCGAGACTATGAAGTGGCGTACATAGGCGGCCCGGGAGAGAGGCTGTATGCCAGCTGCACACTGCCATTGGGGGCTGCCTAGATTCAGGGCAAACATCTGAGCCCTTGTGCTGGGCTGCCTAAGCAAGCCTAGCCTTTTTGGAACAAGGCACCCAGCAGCACAGTGGTGCAGGGGCGACGCGTTGACCCAAAGAGTGTATCTGCAGCCTTAACAGCATAGTCTCTAGCCGGAGGAGGAGCGGGATGAGGCGGTCGGATGCAGGTCGGGAACCAAGGTCCCCAGAAGATCAACAGCACGGCAGACCCGGACACCTCCGTGGCAGTGAGTGAGCTGTCCACCTGAGAGCCTGTGAAACGGGTCTGGAGTGAAAGCAGAGGGGCGTGCAGCACCTGGGGTACAGAGTCGGTGGAGGAGGAGCAGGGTGACCGTGTGGGTCAGACGAGTCTCCCCGGAACTCCAACAGAGCAGTCCTTAGCAGAAAGTTGCGCCTCCAGCCCCCAGCCTGATCAGTGGAAGCTGGCTGGAATCCCAGACAGGCAGCCGAGACAAAACCTAGCTCCAGCAATCAGCCACAGCTAAATACATTGCAAGGAACATTTAGCAGCTCACTTTTGCTGAACTGGGCTAACTCTGATAGGAAGGTGATAGCAATCTACTAATCAGAATTGTGCTGCAACTTTACTTTCTCGGACCTCCACGAGAAACAAAACGCCAGCTAGGAGAACCGGGAAACAAATATCTGCATATCCAGGTCATAGGTCATGTTCAGGACAGTGCACAATGAGCCATGGGAGGGTGATTAAACCTGTAGCTTTGCACAAGCTGACATCAAAGCAACCACAATGGACTATGAGAAGGGAGGCCACGGTGAACCGCTTGCTGACTCCCTTGCAGAATGGAACCCTACCCTGAGGTGCAAGAAACACACTGGGGGATAGCGGGCCGACCCCATCAGGCCTGATTGGATCTGAAGGATAACCCGGAGGTGGCTCTGTCACCCCAGCAGTGCTGAGAGCAAAACGTGCTAACAAGCAACAACAACTGGGGAATGGACGAAGAACCCAGTGTGAGCAGCTGGAGCTATTGGAAACATGCCTCAGGGACATATGAGCTGAGGACTGACTGGTGTGAGAGGGTTCTAACGGTGCCACGGCCCGACCCGGGTATCAGCAAATGAACAGTGCCCCACATTGCCCAGGAAACATCCGGGAGAGGGCCCGACACTTGCCCTGCGGCCGTAGACAGGGGTCCGGCCTGGGGAGGGTGACCACATCCGTGGCACAATCCGCCACACAAAGCCCACTATGGGTGACAATAGCAAGCCCCATTGAGAGCTACTTGGCGAAGGGAAACAAGCGTCAGTCCGGCTTGCCATTCACCCAAAAGGAAGGTCTACACAAGCAACAAGATGATGGCATCCCGTGATGCTCCAGAAAAGTCACCCACTCTGATCCAGGCGGTGCGAGAGTAGGGTTGAGCGATAATGCTCTGACATCTGAGCTTGGTCAAGTTCTGGCAGAAATTAGATCTGGCTTTGCATCCATCAATACAAAACTGGACAGGATGGCAAATAAAGTCGACAGGATGCAGGAACACATTGACAAGGAGAGTGTAAGAACATCCGAGATTGAGCTCCGAGTGAGAGCTATGGAAGACACTGGCAATGAGGTGAAACAGGCGATCCAGGAACTGCAGATGGAGGTGAAGACTATCAGAGACAAAAATGAGGACATTGAGGCAAGGTCCAGAAGAAATAATATTCGGATAGTGGGGGTCCCGGCCGGAGTCAGTCTCGCAACAAAACATGGAGCTCTTCATAGAGAACTTCATCAAGGACATGCTGCAGGGGCCTCTGCTGTACTCCAAAATCCTGGTTGAGAGAGTGCACCGGGTATCACAGATCACCTTTAGACTGGGCCAGATTCCCAGCCCGATCATTGCGCGAGTCTTAAACTATCGAGACCGGGACACCACATTCTGCAGGGCACAGGAACTTGAAGACCTTACCTACGAGAACATCAGAGTTTCATTTTACCTGGACTTTACCACGTCAGTCCAGAAAGCCTGCCTCTCTGTTTTGGCAGCAAAAAGGGCACTCCGAGATCGAGGGATGCAGTACTCTGTGCTATATACGTCTAATCTACGTGTCGAACACCGCGGCCAAACTCATTTCTTTACCAAATCCGGTTCAGTTCATTACTTCCGTGAATCCCTGCCAAAGTGATTGGTTGAGCCCCGCAAACATGGAGAAGGAAAGGGAGCGAAGAAGGGACATCGCCCCAGAAGCCTTCATGGGCAGAATTGGAATGGTTTCTGGCTAAATGGAAGCTGTCTGCAAGGACTCCCAGATGGATTTTGGACATGTTTTTTAAAAATGTAATGAATAAGTCCAGCTGCGAGATAAGGACATTCTCTGTGGTCCCCCCCTCGAGGTCTGAATTGATGGTGGTCACTTGGGTGGCAGCGTCCGGCGCCCCCGGGCTGTGGCCCATGGTAATGTGGCTATTTGGGGAAGTTGGGGGTCTCCAGTCACTGCAAGTTGGGGTTGGGCAGTGTCGATGGGGGTAGGTCGGGATGGGACTGGTTGGGAGGGAGGTGGGGTGGGGTGGGGTGGGTAGTTATGGGGGAAGTTGATTCAAGTTAATTCAAAAAGATTCACATCTCATGAGATTGGTCAATAGCTGGTTTACAAGCTGGATAAGTGGGTGGGTTGGAAATGCCTTCATCTATAGCCCACACCCTACTTATTGCGAGTAAAGTGATTAGCTGGAATGTGCAGGGACTTAATAAACCACGTATGTTAGGGAGAATTCTCTGTTTAGGCTGAATTTCCTAACCTAGTGAGTCCCCCAGCAGCTTTGCTGGATTTCTGGAGTTTGTTTCTTTCCATCCTGCCAAGAGTGAGACTCTTTTCTCCCACTCTTGGACATGTATGTGTGTGTAATTCCTTTGAAATGTCAATGTGTTCGATGGGCTATGGGGTCTTTTACTCCATAGGGTCTCATATGTTTTTCTATGTGTGTTACACCGCACCCTACGTGCCGTAACACGGGGGCGTCCTAGCGGACCCCCACCATAGACTCCATACCCGGGGACTGACTACTATCTCCCCGGGCATGTAAAGTCACCATTGGCTTTACTAGACCTAAATTTACTAACAGGACTAGTACAAACCATCTTATTGTGGACGTACTAGTAGGGGTAATTCGATTACTCCTAGACCTGTTACTCGAGGGGGCACTGTCCCGTACCCCCTTGTCGAGTTTTGGCTGGTGGCAGTGGAAACTACTTGTTGTGTTCGACCCCGAGCACAACCCTATGGGATTCATCCCATTGTTGGAGATTACTCCTTTTTCTCGTTAATCTCTAACGTACCACCGATCTACTTATCTTAAATAAGTTTATCGAGTGGTATTTTCTGCCAGAACTCGGTTTGTAAAATGGCGTCTGTGTTCGTCTCTGTTACTCCTAAACCAAAAGGTTGAGCCCTTTGTTCCACTTTTGGCGGGCCTCTGTACAGAGACCCTCCAAGGTGGTGCCATTCTGTCTGGGTTACCTCAGGGGTGCGGGAGGGGGTTTAAGCACCCTGGACCGAGTTGCCTTGTCAACTCAGGTCGCACTCTGGAGTGATTGGCCCAAGTGGTGAGCGTTCCCGCTCACCACTTAGCATGTGTTGATTGACAGCTAGGCTGAATGAATGGGGGTTTTCTGCATAAAAGCAGGGCTTTTGGGACTGGATCTTCATAAGTCGCCACAGGACCTAAGAATCCGACGAGGGTAACGCTGAGCCGACCTGCACGACGACACCTCCGGTGGAGCCCTGCGGAACCGACTCAACACTTTCCGACGACAGAGGAGATCTCCCTGCCGGAGAGTCTCTTCCCCTGACTGGTGGGAACAACCAGTCCCCTTTGCTTTTTATTCGCCTCAGGACGCAGTGGTCGAATTGCCCGTGCAGAAGCACCTCGGCAACCGGATAGCCACTACCCCTGAACCGCGACCGAAAGGTGGTGCCTTGTGACAGAGCACTCCACGGTTGGTCTCTTCCCTGGTGGTGCACCAGACTTCATTTTCTTCGACAACGAGATCATCTCTACTCTTGGCAAAGACCCGACGTTCATCCACCACCAGGAACAACTGCCCCGCCGGAGCTGCCCTCCACAACAAGGTACCGTGTCCGCCTGGCTTCCCTTTTGATAGGTTCGAGTGTGGTGTCTTAATCCTCTCCGTTCCGTTGGGTCGCCTCCAAGCTTTTCTCATTCGTTGTTCTGAACTGGTTCAATCCACCGATAACAATTTGCAATACAGACTTGAATGCATCTCCACTAGAGACTTTTTGGGACATCGCGCCTCGCCTCTCTCCGAGTGGGCCTGGCCTCTGAACTTTACGATCTATTGTGATTCTTGACGTCCTGCCTTGCATTTTATCCGGTAGGAGCGAACTGTGTTGATTTCGTAACCTGCCTATCTTTTTTTTCCCGTCCAAACTAATATTCGAGTGTCATCTAGGTTGAGGTGTACACCTCTGTCTGAAAATAAGTGGTACCAGTAGAATCTAGAGTTGTCGATATTGCTAGGGGGATTGATCATCTACTCCGTAGAGTAATTGTGTTTGATTTGTTTGCCGTGATTTGCCATAGTGTTTTTCATAGACATTTTGTTATAAATAAATACCTTAATATCTTTACACTAAGCCTCGTTGCGTGTTTGCTTGTCTTGCTGTGAAGAATTGCCCTATTTTGTATACTCCACATACTGCTCAACTTTTCTTGAGAGAAGTCTGACTGCTCAGCCACAGCTACCACGTGAATCTGTGTGGTGCAGACTGCTACCAAGTGGGTTCACCGCCAACGCCTGTAGTCCTATATCTTTTGCAGTGGTCCCAGAGGGAACTGCACAGGTTTCCGCCTAACAACGTAAAAGCCCTTAAGGTGGTGGAAAACTGTGAGCGGCACAGGGCCAAATTGATATTGCTGCAAGAAACCCATCTGATGGGAAAGGGAAATGAGGGGGTGGCCAAACGCTGAGGAGACCGCAAACACTACACCTCATACTCGGCATACTCAGCCGGGGTGATGACACTGGTGCATAAGTTGGTGGGATTTTGCACAAACGATATAAGGGTGGATACACAAGGGAGGTATGTCATTGTCGCAGGATGCTGGGGTAAACTATGATTGCATTTGTCAACAGATATGGTCCCAAATTGGATGATCCAGGTTCTATGAGAACCTGTGAACAAATGTCACAAATACTTACAAACCAATATAGGGTGGGTGGGAGACCTCAATGTTACACTAGATCCCAGGAGAGATAGATCGGCTGGGGGTGAGAAACAATGTTCCAAAGCCGCAGAGGCCATTCAGGGTGGTATGCGCGAACTAGTGCTGGAGAACCTATGGAGGTTGCTAAGGCCGGAAGGGAAGGAATACTCGCACCACTCGGCGGTCCACAACACCTCATCCTGATTAGACTATGTCCTTGCTTGACCTCCTCTTGTGCACCAAACAAATGAGTGTGTACTGCTCCAGAGGACTCTCTTTGACCATTCACCTGTCTTATGGTTCCTGGGTGTGGATCAGGCGGTATCTCGTCCCTCCTGGAGGTTCAAACCTGAAGCAATGGAAGATATAGTGTTCAGGAGTGAAGTCCACAACATGGCCAAGAACTATTTTAGTGAGAACTTGGGTATGGTGACAGTCTGGGTTTATTCCAGGGAGGTCAACCTCATTAAAGCTACATCGGTTGTTCGCAATTCTAGCTCAGATAGATCCCAAGATGCAAGCAGTGGCAGCACTGCTTGACATGGAAAATGTATTCGATTCCATGTAGTGGAGCTACCTATTCGAGATGCTGCAACAGTTGGGAGTCCCAGAGTATTATCTCTCAGCAGTGTGGCTTCTGTATGCAGAGTCAAGTGCCCTGATTTGTATCGGCAGCACATGCTCTCGCTGCTTTCGTATGGGGCGGGGAACCAGACAAAGCTGACCCGCTCTCGCCTTTCCTTTTTTATATGGCAATAGAGGTGTTGGCAGCCCAGCTGCGCACATTTCAAAGACACAGGGGCCTGGCTATGGAGGGGAGGGGCAGAGAGCTGATATCACTGTATGCGGACAATGCAGTCCTATATCTGAAATATCCTATCAATAATCTGGCCCCGCTAACATGGGAAGTGGTGAATTTTGGTGAATCCTCATGTCTCAGGATCAACAGGGCAAAATCCACCCTATTCTACCTAAAGGAGACCACGAGGGGACCTCCAAATACTGAAGGATACAGATGGGAACAGCTTGCGGTCACATACCTGGGGGTGTGAGTGAGCAGAGATGCTCGAACACTGCTAGAAGATAACCATGCTTAATACTTACAAACCCTGAAGACCAGATTTGAAAGGTGGTGCAGTCTCTCCCTGTCACTATTGGGTAGGATAGCAGTCGCCAAGATGGTAGTGATCCCCATTCTCCTCTATATTTTCCAGAACATCCCAGTATGGCCGGGGGTGGGCTATTTTACAGAGGTACAGGCCCTATTGGTCAGGCTCGCCTGGTACCTGAAGTGCCATATTATCAGTTGACAAACACTGACCTTGCCCTGGGAAAAGGAGGACCTGGTGCAGCGGACATGGAACTGTACTATCTGGCATCTCCGCAGTCTTTCACAACCTTGTGGATGCCGGGAGCCCGGGCGTCCCCCACGTATGTGTTAGAACAACGTTCGGTGTGCCCGTCCTCACTGCAGGGGGTGCTGATCTCTAGCAAGGTATCAGACACATGTTTGATCCAATAGCGTGCACACTACGCGCATGGAAAAGAGCCTTGAAAAGGCTTTGGGTAGACTGCCCATTTGACCCGGGTATTTCACTTTGGAACATAGAGACCCTGACGCCAACATGTGATGAGGCTATTATTAAGGACTGGCGGGGGCGGGTATTACTCGTAGCGAGGATTTGTACCTAGACGGGATTTCCGTCACGCAGCAGTTATTTACGGAAAAGATGGGTGGGGGATTTCAGCAAAGGTGCAATATTTTAGAATGAGAGCCGCGTTTAGGAAATGGTCCCCTGAGTTCCCAGAAATCATGTGCACTACAATGTTGCTGAAATACATCAGATGATCCCCCTGGCGTAAGGGGCTGGTCTCTGTGCTGTACAAGTTCATCCAGATAGACTCTCCCCGGGAAGCCCCAAAGTGCAAGAGGAAATGGGAGGAGGACGCAGGCACGCCCTTCTCAGACACACAATGGGCAGTTCTGTGTAGCAGTACAGGCAGTGGGGTATTCAACGTCCAATTACAACTAATCCAGCTTAAGACATTGCACAGAGTGTACCTCTCTCCAGCCCGCATGCACCACTAGAGTCGCCAGCTGCCCGTGATGCAAGGCCAAATTTGCCGATCTCTTACATATGATGTGGGCTTGTATTAAACTGTGCTCATTTTGGGAGGGAGTTGCAGAAACTATGTCTGGGATGCTGGGGCAGGCAGTGCCCAGGGACTTGCTGTGTTGTATGTTTGGTGGCTCCCGTGGCTGCCGAAACAGTACCAGAAACTACTTTGAACTTGCACGATCGCTGCCAGGCATTGTATTTTGTTTAGGTGGATGAGTGCATCCCCCCCAGGGTTGGCAGTGTTGCTGAAGGACCTGATTTGGTTAAGCAATGCAAAGAATATGGCAATCTCTGTGGGCTGCAGAACCGGCCCAAAGATATCTGAAACCCCCTTCACAGCCTACATGCTGTCTCAGAACAATTCTCTAACCTGACTTTTAGCCCGTGTAGGGGGAGGGTTGATGCCCATATATGGTATTTCCTGAATGGGGGAACCCGACCGCCCAAAGAACAGATGAGTCTCTCAATATCCTCATACTTCTCTGCAAAGCAGTACAACACTCCCATAGGGTTTATTTCCCCAAATGTATGCTTTGTCTGATAAAGTTTGAAGGTTAAGATGCACTTATCTGAAATTCAATGTTACATTGAACTGTAATTAAGTTTGGCGGATGTTGTTCATACGTGAATCGTTCAATAAAGAGAGTTAAAAAAAGAATAATTAGAAATGGTTTCTTGAAATTTATATGCAACATTTTGGTTTCATTGGCAAATCTGTGCATATTATAAGTCCTGCATTTGTAAAACCCTTTCAAATCCAGGTCTAGCCACATTCTTGTTGTTGCTTATGGCTCCATATATAAGGGATTCAATGCTTACCTTAAAATTGGTGCTCCTGCATACACTAATTGCAAGCCCTCCTTGACATATTTTAACAAATCATCATCCAATGTCAAAATATGCCAGTGCTTTTTCACAATTAGATACAATGAATGAATTTCCGTTGACCTTTGTGTTGTCAATTCTATTGTATCATCATATGATGTTTGTCTTGCTTTTAGTTTCAAAAGATCTTTTCTCAATGTTGTCAGACCTCTGTTACTGGCTCTCTTCTCTTCTTCTGCCTTGTATACCCTTTGCGAGAAAAGCGTCTTGTGATTTCCTTACTTTCAGTTTGGTAATCCTTGATGGTATTGCAATTTCTACATGCCCAAGTGAATTCTCCTGTAGGAATATTGTCTATCACACTTGCATTATAGCAACTTGTTGGTAACAAGATGGAGTTAGCCTCCGTTGGTTTTCTAAATGTTCTTGTCTCCAGTTTGTATCCACTCACGTATATGTGTATGTCAAGAAAAGCAATTTCAGAACAGTCATTTGTGCAAGTAAAAATAATTCCAAACTGTTGTCATTCAAGTATTCAACAAATTGCAATATAACCTCCTCATTACCCTGCCAAACCAGAAATACATTCTCGATATATCATACCCACAACTTAATCTCATCAGTGTAATCATTATTTTTGTAAACAAATTTAGCTTCATAGTACCCCACGAACAGGTTGGCCAACGATGGAGCATAGTTCGCCTCCATCACAACTCCCCTTATCTGTCTGTAAAAGATGTTATCAAATATACACACATTATTTGTCATAGTAAAATTGAGCATCTCTTTCAACATCGCGAGATGCAACAAGTAAGATTCTGATCCGTCCCAAAACAAATAATCTATAGTATCCAAGGCTATACTATGTCTGTTCGCAGTATATAACGCTCTGACATCTAATGCCATAAGTCTGAATTAGTCTCTGCATTCGAATGATGCTAGCTTTGTGAGTAAATGCATGGTGTCCCATAAATATGATGACATTTTCACTGCATCTAGCTGTAAAATGTTATCAATATATTTGCTACATTTCTGAGTAAACCACCCTAGGCCGCTGACTAGAAGTCTCCCCTCATGAATTCTGTCAAAGTGCTTGTGCACCTTTGGCAGAATATAAATAGTAGGTAACCTAGGACTTTTTGTTGTTAAAATAGCCTTCTGGTCATCCGTTAGGAGTCCTGTACGTGACCATTCATTAATCAATTCCGAAGCACGAACATTAATCATCTTTCTAGGTTAGTGAGGACCCTTTCATAGCATCCAGGCTCATGAAGATGTGTCTCTGCGATTTTGATGTAATCAAGTCTATCCATCACAACAATATTTCCACCCTTATCGGCTTGCCTACTAATAATACTCTTGACTTTGCTTAAGGTTTGCAATGCCTCTCTCTGACACACTGTCAAATTATCAAATGTTCTCGCTCTCTTGGGGATATCGATCTTATGGTATATAGCTCTGGTAATTGTCTTTTGAAACTAATCGATAACATTTTTGGGTCAAAAGGCAGGAAAAATGTTGACTTATTCATCAATTCTCTCTGAGTCAGACACTTGGGATCTATTTTCAAGTCTCCATGGATATAAGGTTCATCCATTTCTTCTTGACCTCTAAAGACATCACTAATCTAGCATACAAAATGTCTTGCACTGTCATTTCACTATCAGTTCTGTGTATTATTGGTGGTGTTTAACTCATTGGTTTACAATTAACAAAAACAAATCAGTTTCAATTCCCTGATGAACTTGAAAAGAGCAATCTGAATATCAAACCAAGTGTTAGTAATGCTGGCAATAAAAGACGTCCCTTTATTGAGTATAGACCACTTTGATTCAGAAAGTATTTTGGTAGATACATTCATTACTAGATTATTCACTGTCTCGGTCTCTGCTCTCTCTGTGATAAGGATCTGGTGATCCTTCTTGTGGCGTATGTTTCTTTCAACCGCCACACCGACCTCTCCCTCCCCTGGTCCCCTTGTTTTGGATTGGTTATAATATTTGTGACCAGAGGATCCTGGAATCTGACATGTTTGGCTATATGCTTGAAATTGCCTTTTTTTATTCTCTTTATCTGCTCTAAAAAAAGTTCTCATTTTGTTAGATTTAGCTGCCCCATCTGCTATGGTCACCCCACTCTCTGGCTCGCTTTCTACATCAGATGACTCAGCTGATGATTGAGGTGTACTTTCTCTTGATCGTTTTAGAATCCTCATCATATTTTTCTTGGAAATTGTACACTCTATCGTCCAAATAATCTCTGTCAAAAATCCTGAATTTCCACATCTTGAACTCCTCTTGATGGGTTTTCAATAACTCATACATCTTGTTATAGTTCTTATCCATCATAGCTGGTGCAGACTTAATTTCCTCTATTTCAGTTTGAACTATTTTGATAACTGTCACCACTACTCTGGAATCCTCCCTCTTTGCATGCTAAATTAATTTCTCCATCATGACACTGGAGCCATGGTTAGGATTTGTTTCCCACTATCTGCTAGATCAGAGTCCTCAGGATTGTCGGAAACTGGGAAAATAATATTCTCAACCCCCTGGGAATTTTTTCTTGTTCTGTGTATTGCTTGATTGTTGTTATTTCCCAAAAGTAATACATTATCTTTGCAGATAATCTCTCAAGGCGAACACATTTCTGTCTTAATCTTTCCACTTTGCTACTTGTTCTTCTGAATGCATTTGTTGCACGCTCCCCTCGGGGTTAAGAAGGATTTTATGTCGTCGTCCTTAAATATTTGGCCATTTCTTACTGTTGTGATATGCCAAGCTCAACCACAATATGATATAATATTCTGAATGGGCTGTTATCATGTCAAGCTAACTCCCAATTTATAAAGAGTGACTTACAAATCAATTCTCCCAAAAATTCTGAAGGACAGAAGGGTGCTGGCATGGTTCAAGTCAATGACCTATGCACTACGACATAGATATAAATAGCACCGGTGAGACTCTGTGCGCTCCTTAAATCCCATGTAAATTCAACATAGGCCTGAACAAAGTAAATTAATCATAGAAACCCATACTGTTTTGAGTCCCTACTGATCTATAAATACTCACCAAAAGAAAATCATAACGTAAATGGATGTTTGTCTGAACATACAATGTCGACACGTGTTGGCCTTCACAAGGCCTTCATCAGGGCTTGGTAGTCGTTCTACAAAATGTCACATTTATAAAACAAAATCAAATCATTGTGGACAGCCCCACACCCCATGACAACATTGAACATTGCAGAGATAAAAGATTGTTAAATACACACCAACATATAAATAATGAGAGGTGTTTATCGTTGTGAGGACGCATTGAGAAATCTTACAGTATAACTATGGTCTGCACAGATACATTATTTGCTGAGCATTCGCTTTTTGCCATACTTGAAAAGCCCAAAAGTGCATTGACTACACAGACAGCCTCCAGTTATGAAGTATTATATTAAACCCATCAATTAAAATTGTCAGGTGCTGCAAGGTAAATCCAGCCAGATTTATAGCAGAACCAGTAAAGGAAGGAGATAACGTGCATGATTCCACTAAGTAAACTGATTACCATGATGAAATACCACATGTCAAGGAAAATGTCGTAGGAGGGGGCATAATTCTCTTCATTGACGGGTCTTCATCAAAGGACTAGAGCACTGGTAAAATGCAGTAGTGGTTCAGCAGTAGTGAAGACAAAAGAGAATAACAGCTTTGAGACAGTGACAAATGTGAGATTGCCAGAGCATTTTTCAGCACAATCAGCAGAATTGGTAGCATTGATTTTGGCACTTGAAGCACCTGAAGAAGATGTGAAAGAAGATGTGGTAACGGTGTATTCTGACTCCACCTATGTGATGTCAACAGAATATGCAAGACTGTCACATTCAAAGAGGAGGTTGCTTCTTGCATGTAGACGGCACACCAGTGCAGCATGCGCCATTACTAGACAGGCTTATAGACGCAGTTGAACTTCCATCAGCTATCGCTGTGTTAAAGTACAGAGCGCTCACTATAGGTGCAGATTTTATTTCTCGCTGCAAGGATGGCAACGAAGCAAAAAGAGCAGCATATTTTCCTGAAATATCTAACATTGCGACTGCAATGAACAAATACACACATGCATGCAACATGGTGATGAAGGAGGGTTTTAATACAGTAACCACAGCACAAATTATTGAACTGACTGCAGGGAAGGGCACCATCAGAGGAGCAGGCATTATGGAAAGGAAGGGAGTGATCATTGTCCCCCACAGAAGCAATGTTGAGGCAGTACAGCACCAGAAAGGCAGCCATGTCCCTAAGGCTGCTTACAGTAGGACTAGACCAATTGCATTATCCAGCACACGCATCAAGACAGTGTCTTGCAGTACTGATATCGGAGGACTGGTTTGTCCTGAATTTGGCAGGACACATTGTTAATTCTATTGTAAATTGTTTGACATGCCAGACGTTCAATGCTGGGTATACGCTGTGAACAGTGAGAGGAGCAATACCCTGTCCTACCTGACTATTTCAGCATTTGCACATCAACAATGTAGATATGTTCCAAATTTGTAATGCCTACAGGTCATGCTACTAGTCATATGTCCCTCTTCCCGAAGGATTTTAGCAGGTCCATGCCCATCTCCAGATGCCACATGTGCAGTGACGTTCCACATATCTGAGGTATTTCCAAGGTGGAGTGTGCAGAGTGCTCCAGTCTGACAATGGACCACACTTTGTAAATAAGATGTTTGAGTGGTATTAAGTAACATCACCTTTTTCTTTTTTCAAAAATGAAAAAAGACCAATTTACAAAGACTCTAGACACTTGAGCAAATACATGACTGATTCTGTGCATGTTACTAATTATATATGGTACCAGCACATGAACGAAGTAGGGAGAGATACGCCTGATGAGAGATGTTATGTGTTTTCCCCCATTCCCTATGCTGAGCACTCCGGGACATTCGTGCCCCCAGAAATACCTGCACATAGAGCACACTGCCCAACGCACTTAACGCAACAGGGGGAATTCCTGGGAAGATGGGCCACCTTGCGATGGATGACAACAAAGATGTTTCCTTATTAGGATAGCTACATAAAACGAAAAGCTATGATGGGTGATCCTGGAAGAAAACATAATGTGACACAATATGCATTAAAGGCCCGAATGGAGGAGAGGTTACAAAATGGACCATAAGTTATTACATTGCATAAATCCTGCAGGGAAAGATATACCTAGGTGCTGTGAAAGACCCCAATAACTGATATACAGCTAGGTATTTACCTCAGAAGGTTCGTTTGAAGGGGTGATGAGGTGCAGAACACAAGCACCAGACAAGATGGTGCAGAATGCAAATTATATATGCTTCAAAGAATGGACTGACATTCTAAATTGTTCACATGGGTAGAAGATGAAGCAGGCCCCCTACCCATAATACCATTGAAGAATGTCACATTATGTTCCAGGAATACTGACCTAGTGAAAGTATGGGAAAACAAAGGGTGCAAATAGACACCACTGTACTAATGGACCGACCAGTATTGGGCCAGTGGTTCAAAGGCATATATGCAGCTCACTTCAGATTGGGGAGGCTTGTGCTCCCTGGTATATGTACACCAGCCTTGGTAGTAGAGTAAAGTACAGATGTGTGATTTCCCTTAAAATGAAAACACACAGAAGACATAAGAGGTCCCTCTCACTTGCACACATGAAGAGAAGCAACTATAAGTCAATGAAGCTGGAAAATTCATATGACGTCATACCAGATGAGCATACATTGTTTGGCAGAACTGAGATGTTCTTTCTGTCCCTCTTTACTGTTGGATTGCAGGCCAACACAAATGCAAAATGGCTACAAATAACTAGCTGGAAGCAGTTGCAGACAATAAATACAACACTAAAAGGCTTTAATGCCATAAGAGCTGAGGGCAATAAGACTCATGACCCTCCAGAACAGGTACTTTCTCGATCTGATAATGGCCATGGAGGAGGGCGTGTGTGCAATAATTGTACATTCATGCCGCAGATCGATCCCCCAATGATGAGAAGGGAACCCTCACAGAGGCCATAGCCACCTTAACAAAAATACTAAAAAAAGAAAAGAAAAATATTCAATTAAATACACACATGAACAGTGATGATGACTTTTTTAATTATCTGTTCTCATGGATCCACTCCTGGTCGGCTAATGCGTTAAAAAAACGCAGATGACCAGTTTAGCATTAATACTATTGGCCTTCTGTGTTCTAAGAATTGCAATAAACCAGTGCAAAAAGACTGCCAGAAAGGCAGTAGGAGTGAAAATAGTAATTAACCTGGATGCTTAGGTACACAAGTTTACCCAAACAGATGACCTTCCCCAGGCTCAAGCAATGGAAAGCCTTAGAGCCCCACTAGGGTCAAAATGTATTTGTCTTCAGGACCCTCACAATTACACTGAGCTCAGGTTATATTGTGATTCCAATGGGGAATGCTGCTATATGACTTGGAGTGTAGACGAAGAGGTAAGACATATTGACTACCTGATGGGGTTGTGATTAAGATATGGATAACCAAAGAGCCCTATGTGGTAGGGAGCAGAATGAAGAGTGTGGTTGACGACTCGAACAGAGGGGAGAAAGTTGAGAGGCAGATGAATACGTCATCCATAGCTTATGCCCCTCCCCCAGCTCAATACCATGCAGGTAAAAAATGTTACTCACTAAGACAACCTTACCACCCTTATCCCAGTCAGGTACAGCAGGAGAAGGACACAATCTAATCTGAAAATGGCACAAATAACCCAACTAATGTTGGAACAATACATGTGCATGCATTAGACACAAAGAAAATGTGCATTCAACATAAAGAATACAAATACTAGGTAACATGTGTACTTATATATGAAGAATATTAACATAGCATAAATAATGCTAACATAAGCAATGTATACGCTGAATGCAGCATGAATGACTCGTGAATATAGCATACTAACAGTCCTGTCCTGGGAAGATAGCTTAACGGCAATGAGCGCGCCTTGGAAGCAAGACGACACTAAGCAACACAGGTTTGATCCCCGGGTCCGTGCTTAGAAACCTCTGGGTGTTTAAGCACGTTATAAATACACAACTAAGACAAAAAAAAAAACAATTACGCAACTGAAAAAACAAACAATTCCTGTAACAGCGCCTAGATGCCTGCGGGCTGTCTGAGCGCTTTAAAAATGCAAAATAAATAAATAAATAAACTAACAAAGTAATGCAACAGTGACAGGCAGCCATCTTTTCCAAAATGGAAGCCACAACATGACTGATTAAACTAAAGGCCTCAAGGCCTCAAGAGAAATCAAAATGCTGAAATCACAAAAATACTGAAACGTGCACAGCTCAGGAAGGAGCTGGCAACCACAGCCAAGGTTACTGTGAATTAAGGGAGGGTCAGAACATTGCAGTGAAAGCACTAGATTGTAATTCCCAGGATATAATAAGAATATTACCAGATCAATTAAAGTTTTATAAGAGTATAAAACAGCTTTTGTAAGCCAGGTGCAAGACAGCTATGAGCCAAAAGACTCCATGAAGAATAATTTAAGAGTGTCCTCAGTGACAAAAGAAAACAACACCCGCCTCAATTTTAGCGAAATTCCCAATAAATGAAGGATGACATTTCCACATGGTCACATAACATGTGACCCATTATTGGAGAACACTATCTAATCATTAGCAGCAAACACCAATAGGTCACCTGCCTCACTCCTTACTCATATCCCCAGACACAAGCTGCAACACAAGGCCAAATACAAAGACATCACCCTGTTTTATGGCCTAGAAAGGAGGCATTGTATCTTCTTCAATTGAAATAAAAGCAGTCTGTGGACTTCTCTCCCTACTCCTATCTGACTCATGTCTTGACGACCTGTCAGTAGTCCAAGGAAGCCAACCAAGGAAAATCTCTAATGTTACGTCACCCAAGCAGCAAGGTGCCAGCCAGTTACATATTGCAGTGAGCATGTCTTTTTATCATTATCAATTCCAAGGTGTTTGCAGGAGGAGCCATCAGACAAGCATTACCTAATTAGAAATATAACCCTTATAGAAATTATATGTAGTCACCACTTTTTACCAATCTCCATACCCCATAGTTTTTGGCGATTAAGTTTACAGTGTGATGTCAGCTATGACAAATGTACAAAATATAAACAATTATTTTTGATAAGCTTGACGAGAGCGCCAATAATTCAATGCTTATATGCTGTCCCTGCTTTATTTTGATGATAATAAAGCTGGGTTTTGCCTTGCACTTTGTCTAATTCCATTATTGAGTCCGTTTGAACTGACTCCAGGACCTCTGTGTAATTTGGGACTTAACATTTGTTTCCAACCAAGCAGCCGTGTTATTTGCAGTACCTTCTCAGATCATCAACCACAAAAGAGAATTGGCAGAGTCAAGAGAGGCAACTCTGAATGTTCCCATTAAATTGGACGTATTTCTACAGGTAAGGTCATGTAAACTATTTAATAAAAAAACAAGAAATGCTAACAACGGTAGTAGAAAAAGCTAAGTGGAGGTAAGACACCAGACTTGTTGTAGAGTTATGGGTAAATTGTTTGCCTATTGGCCACATATTGCACACTTGTTAACCCATGATTTTCTCCTGGCAAGAAAGTATCTCTCTTGAGTGTTGGTTTCCTACACACATGAAACTCATACAAAACTAATGTGTGCCTTTTCAACCGCTGTTTGTATTAAGTTCGCATAGATAGGTTTGTTTGTAAATAAATGTGAAATGTACATGTAAGTGAACTTTAATGGGTTTTCTTTAACATTTGCATTTCCTTCCCTAAAGTAATTCTTACTCTTTCACTCACTGCTCTACAAGCTCCCACTTAGGCAGACCTAAATATAAATCTTACCACCTTCAAATCTAAGTATCAATATACCCTAAAAGTTATGCCAGAATCAAACGGGTTCCATGGCATCTACATTTTCATTCAATTTGATAAAATCCAGATTGCCTCCAATAAAAAAATTCTCTCCGTACAAAAACATATACGTCATTCGGCTAGAGCAACAAGTAAGTAAAACAATGCTGGACTACACTGGCGAAATCTTCTTTGATTTAAAGCAGAGGCAGAAAACAAAGGCAAAAATAGTACTTACTTGTTGCTGGTCCCCTGCATGAAAATCACATGCATGCATAAAAACAAATTCTGTCCTGAAACAGAGGAGGAAAACAAAGCAGAGGTCCTATCTACATTTTGCTACCCTTCTACGCCCTAGGACGGATGTGCAATGAACTGGGTGATAAAAGGAACGCAAACAACCATTTTACCTTTCCAAATACACACCAGTTCATTGGCAAACACCCCCCAATGTCTGTTATCTTAAACACGCAATCTCCACCCCCCTCAGTTTTAAACAAGCTCTGTTCCCTGCAGTGGTTTATCAAGCATTCACGTTAAGGGGGTAATTCATAGAATATCGCCCACAAGTGGCGCACGCGGCTGGCGCACACTGTGCGCGTGCGAATCTCTGTGCCAGCCGCGTGCGCTAAAATCCATTTCCGTGCACAGCGTATTCATGGATTTTAGCTACCAAAACCAGCCGCGGTGCACAGTGGCGCAGCGACCCTGCAGCAGCGCCAGTAGCGCCCCCAAGAACGCCCCTCGCGCAAGGAAAAGCCATCAAAATTCCCAATCCAGTGCAAAGGGCTGCACTAATCCTGTACCAGTATACAGGGCTGCCACACAGCACACGGCAAGCGGGGAACGTATATTACTGGGTTTCGCGGAAAGTTTCACACGGGACTGGATCCGGGTACGTGTATTTCTGGGGTTCGCGGGAAGTTTCACATGCGATAGGCCCTGTGCGAGTGGAGTACGTGTATTTCAGGGGTACGCGGGAAGTTTCACACGCGATTTGAGCAGGGTACATGTATTTTGGGGGTGCGCGGGAAGTCTCACACGGGATAGGCCTTGTGCGAGTGGGGTACGTGTATTTCAGTGGTGTGCGGGAAGTTTCACACGCGATTTGAACAGGGTACATGTAATTCGGGGTGCTCGGGAAGTTTCACACACGATAGGCCCTGTGCGAGTGGGGTATGTGTATTTCAGGGGTGCGTGGGAAGTTTCACACACGATTTGAGCAGGGTACCTGTATTTCGGGGTGCGTGGGGAGTCATACACGTGAATTGGCAGTGTGGGTCCTCTCAGGTGTTCCCTCTACACCCTCCGAGGCCCCTGCAGGCAGCACACACCACAGGGGACTACCCCTGGTCATGTCCCGCAGGCAGCCCATCCACCATGGGTATGCTCCCCAGCCAAGCCACATGTCAGCTTGCACCACTGATCACCAACTCATGTCCCCCAGCACCCCCACCCCCTCAGCAGTCAGGGGCACCTGCCAGCAGGCCCCCACTCATGTCCCCCAGCACCCCCACCCCCCAGAAGTGAGGGGCACCTGCCAGCAGGGCCCCACCCATATTCCACTCATGTCCCCCTGCACCCCCACCGCCCAGCAGTCAGGGGCACCTGCCAGCAGGCCCCCACTCATGTCCCCCAGCACCCCCACACCCCAGCCGTCAGGGGCACCTGCCAGCTGGCCCCCACTCAAGTCGCCCAGCACCCCCACACCCCAGAAGTCAGGGGCACCTGCCAGCAGGCGCCCACCCATGTTCCACTCATGTCCCCCTGCACCCCCACCCCCTTGCAGTCAGGGGCACCTGCCAGCAGGCCCCCACCCATGTCCCCCTGTACCCCCACCCCCCAGCAGTCAGGGGCACCTGCCAGCAGGCCCCCACCCATGTTCCACTCATGTCCCCCTGCACCCTCACCCCCCAGCAGTCAGGGGCACCTTCCAGCAGGCCCCCACCCATGTCCCCCTGCACCCCCACCCTCCAGCAGTCAGGGGCACCTGCCAGAAGGCCCCCACTCATGTCCCCCAGCACCCCCACACCCCAGCAGTCAGGGGCACCTGCCAGCAGGCCCCCACCCATTTACCACTCATGTCCCCCTGCACACCCACCCCCCAGCAGTCAGGGGCACCAGCCAGCAGGCACCCATCCAACGTTCCACTCATGTTCCCCAGCACCCCCACCCCCCGGCTGTCAGCGACACCTTTCAGCAGGCCCCCACCCATGTCCCCTGCACCCCCACCCCCCAGCAGTCAGGGGCACCTGCCAGCAGGCCCCCACCCATGTTCCACTCATGTCCCCCTGCACCCCCACACCCCAGCAGTCAGGGGCACCTTCCAGCAGGCCCCCACTCATGTCCCCCAGCACCCCCACCCCGCAGTAGTCAGGGGAACCTGCCAGCAGGCCCCCACCCATGTTCCACTCATGTCCCCCAGCACCCCCACCCCCCAGCAGTCAGGGGCACCTTCCAGCAGGCCCCCAACCATGTCCCCCTGCACCCCCACCCCCCAGCAGCCAGGGGCACCTGCCAGCAGGCCCCCACTCATGTCCCCCAGCACCCCCACCCCCCAGCAGTCAGGGGCACCTGCCAGCAGGCCCACACTCATGTTCCCCAGCACTCCCACCCCCCGGCTGTCAGCGACACCTTCCAGCAGGCCCCCACCCATGTCCCCCTGCACCCCCACCCCCCAGCAGTCAGGGGCACCTTCCAGCAGGCACCCACTCATGTCCCCTAGCACCCCCACCCCGCAGTAGTCAGGGGCACCTGCCAGCAGGCCCCCACCCATGTTCCACTCATGTCCCCCAGCACCCCACCCCCCAGCAGTCAGGGGCACCTTCCAGCATGCCCCCACCCATGTCCCCCTGCACCCCCACCCCCCAGCAGTCAGGGGCCCCTGCCAGCAGGGCCCCACTCATGTCCCCCAGCACCCCCACCCCCCAGCAGTCAGGGGAACCTGCCAGCAGGCCCCCACCCATGTCCCCCTGCAACCCCACCGCCAGCAGTCAGGGGCACCTGCCAGCAGGCCCTTACCCATGTTCCACTCATGTCCCCCTGCAACCCCACCGCCAGCAGTCAGGGGCACCTGCCAGCAGGCCCTTACCCATGTTCCACTCATGTCCCCCTGCACCCCCACCCCCCAGCAGTCAAGGGCACCTGCCAGCAGTCCCCCACCCATGTTCCACTCATGTCCCCCAGCACCCCCACCCCCCAGCAGTCAGGGGCACCTTCCAGCAGGCCCCCCCACGCATGTCCCCCTGCACCCCCACCCCCCAGCAGTCAGGAGCACCTGCCAGCAGGCCCCCACTCATGTCCCCCAGCATCCACACCCCCCAGCAGTCAGGGGCACCTGCCAGCAGGCCCACACTCATGTCCCCCAGCACCCCCACTTCCCAGCAGTCAGGGGCACCTGCCAGCAGGCCCCCACCCATGTTCCACTCATGTCCCCCTGCACCCCCACCCCCCAGCAGTCAGGGGCAGCTGCCAGCAGGCCCCCACCCATGTTCCACTCATGTCCCCAAGCACCCCCACCCCCAGCAGTCAGGGGCACCTTCCAGCAGGCCCCCACCCATGTCCCCCTGCACCCTCACCCCCAGCAGTCAGGGGCATCTGCCAGCAGGCCCCCACCCATGGTCCACTCATGTTCCCCTGCGCCCCCACCCCCCTGCAGTCAGGGGAACCTGCCAGCAGGCCCCCACCCATGTCCCCCTGCACCCCCACTCCCCAGCAGTCAGGGGCACCAGCCAGCAGGCCCCCACTCATGTCCCCCAGCGCCCCCTCCCTCCAGCAGTCAGGGGAACCTGCCAGCAGGCCCCCAACCATGTTCTACTCATGTCCCCCTGCACCCCCACCCCCAAGCAGTCAGGGACACCTGCCAGCAGGCCCCCACTCATGTCCCCCAGCACCCCCACCCCCCAGCAGTCAGGGGCACCTTCTAGCAGGCCCCCACTCATGGCCCCCAGCAACCCCACCCCCCAGCAGTCAGGGGCACCTGCCAGTAGGCCCCCACCCATGTTCCACTCATGTCCCCCTGCAACCCCACCCCCCAGCAGTCAGGGGCACCTGCCAGCAGGCCCCCACCCATGTTCCACTCATGTCCCCCTGCACCCCCACTCCCATCAGTCAGGGGCACCTTCCAGCAGGCCCCCACCCATGTCCCCCTGCACCCCCACCCCCCAGCAGTCAGGGACACCTGCCAGCAGGCCCTCACTCATGTCCCCCAGCACCCCTACCCCCCAGCAGTCAGGGGCACCTGCCAGCAGGCCCCCACCCATGTTCCACTCATGTCTCCCAGCACCCCCTCCCCCCAGCAGTCAGGGGCACCTTCCAGCAGGCCCCCACCCATGTCCGCCTGCAAGCCCACCCCCCAGCAGTCAGGGGCACCTGCCAGTAGGCCCCCACCCATGTTCCACTCATGTCCCCCTGCACTCCCACCCCCAAGCAGTCAAGGGCACCTTCCAGCAGGCCCCCACCCATATCCCCCTGCACCCCCACCCCTCAGCAGTCAGGGGCACCTGCCAGCAGGCCCCCACCCATGTCCCCCAGCACCCCCACCCCCGAGCAGTCAGGGGCACCTGCCAGCAGTCCCCCACCCATGTTCCACTCATGTCCCTCAGCACCCCCATCCCCCAGCAGTCAGGGGCACCTTTCAGCAGGCCCCCACCCATGTCCCCCTGCACCCACACCCAAAGCAGTCAGGGGCACCTGCCAGCAGGCCCCCACCCTGTTAGGGAGAATTCTCTGTTTAGGCTGAATTTCCTAACCTAGTGAGTCCCCCAGCAGCTTTGCTGGATTTCTGAAGTTTGTTTTTTTCCATCCTGCCAAGAGTGAGACTCTTTTCTCCCACTCTTGGACATGAATGTGGTTAATTCCTTTGAATGTCAATGTGTTCTATGGGCTATGGGGTCTTTTACTCCATAGGGTCTCATATGTTTTTCTATGTGTGTTACTCTGCACCCTCAGTGCCGTAACACTGGGGCGTCCTAGAGGAGCCCCACCATAGACTCCATACCCGGGGACTGACTACTGTCTCCCCGGGCATGTAAAGTCACCATTGGCTTTAATAGACCTAAATTTACTAACAGAACTAGTACAAACCATCCTATTGTGGACGTACTAGTAGGGGTAATTCGATTACTCCTGGGTCTGTTATTCGAGGGGGCACTGTCCCGTCCCCCCTCGTCGAGTTTTGGCTGGTGGCAGTGGAAACTACTTGTTATATTCGACCCCGAATATAACCCTTTGTGATTCTTCCCATTGTTGGAGGTTAATACTTTTTCTCGTTAATCTCTAACATACCACCGATTTATTTATCTTAAATAAATCTATCGGTTGGTATTTTTTGCCAGAACTCGGTTTTTAAAAAGGCGTCTGTGTTCGTCTCTGTGACTCCTAAACCAAAGGTTGAGCCCTTTGTTCCACTTTTGGGGGGCTTCTGCACAGAGGCCCTCCAAAGTGGTGCCATTCTGTCTGGGTACCACAGGGGGTGTTGGAGGGGGTTTAGGCACCCTGGACTGAGTTGCCTTGCCAACTCAAGTCGCACTCTGGTGTGATTGGCTCAAGTGGTGAGCCACCCCGCTCACCACTTAGCGTGTTTTGATTGACAGCTAGGCTGAATGAATGGGGGTTTGGATCTTCAGAAGTCGCCACAGGACCTAAGAATCCAACGAGGGTAAAGCTGAGCCGACCTGCAACGACGACACCTCCGGTGGAGCCCTGCTGAACCGACTCACCACTTCCCGACGACATAGGAGATCTCCCCGCTGGAGAGACTTCTTCCCCTGACTGGTGGGAACAACCAGTCCCCTTTGCTTTTTCTTCGTTCCAGGACGTAGTGGTCGAATTGCCAGTGCAGAGTACCACGGCAACCGGATAGCCACTAACCCCTGTACCGCGACCAAAAGGTGGTGCCTTGTGACGGAGCACTCCGCGGCTGGTCTCTTCCCTGGTGGTGCAACGATCTTCAACTTTCCTTCGACGACGAGATCATCTCTTCTCTTGGCAAAGCCCCGCCGTGCATCCACCACCAGGAAATACTGCCCCCGTCGGAGCTGTCTCTCCACAAACAAGGTACCGTGTCCGCCTGGCTTCCCTTGTGTCGGTTAGCGTGAGGTGTCTTAATCCTCGCCTATCCATTGGGTCGCCTCCAAGCCTTCTTAACTTTCTGTTCTGAACTGGTCCAATCTTTCTATAACAATTTGCGACAAAGACTCGAAGTGCATTTCCACTGTTAGAAATGGTTTCTTGAAATTCATATGCAACATGTTGGTTTCATTGGCAAATCTGCGCATATTATAAGTCCTGCATTTGTAAAACCCTTTCAAATCCAGGTCTAGCCACATTATTGGTGTTGCTTATGGCTCCATATATAAGGGATTCAATGCTTATCTTAAAATTGGTGCTCCTGCATACACTAATTGCAAGCCCTCCTTGACATATTTTAACAAATCATCATCCAATGTCAAAATATGCCAGTGCTTTTTCACAATTAGATACAATGAATGAATTTCCGTTGACCTTTGTGTTGTCAAATCTACTGTATCATCATATGATGTTTGTCTTGCTTTTAGTTTCGAAAGATCTTTTCTCAATGTTGTCAGACCTCTGTTACTGGCTCTCTTCTCTTCTTCTGCCTTGTATACCCTTTGCGAGAAAAGCGTCTTGTGATTTCCTTACTTTCAGTTTGGTAATCCTTGATGGTATTGCAATTTCTACATGCCCAAGTGAATTCTCCTGTAGGAATATTGTCTATCACACTTGCATTATAGCAACTTGTTGGTAACAAGATGGAGTTAGCCTCCGTTGGTTTTCTAAATGTTCTTGTCTCCAGTTTGTATCCACTCACGTATATGTGTATGTCAAGAAAAGCAATTTCAGAGCAGTCATCTGTGCAAGTAAAAATCATTCCAAACTGTTGTCATTCAAGTATTCAACAAATTGCAATATAACCTCCTCATTACCCTGCCAAACCAGAAATACATTCTCAATATATCATACCCACAACTTAATCTCATCAGTGTAATCATTATTTTTGTAAACACATTTATCTTCATAGTACCCCACGAACAGGTTGGCCAACGATGGAGCATAGTTCGCCTCCATCACAACTCCCCTTATCTGTCTGTAAAAGATGTTATCAAATATACACACATTATTTGTCATAGTAATATTGAGCATCTCTTTCATCATCACGAGATGCAACAAGTAAGATTCTGATCCGTCCCAAAACAAATAATCTACAGTATCCAAGGCTATACTATGTCTGTTCGCAGTATATAACGCTCTGACATCTAATGCCATAAGTCTGAATTCGTCTCTGCATTCGAATGATGCTAGCTTTGTGAGGAAATGCATGGTGTCCCATAAATATGATGACATTTTCACTGCATCTGGCTGTAAAATGTTATCAATATATTTGCTACATTTCTGAGTAAACCAACCTAGGCCGCTGACTAGAAGTCTCCCCTCATGAATTCTGTCAAAGTGCTTGTGCACCTTTGGCAGAATATAAATAGTAGGTAACCTAGGACTTTTTGTTGTTAAGATAGCCTTCTGGTCATCCGTTAGGAGTCCTGTACGTGACCATTTATTAATCAATTCCGAAGCACGAACATTAATCATCTTTCTAGGGTTAGTGAGGACCCTTTCATAGCATCCAGGCTCATGAAGAAGTGTCTCTGCGATTTTGATGTAATCAAGTCTATCCATCACAACAATATTTCCACCCTTATCGGCTTGCCTACTAATAATACTCTTGACTTTGCTTAAGGTTTGCAATGCCTCTCTCTGACACACTGTCAAATTATCAAATGTTCTCGCTCTCTTGGGGATATCGATCTTATGGTATATAGCTCTGGTAATTGTCTTTTGAAATTAATCGATAACATTTTCGGGTCAAAAGGCAGGAAAAATGTTGACTTATTCATCAATTCTCTCTGAGTCAGACACTTGGGATCTATATTCAAGTCTCCATGGATATTAGGTTCATCCATTTCTTCTTGACCTCTAAAGACATCACTAATCTAGCATACAAAATGTCTTGCACTGTCATTTCACTATCAGTTCTGTGTGTTAGTGGTGGTGTTTAACTCATTGGTTTACAATTAACAAAAACAAATCAGTTTCAATTCCCTGATGAGCTTGAAAAGAGCAATCTGAATATCAAACCAAGTGTTAGTAATGCTGGCAATAAAAGACGTCCCTTTATTGAGTATAGACCGCTTTGATTCAGAAAGTATTTTGGTAGATACATTCATTACTAGATTATTCACTGTCTCGGTCTCTGCTCTCTCTGTGATAAGGATCTGGTGATTCTTCTTGTGGGGTATGTTTCTTTCAACCTCCACACCGACCTCTCCCTCCCCTGGTCCCCTTGTTTTGGATTGGTTATAATATTTGTGACCAGAGGATCCTGGAATCTGACATGTTTGGCTATATGCTTGAAATTGCCTTTTCTTATTCTCTTTATCTGCTCTAAAAAAAAGATTTAGCTGCCCCATCTGCTATGGTCACCCCACTCTCTGGCTCGCTTTCTACATCATATGACTCAGCTGATGATTGAGGTGTACTTTCTCTTGATCGTTTTAGAATCCTCATCATATTTTTCTTGGAAATTGTACACTCTATCGTCCCAATAATCTCTGTCAAAAATCCTGAATTTCCACTTCTTGGGTTTTCAATAACTCATACATCTTGTTATAGTTCTTATCCATCATAGCTGGTGCAGACTTAATTTCCTCTATTTCAGTTTGAACTATTTTGATCACTGTCACCACTACTCTGGAATCCTCCCTCTTTGCAAGCTAAATTAATTGCTCCATCATGACACTGGAGCCATGGTTAGGATTTGTTTCCCACTATCTGCTAGATCAGAGTCCTCAGGATTGTCGGAAACTGGGAAAATAATATTCTCAACCCCCTGGGAATTTATTCTTGTTCTGTGTATTGCTTGATTGTTGTTATTTCCCAAAAGTAATACATTATCTTTGAAGATAATCTCTCAAGGCGAACAAATTTCTGTCTTAATCTTTCCACTGTGCTACTTGTTATTCTGAATGCATTTGTTGTAGCTCCCCTCGGGGATAAGAAGGATTTTATGTCGTCGTCCTTAAATATTTGGCCATTTCTTACTGGTGTGATATGCCAAGCTCAACCACAATATGATATAATATGCTGAATGGGCTGTTATCATGTCAAGCTAACTCCCAATTTATAAAGAGTGACTTACAAATCAATTCTCCCAAAAATTCTGAAGGACAGAAGGGTGCTGGCATGGTTCAAGTCAATGACCTATGCACTACGTCATAGATATAAATAGCACCAGTGAGACTCTGTGCGCTCCTTACCTCCCATGTAAATTCAACATAGGCCTGAACAAAGTAAATTAATCATTGAAACCCATACTGTTTCGAGTCCCTACTGATCTATAAATACTCACCAAAAGAAAATCATAACGTAAATGGATGTTTGTCTGAACATACAATGTCGACACGTGTTGACCTTCACAAGGCCTTCATCAGGGCTTGGTAGTCGTTCTACAAAATGTCACATTTATAGAACAAAATCAAATCATTGTGGACAGTCCCACACCCCATGACAACATTGAACATTGCAGAGATAAAAGATTGTTAAATACACACCAACATATAAATAATGAGAGGTGTTTATCGTTGTGAGGACGCATTGAGAAATCTTACAGTATAACTATGGTCTGCACAGTTACATTATTTGCAGAGCATTCGCTTTTTGCCATACTTGAAAAGCCCAAAAGTGCATTGACTACACAGACAGCCTCCAGTTATGAAGTATTATATTAAACCCATCAATTAAAATTGTCAGGTGCTGCAAGGTAAATCCAGCCAGATTTATAGCAGAACCAGTAAAGGAAGGAGATAACGTGCATGATTCCACTAAGTAAACTGATTACCATGATGAAATACCACATGTCAAGGAAAATGTCGTAGGAGGGGGCATAATTCTCTTCATTGACGGGTCTTCATCAAAGGACTAGAGCACTGGTAAAATGCAGTAGTGGTTCAGCAGTAGTGAAGACAAAAGAGAATAACAGCTTTGAGACAGTGACAAATGTGAGATTGCCAGAGCATTTTTCAGCACAATCAGCAGAATTGGTAGCATTGATTTTGGCACTTGAAGCACCTGAAGAAGATGTGGAAGAAGCTGTGGTAACGGTGTATTCTGACTCCACCTATGTGATGTCAACAGAATATGCAAGCCTGTCACATTCAAAGAGGAGGTTGCTTCTTGCATGTAGTCGGCATACCAGTGCAGCATGCGCCATTTCTAGACAGGCTTATAGACGCAGTTGAACTTCCATCAGCTATCGCTGTGTTAAAGTACAGAGCGCTCACTATAGGTGCAGATTTTATTTCTCGCTGCAAGGATGGCAACGAAGCAAAAAGAGCAGCATATTTTCCTGAAATATCTAACATTGCGACTGCAATTAACAAATACACACATGCATGCAACATGTTGATGAAGGAGGGTTTTAATACAGTAACCACAGCACAAATTATTGAACTGCAGGAAAGGGCACCATCAGAGGAGCAGGCATTATGGAAAGGAAGGGAGTGATCATTGTCCCCCACCGAAGCAATGTTGAGGCAGTACAGCACCAGAAAGGCAGCCATGTCCCTAAGGCTGCTTACAGTAGGACTAGACCAATTACATTATCCAGCACACGCATCAAGACAGTGTCTTGCAGTACTGATATCGGAGGACTGGTTTGTCCTGAATTTGGCAGGACACATTGTTAATTCTATTGTAAATTGTTTGACATGCCAGACGTTCAATGCTGGGTATACGCTGTGAACAGTGAGAGGAGCAATACCCTGTCCTACCTGACTATTTCAGCATTTGCACATCAACAATGTAGAAATGTTCCAAATTTGTAATGCCTACAGGTCATGCTACTAGTCATATGTCCCTCTTCCCGAAGGATTTTAGCAGGTCCATGCCCATCTCCAGATGCCACATGTGCAGTGACGTTCCACATATCTGAGGTATTTCCAAGGTGGAGTGTGCAGAGTGCTCCAGTCTGACAATGGACCACACTTTGTAAATAAGATGTTTGAGTGGTATTAAGTAAAATCACCTTTTTCTTTTTTCAAAAATGAAAAAAGACCAATTTACAAAGACTCTAGACACTTGAGCAAATACATGACTGATTCTGTGCATGTTACTAATTATATATGGTACCAGCACATGAACGAAGTAGGGAGAGATACGCCTGATGAGAGATGTTATGTGTTTTCCCCCATTCCCTATGCTGAGCACTCCGGGACATTCGTGCCCCCAGAAATACCTGCACATAGAGCACACTGCCCAACGCACTTAACGCAACAGGGGGAATTCCTGGGAAGATGGGCCACCTTGCGATGGATGACAACAAAGATGTTTTCTTATTAGGATAGCTACATAAAACGAAAAGCTATGATGGGTGATCCTGGAAGAAAACATAATGTGACACAATATGCATTAAAGGCCCGAATGGAGGAGAGGTTACAAAATGGACCATAAGTTATTACATTGCATAAATCCTGCAGGGAAAGATATACCTAGGTGCTGTGAAAGACCCCAATAACTGATATACAGCTAGGTATTTACCTCAGAAGGTTCGTTTGAAGGGGTGATGAGGTGCAGAACACAAGCACCAGACAAGATGGTGCAGAATGCAAATTATATATGCTTCAAAGAATGGACTGACATTCTAAATTGTTCACATGGGTAGAAGATGAAGCAGGCCCCCTACCCATAATACCATTGAAGAATGTCACATTATGTTCCAGGAATACTGACCTAGTGAAAGTATGGGAAAACAAAGGGTGCAAATAGACACCACTGTACTAATGGACCAGTATTGGGCCAGTGGTTCAAAGGCATACATGCAGCTCACTTCAGATTGGGGAGGCTTGTGCTCCCTGGTAGTAATATGTACACCAGCCTTGGTAGTATCCTAGAGTAAAGTACAGATGTGTGATTTCCCTTAAAATGAAAACACACAGAAGACATAAGAGGTCCCTCTCACTTGCACACATGAAGAGAAGCAACTATAAGTCAATGAAGCTGGAAAATTCATATGACGTCATACCAGATGAGCATACATTGTTTGGCAGAACTGAGATGTTCTTTCACTCCCTCTTTACTGTTGGATTGCAGGCCAACACAAATACAAAATGGCTACAAATAACTAGCTGGAAGCAGTTGCAGACAATACATACAACACTAAAAGGCTTTAATGACATAAGAGCGGAGGGCAATAAGACTCATGACCCTCCAGAACAGGTACTTTCTCGATCTGATAATGGCCATGGAGGAGGGCGTGTGTGCAATAATTGTACATTCATGCCGCAGATCGATCCCCCAATGATGAGAAGGGAACCCTCACAGAGGCCATAGCCAACTTAACAAAAATACTAAAAAAGAAAAAAAAAAAGATTCAATTAAATACACACATGAACAGTGATGATGACTTTTTTAATTATCTGTTCTCATGGATCCACTCCTGGTCGGCTAATGCGTTAAAAAAACTCAGATGACCAGTTTAGCATTAATACTATTGGCCTTCTGTGTTCTAAGAATTGCAATAAACCAGTGCAAAAAGACTGCCAGAAAGGCAGTAGGAGTGAAAATAGTAATTAACCTGGATGCTTAAGTACACAAGTCTCCCCAAACAGATGACCTTCCCCAGGCTCAAGCAATGGAAAGCCTTAGAGCCCCACCAGGGTGAAAATGTATTTGTCTTCAGGAGCCTCACAATTACACTGAGCTCTGGTTATATTGTGATTCCAATGGGGAATGCTGCTATATGACTTGGAGTGTGGACGAACAGTTAAGACATATGGACTACCTGATGGGGTTGTGATTAAGATATGGATAACCAAAGAGCCCTATGTGGTAGGGAGCAGAATGAAGAGTGTGGTTGACGACTCGAACAGAGGGGAGAAAGTTGAGAGGCAGATAAATACGTCATCCATAGCTTATGCCCCTCCCCCAGCTCAATACCATGCAGGTAAAAAATGTTACTCACTAAGACAACCTTACCACCCTTATCCCAGTCAGGTACAGCAGGAGAAGGACACAATCTAATCTGAAAATGGCACAAATAACCCAACTAATGTTGGAACAATACATGTGCATGCATTAGACACAAAGAAAATGTGCACTCAACATAAAGAATACAAATACTAGGTAACATATGTACTTATATATGAAGAATATTAACATAGCATAAATAATGCTAACATAAGCAATGTATACGCTGAATGCAGCATGAATGACTCGTGAATATAGCTTACTAGCAGTCCTGTCCTGGGAAGATAGCTTAACGGCAATGAGCGCGCCTTGGAAGCAAGACGACACTAAGCAACACAGGTTTGATCCCCGGGTCCGTGCTTAGAAACCTCTGGGTGTTTAAGCACGTTATAAATACGCAACTAAGACAAAAAAAAAAACAATTACGCAACTGAAAAAACAAACAATTCCTGTAACAGCGCCTAAATGCCTGCGGGCTTTCTGAGCGCTTTAAAAATGCAAAATAAATAAATAAATAAACTAACAAAGTAATGCAACAGTGACAGGCAGCCATCTTTTCCAAAATGGAAGCCACAACATGACTGATTAAACTAAAGGCCTCAAGGCCTCAAGAGAAATCAAAATGCTGAAATCACAAAAATACTGAAACGTGCACAGCTCAGGAAGGAGCTGGCAACCACAGCCAAGGTTACTGTGAATTAAGGGAGGGTCAGAACATTGCAGTGAAAGCACTAGATTGTAATTCCCAGGATATAATAAGAATATTACCAGATCAATTAAAGTTTTATAAGAGTATAAAACAGCTTTTGTAAGCCAGGTGCAAGACAGCTATGAGCCAAAAGACTCCATGAAGAATAATTTAAGAGTGTCATCAGTGACAAAAGAAAATAACACCCGCCTCAATTTTAGCGAAACTCCCAATAAATGAAGGATGACATTTCCACATGGTCACATAACATGTGACCCATTATTGGAGAACACTATCTAATCATTAGCAGCAAACACCAATAGGTCACCTGCCTCACTCCTTACTCATATCCCCAGACACAAGCTGCAACACAAGGCCAAATACAAAGACATCACCCTGTTTTATGGCCTAGAAAGGAGGCATTGTATCTTCTTCAAATGAAATAAAAGCAGTCTGTGGACTTCTCTCCCTACTCCTATACGACTCATGTCTTGACGACCTGTCAGTTGTCCAAGGAAGCCAACCAAGGAAAATCTCTAATGTTACGTCACCCAAGCAGCAAGGTGCCAGCCAGTTACATATTGCAGTGACCATGTCTTTTTATCATTATCAATTCCAAGGTGGTTGCAGGAGGAGCCATCAGACAAGCATTACCTAATTAGAAATATAACCCTTATAGAGAGTATATGTAGTCACCACTTTTTACCAATCTCCATACCCCATAGTTTTTGGCGATTAAGTTTACAGTGTGATGTCAGCTATGACAAATGTTCAAAATATAAACAATTGTTTTTGATAAGCTTGACGAGAGCGCCAATAATTCAATGCTTGTATGCTGTCCCTGCTTTATTTTGATGATAATAAAGCTGGGTTTTGCCTTGCACTTTGTCTAATTCCATTATTGAGTCCGTTTGAACTGATTCCAGAACCTCTGTGTAATTTGGGACTTAACATTTGTTTCCAACCAAGCAGCCGTGTTATTTGCAGTACCTTCTCAGATCATCAACCACAAAAGAGAATTGGCAGAGTCAAGAGAGGCAACTCTGAATGTTCTCATTAAATTGGACGTATTTCTACAGGTAAGGTCGTGTAAACTATTTAATAAAAAAACAAGAAATGCTAACAACGGTAGTAGAAAAAGCAAAGTGGTGGTAAGACACCAGACTTGTTGTAGAGTTATGGGTAAATTGTTTGCCTATTGGCCACATATTGCACACTTGTTAACCCATGATTTTCTCCTGGCAAGAAAGTATCTCTCTTGAGTGTTGGTTTCCTACACACATGAAACTCATACAAAACTAATGTGTGCCTTTTCAACCGCTGTTTGTATTAAGTTCGCATAGATAGGTTTGTTTGTAAATAAATGTGAAATGTACATGTAAGTGAACTTTAATGGGTTTTCTTTAAAATTTGCATTTCCTTCCCTAAAGTAATTCTTACTCTGTCACTCACTGCTCTACAAGCTCCCACTTAGGCAGACCTAAATATAAATCTTACCACCTTCAAATCTAAGTATCAATATACCCTAAAAGTTATGCCAGAATCAAACGGGTTCCATGGCATCTACATTTTCATTCAATTTGATAAAATCCAGATTGCCTCCAATAAAACAATTCTCTCCGTACAAAAACATATACGTCATTCGGCTAGAGCAACAAGTAAGTAAAACAATGCTGGACTACACTGGCGAAATCTTCTTTGATTTAAAGCAGAGGCAGAAAACAAAGGCAAAAATAGTACTTACTTGTTGCTGGTCCCCTGCATGAAAATCACATGCATGCATAAAAGCAAATTCTGTCCTGAAACAGAGGAGGAAAACAAAGCAGAGGTCCTATCTACATTTTGCTACCCTTCTATGCCCTAGGACGGATGTGCAATGAACTGGGTGATAAAAGGAACGCAAACAACCATTTTACCTTTCCAAATACACACCAGTTCATTGGCAAACACCCCCCAATGTCTGTTATCTTAAACACGCAATCTCCACCCCCCTCAGTTTTAAACAAGCTCTGTTCCCTGCAGTGGTTTATCAAGCATTCACGTTAAGGGGGTAATTCATAGAATATTGCTCACAAGTGGCGCAAGCGGCTGGCGCACACTGTGCGCGTGCGAATCTCTGTCCCAGCCGCGTGCGCTAAAATCCATTTCCGTTCACAGCGTATTCATGGATTTTAGCTACCAAAATCAGCCGCGGCGCACAGTGGCGCAGCGACCCTGCAGCAGCGCCAGTAGCGCCCCCAAGAACGCCCCTCGCGCAAGGAAAAGCCATCAAAATTCCCAATCCAGTGCAAAGGGCTGCGCTAATCCTGTACCAGTATACAGGGCTGCCACACAGCACACGGCAAGCGGGGAATGTATATTACTGGGTTTTGCGGGAAGTTTCACACGGGACTGGATCCGGGTACGTGTATTTCTGGGGTTCGCGGGAAGTTTCACACGCGATAGGCCCTGTGCGAGTGGGGTACGTGTATTTCAGGGGTACGCGGGAAGTTTCACACGCGATTTGAGCAGGGTACATGTATTTCGGGGGTGCGCAATAAGTCTCACACGCGATAGGCCCTGTGCGAGTGGGGTTCGTGTATTTCAGTGGTGTGTGGGAAGTTTCACAGGCGATTTGAAAAGGGTACATGTAATTCGGGGTGCTCGGGAAGTTTCACATACGATAGGCCCTGTGCGAGTGGGGTATGTGTATTTCAGGGGTGCGTGGGAAGTTTCACAAGCGATAGGCCCTGTGCGAGGGGGGTACGTGTATTTCAGGGGTGCGTGGGAAGTTTCACACACGATTTGAGCAGGGTACGTGTATTTCAGGGGTGCGCAGGGAGTCATACACGTGAATTGGCAGTGTGGGTCCTCCCAGGTGTTCCCTCTACACCCTCCACGGCCCCTGCAGGCAGCACACACCACAGGGGACTACCCCTGGTCATGTCCCGCAGGCAGCCCATCCACCATGGGTATGCCCCCCAGCCAAGCCACATGTCAGCTTGCACCACTGATCACCAACTCATGTCCCCCAGCACCCCCACCCTCTCAGCAGTCAGGGGCACCTGCCAGCAGGCCCCCACTCATGTCCCCCAGCACCCCCACCCCCACCCCCCAGAAGTGAGGGGCACCTGCCAGCAGGCCCCCACTCAAGTCGCCCAGCACCCCCACACCACAGAAGTCAGGGGCACCTGCCAGCAGGCACCCACCAATGTTCCACTCATGTCCCCCAGCACCCCCACCCCCCAGCAGTCAGGGGCAACTTCCAGCAGGCCCCCACCCATGTCCCCCTGTACCCCCACCCCCCATCAGTCAGGGGCACCTGCCAGCAGGCCCCCACCCATGTTCCACTCATGTCCCCCTGCACCCTCACCCCCCAGCAGTCAGGGGCACCTTCCAGCAGGCCCCCACCCATGTCCCCCTGCACCCCCACCCTCCAGCAGTCAGGGGCACCTGCCAGAAGGCCCCCACTCATGTCCCCCAGCACTCCCACACCCCAGCAGTCAGGGGCACCTGCCAGCAGGCCCCCACCCATTTACCACTCATGTCCCTGTGCACACCCACCCCCCAGCAGTCAGGGGCACCAGCCAGCAGGCACCCATCCAACGTTCCACTCATGTTTCCCAGCACCCCCACCCCCCGGCTGTCAGCGACACCTTCCAGCAGGCCCCCACCCATGTCCCCCTGCACCCCCACCCCCCAGCAGTCAGGAGCACCTGCCAGCAGGCCCCCACCCATGTTCCACTCATGTCCCCCTGCACCCCCACCCCCCAGCAGTCAGGGGCACCTTCCAGCAGGCCCCCACTCATGTTCCCCAGCACCCCCACCCCGCAGTAGTCAGGGGCACCTGCCAGCAGGCCCCCACCCATGTTCCACTCATGTCCCCCAGCACCCCCATCCCCCAGCAGTCAGGGGCACCTTCCAGCAGGCCCCCACCCATGTCCCCCTGCACCCCCACCCCCGAGCAGTCAGGGGCACCTGCCAGCAGGCCCCCACTCATGTCCCCCAGCACCCCCACCCCCCAGCAGTCAGGGGCACCTGCCAGCAGGCCCACACTCATGTCCCCCAGCACCCCCACCCCCCAGCAGTCAGGGGCACCTGCCAGCAGGCCCCCACCCATGTCCCCCTGCAACCCCACCGCCAGCAGTCAGGGGCACCTGCCAGCAGGCCCTTACCCATGTTCCACTCATGTCCCCCTGCACCCCCACCCCCAGCAGTCAGGGGAACCTTCCAGCAGGCCCCCACTCATGTCCCCCGGCACCCCCACCCCACAGCAGTCAAGGGCACCTGCCAGCAGTCCCCCACCCATGTTCCACTCATGTCCCCCAGCACCCCCACCCCTCAGCAGTCTGGGGCACCTTCCAGCAGGCCCCCACCCATGTCCCCCTGCACCCCCACCCCCCAGCAGTCAGGGGCACCTGCCAGCAGGCACCCACTCATGTCCCCCAGCACCCCCACCCCCCAGCAGTCAGGGGCACCTGCCAACAGGCCCCCACCCATGTTCCACTCATGTCCCCCTGCACACCCACCCCCCAGCAGTCAGGGGCACCTGCCAGCAGGCCCCCACCCATGTTCAACTCATGTCCCCAAGCACCCCCACCCCCAGCAGTCAGGGGCACCTTCCAGCAGGCCCCCACCCATGTCGCCCTGCACACTCACCCCCAGCAGTCAGGGGCATCTGCCAGCAGGCCCCCACCCATGTTCCACTCATGTCCCCCTGCGCCCCCACCCCCCAGCAGTCAGGGGCACCTGCCAGCAGGCCCCCACCCATGTCCCCCTGCACCCCCACCCCCCAGCAGTCAGGGGCACCTGCCAGCAGGCCCCCACCCATGTTCAACTCATGTCCCCAAGCACCCCCACCCCCAGCAGTCAGGGGCACATTCCAGCAGGCCCCCACCCATGTCCCCCTGCACACTCACCCCCAGCAGTCAGGGGCATCTGCCAGCAGGCCCCCACCCATGTTCCACTCATGTCCCCCGGCGCCCCCACTCTCCAGCAGTCAGGGGAACCTGCCAGCAGGCCCCCAACCATGTTCTACTCATGTCCCCCTGCACCCCCACCCCCAAGCAGTTAGGGACACCTGCCAGCAGGCCCCCACTCATGTCCCCCAGCACCCAACCCCCCAGCAGTCAAGGGCACCTGCCAGCAGGCCCCTACCCATGTTCCACTCATGTCCCCCAGCACCCCCACCCCCCAGCAGTCAGGGGCACCTTCCAGCAGGCCCCCCACTCATGTCCCCCAGCACCCCCACCCCCCAGCAGTCAGGGGCACCTGCCAGTAGGCCCCCACCCATGTTCCACTCATGTCCCCCTGGACCCCCACCCCCCAGCAGTCAGGGGCACCTGCCAGCAGGCCCCCACCCATGTTCCACTCATGTCCCCCTGGACCCCCACCCCCCAGCAGTCAGGGGCACCTGCCAGCAGGCCCCCACCCATGTTCCACCCATGTCCCCTGCACCCCCACCCCCCAGCAGTCAGGGGCACCTGCCAGCAGGCCGCCACCCATGTTCCACTCATGTCCCCCTGCTCCCCAACCCCCAGCAGTCAGGGGCACCTGCCAGCAGGCCCCCACTCATGTCCCCCAGCACCCCCACCCTCCAGCAGTCAGGGGAACCTGCCAGCAGGCCCCCAACCATGTTCTACTCATGTCCACCTGCACCCCCACCCCCAAGCAGTCAGGGACACCTGCCAGCAGGCCCTCACTCATGTCCCCCAGCACCCCCACCCCCCAGCAGTCAGGGGCACCTGCCAGCAGGCCCCCACCCATGTTCCACTCATGTCCCCCAGCACCCCCACCCCCCAGCAGTCAGGGGCACCTTCCAGCAGGCCCCACCCATGTTCCCCTGCAAGCCCACCCCCCAGCAGTCAGGGGCACCTGCCAGCAGGCCCCCACCCATGTTCCACTCATGTCCCCCAGCACTCCCACCCCCCAGCAGTCAAGGGCACCTTCCAGCAGGCCCCCACCCATATCCCCCTGCACCCCCACCCCTCAGCAGTCAGGGGCACCTGCCAGCAGGCCCCCACCCATGTCCCCCAGCACCCCCACCCCCGAGCAGTCAGGGGCACCTGCCAGCAGGCCACCACCCATGTTCCACTCATGTCCCCCAGCACCCCCATCCCCCAGCCGTCAGGGGCACCTTTCAGCAGGCCCCCACTCATGTCCCCCTGCACCCAAAACCCAAGCAGTCAGGGGCACCTGCCAGCAGGCCCCCACACTGTTAGGGAGAATTCTCTGTTTAGGCTGAATTTCCTAACCTAGGGAGTCCCCCAGCAGCTTTGCTGGATTTCTGGAGTTTGTTTTTTTCCATCCTGCCAAGAGTGAGACTCTTTTCTCCCACTCTTGGACATGAATGTGGTTAATTCCTTTGAATGTCAATGTGTTCTATGGGCTATGGGGTCTTTTACTCCATAGGGTCTCATATGTTTTTCTATGTGTGTTACTCTGCACCCTCCGTGCCGTAACACTGGGGCGTCCTAGAGGAGCCCCACCATAGACTCCATACCCGGGGACTTACTACTGTCTCCCCGGGCATGTAAATTCACCATTGGCTTTAATAGACCTAAATTTACTAACAGAACTAGTACAAACCATCCTATTGTGGACGTACTAGTAGGGGTAATTTGATTACTCCTGGGTCTGTTATTCGAGGGGGCACTGTCCCGTCCCCCCTCGTCGAGTTTTGGCTGGTGGCAGTGGAAACTACTTGTTATATTCGACCCCGAATATAACCCTTTGGGATTCTTCCCATTGTTAGAGGTTAATACTTTTTCTCGTTAATCTCTAACATACCACCGATTTATTTATCTTAAATAAATCTATCGGTTGGTATTTTTTGCCAGAACTCGGTTTTTAAAAAGACGTCTGTGTTCGTCTCTGTGACTCCTAAACCAAAGGTTGAGCCCTTTGTTCCACTTTTGGCGGGCTTCTGCACAGAGGCCCTCCAAAGTGGTGCCATTCTGTCTGGGTATCACAGGGGGTGTGGGAGGGGGTTTAGGCACCCTGGACTGAGTTGCCTTGCCAACTCAAGTCGCACTCTGGTGTGATTGGCCCAAGTGGTGAGCCACCCCGCTCACCACTTAGCGTGTTTTGATTGACAGCTAGGCTGAATGAATGGGGGTTTTCTGCATAAAAGCAGGGCTTTTGGGATTGGATCTTCAGAAGTCACCACAGGACCTAAGAATCTGACTAGGGTAAAGCTGAGCCGACCTGCAACGACGACACCTCCGGTGGAGCCCTGCTGAACCGACTCACCACTTCCCGACGACAGAGGAGATCTCCCCACCGGAGAGACTTCTTCCCCTGACTGGTGGGAACAACCAGTCCCCTTTGCTTTTTCTTCGTTCCAGGACGTAGTGGTCGAATTGCCCGTGCAGAGCACCACTGCAACCGGATAGCCACTAACCCCTGTACCGCGACCAAAAGGTGGTGCCTTGTGACGGAGCACTCCGCGGCTGGTCTCTTCCCTGGTGGTACAACGATCTTCAACTTTCCTTCGACGACGAGATCATCTCTTCTCTTGGCAAAGCCCCGACGTGCATCCAGCACCAGGAACTACTGCCCCCGTCGGAGCTGTCTCTCCACAAACAAGGTACCGTGTCCGCCTGGCTTCCCTTGTGTCAGTTAGCGTGAGGTGTCTTAATCCTCGCCTATCCATTGGGTCGCCTCCAAGCCTTCTTAACTTTCTGTTCTGAACTGGTCCAATCTTTCTATAAAAATTTGCGACAAAGACTCGAAGTGCATTTCCACTGTGATACTTTTTGGGACATATCGCCTTGCCTCTCTCCGAGTGGGCCTGGCCTCTGAATTTTGCGATCTACAGTAGACCCTGCCTTACTTGCCTTGCATTTGTTCGTAAAAGTGTTGGTACCGAGTTGATTTCATACCCTGCCTTTTCTCTCCCATCCTAACGAATATTAGAGTGCCATCTAGGTTAAAGCATTCACCTCTGTCTGCAAATAAGTGGTGCCGTTGAACCTAGACTTATCGAACTATTGTTAGGGGGATTGATTTACTTATAGTAATTGTGATTGAAGTTGTTTGCCGTATTAGTGCCAGAGTGTTTTCCATAAATGTGTTTTTATAAATAAATAACTATATATCTTTACACCGAAGCCTTGTTCCGTGTTTGCTTGTTCTACTGTGTAAATTGCCCTATTTTGTATACTCCACATACTGCCTAACTCTTCTTGAGGGAAGTCTGACTGCTCAGCCACAGCTACCAAGTGAATATGTGTGGTACAGACTGCTACCAAGTGGGTTTACTCCCAAAAACCTGTAGTCCTAACTCTTTTGCAGTGGTCCCAGAGGGAACTGCACAGGTTTCCGCCTAACACTGGTGTACAGCGGTGGGATTTGTATCGAGTATACAGTTTAGAGTGCTTTTCAACACTTTAGGATAACTAACCACAAATCTTAGCATTAAAAAGCCACTTTCAAAACCATGTCTACTATGGAAGTTTACAGTCAAGAATCCTTGTCAGGTGAAAATACTGAGAGTTTACGAGCCCTCTGTAGACAAGAGAATCTTTCTGTAAGAGACAAGAAAGTGGAACTGATAGCGTGTTTGGTGGAAAACCAAAGTCTGGGTACTGGTTCAGAGGAACCAACGTCTCCAGCGAATGTAGAAAACAGTAATGGTATTGATCTGAATCAAAGTCTTGATAATGAGTCAGAAGAGGAAAGTGAACCTAATGAAGTTAGCCACTCTGAGCCTCTGTCTGCCTTACCTAGTGTACCTACGGGGCCCATACCAGGTCCCACATGTAACCCTGCTTATTTTGAACTTGAAAAAATGAAGCTCGAATTAGAATACAAAAGGTTCTTGGCTCAATCTGAAAGAAACCAAGAGCTCGAGTTCAGACGGATGAATTCCCAGGCTGAGCAGAAGCAAGCTGAGTTAAGGCTCAGAGAAATAGAACTTAATCACGAGTTAGAGATGAAAATGTTGTCTGTGGAAAATGCTTCTCTCTCCTCTGGTTCCTCTAGAAACTCCAGTCCCAAAAGACCCCGGATGCCGAAGGAATTAGTGGGTATGTATGAACCGAGATTGGCTGTTTTGGTTTGGTTAAAACTGTTTGAGTGCAATCATGGGCTCCAGGACATCACCGGGAATGATTTACTTCCCTGGTTGTTCTCTAGGCTCCCCCCTGTTGCGACTGATGTGGTAATGGAGTTGGGGGAGGCGGATAAGAAGGATTATGAAAGTGTGAAACTAGCTTTAATAGCTAGATTCGGGAAGACCCCTTCCCAGTATCTTAAGAGGTTTAGAACCCTCAAAAAGCATGATGGTACCCCTTGGGCTACCTGGGTGAGTGAAGGGTTGAAAAACTTAGAGGGATGGATTAAGGCTTACAAACTGAACACTTATGAGGGTATGAAGAATCTTTTTATGTTGGAGTCTATTTGTGATGCCTGTTCTCCTGAGCTCAGACAGCACTTGGCTGATTCGAAGGAATTGGATTCCAGGGAGCTAGCTAAGGCTGCTGACTTGTGGGTTGCCAACAGGGCGACTCATAAGGATTCTGGGGCAACTCAGAAAAAGGATGAAGGAAAACAGCCTAAGAAAGACTCAAAAGAGAATTCGAATAACTCAAATTCCAAAGAGGGCCCCAAACCAAACCAGAAGGGTAAGCCACAAGGAAAACCGCAGCAGAACAGTGTGTCTTCTGGTGCCAAACCGGAAGGAGGCCAGAACAAGCCACCATTCCAGAAAGCATTTGGTAAATGCTTTGTTTGTGGCTCAACTGACCACGTGAAAGGAGATCCCAGATGTAAGGGTAAACCTTCAGGGGTCCAGCTTGTCTCCTTAGCCTTCGCTCTAGAGGAGGAAGTCCAAATGGAAAGTGGAATCTTTCTACTGCTGGCTGATGAACCCATTGGAGTCTCAGCCAGTGTTTCTTTAGTGTCTCTGGGGTTGTGGGAACAACAGAATTTAGACGTCTATAATTCTATCCCCGATAATACTAAAGAGTATTATAAGGACAGTGTCCAGGTGAATGGTCAGGAGACTCCTGCCATTAGGGACACTGGGGCCAGCATAACTGTGGTGGATAACTCGTTGTTTCAGGCTGAGGATGTTGCTAAGGCACCCAAAAGCCTCACCAAGTTAGCTGGAGGGCCTGTGCAGATGCTTCCCCAATTACCAGTTCTCATCCAGTGTAACGACATGACTGTGAAGATACCTGTCAGCAAACAGAGTGAGGTACCAGGAAGCGTTCTGTTGGGTAACGATTTGAAAACTCTCAGAGTTGTATCGCATACCCCTAGACCTCCTAGTAAATGGTTACAGAAGCTAACCAGACCTGCAAGGGAGAGAACCATGCGCAGTACTCCCCAGGAGATGATGAAGAAAGAAATCACTCCTGCTCCACTGGAATTGTCAGCTGCTGTATCAAAGAAATCAGAAGCGAAAGGGAAACCTAAGTCTTCTACCGCAAAACCAGCAGCCAGCATTTCAGTGCAGCCAACAAGGACTTCCCCGCGGTTGTCCAAACTTACACCCATAACTCCACCTCCAGCTGAGGCTGAGAGGGAGGTACAACCCTGTGTGGTAGAATTAGACTCTGAAGAGGAGCTAATGGAAGGCCAGGAACTCATTGGAGATCTGGATCCTGTTGACCATCCTGAGCTGCAGTCTTTACTGGCAGAAGGTGGACCCAGCAGGGCAGACTTCAGTAAGGGACAGAGCGAATGTCCAACTCTGGAAGGTCTTCACCACCAGGCAGAAGCTCAGGCTGAAGGGCAAGAGCCTGGGAAATACAGGTTGCACTGGGAAGATGGCCTCTTCTACAGTGAACCGACCGAGTCTGCACCTGGAGACTACAAACGACTTGTAGTACCCCAAGAGAACAAACAACAGTTCTTGCAGTTAGCCCACGAGATTCCTTTGGCTGCTCACTTGAGTTTCAAGAAGACTAAGGAAAGGCTCTCTCTCTACTGTTACTGGCCGAAGATGGGGGCCGAAGTAAAAAAACACTGCAGGAGCTGCCACACCTGCCAGACCTCTGGTAAGGTTGGCTCCAAGAATGTGGCACCGTTAGTGCCTCTCCCAGTTGTGGGAGTCCCATTTGAGAGAGTAGGGATTGACATTGTCGGTCCCCTTGATCCTCCAACCTCCTCAGGCAACAGGTTTATACTTGTTGTAGTAGACCATGCTACTAGGTATCCTGAGGCAATTCCTATGAGGACTGTTACAGCTCCGGCTGTGGCTAAGGCCCTCCTTGGTATTTTTACCAGGGTCGGGTTTCCTAAGGAAGTAATCTCTGACAGGGGATCAAACTTTATGTCCCACTACATGAAGGCCATGTGGAAAACCTGTGGAGTTACTTACAAGTTCTCAACGGCTTACCACCCACAAACCAATGGGCTGGTAGAACGGTTCAACCGAACCATGAAGAGAATGATAGGTGCTTTAGAGGAACCCCTTAAGCGTAAGTGGGACCTTCTACTGCCATGCCTTCTATTTGCTTATAGAGAAGTCCCTCAGGAGGGAGTAGGTTATTCTCCCTTTGAGCTTCTCTATGGTCATCCCGTCAGAGGTCCATTGTCCCTGATTAAGGAGGGGTTGGAGAGTGCTCCTTCCCCCAAGCCAGTCAGAGTGACTGACTACGTGATAGGTCTCCAGAGGAGAATGTCGCACATGATGGCAGAAGCAAGCGATAACTTGAAAGCTGGACAAGCATTGGTCAAGCACTGGCATGATCAAAAGGCTAACATGGTTGAGTTTGCTCAAGACCAGCTCGTTCTCGTTATGATCCCAACAAGGCAGAGGGCCTTGAAAGACAAATGGATGGGACCCTTCCGAGTAGTGGGTAAACTTGGAGAGGTCAACTATCTGGTGGACTTGGGCAATCCCAAGGAGGCTCCGACAGTCTTCCACACCAACCGACTCAAAGCGTATGTCTCAAGACCTGATGTAGGAGCGTTGCTTCTAGCATCATCAGAGGAAGAAGAAGAGAGTGAAGCTCTCCCGGATCTCCTCAGAGGCTTACCTTTAGATGAAAAAATTGAAGGAGTAAATCTCTCTTCAAATCTGACACCCGAGCAACAAGAAGAGTGCAAATCTATGTTGAATCAGTTTGCCTCTCTGTTCTCGCTTTCACCAGGCTTGACCCCTTGGGGCCAGCATGACATACTCACTGGTGACTGTCTGCCAGTCAAAAGCAGAGGATACCGAATGTCATAAAACGTACGAACCCACATCAAAGGTGAGGTCAGCAAGATGCTTGATCTCGGGGTAATAGAGCCCTCTACTAGTCCATGGTCTAGCCCAGTTGTGTTAGTACCAAAGGCCGGATTTAAAGAACTTAAATTCTGCGCTGATTATAGAGCTCTTAATGCAGTCACCAAGACTGATGCCCACCCTTTACCAAGAACAGATGAGTTGGTGGATAAACTTGGCACAGCCAAGTTCCTCAGCACATTTGACTTGACGTCAGGCTATTGGCAAATAGCCCTGACAGACCATGCCAAGGAGAAAACTGCATTTTCTACCCCCGTTGGCTTATACCAGTTTAAGGTAATGCCTTTCGGATTGAAAAGTGCACCTGCTACATTTCAACGAATGGTAAACCAGGTTCTGAATGGGATGGAGGACTTCTGAATGGCATACTTTGATGACATAGCAGTGTTCAGCAATTCCTGGGAAGAACAGTAACCCACCTGAGAGATGTTTTGCAGGCTCTTGGACGAGCCAATCTGACCATAAAGGTGAGTAAATGCCAAATTGGACAGAGTAAGGTAGTCTTCTTGGACATGAGGTAGGAGGTGGAGAAATAAGGCCTTTGCTCAATAAGATTGAATCTGTGCAAAATTGGACAACACCTACTACTCAGACCCAAGTGAGAGCCTTCCTAGGCCTCACTGGGTATTACAGGAATTTCATTGAGAACTATGGGACCATAGCTTCTACTCTGAATGTCATCTCCTCGCCCAAATTTCCTAAAAAGGTCAGATGGAACGAGGAGTGCAATCAGGCTTTTGAAAACCTGAAAAAGGCTCTTTGCCAAGCCCCAGTACTCAGAGCTCCTGATTACCGCCAAACTTTCCTTGTGCAGACAGATGGTTCAAATGTAGGAATAGGTGCAGTACTCAGTCAACTGGATGGGAAAGGTAGGGAGCACCCCGTTTGCTTCATCAGCCGCAAGCTGAAGGATCCTGAAACAAGGTGGGCAACAATCAAAAGAGAATGCTTTGCTATCGTGTGGGCTCTGAAGAAGTTCAGGCCATACTTCTATGGTTCTACTTTTATCATTCAGACTGACCACCAATCCTTGAGATGGTTAATGCAAATGAAAGGGGAAAACCCAAAACTACTGAGATGGTCAATCTGCCTGCAAGGGTTTGATTTCACCATTGAGCACAGGTCAGGGTGTCACCACCAAAATGCTGATGGTCTCTCTAGGATGTATGTCATCGACTAGAGGTATGAGATTCATCCAGGAGTGGATTAAATCCTCCTGTCCCTTAGTCTGGGGGGTGCGAGTGTTAGGGAGAATTCTCTGTTTAGGCTGAATTTCCTAACCTACGGAGTCCCCCAGCAGCTTTGCTGGATTTCTGGAGTTTGTTTTTTTCCATCCTGCCAAGAGTGAGACTCTTTTCTCCCACTCTTGGACATGAATGTGGTTAATTCCTTTGAATGTCAATGTGTTCTATGGGCTATGGGGTCTTTTACTCCATAGGGTCTCATATGTTTTTCTATGTGTGTTACACCGTACCCTCCGTGCCGTAACACTGGGGCGTCCTAGAGGAGCCCCACCATAGACCCCATACCCGGGGACTGACTACTGTCTCCCCGGGCATGTAAAGTCACCATTGGCTTTACTAGACCTAAATTTACTAACAGAACTAGTACAAACCATCCTATTGTGGACGTACTAGTAGGGGTAATTCGATTACTCCTGGGTCTGTTATTCGAGGGGGCACTGTCCCGTCCCCCCTCGTCGAGTTTTGGCTGGTGGCAGTGGAAACTACTTGTTATATTTGACCACGTATATAACCCTTTGGGATTCTTCCCATTGTTGGAGGTTAATACTTTTTCTCGTTAATCTCTAACATACCACTGGTTTATTTATCTTAAATAAATCTATCGTTTGGTATTTTCTGCCAGAACTCGGTTTTTAAAATGGTGTCTGTGTTCGTCTCTGTGACTCCTAAACCAAAGGTTGAGCCCTTTGTTCCACTTTTGGCGGGCTTCTGCACTGAGGCTCTCCAAAGTGGTGCCATTCTGTCTGGGTACCACAGGGGGTGTGGGAGTGGGGTTTAGGCACCCTGGACTGAGTTGCCTTGCCAACTCAAGTCGCACTCTGGTGTGATTGGCCCAAGTGTTGAGCCACCCCGCTCACCACTTTGCGTGTTTTGATTGACAGCTAGGCTGAATGAATGGGGGTTTTCTGCATAAAAGCAGGGCTTTTGGGACTGGATCTTCAGGAGTCGCCACAGGACCTAAGAATCCGACGAGGGTAAAGCTGAGCCGACCTGCAACGACGACACCTCCGGTGGAGCCCTGCTGAACCGACTCACCACTTTCCGATGACAGAGGAGATCTCCCCGCCGGAGAGTCTTCTTCCCCTGACTGGTGAGAACAACCAGTCCCCTTTGCTTTTTCTTCGTTCCAGGATGTAGTGGTCGAATTGCCCGTGCAGAGCACCCCAGTAACCGGATAGCCACTAACCCCTGTACCGCGACCAAAAGGTGGTGCCTTGTGACGGAGCACTCCGCGGCTGGTCTCTTCCCTGGTGGTGCAACGATCTTCAACTTTCCTTCAACGACGAGATCATCTCTTCTCTTGGCAAAGCCCTGACGTGCATCCACCACCAGGAACTACTGCCCCCGCCGGAGCTGTCTCTCCACAAACAAGGTACCGTGTCCGTCTGGCTTCCCTTGTGTCGGTTAGCCTGAGGTCTCTTAATCCTCGCCTATCCATTGGGTCGCCTCCAAGCCTTCTTAACTTTCTGTTCTGAACTGGTCCAATCTTTCTATAACAATTTGTGACAAAGACTCGAAGTGCATTTCCACTGTGATACTTTTTGGGACATATCGCCTTGCCTCTCTCCGAGTGGGCCTGGCCTCTGAACGTTGCGATCTACAGTAGACCCTGCCTTACTTGCCTTGCATTTGTTCGTAAAAGTGTTGGTACCGAGTTGATTTCATACCCTGCCTTTTCTCTCCCGTCCTAACGAATATTAGAGTGCCATCTAGGTTAAAGCATTCACCTCTGTCTGCAAATAAGTGGTGCCGTTGAACCTAGACTTGTCGAACTATTGTTAGGGGGATTGATTTACTTATAGTAATTGTGATTGAAGTTGTTTGCCGTATTAGTGCCCGAGTGTTTTCCATAGATGTGTTTTTATAAATAAATAACTATATATCTTTACACCGAAGCCTTGTTCCGTGTTTGCTTGTGCTACTGTGTAAATTGCCCTATTTTGTATACTCCACACACTGCCTAACTCTTCTTGAGGGAAGTCTGACTGCTCAGCCACAGCTACCAAGTGAATCTGTGTGGTACAGACTGCTACCAAGTGGGTTTACTGCCAAACACCTGTAGTCCTAAATCTTTTGCAGTGGTGCCAGAGGGAACAGCACAGGTTTCCGCCTAACACACCCATGTTCCACTCATGTCCCCCTGCACCCCCACCCACCAGCAGTCAGGGGCACCTGCCAGCAGGCCCCCACTTATGTCCCCCAGCACCCCCACCCCCCAGCAGTCAGGGGCACCTGCCAGCAGTCCCCCACCCATGTTCCACTCATGTCCCCCAGCATCCCCAACCCCCAGCAGTCAGGGGTACCTTCCAGCAGGCCCCCACCCATGTCCCCCTGCACCCCCACCCCCCAGCAGTCAGAGGCACCTGCCAGCAGGCCCCCACTCATGTCCCCCAGCACCCCCACCCCTCAGCAGTCAGGGGCACCTGGCAGCAGGCCCCCACTCATGTCCCCCAGCACCCCCATCCCCCAGCAGTCAGGGGCACCTGCCAGCAGGCCCCCACCCATGTTCCACTCATGTCCCCCAGCACCCCACCCCTCAGAGGTCAGGGGCACCTTCCAGCAGGCCCCCACTCATGTCCCCCTGGACCCCCACCCCCCAGAAGTACGGGGCACCTGCCAGCAGGCCCCCACTCAGGTCACACTCATGTCCCCCAGCACCCCCACCCCCCAGCAGTCAGGGGTACCTTCCAGCAGGCCCCCACCCATGTCCCCCTGCACCCCCACCCCCAGCAGTCAGGGCACCTGCCAGCAGGCCCCTACCCATGTTCGACTCATGTCCCCCTGCACCCCCACCCCCCAGCAGTCAGGGGAACCTTCCAGTAGGCCCCCACTCATGTCCCCCGGCACCCCCACCCCCCAGCAGTCAGGGGCACCTGCCAGCAGTCCCCCACCCATGTTCCACTCATGTCCCCCAGCACCCCCACCCCCCAGCAGTCAGGGGTACCTTCCAGAAGGCCCCCACCCATGTCCCCCTGCACCCCCACCCCCCAGCAGTCAGAGGCACCTGCCAGCAGGCCCCCACTCATATCCCCCAGCACCCCCACCCCCCAGCAGTCAGGGGCACCTGGCAGCAGGCCCCCACTCATGTCCCCCAGCACCCCCATCCCCCAGCAGTCAGGGGCACCTGCCAGCAGGCCCCCACCCATGTTCCACTCATGTCCCCCAGCACCCCACCCCTCAGCAGTCAGGGGCACCTTCCAGCAGGCCCCCACTCATGTCCCCCTGAACCCCCACCCCCAGAAGTACGGGGCACCTGCCAGCAGGCCCCCACTCAGGTCACACTCATGTCCCCCTGCACCCCCACCCCCCAGCAGTGACATGCCTATCTCATGAGACAAACCAAAAGTCAACTATGTACATCAACACATGTCCATCACACACACACACACACACACACAGGTTGCCATTGAATGAGTAAACCCACATTTTGACATGCATGAACCCAATGAGCGAATCCCACACTTTAAAGTAAAAAATCACAATGTATTAAATGATAATCAATGTAAAGAAATTAAAGGATAAAATAATGGCAAACATGAAATGAAATGCATGTACAATAAAAAAATAATGAAATGCAGAAAAAATCAAAATTAATCCAAAAGAAAAATGTCCTAAAGTCTCTGTCCACTAAATCAAATCCAAATGAAACGCAAAAAGAAAAATCCATTGATCCATGGTGAAATGAAATGAAAAAGTCCAAATAAATCCAACGTCCAACTGCGTACAATTCTTTTTCAAGGGTCCATGAGCCCAACGAAAGAAAGGAAACCGATCTAATAACCTACCTAAACAAAAAACTATATACAAATGTGTGGGGCATAGTCCAAAAGCCCCAAAATAAAAAAAACAAAGGAAACCTAACACTATGAACTATATACAATGGCGGCGGGAAAGTCCTGCGGCTCATTCAGTGATGTTGTCGGCCAGGGCATCGTCGAACTCCATGTCTATTTGCTGGAGGCAGGCCTCTGTCCTGGCCCTGAGGTCTCGCAGAGAGGCACTCATGCCCTGTTCCAACTCCCTGCGAGTTGCCTCGAGGCACTCTGCCCGCCTCAACGCCCGACGCATGGAGAACTCCGCCCTGACCATGGTAAGCCGCGCCTCTTCGGCCCGCCGCCGCTCCGCACCTACCTTCTGGCCCAACCACGCCACATGGAAGACACTCCCATTCCTGGGTCCTCCTGCCCTCTGGCCGATGCCTGCCCCTCCGATGTTGATGGCCCTGAGCCATCATTGCTCCCACCTAGAGCCTGCTGCTGCTGCTGCTGTCCATGTGCCCTGTCCAATGATGCCTGCACATCCTCCATCAGCTGGTCTCCAGTTGTGGTGTCCACCCCTGCTGGACCGCCGACTCCCGACTGTGGCAGGGATGGGACCGCCACCAAGCTGGCTGTGTCAGGCCAGGTCCACAGGGGGCCCTGGTGGAATTTGGGCCGGAAGACGGTGTGGAGAACGACTGGTGCATAGTCTCCACAGAGGAGGAGAGGTCCGCCAGAGTGCTGTAAGAGGATTCAATTCAACACTACAGCTAAGTCAACGCCTAGTCTATAATACTGAATGAAAACCCTTATTGATATATCTTTAGGTCCAGTTCATGCGTTCTGGATGACTACCCTTGTATAACACCCCTCTCTTGGAATCCCCCTGACCCCACTGAGCCAAGAAGTAGTTCTGTTTTGCAAGTTTAAAAGGTTTATTTGATAATTTAAAATAGATATATATATCACGCTTTATAATAAATTAATAATTGAATAGCACACTTAATCTGATATGATAAAGATCAACAACGGAGAATCTGGCACTAGCACACTTCTTTATAATTACTAAGGAGTTGAGATGAAATGGATAAGGTAGCACACTGGTAAATAGGAACAAAAGTATAATGTGGTAGAGGATGATTTATGTAAGCTCAGGTGGATGCAATATTCAATGAATGCAGTACAGAAAATACTCAATATGATTTCAACCAAACAATGTAATCACTTTTCTCTGGCAATCCCCTCCCCCCCCTTGATGCAATGCAAGGAAATGGAAGGAAGCACACAGTTCTCAGAAATGCAACCAACTGTAATTCAGTTCACCCCAGCAAGCTTACAGAAAACAGATAGGAGTTTTGAAATCACAGGCAATGCTTGGATATGTGCTGGCAATGAATGAGAAATATGCTAAATTTGCTTTTAATTCCCTTATAGAGGTTCAGGGTGAGTGGTATCTAGTTAATATTAGTCCAGGCTCACACTAGCAATGATGCAGGGATAGTTAGCAGGTTAAACGAATTTCTGGCAAATGAAATGCAAACAGCAGCAGTTTTTACATGTGAAGAAATTGCAAATCGCGGTAAAATTCGCGGATGCGTGTTCCGCGATTGCGGTAAAACTATAAGGGGTAGGAATGCGGTTCTTGGTGCGATTCAAAGCTACGATTCTAAGCTTTCAAATAAAAGTTATTGCAAGTCTCTAGCACAAACGGTTGCGGAGATATGAGCGATTAAATAAAGGTCGTTTTTCAGATTTGAAATTTTAAAGTTTCAAAAAGACAAGTGCAGCTTTTTGCAGCTAGAATGACAGGTGACAGATTTGGAGCTATCAAGCAGTTCTACTTAGGTTAAATAGATTGAATTAGATGAATTTAAACTAAAAGCTTGGTTCTACACAGTTTGCTATGTACTCACACTATATTCTTGAGTGAAATGGGCCTCGCCATGGATCTGGTCAGGGTTTTAGACTGGGCTCTGGTCACTCTCTGGGCACAGCACTGCTTTCTCCCTCTGGTCTGGTCTCTTAGTTCTGGATAGATTGAAGTCTCTAGTTTGGCTTTCTGGAGGTTGATGGAGGTAAGTATGGATTTTTCCGGCAGAGCGTCCCGCTGCAAATGGATTTGGAAAGTCCCTATCTGTCCTGTCTGTCTGCTTTTATGTGTTTAGAATGTGGGTGTGTTCTAGCATCACTGACCCTACCTCTCTCTCAGCTTCTAATTGGTCAAACTTCCATTCCTCCGCTTGATTGGCAAACTGAACTGTGAGTCAGATTGATGTCATTTTACAGCCTGCAGAAAGTCCACTCCTCCTGTCAACTTACACACAAATCTAGATTTGAAACAAATACATATTTGCAGAGGTACATATTGTTTTAAAATCATATGCACCCATCATGCATTACAGGAGGTATCCCCTGTTCAAACTCTGCTCTTCCTGGGAGCTTGCATTCAGAACTGGCACATATTTCACTTTTTAACTGCTTTTTCAATTTCCGACATGGACCCAACTTTACATACATGTGTGCAGGGGGTAGGGACATTAACTGATGAAGTTTCAGATTTTTAACATGCACACATTTAGAGTAATATCCACTTTTCCGCTAAAACCCCCCTGAACATACCACCGGTTCCTACCACGTCTTAAACTGTGGGCAGAAAAATCACAAGAATTATGGTATCATTTATAAAATTTTCACATGTCCGCTCTATGAGTTATTCATCTTTTTAAAGTTATGTTCTGGCTCCAAAGGGGTGTGGTTTACCCTCAGCACAAGGTTGAATTTCTGGTTCTTTCCAGTTCTGCCAAGCCAGCTTGCTCTCACAGGCAGTGCTCCTCCCAGCTCCTGCCAAGAGGAAGCTACAATTTACGACTGCGGTAATAAAAACCTTTGCCTGAGTGAAGAGGGCTTTGTTCACTCTCTTGCAGAGCACAGATAATTCAATTATCAGATAGATGGCATATCCTTAGCCTGGGCAGCAAAAGGAAGGTTGGCCTGGGAACACAGTGGTGACTCAAGTTTCACTGCTGATGGGATCCGTTGCTAGGCAAAATCAAGTTCCTTAAGCCAGACCTTCAGCTAACTTTTTGTTGCTTTTAAAATAACTTGTAATTTTACACATGCAGCTAGAATGCTGATTCTAAGTGCAAAACTATGACATTTCAACAGTTACAAAGGCATGTGACACCAAACATAGGTCACTCATTTAATTTAACATTTTCGATTTTGGTGGTTTTAAATCCAGTTGCAGTTAGGCTTAAGCTGCTGACTCCATAGCATTTTTGTTATAAGCATTGTTTTTGGGCTCTTCATTTCCCAGATTTTGTAGGCACACAAAACTCCATTCTGCCAAATGTCTGCTGGTGTTCAGTGAATATTTTGCACATGTTGCAAGGTTTGAAATAGGCATTTTGCTTGCCTTCAGAAAAACACACAGAGTGGTTTTAAAACGCCGGCTTTTGGATAGTGGTGAGTACTGGTACTGCACTCATTTTTGGGATTTAAGAAATGAATTCCCCACACTTCTAGGTTGCATTTGGCAATCAGCATTGCCATTCCCAATGGTTTCAGACTACTGTGCGGGTAGTCCAATGGTGGTTTTAAAGCGCTTTGAAGCTAACCGGCGCTACTGTTTTTCCTTTGGCAACCCATTTCCCTCATGGCAACCCGGCCTTTCATTCTCGCACTGGTGGGTGGCAAGTGAGGCAACCATTTTGGTGGGCGCACAAACTGCGCAGCTTTCCTGGATTTCAGCGCACATGTGGGTTTTCCGCCATCTTGAATTTTCTAAGCCCACAGCACCAAATGTTGTAGCAGGGTAGCTTAAACGTGGGTCAGGACACCCTACAGTGCGCGACACATGTAGGAACCCATCCACCAGGGCCCCTCCCAGCATTGCCACGTCACGACGCTGCTCTTCGTGATGGCGTGCGTTCTCCACCCAGGAAGAACGCACATCATCACGAATGACACGTGTGCGGAACGCGACACCAACCAGGACGGAGCCCATACGGTCGCGTGACCCCTCGTCCGCAGGTAGTGGAGAGGCAGATGACGTGGCACTCTCCCCTACCTGCGTACGGGCCTGGGACGGGGCATCCCTGCTGGTGCATGATGGTACAGTCACAGGGTCAAGGATAGCGACATGCACAGGCCCCTCTGCGGTGTCCTGTGCTGTCTCCTAACCCTGGCCCTGGACTGCACCACTTGCACCAGTGGTACTACCCCCACCAGGACCCATGTGCGGCTGAGTAGCGGGCTCCTCCTCCTCTGTGGAGACCACCAACCTGGATATCTCTGCACCGTCTTTCACCATTGGAAGTGCCTGTAGGGGCTCACCTGGCCCTTCCGCTACAGCCGTAGTGGCAGACGCGGCACCAGCCCCGTCGCTCCCAGATGATGGCAATTCCTGGGAGGGTGGCTGGGCATTGCGTTGCCGCCCAGTGGAGGCATCCCCGCCGCTTGGCTCCTCAGCGCCGTCTCCGCCCTCTTCTTCACTTGACACTGCGTAGAGGGAGACATAGAACACAAGCATCAGGGTACAGTTCAAAAGTCCCCTAGACAGGAAGCAATAACACATGAGTGGCACTGTCAAATGTCACTTCCATCCTGGGTGAATGCACGCAACACACATGCAGAAACAGTCCCGGCGCCTGCAATCAACATCAGCATCCATATACAAGGGCCTCTGTTAACCAAGATGTTGCCTTCAAAGTCACATGCAACATGGCTCACACTGATCCCATGTACACACATCACCGGAGGGCCATGCATCATGGCATGTACACCACAGACACAGTGGATAGACACAGAGGAGACAACGGTGACGGCACTGCATGAGTGAATCTACACATCATCACGGACATGTGTCATGCATCCATGGCGTTTCAAAGTCACACACACACTTCTCAGACACGCACACATATACACCATACATGTACATGACAGCAGCACCCATCCCTCACCACCCTACACATGTCCAAGAACATAGACTTGCAAGCTTACATGTGTGCATTCCGCATACAGCTCCCCATGTTGCATTGGAACACATGCACCAACCATGTGGTTCAAACATTACTGGTCTCACATGCATGACCATGATGTCCCTGCCACACACATCCATACAAGTCCTTTGTCACACATACAGGCAAGTATCAGACTACCAGCACACTGCAACATGCTCTGTCTCACACAGCTATGCTTGCCCACTTACCGCTCAACTCCAGACGGGTCTGCCTCTGAAGGATCTGGACGTGGAGCACTGGGCCTACGCGTTCCAGGACCCTCATCTGGATGTTGCTCAGGCTGACCCGGCCTCCCTCCGTGAGGCACCGGGCCTTGTAGAGGGTCCTGGACCTGAAGTCCTCCCAGCGCTTCCGGACGTGCTTGATGTCACGGATTGCCACCCCCTCCGCGTTGATGGCAACCACTGCGTCCTCCCAGATCTTCTCCCGTCCTTCCTTGTTGGCACGTGTTGTTCAGAAGGGGGCATCATAATGCCCCAGGACAAGCTCCACCAGGACACCAACTTCCTTCTCACTGAAGCTGGTGGCCCTCTGGCTCTCTGGCTGGGGGTCGCCAGTGGTCTCAGATGATGTTTGCCCCGACATGGCGACCCCCGAGGCAGGCGTGGGTGGGCAACTAGGTCCTGGGGCTGGGCTGTGGAGCGATGGTATGCCAGTCGGGAGTCTTCTGTTCCAGCAGGGGTGGACACAGCAACTGGACCCCTGGAGATGGCTGACGTGCAGGCACCAAATAGCAGGGCACGTGTGCAGCAGGCAGGCAGCAGCAGATGGCTGGTGGGAGCATGCTCGGGGCTCTTGAGGGCAGGAAAATGGCCTTTTGGGCAGGAGCGTGGTCTTCCTTGTGTAAACGCGTGGCCAGCTTGATACGGAGTGATTTGGCACGTGAAAATCTTGCACATCTGTGTGTAATACGAGGAAAGGCCCTTAGCGCGTAAGCGCGTCAGCACATATACGCGGTTTCATTGAACCAAAGGCCCTTAGCGCGTAAGCGACGTATCGCACATGGGCATTGCCCTGGCACGGGTTGAAGATCCCACGTGTGTTTCCATTGCCCTGTACTGCTTTTCGTGGGGTGTGGTGCGTGTGTTTTACAGGCGTTGGGGTTCACACGCTATTACTTCACAGCGGGTGGGTGTTGGCTATGTATTCTTCTTCTACACGCAAGGCAGACGTTGAGTGGTACCCCGCTCGCACAGGGCCTATCGTGTGTGAAACTTCCCGCCCACCCCCGAAATACACGTACCCCGCTCGCACAGGGCCAATCGCGTGTAATACTTCCCGTGCACCCCTCCGAATACACATACCCCACTGAGCGGGGAGTTTCACATGCGATTTTGCTGTCAGAGCGGGTACGTGTATCTAGTGGGGTGCACGGGGAGTCCCACACGTGAATTGGCAGTGTGGGTCCTCCCAGGTGTGCCCTCTACCCCATCCACGGCCCCTGCAGGCAACCCACAACACAGGGGACTACCCTGCATCCCTGGGCATGCCCCCCAGCCAGCACACATGTCACCTTCCACTAGTGATCACCAACTCATGTCCTCCTGCACCCCCGCCCCCCAGCAGTGAGGGGCACCTGCCAGCAGGCCCCCACTCATGTCCCACTCATGTCCCCCTGCACTCCCGCCCCCCAGCAGTGAGGGGCCGCCTGCCAGCAGGCCCCCACTCATGTCCCCCCTACACGAAATAATGATGCACAATCATGGCCCACTTCTACACCAAAAAACCACTTCACGCCACCCCATTCTTGAGACGCAATGATTTCCCAATCCACCCCACACTGACATGCCTATCACAAGACACACACCAAAAGTCAACTATGTACATCAACACATGTCCGTCACACACATACACTGGTTGGCATTAATTGTGTAAACCCACATTTTCACATGCATCAACCCAATGAGGGAATTCCACACATGGAACTAAAATATGAAAATGTATTATGTACATAAATAAATAAATGAAAAGAAAGCATACCAAAATAGCAAAAATGTAATGAAAAGCATGTGCAAAAGATGAGTGAATGAAAATCAGAACCAATCCAAAAAAATTTGCAAGAAAAACAGTCCAAACTCTCCCTCCACCACCGCAAATCCAATGGAAAGGAAAAGAAAATCCATTGCTTCATGTTCATGATAAAAAAAAAAAATTCAAATTAATCCATAGTCCAACTATTTACAATCCAATGTGGAAAAAAACCATTAATCCATGTGCAAAATCCCCAAAAAAATGTCAAATAAATCCATTGTCGGAGTATGAAAAGGGTCCATGAGCCCAACCAAACAAATAAAACCTATCTAACAAACTACCTAAAAATACAACTATATACAAATTTGTGTGGCATTGTCCATTCACCACAAATAAAAGGAAAACGAAAAGGAAACCTAACTCTAAAAACTATTTACAATGGCAGCGGGCTAGTCCGACGGCTCACTTCCCGATTTCCCGGGCCAGGGCATCATCGAACTCCTGCTCGATATCCCGGAAGCGGTCCTCTTCCGTGGCCCAGAGGGATTGCAGGGATGATGACATCTGGACCTCCAGGTCCCTGCAAATTGCCTCGAGGCACTCGGCCCGCCTCAGAGCCCTACGCCCTGACCATCGTGAGCCGTGCCTCTTCTGCCCACTGCCGCTCCGCATCTATAGCATGGCCTAACCGCTGCCACACGGAAGACACTTCCAGTCCTGGGTCCTCCTGCCCTCGGGCCGATGCCTGCCCCTCCAATGTTGAAGGCCCTGAGCCATCATGGCTCCCACCTTGTTGCTGCTGCTGCTGTGCCTATGCCCTGGCTCTTGCTGCCTGAATATCCTCCTCCGGCTGGGGTGCAGTTGTTGAGGTGGCCACCCCTGCTAGACATCCGGCTCCCGACTGTGGCAGGGATGTGCCCTCCACCAGCCTGGCCGCAGGGTCAGAGGCAGCTCCACAGGGTACCCAGGTGACACATGGGTGGGAAGGTGGCATGGAGGACGACTGGCACATAGGGGGTTCAGGTGAGGAGGGGGTCGGAACAAGGTCCAGCAAACGGAGGAATCCGGCCCTGGTGACCTGTCCCAGTAGGTCAACGCGGCCAACGAGACATTTGAGATGACATGCAGTCTCCTCACGAAAAGACTGCAGGTCACCTCGCATGGCCCATTGGCGCAACGCCATCCCACCCAGGGCAGGCTCAACCGGGTCCTGGATAGCCACGTCCGCAGGGAGAGGAAAGCCAGTTGTAAGCGGATCCCCTACCTGGAATCGGTCTGGACGTAGGCTTCCCTGCGGGTGCAGGATAATGCAGTCACAGGATCGGAGACAGGATTACACACAGGCACCTCCGTGGCGGCCTGTGCTGCCTCCTGGCCCTGCCCCTGCCCTGCACCACTAGCACCAGTGGAATCCCCACCTCCAGACCCCATCTCTGTCCCTTGCACGGCCTCCTCCTCCACCAAACCCCCCACCAACCTGGATGACTCCGTGCCATCTTTCTCCGTCGGACCCTGTAGGGTCTCAGCTGCCCCTTCTGCTGCCGAGGAGTCCAACTCCGACCTCCGCCTCTAGGACCTACCCTCGGCAGCTGCGGCCTGGGATGCGGCACTGGACTCCTCACTCCCTGACGAGATGACAACTTGGGAGGAGAGACGGGCCTTGCGTCTCTGGCTGGCGTTGCGAGCCCTGCCGCTGTGCTCCACAGCACCCTCTCCGCCCTCTTCATCAGTTGATGCTGCAGACAGGGAGAGATAGAACACAGGCATCAGGGCCCTGTACAATGGACTGATACACACATGACAGTTGCACATGAGTGGCAGTGTCAAACTTCAGACATGGCATCACAATCCCCAGCACACATGTCATTTGAACTCACACACATGAGCAATTCCACAGCCATATCGCACCAGCCAGCACCATCCATACACATACGACAGCATGAGCATCCGAAGGTGAGCCTGACGTCACATGAAACATGGTGAGTGCACAACACATGCATGCACGCCACCACACTTACATGCATGTGTGCATGTCCACCAACTGTCACAGTGATGAGAGTGCCATCCATGTCACATCTGGCTTTCAGCCTTCTACATGTCAGTGTCACATGCATCCAAGTTGCATCACAGTTGCACACTTGTCAAATACACACACATGCACATGTACACAGTGCAGATACATGCAGCAGGAACCACCATCCATGTGTGACACCACAACCATGCCAACGTACATACACAGAATTTCAAACATGTGTGCTCCCACATCTGCATTTGGCCTGCATGCTTACCCACACATACACCATCCATTTGTCTCACACATGAGAGGACTCGCATGTGTCAGCATCACCCCCCTGTACATACACATCCATACATGGCCCTACAAAAACACATGTGTAACCTGCCCACTACAGGCACACCACGACACGCACAGCGTACAATCAGTATGCTTGTACACTTACCGCTCGACTCCAGACGGGTCTGCCTCTCAAGGACCTGGACGTGGAGCGCTGGGCATATGCGTTCCAGGACCCTCATTTGGTGTTCCGACAGGTGGCCCCGGCACCCCTTAGCATCCTCTGCCTTCAAGAGGCGCCGGGCCTTGTTGAGGATCCTGGACCTGAAGTCCTCCCAGCGCTTCCGGACGTGCTTGATGTCTCGGATTGCCACCCCCTCCGCGTTGATGGCAACCACTGCGTCCTCCCAGATCTTCTCCCGTCCTTCCTTGTTGGCACGTGTTGTTCCGAAGAGGGCATCTTATGTTTTAAGTCACGGACTGCCACCCCCTCCGTGTTGATGGCAGTCACAATGTCCATCCAGATCCTGGTCCGTCCTTCCTTGTCGGCGCGGGAAATTCCAAAGAGGGCACCATACTGCCCCAGGACTTGCTCCATCAGGACACCAACTTCGGTGGCAGTGAAGCTGGTGGCCCTCTGCCTCTCTGGCTGGGGGTTGCCATTGGTGCTGGATGATGTTGTGCCCAACATGGCAACCTCAGAGGCAGGAGTCGGTGGGCAACTGGGTCCTGGGGCTGGGCTGTGGAGCGATGGTATCCCAGTCGGGAGTCTTTGGTTCCAGCAGGGGTGGTCACAGCAATTGCACCCCTGGCTGATGTGCAGGCAGCAAATAGCAGGGCACATGGGCAGCAGGCAGTCAGGCAGCAGCAGATGGCAGGTGAGAGCGTGCTCGGGGATCTGGGGGGCAGTAATTCGGCATTCTGGGCAGGAGCGTGGTCTTCCGTGTGTTGTTGAGTGGCCAGCTTGATACGGAGTGATTTGGCATGTGAAAATATTGCACGTCTGCGTGTAATTCGAGGAAAGGCCCTTAGCGCGTGAGCACGCCAGCACACGTATGCGGTTTCATTGGACCAAAGGCCCTTAACGCGTAAGCGCGTCTGTGACATGACGCGCATGGGTGTTTCCCTCATAGCACTTGATGACAGAGCCCACGTGGAAAAAATGCACGTCCGAGTGTCAGCGCGTGTAATTGGAGGAAAGGGCCCGCGTACACGCGTAAGTGACGTGTATGTGTGGGCCGGTTTAAAAGGTACGTGTAGGACGCCATTTTCTTGTACGTGCTTTTCGTGGAGAGTGAGTGGGTGAATTCTGTATTTCTTGTCGGTTCACACGCGATTACTTCACAGCGTTTCAAGTTCGTACACCCTGTTACCTCTGACAGCTTTCTTTTTTTTGTGGGCCTGTTTCCTCAAACAGCATTCACTTCTTCTTTTGTCCTGTCTCCTCAGACAGCATACAATTCTTCTCTTGGTGGGGGTGTTGCCAACAGGCACACGCGCGTTTTTTCACGTTCTTTTTCCAGGCAGACGGTGAGTCGCGCACCTATTTACCAACTGTGGTTTCCCCTGTGTGTCGCGTACCCCTTCAGAGGTCATTGTAGGCTGCGTGTATTACGCGTACACTTATTCTGTGTTCTGGGTGCCACAGCATAGTGCGGGTTAATTTTTCCACGTACCTGGTCTACGAGGGGTTGCGTGCACGTTAGTTTTTGTTTTTGGGCTGCCTGTGCGTTGCGTGACCCGTCATCTTCCCCCAGGGGTCACAGACAGCCTTGTTAGAGCACTAGGGTACCAATTCCATCTAGTACCCTACCCCTTTCACCCCCAATTGCCCAGGACAATAGTTTACTGCTCCTCCCATACGCACAACAACATCAATGCCATGGTTGGGAGGCGACCAAGCGGTAAGGGAGGCAAAGGTGGCCGACCTTCAAAAGGTGGACGTGGTGGGTGCGGTAGGGGACATGGCCACGATTTGCAGGGTGCCCCTAGATCTCCATGTGTGGAGGAGCTATCAGGGACGCCCATGCCCCCTCCCCCATGGTTGAGGGAAACGTGGCTGACACCATCTCAGCTCAGCCCTTGTTGGACCAGCCCATTGTGGCACCTGACCTGGCACAGCATGACTCCCAGGCTGACTTCCGGGTCAGCAAGTCTAGGCCATGTGTGGCGGTGCAAGTTCGTGTCACCAGGCCACGTGGATCGGGGGCAGATATGTCATCTGCTGCCCCAAGTAGGCAGTGTGGGGAGGCTGCAGGGGCAGCTGCAGCTCCATCCACCCCAGCTCTGACTGTCCCAGCCAGGACATTGTCGGTCCTGGTCCATCAAACTGACGTTCCCCCTGCCAACATTGCACTTTAGCCAATGCCTGCGCCAAGTCCTATGGTCATTGTGCATTCGCACACTCCTACTACCCAGTCCACCGGCGCTTCTGCCCCTACTGACCAGAGCAGCGTAAGCCACTCAGGCTCAGCTCCACCTTTAAAAAAGAGGAAGAAGGTTGCTCTAGCACTACAGGCTGAGACCCCAGACACGTCTACACACTCCGGCACGTCAAGGAAGCCTAGATTTAATGACCTGGAACTTGATGCACTTGTGGGCTATGTGTCGGCACATAAGCACGAAATGCTGGTGATTGCAGGGTGCAAGACCACAACTGGTCAACGTAAGGCACACTGGCAGATCATCGCGGACGGCATAAGTGCCCTTGGATTTGTGAGGCACACAGCTGATGATTGCTACAAGCGGTGGAATGACCTGAAATGCAGAGCAAAGAACAAGCTGGCCTCAAATCATGCCGCTACTCTGGTGACTGGCGGTGGGTCTCCACCAGAGGACAACAAACTCACTGAACATGAGTCTGTTGCTGGAGCCTTCGTCACAGAGGAACAGATCCAAGGTGTGGGAGAGCTACCTGATTACGACGCATTTTCCGGTGAGTGGCCATGCATGTGTGTGTAATCCATGTGTATGTTGTTTGGGTAACGGGTTCTGATTGAGTGGCAGGTGAAGGTATGTGCACCTGAGTGGTATGGGTCACCCATGTGCTTCCTCCCATACATTCACGTGCCTTGGATTTGGGTATGACAGTATCCCTTCTGGCGAGAGTAGCCGTTTAGCGCCACATTAGTGCAGTTGCCCTTGAACTGTCATATTGCAACAACATTGTTCTGATTTTTTAAGTGTTCATTCAGGCTGATTGTTTAAATTCTCCCACTTTTGCAACGCATTTTTCACCACTAATATCACATATGTGACATGCTTCTGTCATTGATTACACCCCACATTTGTTACCTTGTTAGGTGAATGATTTCACCATTCAGGCTGATTGAGTATTGGCCTGCTCACATTACTTTTTGGGGCCTGTTTGAATGTGGAACATGATAGATGTTTCCTGTCATGTTGAAGTGCACAACCATTGATGTGTACATCGGCCTGCAATCACTGTATTTTTGTACATTGGATGTGTTGCAGTGTGTGGCACATGCGTATTTTGTCGCACTATGTAGCATATTTCATCTCATCATGTCCATCTCACATGGATGGCTGACAGTATTCATTCACTGACATATGGATGTACTTGTGGAATGTACCATGGCTATGGTACATGCCATCTGTGTGATGGCATGTGTCATGTATGTGTATTGGACATGCCACTCACAGGCTAATGTGTGATGCCAGTGCTACCCAGCATGCAGCAAATGTCTTGCTTTTCCATCTTGGTGTCCTCTGTGTGTGCTTTTTGCCTCCCCTTCCAACTCATTGACAGTGCATGCATGCCAGGGTTATAGTCATGTGGGACATGTGTAAATCATGTACTGGATCTCTGGCTTGTCAGGCCTGTGTGTGTGCTATGGTGCTCATGCCTGTTTCCATTTGTTGTCTTTCATGTTTGTGCAGGTGATGACGCACTTGATGTTGTTGAGGTTGAGGAGATGGTGCAGTCCCAGGAGGAATCTGAGGCACGACCGGGCACCAGTGGGGGACGTGTTGTGGTGGTGGGTGAGAACCCAATCTTGCTGCAGACCATTCTGTCCAGGGGTGTCTCTGGGTGCACCTCCCCAGACCTCTATTCAGGTGCTGAATCGGATGATCAGACTCATGTGCAGTCGCAGGTAAGTGTTTCTGGCAGGGATTCTGTTCTGTCCACACCACCTGCAACAGGGGTAGAACCCTCTATGGGGATGTCAGTGTTGGTATGTCCGCCTTTGGCAGTTGCGGATGCAGGGTCACACTTCACAGCATCTGATCCTGTTCCTGGGCCAGCAGATCAGAGGGGGAGTGCAGATCGCCTTGCCCCAAACAGGTTTGGTGCCCGTCGACACGGTGGCCGGATGTCACCTGGCAAATGTATGGGAGAACTCCATGTACGGTATGGCGAGCCAATAGGCAGCATCAGTTGAAATGATGGCTCAGGCAATGGAGAGGGTGGCCACTTCCATTATCCCCCCTGAAAGGCAGATGGAGCAACAACAGCAGGTAACAGACTCCATTTGCCAATCACACAGGGAAGACATGTTGGCGTCCAACAGGGACTGACGGGCAGCACTGGAGACTCTGCGCCAATCCATATCAATATAGTCCCAGGCCCAGAGGGAAGCCCTGAGGGAAGAACTACATAACCTCAGGCAGAGTCTGCTTGACCTTGAGGCTTCCAGTAATTTTAGGGCAGAACAACAGCTGGAGCAGCTCACATGTTCACTCTCAGCTGAGATGCAGGCAACACGTGAGGAGATCCGGGCATCGTGCGAGGCCATGCGGGCAGAAATGCATGCAACCCGTGAGGTGGTGCATGGGGATCTCCGCACTTTAATCCTCCAGAATCAGACCTTCCAGACCAGCATGCTTGCTGCCATTGAGGACCATACCAGGGCTTTGCGTGGGCTGCCGCCCATAGTGCTACCACCTCCTGATGCAGCAGCAGAGGCTGAAGCGAGCGACAGCAGTTCTACCACAATGGCATAGCCGTGCAGGCCATGAGCCCAAGGAGATATTGTTTTTTTCGTAACATCCACGCAGGTGGGTGTTGGTGTGCACTCTGTCCTCGAACCTCCTGGGTGGCCTCCCCCACCCCCCATGACCCCCACATGGCCATTTTGATTTTTTTATTAATCATTATTATTATTATTTTTTTTTACAGTGTGTTGCCTTGTGTGGCTCCTGTGGGCATCCACTGTATTCCGGCTGGGCACATGCAAGCTTGTCCTGAGTTTGGGTTAGATGCTTGGGTTCGTGAGACACACACCCCTCCTGCTTCCCGTTTCCATGGGCTTGCAAAGGGTGTGCCCAAGTGACAGTGAATTACACAGTGACATTGGGCTCCCATGAGCTGTGTGGGCAGTCTGTAGTCAATACTGTGTATACATTCCTAGTGGATATTGTTGTTGTATTGTACACTGCATGGTGTATTGATATGTGCTTATGCATCCATGTCTTCCTCCTAATTTACAGGTTCATTCCTCATGTCTTCACAAGGCCATCTACTTTGGAGATGGAGTTCATGTTGTATGCAGTACACTTACACATTTGCGTAGCAGCAACACAGTACAGTTGGAAGGGGTCGATGTGCTGGCATAATCAGGTTGTAAGGTTACCACTACTTTAACTTAGTACTGTCATGTTTTTGCTATTTTTGATGTGTTGCTGCATTGTAATGTTGGTAAGTATTTGGTCATGTGTGTTGTTGGGTCTACATTACTGGGAGCATATTGATGTGGGCACTTTCCATTATGGAGAGTGTACTTTGTGACACTTGTGTCAGGTTTGTGCATTGCTTTGTTTGCTTTCACATTGCATGACATGCCATGGTGTGTTTGGCGGTGGAGCTGGGGAGGGGTTGGGTGACATGGCGCTGTTCTCATGTTGTATTTTGCAAAGGGGTAATGAGTTTTTCAGCATAGATGTATGTCATTTGATGACACAACATTGGTGGTGTTTGGGTAGGTAGGGATGCACACAATGTAACACTTCCAGGTGACCAATCTCAGGCTGGTATGGTTGTGACAGTTGACTGTCCCTTATGTCATCATCATTGATTGTCAGCTGGTATGTGCCAGGGCTGTGTGCACTCCACAGGGGTGTGATTTTTTGTGAAGTAATTAGCCACCAGCTGCGTACGGGCTGCCTCACCCCGTTCCCTTTCCCCTCCCATGCGCAGCAGGTGTGCATGTGGTTGGGTATGTGGGGGCACCACCATGTCCACCGGCAGGCCCCGGCGTGTTGCAACGTTGTGCAGGACACATGCTTCCACTATGATCCTGCACACTACTGGGGGCGCGTATAGCAGCTGCCCACCAGAGCGGTCAAGGGAGCAAAAGCGTGACTTGAGCCCTCCAAATGTGCGCTCCACTATGCCCCGGGTTGCAATATGGGCTGTGTTGTATCTTACCTCGGGTGGTGTGGTGGGGTTCCGAATTGGCATCATCATGTGGGTGCTCAGAGGGTAGGCACTGTCCCCTGGGGAGGTGGTGATGGGTATCATTAGTGGGGTTGTGACATTACTCAGTATCTGACATGCATGCATGTGCAGTGGCATTTATACTCACCAAGCAACCATGTATCACCATGCCGCCCTGCTTCTAGGTCCCGGTTTAGGGTTGACATTCTGTAAATGAAACTGTCGTGGGTGGACCCTGGATAGTTGGCATATATGGAGGTGATGATTCCCTTGGCATCGCATACTACCTGCACGTTGATGGAATGCCAGTGCTTGCGGTTTCTGTAGATGGGCTCAGTTGCCCTGGGAGGACGTAGACCCACATGGGTGCAGTCAATGGCACCTAGCACTTTGGGGAAGTGTGCCACCCCGTAAAAATCCTGGACGGCAGCCTGCCTTTCTGCAGGTGTTCTGGGCAGGTATATGCGGACTGATGGGCGTGCAGTCATGATGGCCAACAGGCAGCGTGACTGCGTGGCCTGTGACCCCCCCCACTATGGCAGTTGTCCGCTGAAATGTTCCAGTGGCCAAGAAGTTCAGTACATTAAGGACCTTCTCCAGGGGGCTCAGTGCTTAGGAGCACAGAGTGGGTGATGTGAGGTCATCCTCCCACTCACTCACCATGTCGAGTATTATGTGAGGTGGAAACCTGTACCTCCCATACACATGGTCATCAGGCATCCCAAAAATACTGGTTCTGGGTATAAAAATTCTGGGCCTGACTATCCTCCTCCTCCTCCTGCGGTATCCCACGACCACTGCTGCTAGGAACGGTATATTCATTCTGAGCTTGTTTGTTGTTTGCGCGTACTTATATACTGCGTGGGTCCAGGTACGCCTGCTTCCTGCTGGCGTACGTGTTTCCGGATTAGCGTGTCTTTTTTGGCGCACGTGTTGGCCCCGGTCGGTTCCATGAATATGTGTTGTAGGCGAGCGTGTGGGCGTTCCGCGCACTTGCCTCCTGTACTTCCCCCATGACGCCCACATTTTCACGCGTTGTTCCCCATTCCGCGTGTCACGCCCAGTGTTACGCCTACTTTTGTTGCGTGCGCCGCACTATGTGCACTTTCGCTGTACGCTTAGCGCAAGCTTTTTGAAGACGTGTGTGCCAGCGTGCGCCAAGCAGGATTTTAGCGCACATCAATGGATTTCTATGCGCACGGACTTCCATGAATCGCTGTGCGCGGGTTTCGCTGCGATTTCCGCGCGCTTGCACTGACATATTCAACGCACATTAATTCCATGAATCGGCCTGTTAATAGGCTTCATTTCCGAGAGAATCAAATGTCATACCCCAGAGCCTTCATTGGACGGTGACTATATTGCAGCCATGCCATGTTTCTGACTGTCTCCTTGTTAGTAATTACGAGTGGCAATGGCTGCTCTTCTATTCCTGCATGCTGCAACTGTGTGGAGCGCAAAGGCGGACAGCTATAACATCTTAGAGAAAATAAATGCCTGCTAACAAAGACATGTCAATACAGACCAGATTAAGCCTTAGAATTGCCGCAGAAAAGTAGAACCCTATATTCCTGCACCATACTCGCTAGGAAAATGGACTTTGGGTGTCATTTTCGAATGTACTGGAGCCTAACTGGAAAGTCCTCTTACACTTTATTTGCATGCCCCAGTTCATTTTACAGCCATCTCAAAGCGTAGGCAGGTAGCATGGAGAAATAGTGTCTCCACTTTGCTTTCCTTGGCTTCAGGAGAGAGTTTGATTTTACGCCTGCATGAGAATATTTTTATTAGACACAAGGAAAAAGAATACCTTTTTGGAGGTGGACTGGTCTTTATTTGTATTTTAAACTTACATTTTGTAGTACACATTTTCCCTTCCACTGTTATCATTTCTTACTTTACAAGGGACATATTTGCACTAGAATAAATATGTAAATTATACAAGATGAAAAGACTACGCTCAAACATTAAGTTATGTTGGTTTAGATTTGGAAGGCACAAGCTCTGCCATTTTGCAAAGCAACTGTCACGGTTGTAAGTGAGCAATGAAACACAAGTATTTGGGAGAAAAACAGTGAAGTAGACGTTCCTGATCAGTGAGAAACATTGCAGCCATGAACATCACTATGGCAGGTATGGGCATGCTGCTGTTCTCCCAGCATCATCACTATGGCAGGTGTGGGCACCGTGGTGCTGTCCCATGAACATCACTGTTTCAGGCCTGGGCACCTTGGTGCTCTCCATGAACATAACTATGGGAGACCTGGGCACCCTGACGCTCTACCATGCACATCACTATGGCAGGTATGGAGCACTGAGCACTACTATAGCAGGCATGCATCACTATGGCAGTCCTGGAAACCCTTGTGCTCTCCCATGAACATCACTATGGAAGGCAAGAGTGTTAGGGAGAATTCTCTGTTTAGGCTGAATTTCCTAACCTAGTGAGTCCCCCAGCAGCTTTGCTGGATTTCTGGAGTTTGTTTTTTTCCATCCTGCTAAGAGTGAGACTCTTTTCTCCCACTCTTGGACATGAATGTGGTTAATTCCTTTGAATGTCAATGTGTTCCATGGGCTATGGGGTCTTTTACTCCATAGGGTCTCATGTGTTTCAATATGTGTGTTACACTATACCCTCTGTGCCGTAACACTGGAGCGTCCTAGAGGATCCCCACCATAGACTCCATACCCTGGACTGACTACTGTCTCCCAGGGCATGTAAAGTCACCATTGGCTTTACTAGACCTAAATTTACTAACAGAACTAGTACAAACCGTCCTATTGTGGACGTACTGGTAGGGGTAATTCGAGTAACCCTAGGTCTGTTATTCGAGGGGGCACTGTCCCGTCCCCCCTCGTCGAGTTTTGGCTGGTGGCAGTGGAAACTACTTGTTATATTCGACCCCGAATATAATTCTATGGGATTCTTCCCATTGTTGGAGGCTAATACTTTTTCCTGTTAGTCTCTAACATACCGCTGGTTTATTTGTCTTAAATAAATCTAACGGTTGGTATTTTCTGCCAGAACTCGGTTTTTAAAATGGCGTCTGTGTTCACCTCTGTAACTCCGAACCAAAGGTTGAGCCCTTTGTTCCACTTTTGGCGGGCTTCTGCACAGAAGCACTCCAAAGTGGTGCCAGTCTGTCTGGGTACCACAGGGAGTGTGGGAGGGGGTTTAGGCACCCTGGACTGAATTGCCTTGCAAACTCAAGTCGAACTCTGGTGTGATTGGCCCAAGTGGTGAGCCACCCCGCTCACCACTTAGCATGTTTTGATTGACAGCTAGGCTGAATGAATGGGGGTTTGCTGCATAAAAGCAGGGCTTTTGGGACTGGATCTTCAGAAGTCAACACAGGACCTAAGAATCCGACGAGGGTAAAGCTGCACCGACTTGCAACGACGACACCTCCGATGGAGCCCTGCTGAACCGTCACACCACTTCCCAACGACAGATGAGATCTCCCGGCTGGAGAGTCTTCTTCCCCTGACTGGTGGGAACAACCAGTCCCTTTGCTTTTTCTTCGCTTCCAGGGCATAGTGGTCGAATTGCCCCTGCTGAGCACCCCGGTAACCGGATAGCCACTAGCCCGTACCGCGACCAAAAGGTGGTGCCTTGTGACGGAGCACTCCGCGGCTGGTATCTTCCCTGGTGGTGCAACGATCTTCAACTTTCCTTCGACGTCGATGACGAGATCATCTGATCTCTTGGCAAAGCCCTGACTTGCATCCACCCACCAGGAACAACTGCCCCCGCCAGAGCTGCCTCTCCACATACAAGGTACCGTGTCTGCCTGGCTTCCCTTGTGACGGTTAGCGTGAGGTGTCTTAATCCTTGCCTCTCCATTGGGTCGCCTCCAAACCTTCTTAACTTTTTGTTCTAAACTGGTCCAACCTTTCTGTGACAATTTGCTACAAAGACTCGAAGTGCATTTCCACTGTGATACTTTTTGGGACATATCGCCTTGCCTCTCTCCGAGTGGGCCTGGCCTCTGGACTTTGTGAACCACAGTAGACCCTGCCTTACTTGCCTTGCATTTGCTTCGTATAAGAGTTGGTCCCGAGTTGATTTCATACCCTGCCTTTTCTCTCCCGTTCTAACTAATATTAGAGTGCCATCTGGGTTAAGGCATTCACCTCTGTCTGCAAATAAGTGGTTCCGTTGAACCTAGACTTGTCGAAATATTGTTAGAGGAGTGAGATAATTATAGTAATTGTAATTGAAGTTGTTTGCCGTATTAGTGCCAGTGTGCTTTTCATAGATGTGTTTTTATAAATAAATAACTATATATCTTTACACCCAAGCTCTGTTCCGTGTCTGCTTATTCTACTGTGTAAATTGCCCTATTTTGCATACTCCACATACTGCCTAACTCTTCTTGAGGGAAGTCTGACTGCTCAGCCAAAGCTACCAAGTGAATCTGTGTGGAACAGACTGCTACCAAGTGGGTTTACTGCCAAACACCTGTAGGCCTAAATCTTTTGCAGTGGTCCCAGAGGGAACTGCACAGGTTTCTGCTTAACACTGGTGTACAGCGGTGGGATTTGTATCGAGTATACAGTTTAGAGTGCTTTTCAACACTTTACGATAACTAACCACAAAGCTTAGCACTAAAAAGCAACTTCAAACACATGTCTACTATGGAAGTTTACAGTCAAGAGTCCTTGTCAGGTGAAAATACTGAGAGTTTGAGAGCTCTCTGTAGACAAGAGAATCTTTCTGTAAGAGGCAAGAAAGTAGAACTGATAGCGAGACTGCTGGAAAACCAAAGACTGGGTACTGGTTCAGAGGAACCAACTTCTCCAGCGAATGTAGAAAACAGTGATGGTATTGATCTGAATCAAAGTCTTGATAATGAGTCAGAAGAGGAAAGTGAACCTAATGAAGTTAGCCACTCTGAGCCTCTTTGTGCCTTACCTACTGTACCTACGGGGCCCATACCTGGTCCACATGTAACCCTGCTTATTTTGAACTTGAAAAAATGAAGCTCGAATTAGAATACAAGCGTTTTTTAGACCAATCTGAAAGAAACCAAGGGCTAGAGTTCAGACGGATGAATGCCCAGGCTGAGCAGAAGCAAGCTGAATTAAGGCTCAGAGAAATAGAACTTAATCATGAGTTAGAGATGAGAAAGTTATATGTGGAAAATGCTTCTCTCTCCTCTGGTTCCTCTAGAAGTTTCAGTCCCAAAAGACCCCAGATGCCTAAGGAATTAGTGGGTATGTATGAACCTAGATTGGATGTGTTCGATTGGTTAAAACTGTTTGAATATAATCATGGGCTCCAGGACATCACAGGGAATGAGTTACTTCCCTGGTTGTTCTATAGGCTTCCCCCTGTTGCGACTGATGTGGTAATGGAGTTGGGGGAGGTGGATAAGAAGGATTACGAAAGTGTGAAACTAGCTTTGATAGCTAGGTTCGGGAAGACCCCTTCTCAGTATCTTAAGGGGTTTAGAACCCTCAAAAAGCATGATGGTACCCCTTGGGCTACCTGGGTGAGTGAAGGGTTGAAAAACTTAGAGGGATGGATTAAGGGTTACAAGGTGAACACTTATGAGGGTATGAAGAATCTTTTTATGTTGGAGTCTATTTATGATGCCTGTTCTCCTGAGCTCAGACAGCACTTGGATGATTCGAAGGAATTGGATTCCAGGGAGCTAGCTAAGGCTGCTGACTTGTGGGTTGCCAACAGGGCTACTCATAAGGATTCTGGGGCAACTCAGAAAAAGGATGAGGGCAAACAGCCTAAAAAAGACTCAAAAGAGAATTCTAATAACTCAAATTCCAAAGAGGGCCCCAATCAAAACCATAAGAGTAAGCCACAAGGAAAACCGCAACAGAATAGTGTACCTTCTGGTGCCAAACCGGAAGGAGGCCAGAACAAGCCACCATTCCAGAAAGCATTCGGTAAATGCTTTGTTTGTGGCTCTACTGACCATGTGAAAGGAGATCCCAGATGCAAGGGTAAACCTTCAGGGGTCCAGTTTGTCTCCTTAGCCTTCGCTCCAGAGGAGGAAGTCCAAATGGCAAGTGGAAACTTTCTACTACTGGCTGATGAACCCATTGGAGTCTCAGCCAGTGTTTCTTTAGTGTCTCTGGGTTTGTGGGAACAACAGAATTTAGATGTCTATAATTCTATCCCAGATAATATTAAAGAGTATTAAAAGGACAGTGTTCAGGTGAATGGTCAGGAGACTCCTGCCATTAGGGACACAGGGGCCAGCATAACTATGGTGGATACATCTTTTTTTCAGGCTGAGGATGTTGCTAAGGCACCCAAACGCCTCACCAAGTTAGCTGGAGGGTTTGTGCAGATGCTTCCCCAATTACCAGTTCTCATCCAGTGTAATGACATGACTGTGAAGATACCTGTCAGCATACAGAGTGAGGTACCAGGACGAGTTCTGATGGGTAACGATTTAAAAACTCTCAGAGTTGTGTCTCATACCCCCAGACCTCCTAGTAAATGGTTACAGGAGCTAACCAGACCTGCAAGGGAGAGAACCATGAGAGGTACTCGCCAGGAGATGATGAAGAAAGATATCCCTCCTGCTCCACTCAAATTGTCAGCTGCTGTCTCAAAGAAATCAGAAGCGAAAGGGAAACCTAAGACTTCTATACCGAAACCAGCAGCCAGCATTTCAGTGCAGCCAACAAGGACTTCTCCGCGGTTGTCCAAAGTTACACCCGTAACTCCCCCTCCAGGTGAGGCTGAGAGGGTGGTACAACCCTGTGTGGTAGAATTAGACTCTGAAGAGAAGCTAATGGAAGGCCAGGAACTCATTGGAGATCTGGATCCTGTTGACCATCCTGAGCTGCAGTCTTTACTGGCAGAACGTGGACCCAGCAGGGCAGACTTCAGTAAGGGACAGAGAGAATGTCCAACTCTGGAAGGTCTTCGCCACCAGGCAGAAGCTCAGGCTGAGGGCAAGAGCCTGGGAAATACAGGTTGCACTGGGAAGATGGCCTCTTCTACAGTGAACCGACCAAGTTTGCACCTGGAGACTACAAACGACTTGCAGTACCCCAAGAGAACAGACCACAGTTCTTGCAGTTAGCCCACGAGATTCCTTTGGCTGGTCACTTGAGTTTCAAGAAGACTAAGGAAAGGCTCTCTCTCTACTTTTATTGGCCGAAGATGGGGGCCGAAGTAGAAAACACTGCAGAAGCTGCCACACCTGCCAGACCTCTGGTAAGGTGGGCTCCAAGAATGTGGCACCTTTAGTGCCGCTCCCAGTTGTGGGAGTCCAATTTGAGAGAGTAGGGATTGACATTGTTGGTCCCCTTGATCCTCCAACCTCCTCAGGCAACAGGTTTATACTTGTTGTAGTAGACCATGCTACTAGGTATCCTGAGGCAATTCCTATGAGGACTGTTACAGCTCCGGCTGTGGCTAAAGCCCTCCTTGGTATTTGTACCAGGTTCGGGTTTGCTAAGGAAATAATCTCTGACAGGGGGTCAAACTTTATGTCCCACTACATGAAAGCATTGTGGAAAACCTGTGGAGTTACTTACAAGTTCTCAACAGCTTACCACCCACAAACCAATGGTTTGGTAGAACGGTACAACCGAACCATGAAGAGCATGATAGGTTCTTCAGAAGAACCCTTAAAACGAAAGTGGGACCTTCTACTGCCATGCCTTCTCTTTGCTTATAGAGAAGTCCCCCAAGGTGGGCGTTGGTTGTTCTTCCTTTGAGCTTCTCTATGGTCACCCCGTCAGAGGTCCATTGGCCCTGATTAAGGAGGGGTTGGATAGTGCTCCTTCCCCCAAGCCAGTCAGAGTGACTGACTACGTGATAGGTCTCCGGAGGAGAATGTCGCACATGATGACAGAAGCAAGTGATAACTTGAAAGCTGGACAAGCATTGGTCAACCACTGGCATGATCAAAAGGCTAACATGGTTGAGTTCACTCAAGACCAGCTAGTTCTCATTATGATCTCAACAAGTTAGAGGGCCTTGCAAGACAAATGGATGGGACCCTTCAGAGTTGTGGGTAAACTTGGAGAGGTCAACTATCTGATGGACTTGGGCAATCCCAAAGAGGCTCCGACAGTCTTCCACATCAACCGACTCAAAGCGTATGTCTCAAGACCTGATGTAGGAGCGTTGCTTCTAGCATCATCAGAGGAAGAAGAAGAGAGTGAAGCTCTTCCTAATCTCCTCAGAGGCTTACCTTTAGACGAAAAAATTGAAGGAGTAAATCTCTCTTCAAATCTGACACCCGAGCAACAAGAAGAGTGCAAATCTATGTTAAATCAGTTTGCCCCTCTGTTCTCGCTTTCTCCAGGCTTGACCCCTTGGGGCCAGCATGGCATACTCACTGGTGACTGTCTGCCAGTCAAAAGCAGAGGATACCGAATGTCAGAAAACGTATGAACCCACATCAAAGGTGAGGTCAGCAAGATGCTTGATCTCGGGGTAATAGAGCCCTCTACTAGTCCATGGTCTAGCCCAGTTGTGTTAGTACCAAAGGCTGGATCTAAAGAACTTAGATTCTGCGTGGATTATAGAGCTCTTAATGCAGTCCCCAAGACTGATGCCCACCCTTTGCCAAGAACAGATGAGTTGGTGGATAAACATGGTTCAGCCAAGTTCCTCAGCACATTTGACTTGACGTCAGGCTATTGGCAAATAGCCCTGACAGACCATGCCAAGGAGAAAACTGCATTTTCTACCCCCGTTGGCTTATACCAGTTTAAGGTGATGCCTTTCGGATTGAAAAATGCACCTGCTACATTTCAACGGATGGTAAACCAGGTTCTGTATGGGATGGAGGACTTCTGCATGGCATACTTGGATGACATAGCAGTGTTCAGCAATTCCTGGGAAGAACATGTAACCCACCTAAGAGATGTTTTGCAGGCTCTTGGACGAGCCAATCTGACCATAGAGGCGAGTAAATGCCAAATTGGACAGAGTAAGGTAGTCTATCTTGGACATGAGGTAGGAGGTGGAGAAATAAGGCCTTTGCTCAGTAAGACTCCATACCCTGGGACTGATTACTGTCTCCCAGGGCATGTAAAGTCACCATTGGCTTTACTAGACCTAAATTAACTAACAGAACTAGTACAAATCATCCTATTGTGGACGTACTGTAGGGGTAATTCGATTACCCCTGGATCTGTTATTCGAGTGGGCACTGTCCCGTCCCCCCTCGTCGAGTTTTGGCTGGTGGCAGTGGAAACTACTTGTTATATTCGACCCCAAATATAATTCTATGGGATTCTTCCCATTGTTGGAGGCTAATACTTTTTCCTGTTAGTCTCTAACATACCGCCGGTTTATTTGTCTTAAATAAATCTACTGGTTGGTATTTTCTGCCAGAACTTGGTTTTTAAAATGGCGTCTGTGATCACCTATGTAAATCCGAACCAAAGGTTGAGCCCTTTGTTCCACTTTTGGCGGGCTTCTGCACAGAAGCCCTCCAAAGTGGTGTCATTCTGTCTGGGTACCACAGGGGGTGTGGGAGGGGGTTTAGGCACTCGGACTGAGTTGCCTTGCCAACTCAAGTCGCACTCTGGTGTGATTGGCCCAAGTGGTGAGCCACCCCGCTCACCACTTAGCGTGTTTTGATTGACAGCTAGGCTGAATGAATGGGGGTTTGCTGCATAAAAGCAGGGCTTTTGGGACGGGATCTTCAGAAGTCGCCACAGGACCTAAGAATCCGACGAGGGTAAAGCTGAGCCGATCTGCAACGACGACACCTCCGGTGGAGCCCTGCTGAACCGTCTCACCACTTCCCAACGACAGAGGAGATCTCCCGGCTGGAGAGTCTTCTTCCCCTGACTGGTGGGAACAATCAGTCCCTTTGCTTTTTCTTCGCTTCCAGGGCGTAGTGGTCGAATTGCCCGTGCTGAGCTCCCCGGCAACCGGATAGCCACTAGCCCGTACCGCAACCAAAAGGTGGTGCCTTGTGATGGAGCACTCCACGGCTGGTCTCTTCCCTGGTGGTGCAACGATCTTCAACTTTCCTTCGACGACGAGATCATCTCATCTCTTGGCAAAGCCCCGACTTGCATCCACCAGCAGGAGCAACTGCCCCCGCCGGAGCTGCCTCTCCACATACAAGGTACCGTGTCCGCCTGGCTTCCCTTGTGATGGTTAGCGTGAGGTGTCTTAATCCTTGCCTCTCCATTAGGTCGCCTCCAGACCTTCTTAACTTTTTGTTCTAAACTGGTCCAACCTTTCTGTGACAATTTGCTACAAAGACTCGAAGTGCATTTCCACTGTGATACTTTTTGGGACATATCGCCTTGCCTCTCTCCGAGTGGGCCTGGCCTCTGAACTTTGTGATCCACAGTAGACCCTGCCTTACTTGCCTTGCATTTGCTTCGTATAAGAGTTGGTACCGAGTTGATTTCATACCCTGCCTTTTCTCTCCCGTTCTAACGAATATTAGAGTGCCATCTGGGTTAAGGCATTCACCTCTGTCTGCAAATAAGTGGTGCCGTTGAACCTAGACTTGTCGAAATATTGTTAGAGGAGTGAGATACTTACAGTAATTGTAATTGAAGTTGTTTGCCGTATTAGTGCCAGTGTGTTTTTCATAGATGTGTTTTTATAAATAAATAACTATATATCTTTACACCCAAGCTCTGTTCCGTGTCTGCTTATTCTACTGTGTAAATTGCCCTATTTTGTATACTCCACATACTGCCTAACTCTTCTTGAGGGAAGTCTGACTGCTCAGCCACAGCTACCAAGTGAATCTGTGTGGTACAGACTGCTACCAAGTGGGTTTACTGCCAAACACCTGTAGGCCTAAATCTTTTGCAGTGGTCCCAGAGGGAACTGCACAGGTTTCCGCTTAACAAAGGGGACCACAGTGATCTCCCATGAATGGCCTGGGCACGCTGGTGCTCTCGATGAACATCACTATGCAAGACAAGGGGAACACAGTGATCTCCCATGAACGTCACTATGGCAAGCATTGGCACCCTGGAGCTCTCCAATGAACATCACTATGGCAGGACTGGAGACCCTGGTTCTCCCATGAGCATCACTTTGGAAGGCAAGGGGACCACAGTGATCTCCATTGAACGTCACAATGGCAGGCATTGGAACCCTGGTGCTCTCCAATGAAAATCAGTAGGGCAGGTGTGGGCACCCTGGTGCTCTCCATGAACATCACTATGGAAGTCTTGGACACACTGCTGTTCTCCACAGAACATCAATAATGCAGGCATGGGCACCCTTATGCTCTCTCATGAGCATCACTATGGCAGGTATGAGTATGCTGGTGTTCTCCCAGCAACATCACTTTGGCAGGTGTGGGCCTCACACATACAGACCCGAACCCCCACCTCCCATCTCAGCATACAGACTAACAAGCATACACCATGCATACATACACCCAAACAGAGCCGAACCACCCAGCCCTGTCTCAGCCTACAGACTAACAAGCATACACCATGCATACATATTACGTACAGACTCTAACACCCCCACCTCATCTCAGCATAAAGACAAAAACAAATATACCAGCAGGTGGACCCAACACCCCCCCACCACTGCACCCCCACACCACCACATCTCAACATACACTCAAAAACAAACATACAGGCAGGCAGACTCGACACCACCCCCCCACCACGGCATCTCAACATAAACATGAAAACAAATAAACAGGCAGGTGGACCTGACACCCACCCACCACCACTTCACCCCCACACCACCACCACCATCTCAACATAAACATAAAAACAAACATACAGGTAGGCAGACCTGACAACCCCCCACTGCCTCATCTCAACATAAACACACCCATACAGAGCCGAACCCCCCAGCACCATCTCAGCATAAACACAAAAATACAAAAACAAACATACAGGCAGGCAGACCTAACCCCATACTTACCGGACGTGCTGGAAGGCAGGCTAGATGGAATGCTGGCAAGGTTTCTGTTACTACGGCTGGCGTGGCAAGGTTGAAATGTCTTCTGGCATCAAGCCTTATTGACCATGCGAGCCGTAGTGCTGACCCTCCATTGGTGCAGCACACACGCACTACATGACTCGTTGGAGCTAAGTGGTGCATGTGCACTGAGCCAGTAAGGGTCAGTGTTTCGTCCGGCCCAGAAGACTAACAAAGACTTTTCCTAACAGTGGGCAGCCGATGCTGCTTGTGGGCCACACTCCATTAAGAAAGTCTTTATTACTGGTGGGCCGGACAAAACCGCATGTAGGGCTGCAACTGGCCCATGGCCCGTAAGTTGTGCACCAGTGCCCTAAAGCCATGTCCGAGGTGGAGGGGGCTGAATAGTTCAGAAAGAAATATTTTCTTTCTGAAGTCAGAGTGTATCCACTACGACTTCAGAAATAAATTGTATTAATTCATTCTAGAGTCAGAGCATGCTCCAACTTCAGAAGGAAATTAATTATTGGAGCGAATTCACTCTGATTTCAGAAAAGAACATAGTGTTGTGGCACGGTGCTCTGGCCCCACTGCGTGACAGGGGCTAGGAAGTTCTTCCTGCTTCCTGGATCCTGTCTTTGTGGTGGATGCTAAAGAGCAGGAGCAAGCTGTCAGAGTGTAACAGAGGACTTTCTCAGGTAAGACGGATTCTGGTCTGGAGCAGGTAAGAAAAGCACGTGTGTGTGTATGTGTGTGAACATGCAGAATGTTGGATGCTGTGCGTGTGTGCATGTAAGTGTGTGTATGAGTTATGTATTATGAAATGGGGGTGAGTGAGTGTATGATGGCTGGGTGTACAAGTGAATTTTGTGTGATTGGGAGCATGCATGGGTTTGTGCTGGGCGAGCCGCATAGGAACTGATTTTGGTGGGAGGCAGGTGAAGGCTGGGGGCTCTACTATGACATTTCTTAATCGGAATCCATCCATGATAAAGCAAACATGTTATAAGTTATTATGTCACTAGATCGGTGGAGTCAGTCTAGTAATTGTATACTGTGGCATGGTAATGTTTTAGCGGGCATGTATAATAAAACAAGCATGATAAGTATTATTACCTGAATAAACTGGCATGTTGGCACAGCCAGTATAGACATTTCTTACTGTGACATGGCATTGTTTACTTTGCATCTAAGATAAAGCAAGCATGGTGTGTTATTACATGACTAGACTGGCATTTGAATGCAGCCAATCTAGCTGTTTTTGATTGTGGCATGACATTTTATTCTGGGCATCTATGATGAAGCAATCATGATGTGTTCTTACATGGATAGACAGGCATTTTGATGTGGCCAGATATACTGTTTCTTATTGTGGCATGTTATTTTTTGTGGTCATTCATGATAAAATAACCATAAAAAATTTAAATATGTAGCTAGACTGGCCTTTTGGTACAGCCCATCTAGCTATTTCTTACTATGGAGTAGCATTTCTTTTCTGGGCATCTATGAAAAAGTAAGCATGATATGTGTAATCATGTGGCTAGACTGGCATTTTTGTGTAGCATTTAGAGCATGGTTTCCTTATGTGGCATATGTTTAATGACAGAGCCAACAGGAATATGTCCATATTTGGGGCTGCCACCATATTTTGGCAGAGCCAGCCTTCACCTGTTTTCTTATAGTATCATTACTGGCATTATGCACTAGGCAAGCATGACTATTTTCGTACATAGGAATGCTGGCACATATCGGTGTAGCTATCATGGACATGTATGGGCACAGCCGGCATGACAAGGTTTTATACTGCCAAATATTGTGGGTAAAGGCATCATGAAAATGCCTTGGGAAATGCTCAAGTGCCCTGTTGGTGAGTTGCATCTATTGGATTGGATTGGAATACCTGACAAAACCAATTGCAAACTTGTTCACAATTGTTTACAGAAAGTGTGCTGTATAAATGAACCCATCATTCAATAAAGAAATTCAAATCGGACGATATAAGGGGGGAAACCCACCAAACAACCTTTTTGTTGATTAGGAATCCATTGCTACTGAACCCTTGTGCCCTTTTACTCAAGGTAACATGTCATACTATGGATGGGACAGAGAATAACTTCTCAAACTATGCAAAAAGACTGACTCAGGAAGTTGGCAAATAACAGTATTTTATTAACGATTATCTAAAACAGGGAGTACAATGAACATCACCAGACTTCGCAAAGCATGATTTCACCGATTCTTACAAAAAGCACAACTTTATAGCAAAAAACGCATCATACCACATGGCAAATTAAGAAAACCTACATGGGATTGTGATTGGCTCAAGATGAACATCTAAGTATAATTCTATATGGGATGGGACTGTGATTGGGTCTTTATAATCAGGTGGGCCACTCATGCCCTCCCTTCGTGCAAGTCATCTTCAACAACAATTAGAAATGCAACACCTCATTGACTCTTAAACTATAATGCTTTTCATTATACAGCCCTCTATAATTCGCTGGCACGCTTGTACCCTTCTGGAACATTCAATGCTCTAGCAGCACGTAAACTGGTACCCCAGGTGCTAGTTGGTGGTTTTGCCCTTATCTTCCAAGCTAATTAGCCTTTGAACTTGGCCTTGCAGTAGCTCCTCGTCTCTGGGAATACATGGGATTATGAGCACTTGCATCTTCAGTACGGTGCACCATGCACTTCATCTATTTTCATCCTCAACTTGCGTGATCATTGACGTGAATTTGCTCATATTAAAGCATTTATTTGTCTTTAATGAAGAAACTTGCCACCCATGGTGTTCCTTCTTTGCATCTTGAACAAGGGATACCTTGGCTTCTCATGTGTACTGTTCTTTTCATGCTGACAACCAATTCTTGGCTGCTTCCAGTCTTTGACATCAAGGCAGACAGCCTCTCTGATCTTGCTTCGAATTCAAGCCTATTCTTTGCTGTGACACGCGTAGCTTCAAATCCATCTTCCCTCATGGGGACTTGCTTACTAAAATATGCCATTGAATGTCCAGAACTCTATATACATATATATTGGTGGCACCGTCTGCAGTCTATATACTACGTATAGCCAGCTTTATGAATACTTAGACTACTTGCATTACAGCGTCTGTGCAGTTATTGAACGGCTTGCATTTTCTTCAGTGTTCTTCACACTTATGCAATCTTCATTCCTCACCTGTTTGTTTGTTTGTTTGTTAATTTATTTATAATGCGCGCCAGACCCGGGTGTATTAGGACGCAGAAAGCATAAAGAGGGTTGTTCAGTTTACGTTACACCGCTGTAAAAGTGTGTGTAATTTAGAATTAAATTACATTACATTACAATACATTAGATTACAATGTTATAAGGTATCATAAATTGTATACATATTATGGCAAGAAACATCGAAGAACATTTACATACAATAAGTACAACAGTGGCAGGTGGTGTGAGCAGAATGTGGTGAGGAGTCAGATGTCATGTTCCTTAATCCAGTGGATGAGGTTGGATCTAAAGCATAGGTAGGATAAGTCTTCCCTTAAGGTAGGTGGGAGTGAGTTCCAGTTTTGGGCAGCTTTGACCGGGAAGCTACTTCCACCCGTCTTCATGCGTTTTAATCTGGGCACTAGTAGAAGGATGGCAGTAGCTGTTCTCGAGGGGCGGTTGGAGACCTGAAAGTCTTCTCAATTCTTTACTTCGCCTTCACATTCTATATCACCTATGTGTTCTCTTTTCTGTTCATCCGTTTCAGGGCATCATTCTCATTCATGATGTCACCAGCTTCTCTTTTTCACATCTTCACACTTCTTCAGGTGCTTTTTTCTCAAGAGATCATCAGTCTTTCTGGGGCATTTCTCATAGGGTCTTCTCAATGGATACCTTGTCTCAAAGATTCTTCGTGGTATAGGTATCATTACTGGCGTTGAACATGTCGCAATTTGCGGTTTCCAACATATAGGCAGAATAGGTGCAGGACTTCCTGCAGAGGCATTCAGCTGCTCCTCTACACTACGGTCAGTCATGCTGGACTATTTGTAGGAAATGTGTACTCTCCTCCAATTAAATAAAAATCACTATCTGGCATCGTTAGAGTGGCTGATGGCTGCATGTTATGAACGTGTGCATGCATGGCTGATGCTCAGGCAAGGGATATTGGAGCATAGAGGTTTTCTTACAGGTTTCACTGGTATTTCTGGCCAAAGCCAACTTGATGAATGTTATTAAATTGGATCAGGGTTGTCACACTGGACATTATCCTTTTGTGGCATGGGTTGTTTCACTCACATAATAGGCAAAGCCAATATGATGTATGTTAAGGGTAAAGTCAAAATGATGAGTGTTCTTACATAGTGGGTGGTGGCATTTGTGCAGACAAATAAAGAAATGGTTCCTTACTGTAGCATTTCATATTTTACTGGCTATGAGGGCAAAGTCAACATGATTATTGATTTTAGCTAGTGGTGCATGGGATGGCAGCCATTTCTGCAGCAGAAATGTGATATTTTCTTCCTGTGGCAGCAGATTTTTACTGACATTAAGGACAAAGCCAACAAGAGAATCTTTGTGCATAAGGATACTGGCGTATACTCACAGAGCCAGCATGAACATGTTTTCTTATAGTATCATTAGTATACATAATATTAGTAGCCGGGCACAGATTTGGCTGCTACATTTGTGTGTCAGGACTCAGGAGCCAGGCACAGCCCCTCTGTTCCCATGCTAGATGAAGGATTTAAAGTTTGATAAAAACACATACGTACATCTTTCACCTAGTACTGTACAACGGGTATCTCTGCGTCAGCATGATCATCGTGCGCATTGCGCATGAGTGGTGGTCCGTGGTGGTACAGAGTGATGCATGGCCCATGCTTTTGTTGCTGAGCTTGGGGGGGCACAGCATGACTCACAGGGGAGGCACACATTTTTCTTTAACCATTGGCTTTATTGCTTTGAATGCAGAGAGTAAATGTAAAGAGCAAAGGCAATTTCACCTTGCTTTTCTTTTTACTATAACCCTCTACTTTGAGATTGTTGAAGATTGCAAGCAAGAGTTGGGAAGGGAATTAACCTTTCCCACCCCCTAGGTGCTCTAGAGTGAGGTGTCTCCCATAGATAGATGTGCAATGTACCAGGGGGGAGAAGGTCGTGCTAAGCAACCCTGCACAAACACAATATGGAGGTATAGACATAGTATGCGCATATAAAGAAACGCCATTTTTGCAGTCATGGCAGATACATTCTGTCCGGCATGGTCACACAGTAAACACAGGCCCGATGAAGAAACCTGAACAGGCCAAAGCGGTCATGGTAGAAGGACCCACAATGCTAAATTCCCATAGAAACTTCCCCTTGTTCCTTAAATTTTGCAATTACTTGTTATCCCGAAAAGGAATGTACCCTGCAAGGCTGCGAGTCAACATCAGGCACCTCACTGTACGCATTCATCAGAGCCAGGCCAAACGCAGGCCTCCAACCCCCACCCAGCCCATCAGCAGTTATGACACCCACAACTGACCCAGTCCAAGACCCCTGAATTTCCGCAATGGCAGGTATCATATGATAGGATATATTATATGTATATTGCGCTCGTACACAAGTGTTTCAGACCAACGACCATAAATGCAGTGGCCATTAAAGATCTGAAAGAACACAGAATTTCCCCTTATTTCATTAAGACACACTTTGTAACATGAGATACAGGGTGGAATGAATTGTAGTCCAAAGCGCGGGTGGAAACTTTGGGTGCGGAGAGTGCATTTGCAATATGAACTAAGCGACGAATGTGTGAGTCAGCATGATTGTGATCCTCCCCCTGTGGCAGTCCCTGAGATTCCCAGGTGCAGGACATAATGATAGAGTAGCATTGTCTTGCAATAGTAATTTATGAGGAAGACAACCTTCAATTCCTGGAGAGATGAGCCCAGCTGACCCCACTTGATGGAAGACAGGCAGGGCTAGGGCCAATTGCAGCCTGGCATCCCCTATGGAGCAGGCCCATGTAGAGCGTCTCACCAACCAGCCAAGTGGGTTTTTACTGTATGTGATGACAATGTGTTGTCTTATAACCTTCTGCTTGTACTAATTCTCAGCAGAACATTCTCGAGCAGCAGAGTTCTTTGCTTACATCCTTATTTTGTGTGCTACTAAAACGTGTTATCCTTGCAAGAATTCTCTTAGCCTTTTTTCCCTAACCAGTTGAATTTTTTCTGGCATGAGAGTACAGGGGCGCGCCTTCACAGAGGACCAGAAACATGCCAGCGTAGGTTTTGGTGGCCCCCTGCATGGAGTCATTCATAATAAAATGACCCCCTCTGTATAGTACACTCTCAGCTGAAATCAGAATAAATCTTTGTGCCCGATTCCGAATCCTTCTGTTTACTTTTTCCATTGTAATTGCCTGCTTTTTTGTATCCGATCTTTGCAATGTCTTTACACATCTTAGGTGCAAATAGTTATTCTGATTGCAAGGGTCCAGTTTAATCTCCTATTGATAAGATATATTTAGAGGTTTTGTTTTAATAATAAAACCATAATATGGATTTTTTAGCGTTGTAACAGTACATTACAGAGTCATAGGAATCTCTGTGAGAGGCACATAGATTTCAGTGGGACATTTCCACATGGGACATTGCACAATGATTGGTTTAATTTGCAGTATTTTTGGAGACTAGTTGTACACAGCAGATCTAGTGCATTCGCTCTCTCTCTGTCTCTCTCTATTCCTCTCTTTTTCTCTGTATCATGTATCTCTCTATATCTCCTTCTCTCTGTGGGCTTGAGCCATGTTGTCGGTTGCCTTTTGGCTAGACCAACCCCAGCCATTTCTGACAGTAGCACAATCAGAGAAAAACATAGACATCTTGGGGGCATGTGGCCTGTGATTTTTCTTTACAAAAGAAGCTACTTAAAAAGAAACAATGTAGATGTACTAATAGTGGGAAGTACCTGTTTTTAAAAATTTACACTGTTAATTTCTACTTACCTATTTACTTACTTATGTATTTACTTACTGTCTGTTTGTCTCAAAGAGCAAAGCAAATAACCCAACATAAATTGTAACCATATACCTTATTTTATGGTAGTAGGTCACTCCAAGATGAACAGTCTGGTAAACTCATACTGTACTATTTTGAAATACCCCTATTGCGACATATCATCATTGCAGGTTCTTGGCTGATTTGCATAAAAACAAACAGAATGTTGGGAACATGAGAATGACCACACATCTTTATACTTTTACAAATATTTCTGTGATAAAAGGTGTGTATGCTTGAATCACATTGAATGTTTGAATCACATTGAACTCTTGGCGTGGTTCTCACTCCGTTTTTCAGAAAACTCATCCTAACACCAAAATATGTTTAACTATGAATTGTATATAGTGATTGAGTGAGTCTAATGTATTTGGATTACAAGGAATGCTATAGCTGTCTCTCCTTTGGGGTCCTATGGTTTTTCTTCTTGTTTCCAGAGATTTTTAGAAGAGATGGGACTGGGTGGGAAATTTATGATCCTTAGAGAATCATATATACAGACTGGCTCACAGAATTTTTCACACTTTAATTTTTCTGCGTTTTTCAAATGTTATCTTAACTGGCGTGTGAATGTGATTTATATATTTTAACCCGCATGCATTTGGGAGCAGAGGCTCAGAACTGATTGCTTCTGCATGATGAAGCAAAACGTGCCATGCACCCCTCACCTTCTTTCATCAGGCAATTTCCTTCCGACTCCAGCGCTAACAAGGCCAGTAACTGCGACTGATTGCTTTGCTGGCAGAGTAGGCATTAAGCCACGACGCATTCTTTCTGAAATGCCACGCTAACAGCCAGCCTCGCTTGGCATTGTGTTCCCATCTTCCGCATTTTCAATATCGCATTCTGCAGACACCGCGCGCCCGGCACATTTTTTAATTTTCTGCTGTTTGTCCCGAATGTCAGGGAGGTCCTGAAGCATGTCAGCGCTGACGGGTTTTCTGGGGAGTTTTGTTTCAAGGCTGTCAACCTCCCAGGAATTGATCATGATAAATGCTTGATGAAAATCTCTTATTAAATGCGTTTCAGAGTCAGGTTTCTGTGCCAGCTAAAGATTCCTTTCTTTGTGCCTTAGAACAAAGGGATGTTCAGCTACAACATTTCTAAAATAAAATAAAAAATAAACAGTACGGCAACAAGTACAATGAGGGTTGTGAAAACGCGGATAAAGTCAATATTATTGTTTTACGTATTTCATTTCCCAGCACGAGTGTCTTGTATATTTAACCTAAAGAGACCAAATGTTTATTTGATATTAATTTGACCCATTATGAGATTAAATCTGATGGATACTACATCTTTAAATCAGAGACTCGTCGAATAAATTGTTTTTAATTGTCCCCCTAGAATTAAGTTGCCTGTTAAGCTAGTAAGGTGGCAAAGCAGGTGAAACTTTGTGCAGTCTGCAGTCACAGGGAGGATCAACTCACTCCACCCTTCCTAGTCCACATACTGAGAACATTTCCGCTAGCAATAAGTGTCACCAAGAGACATCTCTATTTTGTAAACTTTATAAATGGGGGTGATTGATAATAACTACATCTCTCTAAAAATAGGATAGGGATCATGGATGATGGTATAATCGCACACATCTCCACGTACGCTTTCAGTGAGATCAATAAGTGTCATGTTAAAGTTCAAGCGCTAATCTGTTTCCTTTCCGGGGCCCCACTTGCCAGTCTCCCCTTAAACCCATCATTGGAAATCACCTCCGAGACAAACCAAAGCACCCCCACCATCAGTTCATCCAAATCTGCACTGCCACACCATCTCCTCTCCAATGAATTATTATTATTTTATTATTATTATCATTATGATTGTATTTATTGAGTGCAGACCTATCTTTGGGAAGCAACAGGGAGCTTTACAATCACAGGGGAAAGAACAGGATGAGGGAAGCCGGGAAACAAGGGAACGGGGAGCTGACAGGGGAGGAGAAGGTGGAGGGGGCGTGGGGTTTGGTAGCAAGAGATCTACAAGGAATCAGGGGAGGAACCAGTGGGGAGCAGATCACCCAGTCTCAGGTAGGGTCAGGAGTGGAGGGAGTGTGTGGAGCTAGGTGTTAGGGAGCAGCCATTCCTTGAAGGTCACGCCTCATCCACAATGTTCTCAGGATCAGCCCAAAGAAGTACAGCCCTGCACTTCACACCCGGCCTAGTGCTAGCTTTACTTGCTGTAAACAATGCTTGTATGTACATTTGCCCCCTCCAGCTTTCAGATTACTTTATCTTCACTGCTTTATCATGAACTATTCGCACACCATTCAGTGTTTATGTAAATTAGTCTCTTTAGGAACTACTCCAGGTTCAGTAATACCTATCTTATGAGTTGTTGCTCGAATTGTTATCCCTAAATAGGGACATAGAAATACAACGAAATGCAGACGTTTGTGGTGGGCTGATCTCACTTTTCACATGTAGAGGTACTTATGTCCACGGATGGGATTTTCAAACCATATTTGCATGTGTTGTGGGGTTTGGCACATATGTTGGTGCTGTAGCATAGCCTTTTGGCCAAGACAATACTACAGGAAGAAAACAAAAGTGTGTATAGAATATTCCATTGGAATGATAACCAGGCAATGCTTTTCTAACAGCATGCCCCAGAGCAGGCATAACTGAGTAAAAGAAAACTTCGGGGCTACGTAATGTATGAAGTCTGAATCACAGCCCTAGTTATTAGTCCTTGTTTCTCATTCTTGTACTTTGTCCTAGTTGATGTCTCTCATCATAGTCCATAATCTTCAGTCCTAGTCCTTTCTTCTGATCCCTCACCCGCTCCTAGTCTAACTTCCAGTAGTAGTCTCTAATCCTAGTCCCTTATTGAAAACCCTAGCTCTTCCTCCCTCATACCTTTTCTGAGTCCCACATCCTAGCTCCACATCCTCGCATTTAGTCCCTGATTCCTCTCCCAGTCTCTTAATCTAGCTGCTAGTCCCTCAACACGCGCTCTTGTCCCTGTCTAGTGCTTGTCCCGCATCCAGTATTAGTCTCTCATCTTAGTCTTTCATCCTAGATTGTGTTTGTCGCCCTGTAAACGGACAGGAGCCTATTTTACTATGTGTCTGTCAATAACCATGCTTTCTTCTGCAGCATATAACAGAGCAGGCTTGAGTTAACCAATTAAAATGTCACTCCCAGGAAAGACACAGTTCTAGTTGCAGTCGAATTACAATTCCTAGTAACAGACACAGTCACTGCTGTAATTATAGTAATGTCACCCAGAGTGCTGTTAGTGCTGGAGAGACTTGTTTCTGAAGGTGGAGCCCTTCCTGGATGCTATCTCTGTGTCTCATGGTACTATGTGAGAACACAGAACATGCCTGGATTAACGCTATGGATTGATTTAATTTAAAAGTACTATACAACTAATAACATTTTATTTTACTATAGTGTTTGGCTTCTGTGGAGATATGTTACAACGATTTATTTATTTTTTTGCTTGGCCATGGACCCTTTTCTCCAGCAAGTAGTTCAATGTGACGACCATGCGCACCAGCGCGCGCCCCAAGGAGTGCTGTTAGGCGGTTGGGCTGAGGGGCATTGGGAGGCGAGGCGTGAAGAATGAAATGGGACTCGTGCAGGTAGCCAGTTTCAAGTAAGTCCCACAACGGTATTTATTTTTTATGATTCGCTTGTAGAAAGGAAGCCTGCATTGGAGGTTCTATTGCTCAGAGATTAATTATTGCGTTTACTATTTGCTGAGCCGTGTGGAGTACCTTTGGTGCTCAAGCAGCAATTTAACATAAGATGCCGGCAACTTTGAAGAAATATCAACCTAGGAGCAACGCCAGAATGGCTTGCAAAATCCACACAGGAGTGGGGATTAATAAGAGAGCAATTAACAAGAAACAAAAAATGAATGATACCATTATTAAACTATACGCAGAGGGGGGTCTCAGTAGTGGTAATTGAATCTGTATGGAAAACAAGGGAGGAGCCACATATGGCACAATATAAAATGACAACATACTTAAAACCTAAGACAAAACAAACCACGCAAGTCGAGATGGTGGATTTGGAGATACATCTGCCAGGCAAGGAAAATGATGAGGGGGGAGAGGTGGGAACTTGAGCCTATTAACAATAATGCATTGCTTAATATGGTTATAAATTAAAAAAATGCAACAAATGCCAGAACAAAGGTCAAAACCATTTAATGACCCATCCTTGGCCGGTGAGATAATCGCCACAAATTTGGAAAGAACTCCAGATATGAAGAAAATTGTTAATTAGGTTTTTGCGTCGTCGCCTATTGGAGAGGATTCCTTCTCCTCGACGGATTCCTCAGGGGACGATTTGAGGAGTGAACCTGAACACCTAAAAATAGTAAACACATTGTCACTCTCTGTAGTTCCTTCTGTAAAGAGAAACAAATTATGCAGGAAGGTTTTACCAAATTGGTGGATGTGATCCTGACTATCCCGAAGTACCCCCCCTTGTAACAGTTTAGGAGAAGGAAAATAATGAACAGATGGATAATAGTCATGTCAATGGGTGCATCTTAAGTGTGGATGACTCTATTTTGACAGTCCATGATGATATACATGTGTCCCCGAATGTGGCCTGCTCCACCACACAGTCTAGTGCTCCCAGTAAGCCGCCTATGGCCAAAAACATGGACAAAAAAAGAGAAAGTTCACCACAAGAAATAAAAAGAAAAAAGACTTTAAAAAGAGTGTCGCAATCCCTCGCTGAGACAACCCTTAATAGAGTTGCCCTGTGTTGAATCAAATGATAATTTTCAACTGGTTGAGGGCGATACACAGAGCAATTTGCATATGTCCACTCAAAATAAAGTTAAAAAGGAAGATAACCATAAAAAAATGTAGCCACAAGTGAAGAGGGATGTAAACGACCAGAAGTCCTCCCAGCGCTTCCGGACGTGTTGCATGTCGTGGGCTGCCACCCCCTCCGCATTGATGGCAGCCATGATGTCCTTCCAGATCCTCTTCCGTCCTTCATTGTCAGCGCGTGAACTTCCGAAGAGGGCATCATAATGCCCCAGGACTTGCTCCACCAGGATGCCAACTTCATTGGCAGTGAAGCTGGCACCCCTCTGCCTCTCTGCTGGGGGGTTTCCAGATGGTGTTGTGTCAGACATGGCAACCCCCGAGGCAGGTGTGTGGGCAACTGGGTCCTGGGGCTGGGCTGTGGAGCGATGGAATACCAGTCGGTAGTCTTCTGTTCCGGCAGGGGTGGTCACAACAACTGGACCCCTGCAGATGGCTGACGTGCAGGCACCAAATAGCAGGACACGTGGCCAGCAGGCAGGCAGGCAGCAGCAGATGGCAGGTGGGAGCGTGCTCGGGGCTCTGAGGGGGCAGGAAAATGGCCTTCTGGGCAGGAGTGTGGTCTTCTGTGTGTTGTCTTGTGGCAAGCTTGATACGGAGTGAATTGGCACGTGAAAAAATAGCACATCAGCATGTAATTCGAGGAAAGGGCCTTAGCGCATAAGCGTGTCTGTGACGTAATGGCGCAGGCGTTTCCCTCCACACGGGTGCATGTTGATTGTACAAGTGCAAAAACAGCACGTCTGGGTGTCACTGCATGTAATTGGAGGAAGGCCCTTAGTGCTTACGCGCATAAGCGACGTCGCATGTGTGGGATGGGTTAAAAGGTACGCATAGGATGCCATTTTCTTGTATGTGCTTTTTGTGGATAGCGAGCGGGTGATTTTTGTATTTCTTGCCGGTTCACACGCGATTACTTCACAACGGTTCCAGTTCGTACTCCTTGTATACTCAAACAGCGTTCAATTCTTCTTTTGGCGGGGTTGTTGCCAACACGCACACGCGCGTCTTTTTGACATTCTTTTTCCAGGCAGACGGTGAGTCGAGCATGTATTTTACAACTGTAGTTGCCCCTGTAGTTGCCCCTGTGTGTCGCGTACCCATTCAGAGCTCATTGTAGCCTACGTGTACCACGCGTACGCTTATTTCTGTGTTACTGGGTTCTTTATTGCACGCACGTGGGCTACCTGGTGTCGCGTGCACGTTACATTTTGTTTTCAGGGTGCCTGAGCATTGCATGACCCGTCATCTTCCCCCAGGGGTCACAGACAGCCTTGCTAGAGGACTAGGGTATGTATTCCATCTAGTACCCTGCCCCTTTTGCCCCAATTGCCCAGGACAAAAGTTTACTGCACCTCCCATTCACACGAGAACATCAGGGCCATGGTTGGGAGGCGACCAAGTAGTAAGGGAGGCAAATGTGGCTGACCTCCAAGAGGTGGCCGCAGTAGGGGATGTGGCCAGGATGTGCAGGGTGGCCCAAGAGGCCAGTGTGCGGAGGACCAATCAGGGACACCTATGCACCCCCCCAATGGGTCGGGCAGATGCAGCTGACACCATCCCAGCTCAGGCCTTGTTAACCCGGCCCATATTGGCAACCGAACCGGCACAGGATGACTCCCAGGCTGAATTCCGTGTCACCAAGTCAAAGCCATGTGTGGCGGTGAAAGTTGCTGTCACCAGGCCATGTGGATCTGGGGCAGCAATGTCAGCTGCTGCCCCAAGTAGCCAGGGTGAGGAGCCTGCAGGGGCAGCTGCAGCTCAACGCACCCCAGCTCCGAGTCACCCAGCCGGGACAGTGTTCGTCCAAGTCCATCACACTGAGGTTGGTCCTGCCAACATCACCCAGCAGCCAATGCCTGCAGTGAGACCTTTGGTCATCATGCCTTTGGCTACTTCCAGTTCCCAGTCCACCTGTGCTTCAGTCCCTACCAACCAGAGCGGCGTAAGACACTCAGAGTCCGCACCACCTCTCAAGAGGAAAAAGGGTGCTCTTGCGGTACAGGCTGGGACCCCAGACACGGCTCCCCCCTCCTACACGTCACGGAACCGTAGTTTCTTTTTTTTTTTTTAAACTTTGTTTTATTAGCATTTTGTATAATACAACAAAAGGGCTCAAGGCAAATTCAAAAAGATATACAAATAGCTGGCCCAACAACCCTCCCCCCTCCTCTCTCCCTCCCCGAACAGACCCTCCCCCCCATGAAACTTTGTCCAAGATGGGTCTCCTTGTTTGGGGAGACGCTGCGGAAATTTTATTTGTCCGGAGCACGAGAAAAAAGTTGTACGTTGCCTATGTTTGTGGCTGTACATCGTCCACCATACCCCGGGCCGTGGGCGCCCGATCCCTCCTTCTTTCCTCCTCGTGGGTCAATGAACGTCCTATCCCCAGGTCTGCTGTACCCCGAACCAGTTCGCTTGGAATGTGCCCAACTTGTTATTCATCATTGCCGTTAGTTTTTCCATCAGACACGTGTTCTTGACCTTTTTCAACCAGACCTCCTTCGATGGGGTCTCCGGGCTCTTCCATTTTTGTGCCAGGGCCACCCTCCCCGCCCTCAACATGGTTTCCCACATCCTTGGGTATCTGGATATGTCTTTGTCCTCTGGGGGGAGACCCAGCAACATTGTTAGGGGGTTCTGGGGGAGCAGTTCCTCAGTGATTTCAGCGATCCAGCCCCGTACCTCTGCCCAATATGTCTGGACTTTTGGGCAGTGCCACCACATGTGACCTCTTGTGTCAACCTGATCACACCCCCTTGGACATGCGGGGGCCACTCCCGTGAACATTTTCGCCAACTTCGCAGGATCCCTATGCCACCCCTGCAAGATCTTGAAATTGTGTTCCATGTCCGCTGTGAATAAGTTCCCATGGAAAGCTGGCGTCCTCAGAGATCTCCTCCCCCGCCAAATTGTTCCAGAAGGTACGGAACCTCCTCCTCTCCCCTAGATTGACAGTGTTCAATATTCTATACATCCCTGATACCGCCCCCTTCCTGGAGGTCGCTGTGTCCACGAGTTTTTCGAAGGGTGTCAACTGTCTTTTCAAATTCTGTCCCCAGGATTGGTCGCACAAAATCCCCTTCAGGCGGAGATATTCGAAAATGGAGAGGGTCCCCTGCCCCAGGGCTCCTCTCATTTCCTCATAGGGGCGGAATTCCCCCTCCTTGAACATTTGCCCCGCCCATTCCACCCCTGATTCGGACCAGGATTGAGCGTTGCAAAACCCCCTGCTTCCCAGTCTGAGGGGGTGACCCCAGAGCGATGATATCGGTGACGGCCATGACGTTAGATGCGCCGTCTGGGGGCTTTCCCGCCAGATCGCCCAGAAGACTCCCAACGTTGGGGGTGATTTTAGTCTATTCGGAATGAATTTGCTTGGGGCCCACAGGAGGTCCCTGACCTTGAGTGGGTGGGCGTCCATGTCCTCCAAGTACGTCCAGTATGTACCCATCCCCTCCCTCATGTGTTCGAGAAGTACGCGCAACTGGGAGTAGAGTTGGAAGTCCTGCAGCCCAAACCCTCCCTCCTCCCTCGGAAGGTTCAGGATTGCTCTTGCTGTCCTCTGGGTCCTACCCTGCCATATGAACTCACGCACCGCATTCTGAAGGACCCTGAGGGTTTGGTCGGGAACACTGGTTGGGAGGGCAGTGAAGAGATATAGTAAGCGCGGGAGTATGTTCATCTTCACAGCCGTCATACGGCCGTACCAGGACAAGATCATTGACCCCCATCTCCTCAGATCCGCAGTGACCCTTGCCATTACGGGGTCATAGTTAGCTGGGGCGAGGCTGGAGAGGTCCCGGGTGAGGAGGACGCCCAGGTATCGGATGGAGGCCCTCCCCATTTTTATCCCTCCCAGGCTGGTCAGGGGGTCCAGGGTCGGGTCCTTCGTTCTCATGGGGAGCAGGACTGATTTAGAGGCATTGATCTTGAGCCCCGAGAGGCGACCATATGCAGCCATCAGGGACATGAGGGGGGGAGCGAGGATCCCGGGTCCACCAGGTAGGCCAGGATGTCATCGGCGAACAGGGAGAGTTTAAATTCTACTTCGCCTCTCTGGATCCCATTGATGTCTGGGTGTGCTCTGACCGCTATGGCCAGGGGTTCCATGGTGAGGACATAGATGAGGGGGGAGAGCGGGCAACCCTGCCGCGTTCCTCGCGAGAGGGGAAAGGCTCTGACAGCCTGCCATTCACCTGAACCCTGGCCTTTGGAGCCCTATATAGCGCCGCCACCCAACCCATAATGTGTGACCCGAAGCCCATTTTCTGGAGGGTGAGTTCCATGAATCTCCACTCCACCCTGTCAAATGCCTTTTCTGAGTCGAGCGACAAGACGCACACGTCTAGGTCCGACACCTGGGCGTAGTGGAACAAGTCTATGGTTTTTCGGATATTGTCAGAGCCCTGTCTCCCCCTAATGAACCCCACCTGAGCTCCGTGGACCAGCTTTGGAAGGATCCCCTCCATTCGCCCCCCGATCACCTTAGCCAGGATCTTTACATCAGTGTTCAGCAAAGAAATTGGGCGGTAGGAGGAGCACTCTGAGGGGTCCCTACCGTCCTTGGGGAGCACCACTATTATCGCATCCATCATGGAGTCCGGGAGGGGTCCCCCTTCCAGCACTGCATTGAATACCCTAACCAAGTAGGGGGATAGGGTTGAGCAGAACCTCTTGTAAAAATAGGCCGAGTAGCCCTCCTCGCCGGGGGAAGTACCCCCTTTCATCCCTCTGATCACGCGCTCCGCCTCCTCCTCCGTCACCGAGCCCTCCAACCCCTCCGCTGCCTCCCTTGATAGGGCCGGGATCTGTATTGAGTTCAAAAACCCCTCAATCTCCGCCTCTCTCCCGTTAAATTCGGACAAGTATAATTTCTCATAGTATTGGCGGAAGGCCTCCCCAATGTGGGTTGTGTCGTAACCTATCTCCCCCCCCCTTGCTCCTTACTGCTTTCACTAATCTGCTTCTCTGTACCTCCCTCAGCTTCCAAGCTAAAATCCTGTCCGCCTTGTCCCCTTTTTCATAATACTTTTGTTTGACCAATTGAAGGCTTCTCTCTGTCTGGTGGAGGAGGAGGTCCCTCAGCTGGAGTCTACAGTCCTCCAGGGCGGCCACCTGGCCTCGGTCCAAGGGGACCGTGGGGAGCCCCCCCGGTTGGAGTTGGGCTATTTTCTCCCTCAGTAGTGTTTCCTGGACCTCCCTCTCCCTCTTTTTCTGGGCTCCCATTTTGATCAGGACTCCTCGTAGAGTGGCCTTAAAGGCATCCCATAGGGTATGTACACCTACCTCCCATTAATGTTAAGATTAAAGAAATCCGTCATGGCCTTGAGAACTTCCTGAGCTAGTACCTCGTCCTTTAACAGGGAGTCGTTGCACTTCCACCTCCCCCTGCGTTCGCTTAATCCTCCCCTTGCTATCGTGATTCGGGCCAGGTCGTGGTCGGACCAGGGAATGGGGTCAACCCTATGGCCTGAGGTAAATGTGTGCAGGATCTCGTCCACCAAGATATAATCTATCCTGGAGAACGATGCGTGGGTGGCTGAGTAATATGTGAAGGGGGGGTGTTCGTTCTGGGGATCGGGATCGTGTCCATCAGCCCCAAGTCTAGATTAACCCCTTGGAAGTTACGCGCCATGGTCTCGTCTGATGCCCTGGAGGGCTGCGGGCCTGTGCGTTTTCTGTCCCGGGTTGGGTCCAGGACCATGTTGAAGTCCCCTCCCACCACCACCGAACCCTGAACAAAGTGCTTGAGTTTGTCCCCTACCTTTTCCCAAAATAGGGTTTGGCCTTCGTTTGGGGCATAGATTACAGCTAGGGTGAGTGGGGCCCCCTGAAGGGACCCCCGTAACATCAGGTAGCGGCCCTCTGGGTCTTTCAGCGTGGCCTCGTTCTCGAAGCCTGTATTCCACGATACTAAGATGGCAACCCCTCTCTTTTTGCCCTTATGGGAAGCACTGAAGACCTCCCCTATTCCTCCTCCCCGCATTTTGGGCTTGTTACCCCGCGGCCAATGAGTCTCTTGCACAAAGAGAAAGTCGAGGTTGGCCATTCTAAATTCCCTGCAGACCAGGGATCTCTTCGTGGGGGCGTTTAAGCCCCGTACATTTAGGGAGCCCACACCCAGGGGGGGCAGACTGTCAGCCATAATCTAAGACTTCCTCTCTCTCAGTCAACGTACTCAACATGCTCTTCCTGACGTGCTCCCTTGGTTCAACTTTTCGTCCCCCGACTGCCCCCTCCGCTTCCCTCCGGGTGGGCCAAGAACAAAACCCCAACTGCCCCCCTTCCCTGAACCGTAACTGAACAACCCCAACTTCGTGTCCCCCCTCCCCTTTCCCCGGCATCCGGCCAAATAGTTCTGCCATCCCTGGCTACTGGCCGCACCACCAGCTTACCCGCTGCAGCCGGGCATTCTGTGGAAAGCGTGTTTCTGTGAGCCCCCCCTCCCTCCTAGCCATGCCGTCCCCTCATGGCTCCCCCATACTTGCTGTTCGTAGGGACGCTGTTAATGGTGAATCCGCTGGCTTTTCTGAGTATCCCACATGACTCGGTGGGTTTCCCCAGGTCTCAATCCTCGGGATCGTTCCGCTCCCCCTCCTTGACTGGTGATGGGGTATTCATTTTTCTATATTTCCTTGCGCCAGTTTTACGTCTCCTGTCCTTCGATGGGCCCGGGCTCCCCGGGGTTTCCCTCCCCGGCCCCGACGGGGCCCTCCTGGGATCCGAGTCCAAAACGTAGTCCTGGATGGCTACTCGTATGTCATCTTCCGTGGTCAGGGTTGACTGCTGGCCCATGTACTCAAAGGTCAGAGAGAAGGGGTAGCCCCAGCGGTAGCGGACCCCCTTTTCTTTCATCAGGAGTGTTAGTGGGTGACACATCGTGCGTTAAGCCAGGGTGTGGGCGGAGAGATCTTGGTAGATTGAAATCTGGGCGTTGTTGTAGGTGATCACCCGAGCCTTCCTGGCTTCCTCCAACACCTTTGTTTTTTCGGAGTAATAGTGGAACCGGACCAGGATAGAACGGGGGCCCCTCACTCTCTCCCCAGCCCTGTGCACTCTATCGAACGTGGGTTCCGTGGTCATTTCTTCAGCAAAGAGGAGGGTGATGATGTCTCTCACCGCGCGGGTAATGTCTCTCTCCGTTTCCCCGTCCTGTTCCGGTACCCCAAAAATTCTGAGATTGTTCCTCCTCTCCCTATTTTCGAAGTCGTCCATCTGCCTGGACCTTTCCTCCTCTCTTTTCTCCAGGGCCGCTATCCTCAGTCCTAGGTCCATCTCTAGGGACGTCGATGATGTCTGGTTGGCCTCAACCTGCAACAGTCTGTCTTCGACCTTGTCCACTCTTTGATCTATTTTTTCGAATTTCTGGGCAATGTCAGATCGCATGTCCCTGATCTCCTGTAATATGGAGGCAAAGCCTCTTTCCATGGTGGACGTGGGGGTCTTGGGGTCTCCGACTGTGCAAGTCCCTTGGGGGGGCTTGGGCTTCTCTTGCTGGACGCCATCTCCTGAAAGCGGAATTCCTGTAGGGTTTGCCGCCAGTCCATCGGGCTCCCCCCCCGGGTTAGCCAGTGGTTCCCCTCCTGGGGCTCTCAGATCGGGGGCGTGATGGTGGGTGGGGAGGGGTCCCCCGGGCGAGGCGCGCCCCTCCCTTACCGTCGTGTGCTGCTGCAGGGGGTTTTCCCCGGGCGGGCACACGCCCCACCGTCTCCAGGCGGGGGCCACACACCCGGGCCGAGGGGGCTGCAGTCGTGGGCACCCCCCCTCAAATCACCACACCTCCGTCCCCAAGTGTGGGGGGAAACGCTGTCGTCCCCGGAAGGGCACACGCCCCACCAAGGTCTGGCGGGGGCCTCGCTCCCGGGGACCGTGCGTAGCTGCCAAGACTCTCCTCGTGGGGGCGGCGGGGCCCCGAGCTCAACCCGGGGGAGCACCACACTTGCCTGACCCCGGTGGATCTTCCCGCTCCGGGCCTTGTTTCTTCACGGCGTGCAGCCGCCCAGTGGAATCTCGTCTGGGCTCTTCACGTTGTGGCGTGGGGCCAGCTGTCCTGCTGGGGGGGCCCCCCCGGTGCCCCCCCGGTGCCCCCCCGGTGTTCTGGGGTTCCTGCACCTCTCCAGGGGGGTCACCAGCGTGGGTCCTCCCAGCGATGGTTTCTTTCCTTCGACAGGGGTGGAGGAGGCTGGGGGGGGAGGGGCGCGGGTCTGTGGTGTGGATCGATCTGGCCCCCGCAATCCGCCCCCGACTGCGGGACCAAGTGCTCGATCGGGTCGAGGGATCCGTCGAGAAAGGCGGGAGAGGAGGGCGCCCCCTCCGTGTGCGCGCGGCTTCCCTGGGGCTCTTCCACGCTTCTTCGGCGCCGCGGTTGCCGAGGCCTGGAGCGACCTCGTCCCCACCTGACACTGCGGGTCTCGTTCTCGTTGGTCCCGGGGGCCCCAAACGTCGCTCCTTCGCTCGTTGGGTGCCAGGGAGGTTCCTCGCGCCCCTCCGTCCTGCTTTGTCCACCTGGGGGACTTCGGGGGGGTTCAATCCCCTGCTACAGCCCAGCTACGGCAGGAGCAACACAATCAGGCAGCCATTGCCTGCGCGCCCCCTGGTGGCCTCCCAAGGAACCGTAGTTTCAATGATGTGCAACCAGACGCATGTGTGGGCTACGTGTCGGCCCATGGCCGCGAAATGCTGGTGACCGAAGGGTGCAAGACTACAACTGCTCAACGTAGGGCCCACTGGCAGTGCATCGCAGACCAGATTAGTTCCCTTGGATTTGTGAGGCACACAGCTGATGATTGCTCTAAGAGGTGGAATGACCTCAAACTCAGAGCAAAGAACAAGCTGGCTTCCAATCATGCCTCTACTCTGGTGACTGGCAGTGGGTCTCCACAAGAGGAGGAAGTACTCACAGAACATGAGTCAATGACTGGAGGCTTCATTACAGAGGATCAGATTCAAGGCATGGGAGACTTACCAGATCTTGAGGCAATGTCCGGTGAGTGTCCATGCATGTGTGTGCAAACCATGTGTATGTTGCTTGGGTGATGTGTTCTGATTGAGTGCCAGGTGAGGCTGTGTACTCATGACTGCTATGGTTCACCCATGTGGTGCCCCCAAACCATCCCCCAGCCTTGGATTTTGGGTTTTACAGTATCCCTTCTGACCACAGTTGACAATTTGCACCTGATTACTGCACTTGCCCTTCAACTGCCAATCATGCCACAACATTGTTCATACTGTTTTCCTGTTCATTCTGGCTGATTGATGAGATCCTTTGCATGTTTACCACACATTTTTGTGCCGTTCTGCCCGAAATGTAACATACTTCAGACATAGATTACACCCCACAATGCCCCACATTTGTTTACTTATTATGGAAATGATTTCATCAATCAGGCTGATTGAGTAATGTGCACCTACACATGGGCTGCACACAATCACTTCGGGGCCCTGTTTGAATGTTCAACATGTCTTCTGTCATGTTGAAGTCACCAACCATTCATGTATCCATGTGCCTGCCATCACTGCATTAGTGAACACTGGCTTTGTTGCAGCGTCTGGCACATGCGTGTTTTGTCACACTCTTTTGCATGTTCTATTTCATGATGTTCATCTCACATGGATTGGTGACAGTACTGATGTGCTACCATCTGGCTCTCCTTATCAAATCTGACATGGCAATGCTACGTGCCATCTGTGTGCTGGCATGTGTCATGTATGTGGATTGTCCATGCCACTCACAGGCTAATGTGTGATTCCGGTGCTATGCCGCATGCAGCACATGTGTTGCTTTCCCATCTTGGAGTCCTCAGTAGCTGCTTTTAGGCTCCCCTTCCACTTCATTGCCAGTGCATGCATGCCAGAGTTATTGTCATGTGTGACATGTATCATTTATGTATTCTATATGTGCCTTGTGATGCCTATGTGTGTGGGCTATGCTGCTCATGCCTGTCTTCATTACTTTTCTTTTATGTTTTTGCAGGTGATGAGGCACTACATGCTGTTGAGGAGGAGGAGATGGCGCAGAGGCAGGAGTAATCACAGACACAACCAGGCACCGGTGGAGGACGTGGATTGGTGGTGGATGAAAATCTATTACTCCTACACACCATCCGGTCCATGGGTATCACTGGGTACACCTCTGCAGACCTCTACCACTCAGGTGCTCAATCTGACACTGAGCCAATTGTCCCGTTGCAGGTGAGTGTTTCTGGCAGGGATGCTGTTCTGTCCAACCCACCTGCACTGGGGGTAGGCCCCGCTATGGGCCATTCAATGTTGGAAATTACACCTGTGGCGGTTACGAATGCAGGGTCACACTCCACTATATTTGCTCTTGTTCCTGGGCTAGCAGATCAAATGAGGAATGCAGTCCTGCAGCCTCAGGCAGTGCCAGCACAGCAAGGTGCACAACACCTTGCCCCAAACAGGTGTGGTGCCCGCCAACGCAGTGGCCATGCACCACCAGGCAATACTCTGTGGGAGAACTCCATATATACTATTGCAGCACAACAGGGGGCATCATGTGAGATGATGGCTCAGGCCATGGATAGGGTGGCCACTTCCATTCTCCCCCTGAAAGGCAGGTAGAGCTCCAGCAGCAGGCAACAGAGTCCATGTGCCACTCACAAAGGGAGGACACCCCGAGTGGGACGGGTATGCCCAGACGTGGGTCCCATGCCTGCTGGGCCTAGAGACCCAAGCTACTCCTCACTGATGAGCCCCAACAAGGACAAAAAATGTTTGGGGATGCTTGTGGTCTCGTGCAGAAGGGATGTGACCTAGCAGTTCGGGCTGGACTGCCCCTTTTGGGGTGGGCCCAAGCCTGATTTGCATATGGTCTTTCCCCTTCTGTAATGGCTTGGCAGGCGAAGAACGGTGGTCTGGAGGGTTGCACAGATCAATACCAGTGGTTAAGATTCATTCTAAACCTTCCAGCCATCACCTCTTTGTTTTTGCTTTGTCACCCCGAGTGGGACAGGTATGCCCAGACGTGGGTCCCGTGCCTGCTGGGCCAAGAGACCCAAGCTACTCCTCACTGATGAGCCCCAACAAGGGCGAAACATGTTTGGGGATGCATGTGGTCTCGTGCAGAAGGGATGTGACCTAGCAGTTCGGGCTGGACTGCCCCTTTTGGGGTGGGGCCAAGCCTGATTTGCATATGGTCTTTCCCCTTCTGTAATGGCTTGGCAGGTGAAGAACGGTGGTCTGGAGGGTTGCACAGAGCAATGCCAGTGGTTAAGATTCATTCTAAACCTTCCAGCCATCACCTCTTTGTTTTTGCTTTGTCACCCCGAGTGGGATGGGTATGCCCAGACGTGGGTCCCATGCCTGCTGGGCCTAGAGACCCAAGCTACTCCTCACTGATGAGCCCCAACAAGGGCAAAACATGTTTGGGGATGCTTGTGGTCTCGTGCAGAAGGGATGTGACCTAGCAGTTCGGGCTGGACTGCCCCTTTTGGGATGGAGCCAAGCCTGATTTGCATATGGTCTTTCCCCTTCTGTAATGGCTTGACAGGCGAAGAACGGTGGTCTGGAGGGTTGCCCCGAGCAATGCCAGTGGTTAAGATTCATTCTAAACCTTCCAGCCATCACCTCTTTGTTTTTGCTTTGTCACCCCGAGTGGGACGGGTATGCCCAGACGTGGGTCCCGTGCCTGCTGGGCCTAGAGACCCAAGCTACTCCTCACTGATGAGCCCCAACAAGGGTGAAATATGTTTCGGGATGCTTGTGGTCTCGTGCAGAAGGGATGTGACCTAGCAGTTTGGGCTGGACTGCCCCTTTTGGGGTGGGGCCAAGCCTGATTTGCATTTGGTCTTTCCCCTTCTGTAATGGCTTGGCAAGCGAAGAACGGTGGTCTGGAGGGTTGCCCGAGCAATGCCAGTGGTTAAGATTAATTCTCAACCTTATAGCCATCACCTCTTTGTTTTTACTTTGTCACCCCGAGTGGGACGGGTATGCCCAGACGTGGGTCCCATGCCTGCTGGGCCTAGAGACCCAAGCTACTCCTCACTGATGAGCCCCACCAAGGGCAAAACATGTTTGGGGATGCTTGTGGTCTCGTGCAGAAGGGATGTGACCTAGCAGTTCGGGCTGGACTCCCCCTTTTGGGATGGGGCCAAGCCTGATTTGCATATGGTCTTTCCCCTTCTGTAATGGCTTGGCAGGCAAAGAACAGTGGTCTGGAGGGTTGCACAGAGCAATGCCAGTAGTTAAGATTCATTCTAAACCTTCCAGCCATCACCTCTTTGTTTTTGCTTTGTCACCCCGAGTGGGACGGGTATGCCCAGATGTGGGTCCGGTGCCTGCTGGGCCTAGAGACCCAAGCTACTCCTCACTGATGAGCCCCAACAAGGGCGAAACATGTTTGGGGATGCTTGTGGTCTCGTGCAGAAGGGATGTGACCTAGCAGTTCGGGCTGGACTGCCTCTTTTGGGGTGGGGCCATGCCTGATTTGCATATGGTTTTTCCCCTTCTGTAATGGCTTGGCAGGCGAAGAACGGTGGTCTGGAGGGTTGCAAAGAGCAATGCCAGTGGTTAAGATTCATTCTAAACCTTCCAGCCATTACCTCTTTGTTTTTGCTTTGTCACCCCGAGTGGGACGGGTATGCCCAGATGTGGGTCCGGTGCCTATTGGGCCTAGAGACCCAAGCTACTCCTCACTGATGAGCCCCAACAAGGGCGAAACATGTTTGGGGATGCTTGTGGTCTCGTGCAGAAGGGATGTGATCTAGCAGTTCGGGCTGGACTGCCTCTTTTGGGGTGGGGCCATGCCTGATTTGCATATGGTTGTTCCCCTTCTGTAATGGCTTGGCAGGCGAAGAACGGTGGTCTGGAGGGTTGCAAAGAGCAATGCCAGTGGTTAAGATTCATTCTAAACCTTCCAGCCATCACCTCTTTGTTTTTGCTTTGTCACCCCGAGTGGGACGGGTATGCCCAGACGTGGGTCCCGTGCCTGCTGGGCCTAGAGACCCAAGCTACTCCTCACTGATGAGCCCCAACAAGGGTGAAATATGTTTGGGGATGCTTGTGGTCTCGTGCAGAAGGGATGTGACCTAGCAGTTCGGGCTGGACTGCCCCTTTTGGGGTGGGCCCAAGCCTGATTTGCATATGGTCTTTCCCCTTCTGTAATGGCTTGGCAGGCGAAGAACGGTGGTCTGGAGGGTTGCACAGAGCAATGCCAGTGGTTAAGATTCATTCTAAACCTTCCAGCCATCACCTCTTTGTTTTTGCTTTGTCACCCCGAGTGGGACGGGTATGCCCAGACGTGGGTCCCATGCCTGCTGGGCCTAGAGACCCAAGCTACTCCTCACTGATGAGGCCCAACAAGGGCGAAACATGTTTGGGGATGCTTGTGGTCTCGTGCAGAAGGGATGTGACCTAGCAGTTCGGGCTGGACTGCCCCTTTTGGGGTGGGGGCAAGCCTGATTTGCATATGGTCTTTCCCCTTCTGTAATGGCTTGGCAGGCGAAGAACGGTGGTCTGGAGGGTTGCCCAGAGCATTGCCAGTGGTTAAGATTAAGTCTAAACCTTCCAGCCATCACCTCTTTGTTTTTGCCATGTAGCAGACATGTTTTGAAAATGGGAATCTGTTTTTAATGTGTGGGCAACTCTATAACATAGCGTTGCCAGTGCACTTTGAAAAAGCAGTTGGAATATATACTCCACGTTGCGTGTCAATCTAGGGTCTGCAGAATACATTCATAAACAGCAGTATTCTGATGCTGTTATTTGTGTGCCTCTTTCATCTTATCTTCCGCCTTTTCCAGAAAGAGTAGAGGAAAGGCGTGTGCATCCACACTTTTTTCCCATATACTGATTGACGCTCCTTTGGCTTGCCGCATTTGATATGTTTCTAGTGCATTGTCTATGGTGTCTTTGGAGTGCAGCGGGTGAATTGTTTAGTGGTCTAAAATATTGAAGGCTGCACTCAGATCTAGATGTTCAAATTGGCCAGTTATTGAGGAGTCCTGAATTATTTCAGTTGTTTCTCTCAGGTTTTCTTGAAAGTTTATTTCCTTGTAGTATTCATTGTTTTGTTTGAGTTATTGCAAAGCTTCCCTAATTTAGGGGTTAAGTCCACTAGTTGCTGGCAAATCTTTTCGTCTTTTGTAGGTATACCATTTGAAAGCATAATCAAAGATTCTACATTTTCTTTGAGATCGAATGGTAAATAAACGACTTTTCCATGAATGCCTCTCAGTAATTTGGTGGGAGGCAATTTTGCAGTTTTTGGTTGAAGCTGTATTATTGCTTTAAATGGGTGCACTGTTTGGATTATAATGGTCTCATACAATTAAGCTGCTACAGTGCATTTGGCAGTAGAAATAGTTCCAAATTTTGACTAATTGCCTGAGAAGGCCTTTGGATATTGTCAAGTTTTGCAGTGTAGTATGTGCACAGTTTGGAGGTGTTTGTAATTTCGTATTTGTTTTCAGCTATAAGGTACAGAGCTAATTGAAACCATTGGGATTCTTCATTGCCTTCTATTTTCTGCATTATATCTATAGTTTTGGTGCTCTTTCTATAGAAAGTTCTACAACAACACACACATACTTGGTTGGCATTTCAGCAGATGTGCATTTGAACTTTTGTATTTGTTTTCCATGTGTCTGATATTAGAAGTTGCTAGCTGCACTGTTGTCAGTACTGTTGTCTGAAAATGCTGGAGTTTGTAAGTGCTCCTAAGTACCACAATATTTCTTTTGGATGTGCTCTAATTCATCGAGCACTTGTTTGGCTGTACTGTGTAGGAGAATATCATTTAAATGTTGGAGTGCTAAATCTGGACTTTTTGCATAGTACAGTTTGTAAACTAGATTTATGACTGTTGAATGGTAGGTTGCTAACATTTTCATATGGTGTAAGGTGCTTTTGCAAGCAAGTCCAGCAATACAGGCTAAGGAATGTCCTCGTATTCCAGTGAAGTTGCATACTGGACAGGAGTCCATAGTTTGTAGTACTTTTCTTTTTCTTTTGTCATTGCCTTTGACATACTGATTGAGGCATTGCGTGTTGCTTCGGTGCAATGGAGAGTGACATCTAGGTTTGATGGGGAAATTTCTGAAAGCAGTGTTTCCTCTTCCATTATGGTATTGTGTATTTTTTCATACCCTCGTCCACTCCGACGTAAGACAATTTTTGGTTTGTTTGTTCGTGTTTGTATGCTTCTTCCTTGAAGTAAGGCTCTGTTGGTGGTGTGACTCCACTCACCTGTACAGATGTGGCCAAAGGTCTCTATGCTGACATTGCGTTCTGGTAGAAGCATCCGTTTTCATTAATGACTGCATGACCTCTTCACCTTCAACTTTCGGATCACGTTCAGCTTGCAGTGGATGGCTACTTTCTGTGTTTAAAGGTTGCCTGGCTCTCTTTCTGCGTTGTTTTTTACAGAGTTTCAGTTTGGTAGGCATGTTTTAGTAGCTGTTGGCAAAGAAAGGGAAGTGTGGGTGTGCAAAATTTGAAATATATATGTGTGCAATGTGCATGAGTGGGTCAATAGGAGAGTAGGCATTTAACTGGAAGTGTGTCACTGTGAAGTGGTGTCTAACCTTTGGTCGGGGACAGTATCTTACTATGTGGGGATTAGTTTAATGGTGGGGGAATAAAAAACACTGAGCACCTGTAGAGGTGTCATGAGTAACAATGAAGTACATCTTAGTGGATGGCCGCAGATATAAATGCTACAATACAACAATAGTGTACTCTTCTAGTAAAACATACTACAGTATGATGGTATTGTACTTACTTTGTTGCTTGTTGAGAGTAGGTTTATTGCAGGCCGTATTTTAAAGTGCACACTCCAATGGCTTTCCAGAGAGAGTTGGGTACTACACCTGTATAAGAAGATAGTATCAACATATGTTAGTTAATGGCAAAGTGCTTACATTTCTGCAATACATTCTTGAAAAATATAGAGAGATGTCTTGGCAGGAAGAGGAAGTGTGTGTGTATAAATGGAAGGATTGCGATATGAATGCGCACTTGGGAGCATAAGCATGTTTGTTAAGGGGGTACGTGGGTTATTTGGGAGTGTATTGTATGACTTGTTATGAAACAAGTGTGTGTATTAGTGTAGGCCTATTTACTTTCAAAATGCAGTACTTCTTATTGTGGAAGGATGAGAAAAAGTTGTGGAAAGATGTACAGAGTGCAAAGCAAATGTTTTTGTGTGTGCATGTGCATGTACATCTCTGCATATGTATGCTTTCTATGTGAGTGCAGGCATTGCTTTTGGGCTTTACTTTCTTTATGCATATTTATGAATGTTACTGTTGTAAATGCATACATACATTTATTAATTGCTTAACTACTGTTGTTATCTATGACGTGCGACAGGAAACTGTCGTTATGCTTGCAATTTATGCACTTGGCTTAGTTTGGTGGGAAAGGCTGCATGATCATTTTGTGTGCGATTTTTACAGATTTGACAGGAGGTGCGTTAATCGTGGAAAGCCTTGTAAAATTAGTGGAACAAAAGAACTGAGTAACCGTTTCCATATAGCAATGGCTGTTATGGGGAAATGGCAACTGCTAGGTACCCTGTTGGTACGAAGTTATAACACAGTTTCCACTGTGCTGTACAATAAATTGTAATACCTACTAGGCGTGGTGATGGGTAGTGATGCCGATGTATGTGGGTGCTGACTTCATAGATCATTTTACTGTACTTTCCGGTGCAGGTGCTTTGATTTACAGGACATTTGACCTCTGCGTGTTTAACGGTAGGTATGGACTGTTCAATAGATGCAATAGCATTGCATGCACAATTCTTGGATGTAATTGGTGGATGTGTGTGTAATCGTTTAACAGTAGCCAATCAGGGAGTGCTGGTAAAAGAGTACTGGAAAGGGAAGAAGGACTGGCCCTGCTTTCCTGGGGCGCGGCCCTCATGGTAGTTGGCCAAACCACATGTGCTACATGCTACCCTTCTTAATGTGCTTGTCATGGAAATGGGACTACAGATTATCGATTCCGGTGTATGTATGCTTTTCTTTTCCATGCTCGGATGTTCTTCTGTGCCTGTTAGAACCTTAGTGCTTCTAGGGCGACTTTTGGCAGTTGATATCTTGTTCCCCGTATTGAAATTAACCATCTTGTGCGCTATGTACAATGAACGCTGCACACACTTGTGTAGTAATGTAAGGAGGAAAAGCAGAGAGAAATCCCTAACATGGAGCATACAAAAAGGTGTTCCTTTACACGTTGCTTTAGCAAAATTAGAAAAATAAATCATTTCACATCTTCCAACAAGACGCCCATTTTCTATGATGCTCAAAATGTGTTTGTGCAGCCCCCCACACATGGCAATATGTTTGCGAAAGCCACGACATTTGGCAGTGTTCACGTGCTACATCCGGGTATTTTTTGGCTGGCTGCAATGGAAATGGGACTGTGCAGGAGTTGGGATTGGTCAATATGATTTTCTGGGTGTGGTGTGTAGCAACAGATTGTGGCAGAACGTGTGTTTGCAAATACAAATTGAGATGGATACTGTTATAGTTGTGCCGTTCAGTAGGCATACTATATGGCTTTTGGGCGACTCCTGTATACATTGGGTACAAGTTTACGCAGAACGCTGTGCACTAGCAGCACACCTGGGTTCCATAATGTTACTGTACACTGGTACGGAATACGTGGGATGAAATGAATCCATGTGGGTCCTCTTTGTACCAGTTTGGTGACGCTCGCTCATCCAGACATTATTATTGTTCATTGTGGAGGGAACAGTTTAGGGCATGTTAGCAGCATCTCACTGCAGTTTTCAATGAAGGAGACATTTCGGCAACTCATGACAATGTTTCCAAAGTCGCACATCATGTTTTCTCGCATTGCCCAGAGAAAGATGTTGCTGCGCTCTTCCTCATGTGGGCCACAAATGGAGAAAACGTGGCGCAATGTGAACAAGACTGTTTGTGCTTTTTTGCCTGACGTTGGCATGTTCTCCTTCCATAATGAAAACATTTGGAGATCATCTGACTGATGTTGGCAATGAGCTGTTTCTGCGTAATATCCAAAATGCAATGCAGCGCTTCCTGCAAGTCTAGCAAGCATTTTCCCTGTGGTAGTTCACCCCTTTCAACGTTGAAAACACAAACAGCACAAAAAGGCTCTTTTTTGAGCCACCATTTTGTTTTGCAAATGAGTACAATGCTTTTGCCAGAGTCCCGCCGCCCATCTCTGTACGCGGCACTCATAGGCTGCGCTACTGCCTGCATGCTTTCTTTCAACTTCTATTTTTCAATGATGTAAGGTCGCTGATAAGAGACTTTTTGTTCCCCCACCCCACCCACTTTCTGGTTCTGTAGCATTTTTCTTGTTGTCATAAAACACGCCACAAAAGCCAGCAGTGGAAGGGAGATTTGCCAAAGGGTACCAATCACAGGGGTAAGAAATAGTATGTGGAGAGTAGAAGATGTGGATGCACCTCACTTGGGTATGGGCCACTCTTTGCATGCTCCAGGACTGAAGCCTCAAAAGCACTTCGAAAATGTTCCCCCCTACACAGTTCCGCGTCGCAGTATATGCACAATACAGTGACCTTTGAAAGGTACAGGTCTGTTGCAGTGCGTATGTCCTCTAAGGCTTCTTGCGGGAAGCGGTTGCCCACTGGAGTGTCCCTACTGGTGGCAGGCGCAGATGCAGAGGATGCTGTAGAGGAAAATAACCTATTGCCTGCTTGGAAGTAGACAACCCTCCGAATAGCTGCTTGGTTGTTCGCTTTCACGTGCTGTCGCATGGAGGTGGTGCCGTAGCTGTACAAGCCAGGTTTTCTGCGACACTCGGTGCATTATACCTGGTTTGCACGTGATCTTGGCACATTTCCAACGGTCCTGAATAGTTTCCACACCCACGACTCATGCTGGCTGCAGGCAATGGGGATTCCTTCTACTTTATTCTCGTTTCCTTTTTGATGGCCCTCCACATTATGATGCCTGTTCCCTTGCTCAGGACCTTCAGCATGAGGTGTTGGTGGTGAGGGTGTGGGTGCTCCTGAGTCAGAGGCAGTAGCAGAAGCTATGGTGGGCATTACTTGGAGAGGTACTTTGCAGGCACACAATTGGTGACAAAGCAATTTCTGCATGAACCAATGTGGACCGCTGCTATTCTCTGGAAAGCAAAACAGTGATTGGAGCACCCTTTTTTAGGAGTGTTGTGGAGCACGTGTCTCTGCAAAGTGGGCCTAAGTGTTCCCCTACAATACCTACCTGTATAAGGAAGAGTGTAGGATCTCTGTAAGGGTGCACTGTCACTGTAACACTCCATACACTCTAGAAAACCGTCCTCTTGCGATGGCTGAGCAGCCAGTCTTATCTCAAGAGTAAAGTGAGCAGTACCAATATTTACACAAAGGACAGCAATTAATATGATTCAAACAAACACTGTCTCAAGGTTACTGAGTAAAAGAATACACATTTATTTACACATTAGTTATAAAACATTTCACTAGTATTAAGCAGTTGAAAAATCACAATCAAGATACACTACACCACACCCAATAGATTATGCACAAGTTAGGCTCAAAATGAAGTGTGAGCAAAATGGATGAATTTAAAAGGGTGGGAAAGACAAAGATAGACAGAAATTGAGCAGCACCAACAAGCAAGTAAGCAGGGCAATCTAGAAAAAGGAACTACAGTGAAGAAATCAAATTCAAGGGTAGTGGGGCGAAGTCAATGGACCAAAGTCTTATGCAGAGGATCACACAGTTCAGAGTAGTTCACGGTTAAATCTTTGCCAAGAGTTCAGAACGAAGTTGGTCAGAAGAAAAGTTACTTTAAAGAATAGAGAATGACAAGCACTCGGTTTGGCGAAAGTTTTTACACACTTTCACCGTGACTGGATGAAACGTACAACCAGGTTAGCACAGTACCTTAAAAGTGAAAGAATACTGTAGCTGAGGCAGACGTTCCTGGCAGGTCCTCCAGGCTCACCGTTCCTCAAGCGACTGTCGGACTGACAAGAAGGAGGAAGACTGGAGGGTCCTCCACTGCTCAAGGAAGAAACCAGCAGCGGAGCAAAACAAGGAATAAAATGTGCACTCCTTAAAACGCAAGCAGGGTCCGTTCCTCCTGGCTATCCGGTTCACTGTAGCTCTGTACAGCAAATTAGAAGGGACGCCTGGCCAGCAGTTTGGTGAACAGGTTGGTCCCACCAGCTCAGGGGCAGAAGATTCCTTGCAGATCTTCCCTGTCGACGAAGTTTGGAGATTCAGACCTGCAGCAGGGCTTCACCAGGTGGTTCAGTCTTGGTTAGGGTCCTCTTCTTCCAGCTTCTCTTCGGTTCTCTTGTTCCAGTGGCGGCCCTGCTTTTCCAGCCCCAGAGACCTGCTTTTTATGCAGTTTTCCCCCATTCACAGAGCCTGGCTGTCAATCACACAGCAGAGTGGCTGTCCCGCCGGGAAAGTCACCATAGCCAATCACATCAGAGTGCGACATGGGTCTCCAAGGAGACCATGTGCAGAGAGTCTCAAACCCCTCCCTCACATCCTGTCCCCCTCAGACATTCAGGCGCCTAAGGAGGGCTTCTGTGCAGAAGCCTGCCAAAGGTCGGCCAACAAAGGAATCAAACCTGGTTTGGAGCGCAGAGAAAAACACGAGAAAGACTTTTACAAAAAGAAATGGTGCATAAACCCAGCCGGAACCATATAAAAATCTATATGGGTCAGCGGGTTTAAGTTTGAGGCTACCAACATAGCCTGAAACAATACCAAGGCTATTTAAAATAACCACCGTAGGAAAAATAGGGTAGTTACCACTGCCACCAGCCAAATCTTAATGAAAAGGGAATGAAACAGACAAAAAGGGATAACTAGTAACCCTTTACAGTACTTTATGAAAGATAGTTTGTACTGGGTCTTAGTTAAGGGGACATTTTGGTTAAGTTGCACTAATAAAAACCTATGAAATTCAATGGAAAAACATTGTTACAGGGGCGTTATGGTTACAGGTAAAACCAAAAAAACTCATAAATTAGCCAGTTATGGTATGCTAAGCCAACAAAACTCACGCCAGCACCGTGCTCTGCTAAGACTAACACCCAGGACATCAATGATGACATCACTGATGACATCACATACCTGGCTCACATATTTTTGTTCACTTCACGCTTTTCACCATCTAATCAGGGGGCGTGTCCGAACAGGAAAATGGGTCAGCGGACCAAACCCACATATCATTCATTTTTTTTAACCTACATTTTTCCTCTTTTAAAAAAAAAATACTGACAGATTTCCACCAAATTTACAAAAGCACACTTTCAAGACCAAGCCACCGCTCTTGACACACATTTGGTGAAAAACGTCCAGTGGTTTGGGCTGTAGGTGTGAGCAAACTTTTTCTGCATTCAGTCTATGGGAAAAAAAAATGTGGGACCCCCTATAACTTTGGCCCCCTTGATGAAAACTCACCAAACTTAGCAAAAAAAATCAGAGCGGGCCATATACTTTTTTTTGCAAAGTTTGGTGGGGATTCGTCCAGGGAGACTGAAGTTATAAGCCGCCTAAAAAGTGCTCTTCTTATGAGAAGAGCATCTTAACCATAACTAAACGGCCGCTACCGCAGGCTGTGTATAATATATATAAACAGTAAAATGTTAAAACTTCAGAAAATCTCCACTACACAAGCACTACACTTCCCAGAGGTCTACCATGTCCTCCTCTTTCTTTGATGCTGTTCCAGCACCTGCAAGAGAGCATCAGGTATCATTAGAATGTACCCTTTAGAGGGAGATGGGAAGGGGCGTGGCTTGGCGCAGTGCGTGATGGTGGATTCATTCTTAACTCTCCACTCTACACCTTTTAAACAACAAATAAACACTTAAAGAGGTAATTTGACTTACCTAAAATAAACGTGAAAAGTGATTCGCCAACCTTTGAAGAAGCGATGGACCCTGCCATGCTTGCCATATTTAATTGGAATTAGAGCCTTAAAACCGTTTATGCAAGCAACCAACAATACGCTGCAACTTGTACATGACAAGTGGTCTGCTTTTAATTGTAGGATATCTGAAGTAGAGTGCAGAGTGAGTGATGCTGAAGACATCATTATCGGAGTTGGAATCCTGGATAACACAGTTAAAACTCTTCGGAAACACTCAGAAAACTTGGAAAACAGGAATGGGAGAAACAACCCCTGCATTGTTGGCCTTCTTGAAGAAATTGAAGACGCTTGCCTATTCCTTCTCACCATGCTCACCAAGTTATTAGATATATCCCCTTCACTACAACTCAATATACAGCATGCACGCAGAATTGGACCTCAATGCTATGAAGCCAACACCAGAAATTCTCCTAGAACTCTTAGTTTAGTTTATTTATTTATAGAGCGCAAACCCAGCCCTGAGGCATCTGGCCGCTATTCGTACATGTTACAATTAAACAGGCAGACAAAATATTTCAACATAGTTACATACAGGCATTTACAATTGTACATCCGATAATATAAAGTTACATCCAGGAGATGCATTCATCAGTAAGTCAGGAGGCTAGACATATTTAATATCTATAAATTACATATATACAGTGTATGTGCTTGCATATTTAAGCATCCCTTATGAGGCCTTGCTCCTTCGCCAAGTTTTTACTGTTTTTCGGAAGAATATGAATGAAGGTTCCTCTCTCAGGGGGATTGGTAATGCATGCCATTTTTTTGCCGCTAGGACTGAGAAGCTAACCCCTTCCGCACATTGTTGTTTAAAGCATGGAGTGGTGAAACAGTGTGATTGGGCTGATCTGGTGCGTTCAGTTTATAATGAAAAAAGTGAAGATCATCAAAATCTAACATGGAACAGATTAAGGGGTTGATTCATGGAACAAATGTGAACCGAAAATCTTGGCGCAAGCCGGCGCACGCATGAAAAAGCAAGCGCACGCGTGCGCTTCATGGAAGGACCTGCGTGTGTTTACTTTGGAATGTGCGCCAAATCCGAGCGTGGCGCGCACAGGCGCACACACATCACAGCAACATCCTGAATGCCGTGCACGACGCGAACAGCAAAAGCACACAATGTCGCGCACACACCAAAAAGGGGGCGGGACACAGGGCGTAACAGGCGGAATGGGGAACAACACGTAAAAAAGAAGGCATAACTGGGGAAGTATTGCAGGGAAATACACGGAACGCCCACACGCATGTGAACAACACGTATTCATGAAATCGAATACGAGAAACCCGCGCACGCTAAAAGACGCGCACAGAAGTAAACACGTCCGCCACACGAAGGCAGGTGGAAGCATCCCCGCGCACAGTATAAAAGTGCGCGCAAACAACAAACACAATATACAGCTACGATGAATGCCCCATTTGTCGCAGCACTGATCGTGGGACACCGCAGGAGGAGGAGAATAGCCAGGCCCCGCTTTTTTTTGCCCTGGACCAGCCTTTGTGGGATGCCTGACGACCAGGTCTATGGCAGGTATAGGTTTCCACCTTGTATCATCCTAGTACTGGTCAGGGAGTGGGAAGATGACCTTACATCCTCCACCCTGTGCTCCCAAGCATTGAGCCCCTTGGAGAAGGTGCTCAATGTCCTGCATTTTTTGGCCACTGGGTCATTTCAGCGGACAACTGCCATAGTGTGGGGGGTCTCACAGGCCACGTAGTCACGCTGCCTACACCAGGTGTTGGCAATCATGACTGCGCGCCCCTCAGGCCGCAGGCACATATACATGCCCAGAACACCCGCAGAACGGCAGGCCATGGTCCAGGACTTCTACAGGGTGGCACACTTCCCCAAAGTGCTTGGTGCCATAGATTGCACCCATGTGCCCTTCGTCCACCTAGGGCCACTGAGCACATCTATCCAAACCGCAAGCACTGGCATCCATCTACGTGCAGGTTGCATGCGATGCCAAAGTAATCATCACCTCTGTCTATGCAAACTACCCCGGCTCAACCTGTGACAGTTTCATATAAAGAATGTCCACCCTGAGCTTGGTCCTGGAAGCTGGGAAGCATGGCGACACATGGCTCCTAGGTGAGTACAAATGCCTGTCCGCATGCATGCATGTCACACACAATAAAATACACAAACCCAACTAATCACAACCATTATCACCTCCCCAGGTGACATTGCCTACCCTCTGAGAAACCACATGATGACGCCAATCCAGAAGCCCACCACACCACCCCAGGTAAGATACAACGCTGCCCATATTGCAACCAGGGCCATAGTGGAGCGCACATTCGGAGTGCTCAAGTTACGCTTCTGCTTCCTTGACCGCTGTGGCGGCCAGCTACTATATGCACCCCCCAGTAGTGTGCAGGATAATTGTGGCAGCATGTGTCCTGCACAATGTTGCAACACGGCAGGACATACCGGTGGACATGCTGGTGCTCCCACATCCCCAACCACATGCACAGGTGCTGCCCATGGGAGGGGAAAGGGCACATGTCGAGGCAGCCCGGACCCAGCTTGTGGCCACATTTTTCACCTAAACCCCCACCCCTGCGGAGTGCACACAAGCCTGGCCCATACCAGGTGACAATTGATGATGACAAAGAGACAGTCATCTGTCACAACCTTACCACCCTGAGAATGTTGCCACAGAAGTTCTACATTGTGTGCATCTCCAGCTACCTAAACATAACCAATCCTGTGTGACCAAAAGCAACACATGCAAGCTGTGTATCCCACCACACCCTGCAAAACAGGCCATGACAATCACTGGTATGTCACCCAAACCTTCCTAACCCACATCACCCTTGTCTGCCACACCATGGCATGGCATGCAACAGCAAAAGCCCAACACATGACCAATAAGATACAAAGTGACATGTGATAAATAGAAAGTGGCCCGAGACAATGACGCCTGACATGGAATCAGATGAAATGACTGACCAACAACCTCCCACACATACCAAGTCATACAGAAATGCTTTCCACCAGTAGTAGCATGAACAAAAGACTGAATGCCTGTTCACATGCACATTGGGCAAGCCAAAATCGCTACTCCATAACCCGTGTGCTGTTTGTGTCTCCTGAAACACACTGCTCAGCACACAGCACAGTGAGCAGCCATTGTGTTGGGGATACACCTTGAGCATCACATCAAAAGGAAAAACAAAATAAAAAACCTATTGACGCATGTACAAGATCCCCAAATGGCAATTGATCATGCGCTGCAGGGACACAGTGTGCCAGAGAAGGCAATCTGTGTGCACCTGTAGGCATGGAAGGGTGGTTGTACGTGTGGTGGAGCATTGTGGAACTGTGTGTGTCAGTAGGGACATGCACTCGATATATGCATGTCAAATCAAGTGACCCTCAGTGTCCTGTACACATCACATGTGAACATTGCCCATGTTTACACCCCAGCATGTCAAACCACAACAATCCCCTAACACCTGAAAATTAAATCAAACACAGGAACAGCCATTGACCAGCAGAACACATCATGTACATAGTAGAGAAAGAAAGGGTTTGCTCTCAAACTGCGCACACACATAGAATAATAAACAATTGCAAATTAAATGAGTGGTTTTAATCAGAATTGGTGCAGCCTGACACGTGTTTCGAGCTTCCCGCTCTTCTACTGAGGCTTAATCTTGGCTAGTGTGTATTTTGAATACAAAGGTAGAAGTTGAGTAATCTGACAAAGTTAGGCGTGGGCTCCCATTATTTTGCAGTTGCACGAATGAATTTTCCGTTTGGCTCCAGTTCCCCACATAGCAGTGAAAGTACTGCAAGATAATAATTTACTGAAAATTCATTCGTGCAACTGCAAAATAATGGGAGCCCACGCCTAACTTTGTCAGATTACTCAACTTCTACCTTTGTATTCAAAATACACACTAGCCAAGATTAAGCCTCAGTAGAAGAGCGGGAAGCTCGAAACACGTGTCAGGCTGCACCAATTCTGATTAAAACCACTCATTTAATTTGCAATTGTTTATTATTCTATGTGTGTGCGCAGTTTGAGAGCAAACCCTTTCTTTCTCTAATTCCAATTTCCAGTGGGAATTTGGCAGGCTCCTACTCAAGCTCTCAGCCGCAGCCCTATCACAGCCACATAAGTTACCGTTCTATGCGCTGTATCCTGCTGGCCTTTTCTGCCACTTTTTCTTCATGTACATAGTACCCCACAATGACAATGTCAGAGAGTTCCCAAACACTGTAGCCCAAGCTTACTGCCCAAAAACAGAAGGCCCTCCCTCATATACACATCAACATGACCTTCGGAACAACTGTGTCTGGGGTATGTAGCCTTCTTCCTTCTGGTCTACCTGGCTACAGGATCCCCCTACCCCTTGGTCTTCATGCTCCACCTTGCGTGTAAATAGGGTCCAGCCCCCTCAGAGGCCACATTGACTGGTAAAAATACCAAATTGCAAAGAACTCCAAGGAGCCAAACCCCCAAACCTCTGGGCACTAAAAAACCCTGGAAGAGTCTCCAGTAGATAACTTGAAGTTGCAAAAAATGTCCTAGCATATGTACAAGCAGAATGCTAGAACAACCAAGGTAGCAGAGTTCAACAATGGTTCAACAGGATGGGTACCATATCAGGACACAATATACAATGATGAAGCAACAACCGATGGGTAGTGTCACAGCTCCGGTCGCCAGACGCAGGAATGGCACAAACCAACCACTCCCTCCGTGGTCTGGGCACCTGCAAGGTAAAACGTACAGAGGCCTCCGAGACCCTGGCGGGGATGGAGGGTCAGGGATCTGTTGTTTGGACATGCATTGGTATTCAGGATAACCGGAAAGAGGGGCAGGAGAGGGGAGTTGGATTGGCAATGGAAAGTAGGCAAAATACAAAATACAACTATTGACAATAACACATACTCAATCAGAGAAACCATGTTCATCATGCACATTATACCAAAGGAGTCAAATGCAAGCCAAAGAGAGACTTATCTCTGGGGTGAGTGCTGGCCTCCTGCCTGTGCACTCTCAGGTCCGGTAACAGGAGCAGTTCAATGCTGCAAAGAGAGCATGAGTTACTAATCTGTGTGTGTTTATAACACACACACACAACACCATTCATGCCCCAAAGTAAGTGACATCTCCACAAACAAGCACTCTTGTCTGCTGCTTTGTACATATAGGTTAGCTTGCCCACGTGATGGTTCATACACTGTCAATGCAGTAAAGCAGGCGCACATGGACGCGCAGTAAATGTGTCAAGAATCACACATGATAGAATGGTCCCTGGGTGAGCTGCTAGACGAGTATAGCAAGGTGCGACTTCAGTACAAGTTGTGTTCTAGCAGCCACAGATTTCAATAGGTAGTGCATGTGGCAATTCCTGTTGGAATGGGAAGAAGTCGAAGGGGGGTCTTTAAGTAAATGTTTCTTGGTAAATGTTTATTTTAGTCCCATAATGGAAGAATTGGAGGAGGCCCTCACAACCTTGTCTTTTACACTGTTGGGGGAGCTCCCTGTGGATGGGGCTTCAATGATAATCGTGGGAGATTTCAATGCGGAATGTCTAGAGGATGACTGGTACCTGGTTCAAAATAGGATAACTGTGGGAGAAGATGCCTGGGAGAGGGGGAGAAGAATCAGGCACGAATTAGAGGCTTGCAACTTAGTAATTGTCAATGGGAACATACAAAAGGACATCCCTCCTGCTTTTACATGTCAGAATGGGTAATGGAAGATAACACTGGACTATGTCTTTGTATCAGCGGATTTAGTTGAAAAAGTGGATACCTTGGAAGTTAGATCAATACCGCTGAGTGATCATTGTATTTTGATTAATAGAATATTTGGTCCTGTGCAAAGTAAGGAGTGTGACATTTTTACAGTGGCAATAAACCAAGGTAAGAGTGAGGTAAACTGGTTCCCAAGGATAGCAAAATATTTCCTTGGGGAAATAGTAATCCTCCCTGTAGGCAAAATGGCATTTTTATGCACACCAGAGGGTTTCCCTGAGATAATAAGAGAGTTATTGGATAGGTTTTCTTCAAACAAAGGCTTAAACCAGGGGCAGAAAAAGTTGAAAGGGCACACTCTTTTGACCTGGAGATACAGAAACACAAAAAGCACTTGCATAGAGAGGTGAGGTGACTTAAAAGGGCTGCACTGGTAGATTATAAGGACAAGGTCCAGAGATTGAGACAATCCTATAGGAATTGTATAAAAGGAAAGAAATGTGTGCTATTGATTAAAGATGCAAAGGGAACGCTGGCATGTACGTTATGCAATAAGAAAGAGAAGTTCTGGCAATTAATAAAGCCAGCAGGGACACAGGCTTATTTACAGGCACAGGCGGTTAATCATACGGCATGGGTTAATTCATTTTCTGACCTGTATAGGGTGGAAGGGTTGGTTTGCCCAGTGGTCTGGTTTCAGGGAGACTGGCAGGGGGCCTTGGTTTGGGATTTGGACAATATCATTAATTTAATAAAGAGATGCAAACGTTCAAACGTGCCGGGGCCAGACGGTCTCTCAAATCTGACCATGAAGACAATATGTCGGTCTGGGTGCTCTCAGACCTATTTACCAGCATCCTTGCAAGTAAAAGTTTCCCTCCTAGGACTTGGTCTGCAGCTACAATAATAGTGATATTCAAGGGAGGAGATAGGTCCTTACCACTGTATTACAGACCAATATCCCTCTTGGACGCTTCAAATAAGATTTTTGCGAAAATGTTGTTAAATGTCTTGCAAAAATGGGCAGAGTGAATCCAAGGCCTTGGACGTCTTTCAGTCAGGTTTTCGTCAGAGCTTGAGCACAGCCACAAATTGTTTTGTCCTTTATTAGCACATCAAGCTAAGATTCAATCCCGAGAAAACAGTAGATCTTCCACAGTTGGATGCGCTGCTAGGTAATGCATATTAATATATCCAGAACACGCGATTCCAAGTTAATACATTCCACGTAGTTCCGATGAACAGTTCGTACATTCCATGTGATACAACTTAAGTTAATTATGACATTTCTTTAATTAATTGCATATCCAATGACAGAGTGGTGTGCCAACACGTGTTTCGACCTAATCAGGACTTTTCAAGGCAACACTCCGAATATTAATCACAAATATGAGGGTCCTCCTCACTTATCAGTTCAAGGTGAATATACCGATTGTTCTCTTTCCCCAAGCATCAAAGAAGAGATCACCTGCACAAAAGTACAAAACCGATGAAATCCGAAATAACGTTTGTCGTTACAATAACAGCCCGCCTTCAATGGCAATTGTTAAAAGAAACTGCCGTCTGTGCCTGTATGTCTGATGCCAAAATGTCCAGTAAGATTCAATCCCGGTGTGTCTTTATTGCTTTCCTAGACATTAGCAAAGCTTTTGAGCTGGTGAATAGATCTGTTTTATGGAATAAAATGCATGAGAAAGGGTGCCCTGCTGCTTTGCTGGGTATCCTGGAGTCTTTGCATATGCATACATAGTTTAGGGTTCGGCTGGATGCCTTTGGTAATTATACCCCCTGGATTCTATCAGGGGTTTAGGACAGGGGTGTGTGTTGGCTCCGCTTTTGTATCTGCTGGGCTTGGGAGGGTGCCTTGGACAATTTAAAACTTTTCCTCCTAGGCAGGGCTCCCTGGTAATCCAGTATTGGCTCTATGCAGACGATATTGTCCTTTGTGATTTGACAGCTATTGGTTTGCAGAGAGCTTTAACAGCAGTAGAGGGAATCCTGAGGAGTTTAGACCTATCACTAAAGTCAACTAAATCAAAGGTACTTATTCTAAAAGGGGGGGATGTTGTAAAACTCTACCCTGTTCTCTGGTTAATGGAAAGTAGGAGGTAGTGAACAAATGTGTATATTTAGGCCTCACAGTCTATGATAAAGTCACAGGACCAGAATTGCAAGAAGACATGAAGGCTAGGTTTGTTGGGGCATTGGTAAATTGCCAAGTGTTTGATGGCAAGTTTGGTAGATATTCCTTTCTACTTGCTTTGAAGTTATACAAGCAACAACTGCTTCCAAAACTAATTTATGGAGCCCAAACCAGGAGTCAGTTTGTAGATTGGTCAAAATTGGAGGGTGTCCTCTGGAGAGATCTCTTGCAACTGCTTCAGTCTGTCCCTCTTGCAGGGATTTTGTTTGAACTGGGACAGCTTCCTATCCACACCATGGTGGATTGGGCTAAGCTCCAGCTGTTTACAAATATGACTAACCCTCCGACAACTTCGGTGCTTCAGGAACTAAACTTGATAAAGTTACAGGGTGGTTGCAGAGTGCTTAATGATTGTGTGCTAAAATGTGAATCTATGCTTTTATGCGCAGGCATCTCGCTTGATCAACTGAGCCTTACACCCAAAGTGGCTAAATTAGCATGGAACAGGTACATCTGGTCAAGCGTGAGATCCACGATTATGGACGCTAAATGTTTTGGGGACCATTTTGTATGGTCTTGTAAGAGTTTTAATGTGCTTGCTCCCTACCTGAAAAAACATCCGTCGAGGAGCTTCAGGACTCAATTATTAAGAATCAGGCTGAATCTTGTACTAACCAATTTAACAGTGGGCAGGCATCTCAATATTCCGCGAGATCAAAGACTTTTCTCCAAATTAGGGGAGAACGTAGACTCTCTATCTGCCAAGATCGCACTTTCTCCCACCATCACCTTCAATCTAGTATACCGCCCACCAGGCCCACTACTGGACTTTCAGGACAACCTCTCACAACTACTATGTGAAAACCTTAAAACAACTGCCAAAACTATTCTTTTAGGAGACCTTAACCTTGGACTCCACAACCAGAAAGATAGACCCTCCACTACACTAGCACAAGCTCTCCAAGAAATGGGCTTTGAACAAAAAGTACTCCATCCTACTCACAACAAAGGACATACTCTTGACTGGATAGCTGACCACAACTGTGGCATCGACATCAGCTCCATCACACCTACCCCATGGTCCGACCACTTTCTCATTCATTTCCTCATCCTTACACCTAACAGCTCGGTAAAAAAACTCAAGCCAGCACCTCCAGCCCTAGCCAGAAGCGCCAAAAACCTCACCAAAGAAAATATTTCACCCTACATAGACATCCTCACTACTAACCTCCCTGCCACATCAGACCCAGCTGCACTGGCGGATCACCATTAGCACTGCCATAGATATCATCGCCCCTCTACAAAAGAAAAAATCAAAAAATACCAAACACTCCAATACTTGGTTCTCAGCAGAACTAAAAGAACCAAAAAATGCAAAGCCCTAAACTTATGGCAAACTGCGCCCAACGCATCCTCACTATCCTCCTACAAATCACTGGCCACCCAATACAAAAAAAGTATCATAGCAGCCAAATCTGCGTCCTACAATGAAAGAATCTCCAACGACACCTCAGAATCCAAAGAGCTTCAAGGAACTATCCACACCGGCCACTAAGTCTCAAGAGGTTGTTAAGGACCAAGCTTGGTGTAACACCATACAGTCCGAACTCATAAACAAAATTGAACTCCTCCAAGCAAAAATCCTAGACCATCGCAAAAATCTCACTCAGCACATCCTATCAGCATCTCATACGGAAACTGTGACTGAGAACATAAAGACAAATCTCATTACTCCATTCAAATTCAGAGAAGTCTTAGAAAAAGAGATAGTCGATATTGTTAACAGAATCAAACCCTCTAATTGTAAAGGAGACGCCTGCCCCGCTAAACTAGTTAAAGACTGCTTAGAAACACTAGCACCATTTCTAAAACTTTCATCAATGCATCCTTCAACACAAACTCAGTCCCAACCAGCCTAAAAGAAGCTTGGGTGCGCCCTCTTCTCAAAAAACCCACTCTAGATCCCGAAAACGCCAACAACTATAGACCCATAACAACCGTTCCCTTCCTGCTCAAGATCCTCAACAAAGTTGCCTACACACAAATACAGCAATACATGGAAGGAAATTGCATTCTAGGAAAAAGGCAATCGGGTTTCTGCCCAGGACATGGGACCGAATCGGCCCTACTAGATCTCAAAATCCAAATAAATGACATCATGGACAAAGGCAAACCTGCACTCCTGTTCCTGTTAGTCCTATCTGCCGCCTTTGACCTGGTCAATCACGATATTCTAGGCATGCAACTCAAAAATGAAGCCCACGTCTCGCCAGAAGCCATCTCCTGGGTCAAATCATTCCTCGAGGGTCAATTTATGAAAGTCTTTTCAGACTCTGCGAGCGCTACCCCCGCCACTATCTACTGTGGCGTCCCACAAGGGTCCTGCACTGCACCCACCCTATACAACATCTTCACCCTCCCACTGTTCAATGACTTGGACCGTCGTCACATAGCATACACCAATTATGCTGACGACACGCAAGTCCTGCTCCCTCTCACAGGGGTCTATGAACAAGACGCAGCGGCATTAACCAAGATCTATACAGCCATCCAAACCTGGATGGCAGCCAACAGCCTCTGCTTAAATGAGGACAAAACAGAGATCCTACTAGTTGGCACCAAAGAAACACTAAACAAACTCCCACCGCAGTACAAATCCTTTAACATAGATAACTCCACCATCACAGTCTCCACTGCAGTAAAAAGGCTAGGAGTATACCTTGACACGGCAAGTCAATGTCATAGCCTCCTCTGCCGCACTCACCACTAAGATAATCAACGCCGTTAAACCCTTCCTATCCACTAAAAACTGCGTGGCAGTAGCTAGAGCCACAGTAGGTACCAAATTGGACTATTGCAATGCTCTCTTCTTGGGCACGTCTGCACAAAACCTAAAAAAAATGCAAGTCACACAAAACAATGCTCTAAGAGCAGCCCTAAGCATCTCTAAAAGGGAGCACATCACCCTAGCCAGAAAAGAAGCCCACTGATTACCAATAAAAGAACGGATACTATTCAAATCCATGGCCATCACCCACAGATGCCTTTCCGCCAAGCTCCGCCCTATCTTTCTGAAGGAATCACCCTTAACACATCCACTAGACCCACTAGGTCACACATTACTAACCAGACCTACATACCCACATTCAAAAGAAGCAAAGCCGGGGGGTCTAGCTTTCAACACCTAGCACCCAAAAACTGGAACACACTCCCCACAGCGCTTAGGAATGAAAACTCATACCATGCCTTCCGCAGACTACTCAAAACCACGCGGTTTACCTAACTCCACCCTTCCTTAGCTATCCTACTGTAATTTCACAACTGTATGTAAATAAGCATAACTGTATGTAAATATGCAAATATGTTCTGCATTGTATCCATATATATACCATGTATGCCTGTAACAAGTAAGATTGCTTTCAGTGCCACAATGCCCCTGGGCAGATGTGTGCTATACAAATCCAAATAAATAAATAAAATAAATAAATAAATATGCCGCCACTGTAAGACTGAGATTGAGACTTTGAAGCACTTATGTGTTGAGTGCCCTAATTTGATACATTTCAGGACTCAAGCTCTTGCTGGGAGAAGGTTCACAACTGTAGAAGACTTGTGGAGGAGAATTAAAAATTGCAATGAATTGAGTTTGCGCATTCATGTTTTAGAATGTTTAAAGAACGCTGCAATACCTTTTTAAGTCTTAGTTTCTCAGAAAAATATCTTTTTATCTAACTGATTAATGAATTGGGAATTTGGCATTGAATTGCATGATTGTATGAGTTGATTATGGATTTTGTTGGTTTATGTATATTTTCTATGTAATGTGTTAAAAGTACATTTGTACTGTGGAACACAATAAATAAATAAATAAATTTAGGTTTATATTTTACACCCTTACTTTAGTATGTCTATAAATATATCATCTTAGAACGTTAAAGATCCCCTCAATCCCATCAAAAGACAAAAGGTACTCACCTTTCTAAAAAGATCCAAACCTTCCATTGCATATACGAGAGTCCCACCTTTCATGTGAAGAAGCAGCTAAACTCAAGAAGCTTTGGGTTGGCAAAGTATTTGCCAGTGCAGGACTAGACAAGACAAATTGCGTCATTATCTTGGCGAATAAAAAATGTAAGATCATAAGTTCAGAATCTGACAACTCAGGCAGATGGATCCTCTGGAAGATCTTCTGTAATTCCACATATTACTCAATTCTAAATGTGTATGGCCCTCACATACCAGATCCTGCCTTCTAGAAGACACTTAAAGAACATCTCCTCTGTTAAAGTATACAAAAATGTATTGTATGTGGAGACTGTAATGAAATAATGGATCCATTCCTTGATAGAAAGTCAAAGTTTCCTTTTAAAAACTTTATCTCTGAAATCAGTCTCATTGATTCCTGGTGACTTCATCACTCTTCTCACATGGACTACACCTTTCATTCCTGTCCCCATGATTCTTTTTCTAGAATAGATTATGTATTCTTAGCTAAATCTATGTCTGCTAATTTAATGGACTGTTTTTTTTTTTTAAACGTATTTTATTGGTGTTTTGTATTAAGCGCATACAAATACAGACATATAAACTAAAAACAATGAAAGAAAACAAAAACGGCAGTCTTCATAAGGTATGGTGCATGTCTCTCGGGTGGGTGTAAGGAAAGAGAGATCGGATGTCTCGGGAAACTGGTGGAGTCTCAAGTAGGGATCATCATCTCAATGATAACTCAAACGCTCAGTTCTAACAGGTTGTTGGGATTGTCAAGGGGGTTTGTGGTCTGCGCTGAAGGATATGTCTCTCAGTAGGGCCTTCCAGGAGTCTAAGGTGCCACTCGCCATGTCTCCAGTGGAGTTGGCTCCGTCTTGCCAGGCCCTGGTTTCAGCTGCTGTCCATCTCTGCATCTCCTTCAACCAGTGTTCGTGTCTGGGGCCGGCTGATTTCTTTCATGCCATGGCTATGGTTCTTTTTGCTAGGATGCATGAAATGTCCATCATTTTTACAAGGTGTTTGAGTTTGGTTGGTCTGGGGTAGGTCCCCAGTAAACATTCTCCCGTTGTCCACTTATATCTTTCCATTCCTGCGTCTGTGCAGGTCTGTTTGACTTTGGACCACAGTTCCATCGCTTTAGTACATGTCCAGGACATATGAATCAGGTCCGCTCTGTCGTTCCCGCGCGTTGGGCATGCCGGGGAAGCTTGTTTGTTGAAGGAAGCCACCCTGTGGGGAGTCATGTACGTTCGGTAAAGGACGTTCAGCTGGATCTGTCCAAATCTGGAGTTCCTAGACACTTTCTTAGGATATATTATTTCCCATTCCCTGTCTGTGAGCATAGTTCCGATATCTGCTTCCCATCTCGCCTTCAGTGCCTCACCTTTGGGGTTGGGTTTATCAGTGAGTCTGTTGTAGAGCCTGGAGATCGGTCTCCAGCCGTCCTCAAGATCGTGCATTTCCTGCAGCAGCGGGTCCGGGGTGGGTTCCTCTAGCCAGCCGCTCCAGTGTTTCTTGGTGGTTTGTTTGATGCGTTGGTAACAGAGAAACTGACCACTTGATAGCCCTTCTTTGGTCTGCAGTGACTCGAGTTCTCTAAATTCTCCCTCCTCGAACATATCTCCCCATGTGAAGATGCCTGCCCCTTCCCATCTTCTTGCTGTGGATAGGTCAGTTTCTGATTTGCACACGTCCACCAAGATGGGGTTGTCTGGGGAGTACGGATGTTTCACCTGCCTGATGTAGCAGGTTCTGGCCCATACCTGCCTGCCAAGACCAATGACCAAGGGGGCGTCGGGGGATTGTCGTAGGGGGTTCCATAGGGTTTCCCTGGGTGTTAATTTGGTAGAGAATTGACTCAGGAGTCCCAGTTCAGCGGACGGTTCGTCTGAGAGCCACTTCGTGATGTGACTAAGCTGTGCCGCTAGGTAATATAGCTGAAGGTCCAGTAGTTTTATTCCTCCCTCCTGTGTGGGAGAGATAGTGTAGCCAAGGACAGTTTGTGCCTGTTGGGACCCCACAGAAAGTCTCTTATAAGCGCCTCTAGTTTCTTGAAGAAGGGTGGTCTTACGTAGAAGCACATATTCACGAAAAAATACAGGAACCGGGGGAGAATTATCATCTTGACAATCGCCGCTCTACCAACCATTGCCAGTGGGAGTTTAGACCAGAATTTCATGGATCGGCGAAGGCTTGGTATGGCAGCTTCCGTGTTGTGTTCGTGTGTGAGCATCGGAGTGTGGCTCACTTTAATTCCTAGGTACCGGAACTTATCGAGTTGCCACTTTATTCCTATAGCTGGGAGATCAGTCTCTGCTAGGCCTCTCAAGCCAGCCAGGGGGAATGCTGAAGATTTGTGTCTGCTAAATTGTATTCCGGAATATTTCGCGTAATTGTCTAGTACCTCCAGTGTGATCGGTGCATTGACCTCGGGGTCATTTAAGTACATAGGACATCATCAGCGTATAGGGAGATTATGTTGTAGGCATTGCCCACCTTGATGCCAGCGTCGAAAAATTGTTGCCTGAAGTATATGGCAATCGGCTCTAGGCCGAGTATATATAGCATAGGCGAGAGTGGGCATCCCTGTCTTGCGCCCCTCTGTATTTGCCAAGGTTCTGACACAGTTCTGCCTGTCTTTACTCTTGCGGTTGGGGTGTTATATAGTACTGTGATCCATCTGATGAAGCCCTCGCCAAACCCAAATCCTCTCAGTACCTCAGTGAGCCACTCCCAGTAGATGGAGTCGAAGGCTTTGATGGCGTCAAGTGAAAGTACCGCTAGGTCCTCATCCTTTTCATAAGTTTCTGCCATAATGTGTTGAAGCCTTCTCAGGTTAGCTGTGGTGTTGTGACCGGGAACCAACCCCTTTTGGTCTTCGTGGATTATGGACCCCAGCACTCTGGCGAGTCTACCAGCTATTATGGTGGTGAGGATCTTGCTGTCATAATTTAGCATGGCCAGGGGGCGATAGGAGTCGCAATCAGTGGCTGTTTTGTGTGGCTTGAGCATGGGAATGATTATTGTCTCCTTCATAGTGTTGGGCAGGACCCCGTTTGCGTAGGCCTCTTGATACACTTCGTGTAGGATTGGGGTGAGGGTGGATTCATATGTTTTATAGAACTCAGACGGGAGGCCGTCACTTCGGGGGGCCTTGCCGGTGGCGAGCGATCTGATTGCTCCTTTCACGTCCTCGACCGTGATCTCCTTCTCCAGTTCGTCCCTCTGTTCGTTGGTTATCTTGGGGAGGCCTATCTCTTCCAGTGTATCGATGATTTCATCTCTGGGAATTTGTGTGTCGTGGGTGTACAACCTGGAGTAGAATTTGGCGAATGCCTTGTAAACTCCTATCTGCGTTCTGTGAGATGTCCCATCTTCGTCTAGTATCTCCGTGGGGATATGCTTAGGGTGCTCTTTCCTGCACAGCCAAGCCAACAGCCTACCAGGTTTATCCGATTCTTTGTGGGATCTAGTAGTGTACGTTGCATAGTCAAATTTCTCTAATCTGTCCCAGGAGGATTGGCAATACTCACGGAGCTCTTTCAGTTTCATCTCAACTTCTAGAGTGATGTTAGAGGAAGATTCAAGGCGTGTTATCTCCAGTTCATGTGCCTCAAGGGACGCCTTTAGTTGCCTGAGGGTACCGCCAGCTTTCGATATTATTGCACCTCTGGCCACCACCTTCATGGCCTCCCACAGCGTGCTCCAGGAGGATACTGAGCCCTTGTTGATGTCGATGTATTCTTTAAGTTTTTCAGCGAGGTCCTCTCTGAACTCTGAGTCTTCGAGGGCCGCAACAGGCATCCTCCACATAGGGATGGGGGGTCTGGGTCCTTTAAGCTGCCATTGCATGATCAGTGGGGAATGGTCGGAGACCGATCTGCCCAAATACGCTGAAGTTTCCACCAGTGGCATTTGCTCTCTATCAACGAAGAAGTAATCAATTCTTGTGTGGACTCTGTGTGGAGTTGAGTAGTGGGAGAAGACCTTTTCCGTGGGATGTTGTTCCCTCCATATGTCCATTAAGTGAAGTTGCGCTAGTGTCTCCTTCAGGGCGCACGTTGCAGGGTTTCTTGTTTGGGGAGGTGGTATTGATCTGTCCATGGCAACATCCACAAGACAATTGAAGTCACCGCCCCATATAAAAGTTCTGTTTCGGTGTTGAGCCAGCTTTGCACTGATCATTCCGAGGTGCGATGGTATCCCATAGAGTGGAAAGTATGAGTTAACTAGGCAAATCGGCATCTGCTCTATGGTGCCCCATATGATCACAAAACAACCTTCTTTATCAGTCTCGGACCCTTGTAGCTGGAAGGGGACGTTCGGGTTTATCCATGTGAGCACGCCCCTTGCGTATTTGGAGTAGGGGGATCCCTTCACCGTCCCATCCCATCGGTCCGCTAATTTGGCCATGGCATCTTCTGTAAGATGGGTCTCTTGTAACATCGCAATTGAGACTTTCTTCCTTCGGAGGAAGGATTGTATGCGGTTCCGCCTGAGATACGAGCCCATCCCCCTCACATTCCACATCATCACGTTGAGTTGTGACGCCATTGGTTCGATGTTTCAGGGTCGGCGGGAGGCTCCGTCCTTGGGGCCTGGTGTGACGACGATCCGTACTCAGGGGGTTGCAGACAGGGACGGACTAGATCCGTGCTTCTTATGTCATTTCTTACACCCGGCATATGTTTCTTCGACAGCATTGATTTGAAGACTGTGTAACTGTTGAAACAAGTAACATAACTCAAACTGGTGCGTCCAGCGACTACTCTCTTGTTGTGGTGCTCAGGCGCACTCGAGCTGTCTAAGCCCATCCGGGCTTCGGGCGCGAGTTGGGTCTGGTGGTGACCTGACCCGGCCGGGTTGTTCGCTGGGTGTTGGGCTGGGGCCCGGCGAAGAGGCCGAACGAGGGCCGTTTCCATATAGCATGCTGTAACTGGATTACCTTCTGGGATCCGGCTTCAATTATTACTGTGCAGTCTCAATGCTGTATGTGTCCTGCTTAGGTAATCTGAGGAGCTTGGTCCTTATTTCGTGGAGCGTCTCTGCCATCGGCAACATTATTATCCTCGAGCCACATGTTGGCGGCCTCTGGGTTTTCGAGGAATATCGCTCGTCCTTTGTGTATAACTTTCAGGCGTGAGGGGTAGAGCAACCTGTATTTCAGGTCTAGCTGGCGAAGCCTCGCTTTGATCGGTACGAAAGAATTTCTCTCTCTCTGTACTTTCTGGGTGTAATCCGGGTATATGGTTATCTTAGAGTCCCCCCTTTCGATAGGACCTTCTTCCCTGGAGTGTCTTAAAATGGTTTCCCTATCTTGAAAGTTTAGTATTTTGGCAATAATTGGTCGGGGATGCGAGCCAGGGGGGGGCGTTTTTGGAGGGACCTGTGGGCCCTCCCGACCGTGAATCCCTGTGTCATCTTCCCGGCTCCAATCTCTTGCAGTAATAGGGATTCTACGTAGGTTGTGGTGTTTGAGCCCTCACTTCCCTCCGGAACCCCCAGGATTCTGATGTTGCCCCGTCTGGCCCGACCTTCAGCCTCCTCTGCCCTTTCTTCGAGAGCGTTTACTTTCGTCACCCTTTCCGTCAGGTTGCGTGCGTCTTGGCGGATGAGTTGAATGTCAATTTTAAACTCATCTATTTTAGAGTCTATGTGGGTCCTCAATGAGGCAATGGCTTCCAATATTTGAGAGTGATTGTCCGTGAATTCTCCCTCTTTTGTTTGGGTGTTTTCGGCACCGCCAGGTCTAGCCTGAGTGGGAGTTTTCGGCTTGGCAGAAAGAAAGGAGTCCATGGTGGCTGCTTTGGCTTTATTCCTGGCGGCCATTTTGGAGCGACTCTAGTGTTGTAACTAGGGCTCTGTGTTGAGGTGAGCATTCAAATCCCTTCTGCGGGGGCTTAGGTGAGATTCCCAAGGTTGTTACGGGCTGCAAATTCAGTGCAGATGGTAGGGGCGATTAGGAGTGCCTATCCTTGGGTCCGTGTGGGCACCCAATCCCAATTATATAGACCCAAAAAAGCTGCTGTTTCTTAGGGGCCGTTGCCTTCCCCCCTATCTTGAGGGCTACTAGCATTCATGTGGCACTGAGATAGTGGTGGTGATGGGATTAGATTCACCTCTTGTGGGCTTGTAAGAGCGACTCACCAGGTGTCCGTGGTCACTAATTTCACAACAGGGGACTGTGGATGAGTACCTCTCGTGACTGTTGCAGGGTCGGTGTCGGTCTGACTCACAGCGCTGCTTCCTCTGTAGCTCCGTTGTTCCCGCCTCCTGATGTCCGGGTCGCCAAGAGATTCGCAGGGGAGGTGTGCCGCAGGGTCTGCTCCCCCGTGCTCTCGCCGCCGAGTTGGCCGCAGCGCAGGAGTCCGGTGTGAGTCCAGGGACGTGTGCTCCCTCGTCGGGCTGTTCGCGACGCTGGTGGCATCCACGTATCACGGGCTGGGGATGATTCAGAGGCTCCGCTGGATCAGTGGTCACGGAGTGAAGGGGCCGCCTAACGACGGCTCCAGAGTCTGGCGTGGGCTTCGGGCTGCCGCCGCACGGGAGGACGCTCCCTGATGCAGGTTCCTCCGTTCTTGACTCACTGCTACCCACCCGGCCAGTGACCGCCGTCGGAGGTGCTTCTCCGTAGCTTCGCTACATGGCGTGCGGCGCCATCTTGAGTTCTTGTGAGGCGGGGGGAGTGCAGTTCGGGGCCGCTGGTATCATCACAGGGGTCCGGTTCCCTGATTGAGCAAGCAGGGCTTGTCGGGATCCGCTTCCTCCACCTCTGTGGTCCTTTATTTGTGTTGCAGCTTCGCTCGAGCCGGGATAAAGGATCTGGAAACGGCGTCTCGGCCGGACTCAGCGGATCAGCCTCTGAACGCCATCGGCTCCATGCCACGCCCCCATTTAATGGACTGTTATATTGACTGTATATCAGATCATGCCCCAGTCCATATTAAATTAAGAGATACCAATCCTACTACCTAGTCAAATAGATGGAGATTTAATTCAGCCTTACAAAAAGATGAAAAATGTACCTTATTTCTAACTGGAATCCACAAAAATGATCTTGAGATCAACAATGGAGAAGACACACTAATTCCAATAATCTGAACAAATAATCTGAAGAAATCCTCAGAAAACTGAAAATGCTTGAGAAACAATATTTTTCCAACCCTTCTCGGGAAATCCAATCTAGCATATTACAGTCAAGAATTAAATGTAATAAACTTACATCTGACTATTCTTGTGATAATCTTCTCAAATATAAATCAAACATTTATCAATCTTCTAATAAATAAGTACATCCCTAGCTTCCTATCTCAAAAACAAAACAAGAAAGAAGCAGAATCACAGCGATAAAAGACTTGAATGGCACCAGAAAATGAATCAACAAATAAATCATCAATGTTTTCGGCAAATTTTATCATCAACTATACTACTCTCAATCTCCTCTCAACAATCTGAATATTGCTGCATTCCCTCAAAATGTCACACGCTCAAACTATCCGACTATTAATGTTGACTCACTTGATTCAACCTTAACACTAAATGAAATTATCAAAGCTATTCAGGGGCTCATAATCAGTCAAGCGCCAGGACCCAATGGATTCTCAATAGATTTGTATGCACATTTTAAATCAATACTTTCCCCCAAACTATTTGAACCTTTCTCTCATTTTCTCTATAATTATAAATCCTTTTCTAAAGCTATGCTCCTAGCATTTCCGAAAACTAATAAAGGTCCAGATTTGCCACAAAGCTTTAGACAAATATCCCTAATTTATATTGATTGTTACATTTTTGCAAAAATTCTAGCAAATAAACTCCTCACCTTTAAGCCCAAACTAATAAAACAAGAGTGGGTTGGTTATGTTATAGATAGAATCTCAGCATCCAATATTAGAATGTTTTTGAATGATCTGAACATCTCTATCCCCTCAACTATCTCATATGCAGCTGTTGCCTTAGATGCGAAAAGGTGTTTGATTCGGTAGAGTTGGATTACCTATTTGAGGCGCTGCGTGGGCATGGGTTGCATGAAACTTTTATATCCATGATTAGAATTCTTTACTCTAACTCCCGATCCTCTATTTTTTATTAATTGTCAGATGTCACCCTGCTTTCCTTTAGGTAGAGGTACACGACAAGGATGTGCTCTTTCCCCTCTGTTATTTATCTTGGCCCTTGAACCCTTTTTAGAAATTATTAAAATACATCCCTGCATTCGAGGAATAACCTTTAGAGATCTAAACATCAAATTGGCAGCTTATGCAGACAACATTATTCTTCTATTCCTTAAGAATCCCGAAACAAATTTACAGTATGTACTCAACATTAGATCACTTTTCTTTTTAGCCTCAGGATACAAATTAAATATTGACAAATCTAAAATTCTCCACCTAAACATTTTCTGCAACAAACATCTTGTCCAAAAGTATTGCATGAGATGGTGTGCTAAGAAAATCAAATACTTAGGACTGCAAATATCTTTGTCAATCAAATATATCAATAAAGAAAACACGAACAATATATTGACCAAAACTATAAACCTTCTAGAATCATGGTACCCCTTATTTTTATCCTGGTGGGGTCGCCAACAATCCAGTAAAATGATAATCTCCATGATTATTTTTTATGATTTATTCATGCTTCCAATCCCTATTCCCAGTTAATTATTTAAAGATTTTGATTCATGCCTTACGAACATTTTATGGGGAAAGAAAAAAACATAGAATGTCCCTTAGTAAATTAAAGGTAAATGTCACTTCTGGAGGGGCAGGCTTTCCACATTATGTCAAATATCATTCTGCCTTTGTATTAAAACAAGCACAATGTCGGTTTTGTCAAAATGAACAATCTGTAATCCCGACATGGGTGTTAGGAAGAATTCTCATAAATGGCTGATTTCCCTTACCTAATGAGTCCCTCAGCAGCTTTGCTGGATTTCTAGGGTTTATTTTTTTTTCAGATGGTAAGAGTGTGAGCCTTTTTCCCATTCTTACATGTGTTTTGCTGACTGTATTTCTACTGTTTGGGTGATCTTGGGCAATGGAGCCTCACCTACTCCATAGCCTCATTTGTTCATGTGTGTTAAACAGCACCTTCAGTGCAGTGACACAGGGTTGTCTTTGAGACTGCCCATCGACTCCATTTTCTGGGGCTGACTACTGTCCCCCAGAAAAGGTAAAGTTGCTATCAACTTTATTTTTGTCACTTTTACCACAAATCCAGTACACCCCATTTTACATGGAGTATTTGAAAGGGTTCATTCTTATCCCTTTTTATCTGTGTCTCTTGGAGCATTGTTTCACTCCCTTTACACTAAGACTTGGCTGGTGGCAGTGGCACCTATCCTATTTTTTATACCACGGTTATCTTAAATAACCATGGTATTGTTTTAGGCTATCATAGTAGCCTCAACCATAAACCCGCTTGTCCATATATGTTTATTACTGTTCCGGCTGGGTTTATTTGCCATTTCTTTTTGTAAATGTCTTCCTCGTGTTTTACTCTGCACGCCAAACCAGGTTTGGTCCCTTTGTTCATCGCCTTTTTGCGGGCTTCTGCACAGAAGCCCTCCTTTGGGCGCCTGAAAGTCTGGGCAGGAAGGATGTGAGGGAGGGGTTTTAGGACCCCTTCCATGGGTTCCCTTGGTAACCCAAGTCGCACTCCTGTTTGATTGGCTGGGTGACTGTCCTTGCCAGGACAGCCACCCTGCTGTGTGATTGACAGCCAGGCTGAATAAATGGGGGAAAACTGCATAAAAATCAGGTCTCCGTGACTGGAAAGCCAGAGTCGCCACTGGAACGAAAGAACCAATGAGGAACTGGAAGAAGAGGACCCCTACAATGACTGAACGCCCGGTGAAGCCGTGCTGCAGGTCCGAATCTCCAAATCCGACAACAGAGAAGATCCTCCAGGAAACTTCTTCCCTTGAGCTGTTGGGACCTACCAGTTCTCCCAAACTGCAAGCCAGGACCCCTCCTCTGGTCGAATTCACTGTACAGAGCTACAGTGGGCCGGATAGCCAGGAAGGTCGGACCCTGCTTGGGTTTTAAGGAGCGCACCTTTTATTTGTTGTTTGGCGCTGCTGCTGGTTTCTTCGCTGGGTAGTGCAGGACCCTCCAGTCTTCCTACTTCTGATCAGTCCAACAGTTGCTTCAGGAACCATGAGACTGCAAGAACTACCAGGAACGCCTGCCTCAGCTATAGCCTCTGCTCCGTTTTAAGGTACTGTGCAAATCCGGTTGTTCCTTTCGTTCAGCCACGGTGAAAGTGTTTGAAATATTTCTCCAATCCGAGGGCTTGTCCTTCTCTTCTCTTTGAACTAACAAATCTGTGGCACGAACTTTACCACAAACTACACTGCACTGTATTATCTAGAGCAAAAGACCTTTGACCTATTGATTTTGGCCCTAAGCCTTTTCTATCTGATTGTATCATTGAAGTTCCTCGTGTTCAATTACCCTGAATACTTACCTGTTGGTTTGGTTCATTTTCTGTTAACCTTGTCTTTCCCTACCTTTTTCAAAAGTTACTAGAGTGCCATTTTGCTCCCATTTCATATTGTGAGCTTAACTTGTCTGGAACTTATTGGGAGTTGTGTGGTGTATTAAGAGTGATTTTTAAACTGCTTAGAATAGTGAAATGTTATACAACTGCAGAGTGAAATAAATATATAACCTTTTACTTGAAAAGCTTGAGTCAGTGTCTGCCTGAATCATAGTAATTGCTGTCCTTTGTGTAACTATTTGTACTGCTCACTTACTCTTGAGATAAGTCTGGCTGCTCAGCCACAGCTACCACTTTAACTGTGTAGTACAGGCTTGCACCAAAGGTGAATTTGTACTGTCACTTGTACTCTTAATTGTGTGTGGTGTTCCCAAAGGGTACGGCATATAATTCTGCCTAATTATGCGGAAAGCAATATGTTTTGGCCTTTCTCTTTAGCTGAGTGTTTTACTTTTTATAAAATACTCTAATATGCAGTTCACTGCCAAACAGATCAGAAGGTACTTTATCTCTCCAAACTCATCCAAGTTCATACCACAGTTTATATGGCTCAACAAGCTAATAAGGATTAATGGTAATGTCATCTTTTGGAAGAATTGGATCCTGATGGAATTCAATTTGTTCATCAACTTTTCAATCAAGGTATTCTGCTAACCTTTAATGAATTCAGAGTGAAATTCCTCACTTCTGTGAGAAACCTGAAGGTGTCTCCCTGGCTAGTCCCCACGGATCTGTTATCCAGGTGGCCAGGCCACTGCCATCACTATTAGATCCAGTTCATGGGGGTGGGCCAGTGAGGGAGGATCACCTGGATGGGATATCCTCAGGGGTCGGGGGGGTAATGGGAGTGGGACACCGATGGGTGCGTTGCCGTATCCTTCTTCTTTCAACACCTTTTCCCCATCCTGCCATGTAGGACATTCAAAACCAATGCCCCCCTTTCCTGACATGAACCATTGTGTGCGACACACAATAGAACAGACTAGCACCAGAGCCATTTACCTGACATGTCCCAATAAAAGGGTCTGTCAAAGTCAGGCAGTTGATCAGAATCACACACACCTGACAGCCCTTTCCCTTTCCCACAGGCATAAAAGGTGGAGCAACAGAGCACAGTACAAGCAAGGCAGACCGCACGACGAGACAACTATCCAAACCCGGCATTTCGAGGGGAGGAGAAAGGCAGTGAATATTGAGAGGCTACGAAGGAGAGATGCGACCATGCCCTTTTCGACGCAGACCCGTAAAACCTCCACAGAAGGAAACGTAAGACCGACGACAGTAGCCCAAGTGTGGTGCAGCAGATGTCAACAGTACACAGAGCATGTCAATGCTGATGAGCTGGAGCGAGGGAGACTCCTGCTTCCGTGGTACCGGCCTTGACTCCAGCTACAAGGAAAGCCAAGCGGTTCATCACAGCTGGTGAGTCGAGGGGAGAGCCGATAAGAACTGGGCTGTGGTGAATGAAAGTCACAAAGTGGCAAAGTGAGAGAAGTTCAAAGAACTATAAAATTCTAAAGGTGAGAACAGCTGCAGAAGGGGCCGCACCACCTGGGTGGTGCTCCGAGAAACTATAGTCAATCCCCATCTGAGTGAAACTACAGATACCAGAAGGCTGCAGGAGAGCCACCAAGATAGGTCAAAGTGGTCAAACAGGAGGTCAAGCAAAATCCCTGTACATTCAAAAGCCTTTGACCTAAGAACTGTGAGAAAGTAAGGGAAATTAATTCTCCAAAACATTGAAAGTAAATGTAAAGGTGAAGTTGGCAAGAGTGAACCGGTAAGAGCGATGCTGATAAAGAGGGGCAAAGTCTAAAGTTCTGAGAAACAGTGTGTTGACAAAGTTAAACCCTGCAGATGGAGGTCCACTCGAAATGTTTAAAATGACATTAAGATTGGTGAATAAAGGACAAGCCATAGTGAACCAACAGGAGGGAGGCTCAAAGTAAAGTAGGGTCAGTGCCCAGAAGAGGGTTACCGAGGTCTGAAGAATCCTCACCGAAGTGAAACCAGGAAACAAACTTTCATTTTTTTGAAGGAAGTTTTGTTTTGTTATTGAATTTGTCAGCCTCTAAAAGGCAAGGGACTTTCAAGAGAAACAAGACTTGGCCATCGACGGCCCTGATAGCTGCAAGTGGAACTGCCGTCTCATGCTGGGGAAGCTTGAGAATGTACTGTGCTCCAAAATCCCACTCTACCCCGTGCTCAAAATGTGGGGAAGGGAGACCCAAGCTACCGTATCCTGACAAATATTTGTGAACACTTCTTTCTTTTCTTGAAAACTAACCCCCACCCTTTTTGTATTAGTTGTAATATTTGGCAATAGGTTTCTTAGTATAGGCCCTTTTTATTTGACACAACACCACTAGTACTGTCTTAATTTCATGTGATGGTCGACGCTTGTTCCTTAGATTTAGGTTTAGATTTGCCATGTTTCCAACCTACATACGCTGTCATGGTGCGTGCTCCAAAACCCCTGGAACTGATGGGCCCACCCCATTCATTGACACCCATTAGGGCTTATCAAGCCCCAAAGGAGCATTCCAGAACCTCTTGGACTCATAAGATGGTTTGAACCATATGGACTACTTGCTCAGCCTAATGAGGCTGAGCCTTTCTGCATATCCAGGGTGTGACCGAGGGACTACTTAATCTGAAAGGCAGGGTGTGGTAAAGGGACTATTTTCCTGGAACTACTTGCAAGGCTATTTAAGACATCCTGTAGGCAGAACACGCTTCGTGTTATACTGCACTCCTGCAGCGTAACACTCGCCGCGTCTGCTCTGTCCTCGAGCTTCTACAGCCACGCCCGTTCTGAGATTCCATCCATCGGTGCCTGAAAGAAGAAAGAGAGAAGAACAGGTGTTATTACAGTGACAAATGCCTTACCTGCAATTCTCATCCACCGGTCTCGCCTTCAGCTGATCTTCAGATCACCGTCCTTGTCGGGAAGAGGGCATCCGCACAGGCCTCCAATACTCACCCGCGCCTCTGCATTCCTCCGGAATACGTCGGAGCGGTTCTTCCATCCATCATCCTGAGGCCGCGCCTGCACAGAAAGAACAGAAAACAGCAGGTTAGTCACGCACAAAACAAAAACGAACAATTATTCAGCCATCCAGAGCCACTCAGCCGCGCTAATACTCACCTGGAGATAACCAGCCCAGCATCCTAGGAGAGTCAAATCTTCATTCAAACCTCCATACGAATCCACACATGCAAGAAAGACAAAACACGTTTAAACCTTGGGAAATAAAGACATTGAGCACCTATACCAAGCATCCATTGGCATAGAGACTTACCTGCTTAATCCAGATATTCCAGACACAGCAACAGCCACTCTGGACCAGTGAAGTAACTGTGTCCGGGGAAAGACTGAGCTTACTGCACCCCTGCTGAAAGTCAAGCAGGACGGAGAGCCAACCTCACAAAACTCAAAGGTGAGCCAGAAGAGGAGTTTGACATCAGGAGGTTGAAGGAGGTGGGACCAATCCAGCCCCCCACTCAAAAGCTATATTGTTTCCACATTGCAGACACACGCCTCCTGGGGTGATAACAGGGAGGAGGACATCATCATACCACCAGAACTACGCCAGTGCAGACATCATTCGTACGGCTACGTGCTACGCCCCTGTGGAGACCAGGTGAGCGTGACATACAGTTTAATGAACACCCTTGAACTGTGATCACTTGTGTCTGTATTTATTGTTACTACCATGAGTTCCTTACACTCCTCATTTAATCATCAATACTCATATTAATTAATGCTATTACAGACAATCTGCAACTCCTATTGGAAACCTCCAAACAAAATACTGCCGTTAGACATAAGCATATGTATTACTGTCAGTTGTCAGCCTCCCACTTCTATAAAGATCTTATTTATGACTCACTCAGAACCCTCAATGGAAGACACAGCAAGAATGGCAACAAGACTGTTCAACCACTTTAAAAGACCATGGCTGGCCGACCTTTTGGAAAAAGACTTCTACTTTAACCATTGCTGCTATTCTAACCCAGACTCTTTTCGTTTTCCTTCATAGACGTTGTATTACTCCTGCTAACCTTTTTAAGTGTAAGATAGCCTTAGACAATACATTTTGGAACTGTCATGATGGTGAAAGATCTTTTAAACACATGTTTTTCGAATGTAAATTTATTAGACATTTTTGGGACAATGTATGGTGTATTATTAAATGTATTTTTAAGCTGAATGAACCCTTTAATGTTAAGATTCAATTTCGGGTAGTGTCCACTTTCCTCGTTTGAATTCCCATACATCTAATGTACTTGATCTCTTCATTTCAACAGCAGCCCAGGTTATTGGAAGAAATCTGATCTCATCAACACTAAGATATGGTTGAATTCCATATGTAATAGACATAGAATTGAGGGCTGTAATGCTTCAAGCCCTATACTGTATCCTAAATATGAATTAAAATTGAGAATGTTTATTGTTTTTCTTGCCTTAGATAATCATACTGTTTGAGATAAGCTCAGTATAGAAGATACATCATTACCCTCATCTTAACCCTCCCTTGCTCCTCTTATCACCCTTTCACTCAATTCTTCTCTGTTTTGTTTCTTTTTATGTCTCCATCCCCCTTCCCCGTTTTTATCTTCAAAAATAAATCGTATTCCTAATCTATGCATAACTTTAATACAATGCAATATTTTTCACCTCAACAACTCAAATCATGTAATTTTGACTTTGTGGACAAATTGTTGCAATGTTATCATTTCTTTCCATGCTGGGTTTGGACATGCATTTTGTGTGTATCCCTAACAAAACACGTTTTAACAACAACAATAAAAAGAAGATGAGAAGGCAGAGCTAGGTTGGTGGTTGACAAACATGGAAGCCTAGAACGGCAAGGCCATTTTTCGAGATGTGCCAGAATTAGTGTTAGAATCAGATGCAAGCAGGTCAGGTTGGGCGCCAGATGTGGCCAGTTACAGACAGGAGGAAAGTGGTCGACAGAATAGTTGAAGTTGCACATAAACTGTTTGGAGCTGCTAGGTTTGCAAAGACTGGGTGAATTGTTGCATTCTGTTGAAGATGGACATCATCTCAGCAGTACGATAGACAAATATAGGAGGCACTTGGTCACAAATGCTAGGGGAGATAGCAATGGACTTCTGGCATTATTGCCTGGAGAGGAAGTTAGCGATAGTGGCAGAATATCTTCCAGGGAAAGTAGCAGATTGGAAATCCAGGTACCTGGAGAATACCAGCGATTGGAGGTTTCAAAGAACAGTGTTTGTACAGTTACATGGCCACTGTGGACTGATGGACATAGAGCTTTTCTTCTCCAGGTTGAACGCACAGACGCCCAGGTACTACAGCTGGAGGCTGGATCCAGAGGCACTGGGTCTCATTCCGAGTTTGGAGGTAACAACGCCGCTATTTGCGGCATGGCTGCCTCTAAAATCGTTCCGACTCCGGCCTGGTGAATGGAGTAATTACCGGTCCATTCTGAGGTCGGAGGGACCGGTAATTCCCCATTCACCAGGGCCATTCCCCATTCCCATTTGAGCCCCCATGGGGCTCAATGAGAAGGGGGAAGATGGCAATAACGGTACCTCAAATTGCGGTACCGTTATTGACCCCGGTGTCCCTTTGCGGGTCCCGTCCTTAACGCCTGCTGAAAGCAGGCATTAAGGAAGGACCAGCAAAGGGAACTCGTAGTAGGGCGCAAAGGGATTACCGGCACTGGTGTCATTACCGGTGCCCGGTATCCCTTTGCGCCCTACTTGTAATGAGGCCCAGACTCTTTCCTTCACAGTTCCTTCACTGTTGGACAGGAGCACTGCACTATGCCTTTTCCCCATTCATCATTCTAGCAAGAGCCCTGGCGAAGGTCCACAGGGAACGAGCAACATTAGTGATGGTAGTTCCTTTATGGAAATTGCAAGTGTGGTCAATTCTGATGGAACTTTCCTTGGATTTTCAGAGGGTGATTCCGTGGCAGCAAACCTATTGTGAAACCTGCGGGGTCAGGAACATCCTCTGGTGCAGGCAGGGTCATTACAGCTATTGACATGCAGATATTCAGGCAACAATGGGATTTGCTGGGCCTTTCGAGAGCCACTGCAGATTGCATCAGAGACTCAAAGGTGTCTTCCACCCTTAGAGGCTATGACGCTGCATGTGCTAAGTGGGAGGAATTGTGCGCACATCGATATGTTCACCCTTTTTCTGCACCTGTAGTGCAGGTCCTAAATTCTTTTGCAGAATGATCTCAAGAGGGGCGAGCATTTCACACTTTAGGAATATCCAGGTCAGCTATTTCTGCGGTCACGAGAAATGAGAGGGTCTGCTGTTTGGAGAGCACCCGGTTGTAGTTCAGCTGTTGAAGGGTATGAAGGTGCGAAAGCCCTCTGCACCCAAGTATTCTATCCTCTGGGATGTCGAGGTGGTTTTCCGTCTCTTCAAGCATTGGCTGGAGAACAAGCAGTTGTCTATTCATCAGCTGTCCAGTAAGCTAGCAATGTTATTGTGTTTAGTATGATGTAGGAGAGTGTCCGATGTTAAGGTGTTGGAGATGAACAGTAAGGTATACTTTCCAGAAGGAGTGGCCTTTCATATTGCTAAGAGAACTAAGAGTGCACCCTCGATCATCTTGTACCCGTATTTCCTGGATGAGCCCAAACTGTGTGTGGCTTGTTGCATTAAGGATTATGAGAAAGCTATTGAAGAGGTCAGGCCTCGGGGGGTGAATCAGTTGATGATCACGCATAGGAAACCCTTTCATGCAGTAGGCTGAGTCAGCATTGCGAGATGTGTTAGGGAAGATATGCATTTGGAAGGAATAGATTTAAGTAGGTTTGGGGACCATTCCATCAGAGGAGCAATGGTGTCCAAAGGGTCCGCAGCAGGAGCTTCCCTGAATGATATTTTAAAGTCTGCAGATTAGACCACAGAGGCTACCTTTAAAATGTTCTACTTCAAGCCAGTTTCACCTGTGGCAACAGCAGTTTTAGACAGCTTTGAACAAGCAAAATGCTTGCCTCCAGTCTTGACATAGAATGAAGATTGCCCAGGCTTATAGCGCCGGGAGTCCTGATTCTATTGAAGACATGGAGGCAAGCATTATCCTGCCCGGCATACACAGGGTGGGATGACTGCCTGATGTTCTGCTGATGCGTTGCATGTACTGTGACTGTAATACTATGATGTTGGTGTTTGATGGCTGTGTATTCCCTCCCTAATTGTGTGTTTGGTTGTTCCTAGGTGATGACCCTAAAGACAACTGAGCAGAGGGCTTTCTGGAAGCAGTGGCTCGTCAGTCTTGTGGACTTGGAGCAGGATCAAGAGTTGGTGGAGGCTTTATGTAGACTTCTGGAGACATTGGGGGTCATTACGAGTTAGGAGTTAGCCATGCCGCTATTAGCGGCATGGCTACCCCCTTACTGGGTACCGGGAACCGGGTACCGGGTCCGGGTTCCTTAAATGAGGAATTACCAGGCCAGTCCAACCTTGGAGGACCGCGTAATTCCTCATTCAAGGAACCCAGACCTGGTACCTCCCCATTCCCATTCGAGACCCCATAGGGCTCAATGGGAATGGGGAGGGTGCTAACAATGGACCCGTTAATAACGGGTCCGTTGTTAGCATGCTGGGCTGCTCGCAGGATCCGCTAAGGCTGCCTGGTTTTACCAAGCGGCCTTCGCGGGTCCCGCAAGCAGAACTCGTAATAGGGCGGTAAGGGGTTAACGGCTCCGGCGCCTTTACCAGCGCTGTTAACCCCTTACCGCCCACCTCGTAATGAGGCCCCTTGTTTTCGGTTGAACTGCTTACCTTAGGTTCAACAAAGAAGTGGAGGAGGCACAGAAAGGACAAGACATACGGGCAGTGCTGGACCAGGACTGGTTGTTACAAAGGACAAAAAAACTAAAGAGACATGGTGGATTTCTGGGAAGTGTAGTCCCATGTAGTGAAAGTTTATATATACATAAAACAGGAAGACTAGTTACATTTTGAAGAAGCAGCTGTGAAGAGTGGCATTAAAGTGTTAAGCATAATGCTCGACTCATAGAAAGAAGACTACCAGCGCTATAAGCCTGGGTAATCTTCTTTAGCTCCGTTAGGAAGGACACCTATAGTTACCATTTTTGGGCCACAGTTTGACCGAGCGCTCCCATGGGTGTCACCGTGGATGTGCTAATCGTGGCTCACTTTTAAGTCCCAAGGTGGTTTCCTTCCCTGGGTCATAATGAGAGAATGGTGTGCTTACCCTCATATGTTCCCATTTGACAGTCCCAACAATAGCTGGCAGGATTATAGTCCAGGCGTGGCAGGCCCTGACTTTTAATTCAAGACGCATTTCCCGCAGCAGCGCATTAACCTTCGGCGACAGCGGTAATTTTTCCCATCAGTCTATGCTTGTTCAGGAGGCGTTCTTGCTACTTCAGCTCATCGCTAATAGGCTTTCTGCTCAGAGCAGAGAACAGCACAGACAGCCAAATTCCCATTAAAGACGCTGCCGTGGCACAGCTCCGCTCTCGCGCTGCTTCCCCATGCATGCATTTTGTGAATGCCGTCTGCGAAATATCAGAAAGTCAAATTCCTCCCTTTTTTTAAAATTGTTTGCAGTCAAGCCTTTTTTCACCAGCTACTTTGTCTCAAATGAAGTATCTTTTCCTGCGTTAGCTAATTCGTATTACACATGCCTATTTGTGGACCTACTAATTGGGAGGTAATACTTGATTACTACCCAATCACTTGTTAAGGGAGCATTTTAATAAAATGGCGGTTTGCATCCAAGTAATTAGTATTGAATAATTGCAGGTTGGTGACTGTAATGTGATATAATTGCAGCCTGACACGGGGCTAAATGCCACCCTGCATTCTTGGGCGTGCCTGACTCACGATGATTGGTAGCCTGCTAGAAAAAGAGCCGTTAACATAATTTTCTGTATGACTCACGGAGCAGCTTTTTGTGTACATCGGTCCAGCATTGGTTTGGGTGCTTAGCTGAATTTTACAGCAGCAGTGGCAACTGCTCGCACAGCACAGTCCGTTTTTACTGTTAGTTTAAATCGTGAACCTGAGGGATGATCTGTGTGTTATTGGGAGCAAGCTGGGATTTGCTGGACCCATCACAGAAAGCAGTCTCTTTACACTTTGCATCTTTCTGCAGCCTGACAGACACTAGACAGCACACGGCTCTTGGGTGCCTCATAATATGGAGAAGGACTGGTTATGTGGACTAGGTTTGTATGATTGCTGGCATCATCAGACATCAGCAACTGACAACACTGGAGCAGTAGAAATGCAAAATAATAAATAAGCAAATGCAAAAAGAAGCGTGGAAAGAGATGATGTATTATGTTCCTCACTGCTTGCAATTCATCAACAAAAGACTACTGTGCATGTTTCAGCAGAGTGGTGCATGCAGCCTGGTCTGTCATTTTCCAGGTTTCCAAAGGCATTGCTTAAAGAAAACAATTGGGCTCTTACGTCGCTATTCGCAGGGACTGGTTGTCAAACCTGTGCTGCTCAGCGTTGTCCTGCTTTCAAGTCAAGCACTCTCTTTGCTCCTGAGCTAACCTCCCGGCTATCATACAATCAGATGTGCTCTGACAGACTAGGCCATCAGAAGGTTTGCCAATAAAAGCATATTTTTCTGGTGCTGCTACAAGATAGAACAGGATAGCAGCAGATGAAGAAAAAAGGGCCTTCTAAAGGAAGAGTCTGGTGCAAGACTCTGTCCCGTAAGCCTATCTCTTCTTTCTCTTGTCTGCTCTTGGAGACCCCCTTTTGAAGGCATCACTTTTTTCCCTCAGCCCCTGTGACATTGTGCAGCCGATGAGATAGGTGACAGAGAGTACGCATAAAATGAAGACGTCTATCCCATCAGTGACATTGGAGAGCTTTGGAGCAGGAGAGGAGGACAGCATCAGTGATCTTTCACCCACACAGCTCTGCAAAGAGCAGTATGGGTGTGGGCTCTTTGTGGGTACTAGCAGAACTAACTATGGTAAAAAGTGCTATCGTAAAGGATGGGGAAGGTGCTGTGTTTTTATGGTTACAATAAGGATGAGAGCAGCAGCACAAGCATCAACTATGGTGTATTTGCAGACATACATTGCCATCTCATGGACAATCGCATGCAATACCACCACTCTACACTCTTGTAGGTGGCTGCCTGGGCATTGGGAAAGAGTGTAGGGAAAGGGCACATTGAGTAACAGCCCCCCCGGTGCTGGAAGTATAGCCCCTACATATTGCATGAGTGGCTCCACATTTGTGAGTGAGTGTTGCATTGTGTGCAGAAGCCTATCAGTTGCAGAATTGTAACGGAAGTGAAAAGAGTGAGAAAAGGAGTATGTTGGAGTGAAAGGAGGTAGCAAGGAACATAATCAAATTGATATTGTCCCACAAATAACAGAAGTGAACAAATACGCATCTCATACTGAAAGTCATCTTTTGACTCTATAATGGAGCAGATATGTTCCAGATCTTCATTCATTTATTGCTCAAAAAGAAGATCCAATCATTAAATAATTTAGATCCAGAAAACCATCTGAACAAAACTACCAGAGGAATGTTTTGAGAGAAATAATGACATTCTAGAAGATGTTTTGAATACAGAATGACTGTTCATTAGGAAAACACAATCTGATACAGTCACTGGGTAGTACCTACCTCATTCTGAAATGTAATGTAAAACCACACCCGGATCCATCTACCACCGGGTATAGGGGATTTCAAAAGGCAACATAGATCTTATGTGAGGTTTTCTTAGTAGCCAAACATTGGTCAGGACTAAACATGTATTTAAAGGAGTGTCTAGATGTGCTCAGTTCCAACCGAGTTCTACCACTCACCAGGCTCCTATACAGGACAGAGGAATGTCAATGCAGTGGTCAGACCTACATGTTCATTTCATTGGACCAATCATTTGTTCTGTCACTGACTGTCAACATGCATATATTTACTGTTACTTGCCTAGTTGCTAAATTGATTAAATGTCTCTGTGCCCCAAATTGAAAGGCAGACACTGTTGCCACTTTATTAATCAACAACATTGTTTCTAGTTTCAGCTTTCCCCAAAGGATTTAATCTGACCAGGCAGTCACTTTACCAGTGAAGTGATGATTGAGATGTGGGAAATGCTAATAGTGAACAGGAAACTACACATTGCCTACTGCTCGACTTGACTGGGTGGAGCAGCATAACAATGTAATTGTGGAATTCTAAAAACATTTGGTGTGGTGTCTGGTCCATTTTTGAATTTATGATTACCATTTGCTCTGACGGCCACCTGAAAATCCCCTTCTGAACTCATGTCTGGTAGAAAAAGTATACCTCAGCATCTGTTATACTGAACAAAGGAACAGACATTGATTTATGCTTGACTACGTAGCATTATGTTGAAAATATTGAAAACGCATTTTAGACGCATTTGACTATTGAAACCCTGAGAAATAATCAGTCAGTATGAAGAGAGAACATATGCATGTGCACATCTGGCCACACTCAAAAATACAAGCACATTTAGCTGTGGAACAGTAGCAAAGTGTCCTCCGAATCACCAACAGGATAGGTGTAACAACATGCCCCCTCTATCCACGTGCTCCATGATGCTTCATGGTAGACACACACAAATGCAGCAAGAGGGTTTGAACCTGTGACATCATATGGAAAAGGACCAATGTGCTTCCTGTCACATGGCACACAGGCCCTAACTCCATAGGAAAGAAAGATGGCCACCAAATGCAACACATTCACATACACTGGTCCATGTAACTTGCATATGAATATGAGTTCACCATTCCCCAGAGACAACCACTCCACAGGAGTCTGGCCTGGAACCTGGAATACAAGGGAACACCCATTCACAAAGGGCTAGGCCTCACACCTTTGCAAAAGGTTGTTGATTCTATTGAGAAGGGGAGGGGCAGGGTTAAAGTAGCAAGAAAGAGATCTGTACACTTTTGGGAGGATTCTACCAACTTGATTATCTGCCTCTTTTTCTCTTTCTTGTCACCTCCTCTTCCTGCACCAAAAAACACACTGGAAGTGATGTCAGAAGGGCAAAGTACAATAATTTCAATAGCAGGGATTGGACCTCTAAAGCAGGCAAACATTAGTCCAATCACCTTTGGGTGTTTGCCTTCAAAAGAAGGGGCCTCATACCACTTCTTTGAATCATGCTTTGGAATTTTGTTGGACACTCCTGGGAGAGCAGTCCTTTTCAGAGTCCTCCTTTTGTGAGGTGAAGGCAGGTGTTCAAAGGCAGATATGTGGCACCTAGGGTGAGGCAACTGTGTTACATGATTGGGCACAGCACAAGGTCCCTCATGTTCTATTCGCTATATTACTTATTTGGTGATATTCCCACTAGGGAGCAGCATACCAAAATGATCTTTGATCATATATGCAAGGGGAGAAGGTGGAGTTAGTGTAGACTGGAGGAGTTCATATCAGCTGGAGGAAGCTTCCACCATCGTGTTTTCTCTCTTCTCCTGCCCCCTGCACTTCCTTTTACACAAAGCACTTTAGGTATGATGTCAGAAGGCATAGTCCACATGTCCCAAGGACAGAGATTGACCTTTTAAAGCAGGCATGTTTTAGGCCAATCATCCGTAGACCTTTAGCCTTTAAAAGAAGGGGTCTCCCATTCATTCAGTGATTCACTTGGGAGCAAAAACCCAAGGAAGAATATGTTGGGCCTCTTCTGGGAGAGTAGATTCCCAAAGTCATCCAGCAGTGAGGTGTAGACTGAGGGCCTGATCACGACTTTGGTGGTAACCCTTCAATCCGGCGGTAGTGCTATTACTGCCGGATTTAAGGGTCCGCCAAATCAGGACTTCGTCGGATTTCGCCCCAGCTCTGAGCTGGGGGGAAATCCGCCGAAAATTCGTGCTATTACCGCCGGCGGGAAATCCACCGGCAGTAAGAGCGCAAATTTTCCCCATTGAGCCCAATGGGGAATGGGGCATTCCCGAATGGGCTCAATGGGGAATTACAATTACATTACCGCTGAACTAGTGATCTGGCGCTATTAGCGCCGGGGAGTTCAGCGGTAGGGCTAATACCGTCGGCATTACTGCCAAAGTCGTGATCAGGCCCTGAGTGTCTAAGGCAGAGGCAAGAACTGTTCCTTACCCATCCCCAGGGCACATTGCGTGTGACCTGTTACTGGAACAACACCTGTGTCAGTCACACTGCTGCTTAGTGTGAGATAAAGGACCCTGAAATTATGCACCAGCATCCCTTGCATTTGGATCCCAAGAACACATACTACAATTGTCCCTTGAAACACAGAGAGGGCCTCAAAGCACGCATGAGCCATAACAGCCATGATTCCTGCACTAGTAGAGCTGATCATTGCCTAATCTCCTACTTGAAGCTCCTTGTTGCATCTGTTACTTTTGAACCACTGTTCGATGCACCAGCACCTACTCTAATGATCTTCATTGCCAGACAAACCGACACTTGTGCCTCCATCAAATGAAACCGCCTGAATTGAACTGCACATCCTGTCACCAGTATTGTTTCTGTCGAACCTTCGGATGAACCAGCCATGGTGGCCCTCATGGTCTGCACTTCTTCGAGTGTCTCATAGAACAACCTGCATAGTACATCGCATCCAGTCACCAGCATCTTCGCCTGACTATGGTGGCCTTACCAATTCCCCCTTCTTCAAGCATTGCTTGAAACCGTAACTAACTTCAGTTCAACCCATGCATAAAGGATTGATTGGACGCTCAGAGCAAAGAGCAAGATGTCCCTCCCATCAAGGACCTCATGCCAGTTACCTAAAAACTCCCAAGAAAAGACTAGAACTGACCTCACTTATTTATTATTATTTATTTAATGTGTTTTAGTTCATAAGACCTCACTTATTTATTATTATTTATTGAATGTGTTTTAGCTCATAAGAACATTTCACATATTACAGAAGAAAATAACAGATTAATTAATTAATTAAATTAGTCCATAGTGGTTATATTCATAAATACAATTTCCTAACAATTATCATTATTCAAAAATCCAGAATATTTAAAAAAATGGCAACATCAGTAGCAATTTGATCCTAGTTTTTCATCCTTATTTGGAGCAATAATTATACTCATTAAATAATAAAAGCTTTCTAAATCAATTTAGGAGGCACATTCATCCATACTTGATAAAGTGCAAGGTGCAATTTGTTATTAGTGGAGTTTAGACAATAAGCCCAAAAGGAGGGTTCCTTAATAGAGTCAAGCACATGAACAAATGGGCCTAGATAACACATGTATACAACACCCAATTCAGAGCATACTGAGAGGACATGTCTAGCTGTTCCAGAATATGATTCTTTAAACAAATATGACAGCTTCTTTTGTCGGGCAATAGATTCAGCACAAGCTCCAGAACAGCCAGAAACAGCCAGTAATGGTAGACAGTTTATTCTCATCATGAGTAGGAATTTAGTGCACCTTAATTGGAAGGACATTGTAGCAGATACGGTTTGGGCATTTTAAATTGTTATACCATATCTGCCACTGGAGTATACGATTTCAGTGTGGTCAAATGGTCAAAATTGCGATACCAATCCCATTTAGTTTAAAAAATGTTCTCACATTCGTAGAAATTTAAATTCCAATCAGGTCGCCATCCTACGGACTCAAACCATGTATTAATGGCCTTACCATAGGATGCTTTGCTTCCACTCAACTTCTCTCTTGTCCTAGAGTGAGCAATAGGTGACAGCTTGGATTTGGCATGACCTTAAGAAATAAAATACCCCTTTTCAACAGAACAGTGGCCCCATGGAGATAAGACCCAGCTTGAGTCGCAATATCTCCATGTGGACACAGTGCAAATTCCAGAATTTGCCCTCCTCTGTTTGTAGCCATGTCATATCCTCCATAGACATACTCTCCAAAACATATAAAATGAAATAACAAAAACATTGTTGCTGTTAAGTGCTGATTTATATTCCCAAATATTTATAGTAAGTTGTGTACTCAATCACTATATCAGAGATCACCAGTTTTGGTCTGGAGATCTTCCCACCAGAGAACAGTATAATCTGTCTTTTCCCACAGTTTATAATTGATAATTCTTGTCCACCTATCTCCTGGCAGATCTTGATAATCCATGGAACGTGTGATCCAGGATCACAAGATCGTCAGTTTACGTGAGACATCCAACATGATGTTTATCAATCTTAGGCGGACAGCTAGAGAGAGTACTAAAGCTTCAGGAGATCTGCTAAGTACAGATTAAAAAGGAGGGGAGGCAGGACATAACCATGCCTAATCACCTGAGTTGTGCGTGCACGGTCTGTCAAGACTCCACCTCCCTCCAGTCTCACCTGAACGGTAGTATTGCTGTATAGGATCTTCAAAAACTACAGTATGTCGAAAGGGCAGCCATAATTCGATAGTTTGTACCACATCCATAAGTCCTACTTATTGATTCAAAGGCTGCTCTAAAGACTATAAATAGAGCACATAACCCTGGACTGTTTTTTTCTAGACCTTTCATTTAGCAGGTCCATTGATCTGTGTGTTGTTGCTGACCCAGCCCTTAATCTGGTTTGAAATGGGTCTAATAATTGGGTTGAATCAACATATTGTTTTAGTCTATCAAGCAAGAGGTTCGCAAATAGGTTGCCAGTCATATCAAGTATAGATAATAATCTATAATTTCTTGGTTCACTACGATTGCCCTTCTTGTATATTGGTATCAAAATTACAGTTTGGCAAGAAGTGGGTATTAAACCTTCTTGCAATACTGTTCTGAATTGAATCGCAATGAGTCTAGCCCGCTTGTCTGGATTTTTCTTTAAGACAGTAGTGGCCACAACATTGGGCAAAGGTGCTTTTGAAGATTTTAATCTCCCCCATTTTGCATAGAATGTCATCACTATCTATGCGTAGCGAAGAGATATACTCATTTGATTTAGATTCATTTACAGGTGGGAAATTCATTTTTATGTATTGACACCATTGAATTCCATTTATGCTATTTAATTTTTTTTTCTGTTGGCATTTCCTATGCCCTGTCTCAAAAGTTGCCATATATTTTGGGTGTTCCTAGATTTTTATGTATGGATCATTTTTTGCCATGCTGAATTACAAAGCGAGAAGCACCACCATCTGACCCAGTTTATCGACTCGTGTGAGATTAGGATTAAGACACTCAAGCGGCTCCATGAAATCAAAATCTTCTGATTTTAACACTAGTCATGGAGGGGTCTAGTTGCAGAAATGTCAACAGATCAGAGCAATTTATCTTTTTGTTATTCCAATTTAGATTTAGTTGTTTTATGGTCAAACATGTTTCATCTATTTTAGGACCCTTACTAACTCTGATATCATTATTATTCACATAGGCTTTCCTAAATGTTAGTTTTGCATTTGGTTGCACTCGGTCGGTGTGGAGCAGTGTTCTATAACAGTGATACTATTATCTGCAGAGATATCAGCTGCCCCATCCATGTAATCTCCTTCTTCATCTGAGGTAATACTGGTCTTAAGGTTAGTCCTATTTGAAAGCCAGCTCGTTAGTGTCCTTGGATAAACGGTTCTATTTCCGGATCACCCTTTTTCAACATTTTTTTGTGAGTTTTTCAACGGCTGGAACTATATCTGCTACCTTATGCGTTGATAGTGTTCCATTATATATATAATATAATATATATATATATATATATATATATATATATATATATATATATATTATATATTATAAATATAATATTTCCATTATAGCTTTCTTGTTTTTGCTGGGCCAATCTTCTATGTTCATGTGACTTATGATTCACAGAAGTTTCAGTTTTAACCAAGACATATCCCAACAGAGCAGTGCCTCATGGAATCAGCTTTGGGCTTATAGAAGCATCTGCTTCAATTGATTCACCGCCTCCTAAATTGCTTTGTCCATTGATTATAGACTAACTTTCTACTTCAGAATTATGTGGTGAGGATTTCGGTGGGGGGTGGGAGAACCACTGTTTAGATTTTCATGGACTTTCCTGCTTTTATTAAGATTTTCAATGAGAATTTGATGGTGCTCATAAAAGATTGAATTTCAACAAACGGTTCCACTATCAAATCTTCCAACACTGATATTTCTTCTGATTCAGTTCTCTGAAAGAGGTTAGGAGTAGCAGAACATCTATAATCCTAAGCATCCGTATTGTTTTTCATAGCTGGAATTCTTGCATACACTTATGCAGTGTTGGGCAAATTAGTTTGAATAGGTAAGTACCCAACTGTTGCTATGCTCTGTTATAGGGAATAGCATAAATCCAGCAGGGAGTTATTATCTTTGCCACCCAGATTAGAGTCATTATGCTCTATAATTCCTCCTGCTGAGAGGGGAATGTGTGGACCTCCACGCTGATAGGATTGTCAGTATTTACTATATCATGAGCAAGAGGACAAGCTTCAGTATGAAAAAAGGGTGTGATTTTACCTTTAGTCCTTTGACCTTCAGTGTTGCCCAATTTAACATCATGATCTTCGTGAGAGGCTTTGCCAAGAACTACATTCATGGATTTGTTTTCATTTCCACGTTTTTTTGCCTTAGGCAAATTGTACCAATTTGGCTTGGGCTTACTAGGCATTGTTTTATAACTTAGCTCTTGTGTCTAGTACACTTTCTCCTTTCCTCCCATCTCACACTCTCTACCCCTCAGGCAAAGCCAACTTCAGCACTGCCACCTACCTTCTCGGTTATCCGACCCATGAAGCGTGTGTCAGTTGAGGATTTTGCTGCCACCTTCTCACCCCCTCCTCCACCTCTGGCTGACTCACATCCTGACACAGCCCTTTCCATGCTCGACTCTGCTATATCTGATAATCTCGACGTTATTTCCCCTTTCATGAGGATCCACTTGAAACCCAAAGCCAAGTGCAACTCTTGGTACGACTCAGACCCTGTCACCCTTAAACGCAAGTGCAGGGTGGCCGAGAGGAATGGCGTGTTCCGGTACATCCTCTGACAAACTGGCCTGCTGCCTGCTACAAAGGCAATACTGTCTCACTCTCCGCACCAAGAAGAGAGCCCACATCCAAGCCAATGTCTCTGCGGCATCTAACAACTCGGACAAACTCTTTAAAATCTGCAAGGAGTTGACCGATCCTGCTGCAGTCTCTACCTGTCCTGTCCCCTCCCAGGCCCTCTGCACTGCCCTGGCTTCTCATTACATCTCTAAAACGCAGGACACCCTGTCCTCTCTCTCTTCCTCTCCCCCTCCTCACCTCTACTCCCTGCTATTCCTCTGGCCCTTCTTCGGCCACCTCTCCTCCCTCCTTCTCAGCCTTTTCACTGTTCTCCTCCGACAAATTTTCTAGACAAGTCTGATATATGAAAGTCTCGTCAAAACAGGTTCACCCCTGTGACTCCAAAACCATTAAGTACCGCATTGACATCCTGGCTCCTGCTCTGGCGGATTTATGCAACCACTCCTTCACCACTGGAGTCTTCACCTCTCCCCTGAAACACTCCCTTGTGCACCCCCTTCTTAAGAAACCCTCCGCCGACCTTTCCTGCCCAGCTAACTAACATCCAATCTCCATCACTCCTTTCCTGGGCAAACTTTTGGAAAAGCTGGCCATCTCCAAGCTTAATCTTCACACTGAATCTGTTGGCTGTCTACATGACCATCAGTCTGGCTTCACAGTTGCCAGTGCCAGAAGCACTGAAACTGCTCTCCTGAACATCCGTGAATACCTGCTCTCCAACCTTGACTCTAACCTCTGCTGCGTCCTCATCTTACTTGATCTCTCTTCTGCCATCCTGCCCAACCGTCTCCGTGATAACCTGGGTATCACCAATCAGGCCCTGGCTTGCTGACCTCCTTCCTCTTCGATCAATCATACCAGGTCCAACTTGGGTTATACCTCTCCTCTATCTTTATCTCTACCTGTGGTGTTCCCATGAGTCTAACCTCTCTCCCTGGCTGTTCAGCCAATACCTGGCACTTCTTGCCCATCACATTGCTGCTTTCTGCCCCAATTTTCAGTGCTATGCCGATGACACGCAACTCTGTTTCAGGCTCCCTTCCGCCACCTCTTCTCCTTCACTCATCTCTGACTGTCTGTCCGCCATCCAGGAGTGGTGTGCTGCCAATGATCTCTGCCTTAATGCCAGGAAGACCAAGATTCTCCTCATAGGCACACCTGCTTCCTCCATTCCTGTCACTCTCTGGCCAGCCTCTCTTGGCCCTCTTCCTGCTCCCACCTGTGAGGCTAAAAACCTAGGGGTCATCTTCGACTCCACACTTTCCTTCTCTCCTCACATCTCTGACATCTCTCAGAAGTCACACTACCAGATGCACCTCCTCAGAGGTATTCTTGCTTTCCTCTCCTTCCCCCTGAAGCTCACTGTCTCCAGAGTTCTGGTTCTCTCTAGGCTGGACTACTGCAACAGACGCTTTCTAAACCTGCCTGCCTCTACTCTCCGCCCTCTGCAACTCATCCAAAACAGAACTGCGAGACTTGTCCTTGGCCTCAAGCCCAGGGATCGTATCTCTCCAGGACTGAAATCTCTTCACTGGTTCCCAGTGGCAGCGAGGATTAAGTTCAAAACCCTCTGCAAGTCCACAAGGCCTTCTGGGGCCTGAGACTTCAATACCTTAAACTCTCTCTTCCTAAATATCTGCCCTCTCGAGCCTTTCACCCATCCTCCTCCATCTCCCTCAGAGTCAGTTGCTTCTCCAAGCAGCGAGGTGGTGGTAGATCTATTTCTTCTGCGGGGGCCTCCCTCTAGAATAGCCTCCCTGCCTCTCTGAATCTTGAGAAGAACCATCTCCGGTTCCGGAAGCACCTCAAGACCCTCCTCTTTGCTTCTACTTTCTCTCCTCATCTCCCCTGCTGATCTCCTGGCTGAGTCTGCACTGGTTACTTGGCTACCCACTGATCTTGGGCCCTAGTCCCCTTCCTGCCAGTTGCACACCTGCACTGCCCCGTGGCAACCCTTGCACTTGGGGACAGTTTATGTATACCTACAGGCCCTAATCGCACTTGACCCCTGATGTCGGTTCTTACCCTTGCACTTGCCACCAGCTGCCCGCACTCTTTAATTATTATCTTTATTTATTTGATGTTATCCTATGTACTGCACTTTTCCCCTTCCCCATGCACTTGCACAAACTCGATGTAACCTGGCCTGGTAGGATCGCTGTCTTTCTTCATACTGTTTCCCCTCCCTTGCCTCGTCGCGCCTAAAACACTTGTGTATAGGCGCGTTATAAATGCCATATCATATCATGTTATATCAAAGTCAAATAGTGATTAAGACAAACCAATGAAATTATATCAGGTACCTCTCACCTCAGGCCGCAGGACTGCCACTCTCCAGCACTCAGTGCCCCACTGAATTGGATTTGAAAAAGTTACCTTCCAGTAAGTAAAGTTGTTCACAGAGCAAACTAGCAAACAGGAACCCAGCAGACCTTGCTGGTGGAGTACTATGCTCGCTCCACGCAATGGGCCTCATCACGGGTTGGGCTGTAAATCAGTGCAATTTCTGTTGAGCGGAAAAAGCATTACCGCTGAGTCATATCAGAACATGGCATGCACGCTCCCCCCAACTCCAGCGGTAACGCTATCAGTGCCCAGTGGTAATTGCACCGAAATAAGGGCTACCAAAAGGAAACTAGCACTAACAGTGCTACAGCCGACAAACCCGACACTATTAGCGCCGTCAGAAATTGCATCATTGCCATAACAGGAAGCATTGTGGCAGCTCTTCCGAAAAACACAAAACATTAAATATCTCCACTTCCTGCAGACATCCGGACCTGTAAGTCATTGAAAATGTCTTAGGAGAGAACCAGAGGCAAGGTGGCCAAAAAACGTTTACGGAAGCCAAAGTTTAATGAGGGAGAATTGGTGGCCCTCACCGATGAGGTGGTGGAACACATTGAGGAACTGTAGGGCATCAGCCAAAGGAAGACGCGCATATGCAGAGCAGCCATCTGGCACAACATGAGCCAGAAGGTGACAACGGTGTCCAGTGCTCCACGTGATTGGGAGGACTACAGGAAGCGCGGGAATGTTCTCAGGGTCAGGGTTCGAGGACTCCTGCCCCAACAGCACCAGGAGTCCCTTGCAACTGGAGGTGCGACCATGGAACCACTTGCCCTGACACCCCAGGAGGAGAAGTGCAGCATGGTCCTGGACATGGAGGCCATTGAAGGAGTCAAGCCAGTAGGCAGAAGGTGAGTGAACCCCCCGCCCCAGCACAAGTCATGCACCAATGTCAGCCTAGCACCAGGTGCCCCAGTGGACAAGGACACATGTCAGGTGACCCAGCAGCTGGGCAGGCCAATCAGGGTGAAGTGATGGGACGCCACATGAGCCCACCTCCACAGCAGCCATGGGGCAGGGCAGCAAGGGAACCTCTGAGTGTCAGAGCAGTGAAAAGGGTTGGCAAGTGACCATTCCAAGACCCATGCACACCACACCCCTGCTGATGCAACCAGTTCCACAGGGAATGTGGTGGGTGAGTAACCACAACACCTTGCTGCAGTGACACCGACATGCGGGCCCAGTTGCCTGCCCCATTTTGGCATGGCAGACGACTCACATAGCAGAATGTGTCCCCCTACACTGACATAGGTGCATCTAGCCCATCACACTACCCATCATCAAAAGACTGCTGGCTGCAAAGCTGCGCCCCATAGAGTCAAGGCAGTGCCATCGAAGAAGCCACCACACCCATGGCCAGAGGTTGTGTGCCACCCAGGGAGGGTATGAGGGACAATGAATGACCACGTGCATGCATGGCACACATTATCAGCCCCAGCATGGACACCCTGCACCCCCACACACTGCAATTTGCCCAGACCAACCATGCCCATCAGTCAAAATGTGTGGTGTCCCAGTGTGTTCCATTGCAAATGTGTCTTGTATGCCAACGCATGAGGTTGGACCATAACGCAGGGAATATCCTATGTACTCTATCTCCCCAATAGAACTAACCATGATGAGGCATGTTAATGCCTTGGCATCCTCTACCTCTCACACCACCAAACTCATCTTATTAAGCAGAAAATTCTTGAGCCCAAATAACTGCCTTATGCTATCTAGAGCCATCATCCTGAGCAAACTAGACTACTGCAATGTCCTTTTTAAGGGCACATCCACTGCTAACCTAGCCAATGGGTGGCACTGGACATCAGTAAATTGTTACCATATCTCTGACATCCGCACGAGAAGTCCATTGGCTACCAATTAAAGCTTTGATAGACTTCAAAACACTGACAAAAGCACACTGTTGCATCAACAGTGAAGCTCCCGCCTTTCTTAACCACTGCATCGCTAAGAAACAGCACTGTTGCCTACTCCACTCTTCCAACCAGTTTTCCCTAGCTGTCCCTCGCTACAAACTTGCCAGATCAGTGTGGGTGAGTTTCAGCTAAATTGCCCCCGCCCTGGCGAATTCTCTACCATCTCATTTAAGAAATTAGCCCTCCTACTCCGCATTCAAGATATTGTTGAAAACATGGCTATTCAACAAGCATAATGATGAACTGTATCCTACTCTTCCCTGATGTTGTGATGCTATGATCTGTTATGATTTATTATGCTACTTTTCTGTACAAAGGCTGTGATACCTAAGGATCTGGGTGTTACACAAATGTTAAAATAAAATAAAATAAATAGGCACCCATGCATCAGCAGAGGCATCAGCGGAGGAAGAGGGGGCAGAGCCAACTTGAAGTGGTGCCTCCAGGCACGCAAGAGGTATCGCTACAAAATATCCCCACCAAAAATATCGCCGTACATATGGCCGTTTGTCTAATCATAGGTGATATTTTTGGGGGGGGATATTTTATGGGAGCGGGGGTTGCAGGGTCTCCCCTGCAGGGTCCATGGGTCAATATCGTGCAAAAATATGGCGATATTGTTGTATTGCAATATTTTTGCGGGGATATTAATACATGGAACCACTCAAGAGCAGCCACCACCACCAGCCCACTGAGGCACACACAGGCAACGACTTGGCGCATGGGCCTCTGCAAGACACCACCACCTAGCAAGGACAAGGCTGCAGGTACTAGCACAGGGACCACAGCAACACCCCAGGCCACCAGGAGCAGCTCCCGAGCCACTGCACACACTCCCGCTACTGCAGTGTCCTGCACAGAGGCCACACCTGCCGGCAGGGCTACAGTGCAGGCACATGGGGACAGCAGCCCAGTGTCACAGCATGGGAAAGGGGCACAAAACCCTGAGAGCACTCACCGCAGCTGGGTAACGCGACACCGGAGCAGGACGTTGACACAGCATCCTATGGGTCACTGGATGCAAGCCCAGAACCATTTCAAAGCCCCACTCCCATCCAGCACACACCACCCAGCAAAACCATCCATCAGAGGCTGGAAGAAATGGAGTGTAGGCAGCACAAGATGGAACAGATTGTGCACATGCACACTGCACACCTGCAGGCTATCAGGGATGGCATTCATGGGGCCACCCGTAGGGTAGTGTGGAAGATGGTGCGCAGCAGAGCCAAGATGTGTGTGAATGTGTCCGCCCTGATGCTATATGCCCAACTTGTGTGTGAACTGACAGAGGGTGTCTCTGCCCTTGTGGAAGCCATCCGGCAGGACAATGAACTGCAAAGTCATCAGGACCTTGTGGCCCACCCGTAAGATCCACATCCATGACAACCACAAAGAGGTCACAACAGGGCACATTGTGAGGGCATTCGCAATGGCTTCTATGTCTGAAATCACCTGGGGCTGGCAGGGAGGGGAAGAGGCCAGGACGGTGAACAACACTGGGACACTGGATGCCATGAGTGGATGTGCTGGGAAATTGGTTGTGGGAGGGTTGTGGGGGATAGTGTGCCGGGGAGTTGGTGATGGAAGGGGGGATAGAGTGCTGGGTATTTGGTGGTGGGTGGGGGTAGAGGGAATGGTCAGGGAACATAGTGAGAATAAAACACTAGAACTAAATCAACATGAGGACATTCCATATTGTGTCATTGTGGAGTTTATTTACTGAAGTGACAATCACAAAGTGGTGCTTGACTTGTGCATGGGAAATGACTTAGAATACATTGTCTATCAGTGCCTGACATGCCATTGTCTCATCCCTCACATAATTTCTGACGTTACCTGGTCTGGCACCTGACTCATGCCCTGTACCATCATCCTATGGTGGTAGCATGTTCACTTCAGGGTGTGCGGTCTGCATTATACAAATGTCGTGCAACATAGCGCACACAAGCACTATCTTCCCTACTTTTTCAGAAGCGTATACAAGGGCTCTGCATTTGCAATATAGACAGCAAAAACGTGCCTTCAGGATTCCAAAGGTCCGCTCAAGGCACACACAAGTCCTGCAGTGTGCATGGTTGCATTCCATGTCAGGCAGTGTTCATGGATCACGCACAGGAGTCATCAGCCAAGCCAGCTGCAGTTATCCGAAGTCAACTGCATGGCAAGAGGCACACACCTCAGTCACTGTGAAATGTCTGTTGGTGGACTAACATTTTGTCTCAGGGCAATGGACATCACATGCATGCATATGGGGCTTCATCGCATGGCAGGTGCCTCTACAATTTGTGTGCATGCTGTTGCACTGGTATCATGCATTCTTTGACCTTCACATGCACTCTTTTACATTTCAGAAGATGTTTGGTAATGTGGCTGTTGGTGACATGTGTTCCTCTGGGTCAAACAGGCCAGGATTCGTATTCCAGCACAAAGCAAGAAGAGATGGCTGAATCAAAACTCAGAAAGGCAGCCTTGGGCTGTGTATTGCTATCATGCTTGTGGCATGCCGTTGTGCAACATTGCAGGATGGGTGTACAGGGGTGCATGGCTGTGGCACTGGTAGGCCTGCAGTTGTGTGATGCAATGTTGACATTTGTTTGATATTCATGTGGATCATGCATGATGCATTGTGGTACCTATAGTCATGTGTGGTTTGCATTGATGCTGTATCTGTTCGTCAGCTGGGCTGTACTCTTACGTTGGTGCAGGGGCCGCCCAGGTACTACATTTGCATTTTCTTGTCTGGACATGCTTTATGTCATTCATCGCAGCAGATTTACTCACCCACTATTCACGTCCTTTGTCCACTGTGCCTCTCCATGTATCCTAGGAGTGTGCTGTTCCGTAGGTCTGTAAGTGATTTCAATCCTTCACAGACCCAAGTCACGCCAGCATGTAGTGCACAATTGAAACCCTTATTTATTTTTATCTATAAGTTCAATATTCTGAACAATAAACCACTGGTATCACACCCTTGTCCTGGAACTCCCCTCCCCCCGGTAACACTGAACAAGGAATCAGGCTAGTTTACAAAGGTAAATATTTATTTATGTATTTAAAATGCAATCACAATATATTTTAACAGGTAAACAACAATCACGAATGGGGTGACAGAACACTGAATAATATCTTTAATACACCTGGTGTCAAAATAATGAGCACAAATACAAATTTCAATTTTCAACAAACTTTTCCTTGCGCGATATTCACTATAACAGGTGAATTGCACTGTTTCTGGATTTTGTGGATTGCTAGGGATGTTAGGTACAAATAGGAGTTGACATATCTCTTCTATCACAAAAACTGAGGGAGTTATAGAGGTTTTAGTAAAGGTCATTTTTGTAAAATAGGCACGGGAATGGAAACAGAAATTTGGGTTTAGAAATGACAGGTAGGTTTTCTGATGCTATATTAAAGACTACAAAAAGAAGAATGCCACACAGGAAGGTCATTCAAGGCCGCTCATAACAATTCATGTCTCTAGTTTCTGTTTGGTTTGGGAATTACTTTTCTTAAACAATCAATAAGAAGTTAGGGTTTAGGAACACAGATGAGAGAGCATGTTAGAGGTGGGGGCCAGAGGAGTAAGGAACCTTGTATACCAGTCGGACCCAGATCAGGACAGAGCCGCATCAGGGGAGACTACGCAAGCCGAGCGCCTCAATTCAGGGTAGAGATTCAAACTAACCAACCCTACTAAAAATGTCCCTTTCTGCTTACACCTCTCAAACTCCAAACCAAACACAACCAAAACCTACAGCACAACAAACCGCACAAACTTCACTACATTGCAACAACAAAAACACACATAGTCTTGCACAACAGTACACAACGACTACCGGTCGCAAACACCCCAGGCCCAGCCAACGGACCACCGGGCTGAGGACGCCAACAGCACATCACTGCTCTCTTGCACTTTTCCTGCTTCCTCCCACTAACTCAACCTCCCCTCCTCTTTCAGAGCTGCCAGAGCGCCAGGGGACCACTCCGGTGGTGATAGTGCACGGTACAAATGTCCTTTAACATTAACATTAACATTAACATGAGAAAAGAGTCAGCGCAAAGATAGTTCTAGCAATGCTATGGTTCTGAATTAAAAATGGTATGGCTTTGAGATTGGGATCATACAATGCAGATATATTAGGGTCACTTTTCTTTGTATTAATACTCACAGAATAAGTTATTAAATTGGACCATCAGTTCTGGTCATGGATTGGATCTGGTCTATGAAGAACAGCACATCAGGCACAGTACTGGATCAGCTATGCCGGTCACCGGATTTGCACAGGATCTGCCCTCCTTGTTTGTGGATATTTCAATCAGCTGGATAGCGAGTTCCTCAGTCAAGGCTTGTGGTAACAAGCCAGAGAATTTCAGGATACTAGTTCAAAATGCCTTCTCACTCCACAGCGCTTCACTGGGTTGCAAGAATAAGTTTGAGGATTTAGGCCTTGCTGAAATCAATAGTTCTCTACTGCTTTGCAAGAGTCTTGGCATCTGGATCTGGAAGGATGATAAAGCTGGATGTAGAATGCTGGATCAGAGTGCTTCGCCGGAATCAGGAAAGTGAGTGGATCAGTGAGTCTCTATGTGGTGTCAGATGTCTCTATTTATCCTTTCAAATGACATCACAAAATGTGTGTATGGGCCGGTTTAACTAAGCTTGCCCCTGTGAGCTGGGATTGGATCAAAACCTCCTCTCCACCTCGCAACTGAGTGATTGGATCAAGGCCGGATAATGTCACATTTTATGGTTTGTTTTACAGTTCTTAGAAACCTTACTTTAGCTACTAGTACCAAAATTGGATTTCATCCTACATACATATTTCTACATTAGTCACCTTTACACAAATCACACACAACAATTCCATATTTTATATAGTAGCTGTTCCTCAAAATCCCTCAGCTGTGGGATCCTGTTTCACCTTTCTACAGAATGTTGTCCTTTTCGCCATGAACACATTTTCCAAATGTTCTGCAAATTACCACAAATGTGCACGTCCAACATGGGGATGTGTGTGTAAATTTTCACAATTCTAATATTAATACATTTCACAAAAAACCACATATATTGCCATTCCTGTCAAGAACATGCTACATGGTTCTGCCACCTCTTGAAGCGTGCAGCCACAAATTAGACTAACAGATATGTCCTTGGTATATGTTTCACCTCTTTGAATCACAAGTTATGAGTCTTTAAAAATTGTTCATTGTTCATGCTTAACAGCAAATGATCCGTCCATTTGTGTCTCCCTGCAGTCCGGGAACAGCCCCCTCCTTTGGGAGTTCCTTCCAGGAGCAGTTTACAACCCCTTTCAAACCTCCGTTTCCTGGGCTGAAGCTCTGCCATTGTTCCTGCTCTTTCCGTAGACAAAAGTCTAGGCTAACCCGCAATTAGCATCTCCCAGTGAGTTTCTGCTGAGAGGATTTTCCCTCCCCCTGGGAGACACCTGCTTTTCCAGTTCTTGCAGCTCAGCCAGGCTAATTTATTCTTAATTAAATCCAGCAAAAACCAAACTTGTTGCATCAAATTCCATAAATACATTACTTTCTTAGCTTTCAATCTGTGGGATCAAAAACACAACTAAGATCTGTATTCCTTTTAGCAACAATCCTTTTTATGTTTGCTAAGCTGGCAGACTTTTAGATTAATATTTTGCAGTTTCATCAGGGGCTCCTGTGACAGCTGTCATCCACAGGTAGCCTAAGGTACTGCACACAGATTTTGACAGGGGCTGTCAGTTTACAGACAATCCAGTTTTTCTTAAGAAATGTTTTGCTCTTCACATTTAGGACTTGTATGTTCGCAATGCTTCATAACATTACATGTATTTTAGCGCCAAGCAAGATTTTGGATGTTGAGAGGTGTTGTGTTATAGGCATTTTGGAGTTTTTGGCACCAAAGCAAATGTCATTTGTAGGCACGTTTTTGAGTTCCAATTGCAAAGTGCTACTTCCCCCTCTGCACTCTGTTTGCTGGTCATAGAGCTCAATGGCACATTTTTCTGCAGTGTGCGCTCTATCCCACCACATATGCACCATGGGTGGCAGGTTGTTGTAGAGGAGGTCCAAAATGTAACCTGCACTCCAGTCGCCCATTTTGAAGTACTACGAACGTTCACACCGATATAATTGACGTATGATGAGCAAATAAACCAGCAGAGAGCCGCACTAGGGCTCTGCCCAGTGCCCATCAGAAGAGCAATACCTATTGAAGTGCCAATAACCAGACAACCATGGACAGTAATGTATCCATTGAGACAACCATACCAGAAAATGACATGAAATGAAGATTGCTTAAACACTGTCCCAGAAGAAACTCAAAACGCCTTAATTGAAGACGAATGGTGACGACACAAGGGCCCGGACAGACGTACAGATGAACGAAACGACAACCAAAAGATGACACACAAAGACGAAATGTTATGAAAAAGGATGTAATGAACTTAGAAGGAGAGGCGATGTTGAACCAGATAGAAATGTAAACTGTAACGCAGGATGAAAATATTCAACCAGCTAACGCCTGTACATATGCTTGTAATGCAAGAAGCTACGAAAACAGTGTGGCTTCCTATGCTTAGTAGAAGAATAGAGAGGCAAGCGCCAACTATATATCTACCTCAACGAAGCACATTATATAAGTGCGAGTCCACATTATAAAAAAGCAGAACTAACCCAGGTTGCTCTGGGTCAAACAGGCCAGGATTCGTATTCCAGCACAAAGCAAGAAGAGATGGCTGAATCAAAACTCAGCAAGAAGCAGCTCGCACCTGGGAAGTCGAGGTCAAACCAAGAATGGGAGGCGGATAGTATCTTCGGAGAATCAAAACTTAAGAAGCAGAGTAGCCTGCCCCTTGAAGGTCGAGATAAGGAGGCCCAGGAAGGTGGCATCTGAAAATGAGAATTAAATGCACAAATAGAAGGAAAACGAAGCAGATTCATGGTGTACTAACATGTGACCAGCCAAGCATGAAGAGGCACCAATTTCTGATGTCAGCCAAAACAGGAGATACCATTACTTTTCCTGACAAGAAGCTCCAGTTTCAAGGCCAACCACAGCCAACTAATTGACACATAGCCATTCGAGTACTGATTGATGGAAGGGAGGCTGGGTGAATCTTGGGGCATCCTGCATCTGGGTGACCACTCTGCATGCTGCTTATTAAAGAGGAGATTTATGCTTGGGGTTGTAGCCAACTCAATTGCAGTGGGCCAAATAATCTAGGGTCCTATAGATAGTAGAACCAATGGGACGTCGTATTTTAGTGATGCCTACATGAGAAATGTTAGAGGGAGGGGCATAGACGCCCACCTGATAAGGGTTATCCAATCCTCACACTCCATTACCATATGCAGATATATGTCACACTCACCTGTGTCTCTGCAGGAGCGAAGGATGAGCCTCCCTTGAGCCCGAGTTCTCACTTCCCCTGTTTCACCCAGAGGGATACCTTGATCTTTAGTAGGGTGTGCACTCCATCCTGCATTCGCAGGGGCGCGATTCACTAATGGCGATTGATGCCAATGTCTGTAGGCTGAGTTGAGATGCCACAGCGAGGCCGATTGTTCAAGTCGCCAGTTTCTTCACTGGCCAGAAAGTCCTTCCCACAAGTGAACGTTGCATGGGGAATGTTGAGTGTTCAAAATTGTCCGTAATGTCTTTGTTTGCCGGTGTTTTTGTGGGTGAGTAGGGCTGCGTGTAGAAGCTAGCTGCTGGTAGGTATGCGCAGCGCCTTCAATTCGAGCGCACCTGGTAATGTCTCTCCCTTTCCCTTGCAGGAGATATTATGTGGTAGTAGCGCCTCGAGTCCGGGTTCAGTGCTACTGGAGACTTGGTGGTTTGGTAAGTATGCACAGAGGCTTTGGTAAGTATGCACTGCATTGAGAGAGAGAGCAGCGAAATAAGTGTCCGCGTTATTGGGGGGAGCGCAATGAATAATGTCTCTTCTTTCTTTTGCAGGGGTTTGTGCGCTCGTACAACTGACCTGGATTCAAGCATCGTGAGAAGATTCTTTGAGTATGCTCAGCGTTACCGATGTGCGCGTGTTAACCCAGTTCTTCTTTGTTCTTACAGGTGCCGGTGTAGAAGTCCCCTCTTGACTGGAGATTGCTGCGGTGTGAAGTAAGAACAGAGGTTCCCCCGGAGGAAGTAAGCAGAAGAAGAATGATCTGGAGCGGTTAAGCAGAAGCAGGATGATCCGGAGCAGGTAAGCAGAAGCAGGATGATGCAGCAGGATGATTCAGAGCAGGTAAGCAGAAGTATATGATACAGAGTAGGTAAGCAGAGTGGGCTGATCCAGAGCACAGCAAGTGTGTTGCTGATACAGCTCACAGTAAGCAACACGAAGCACTGGAAGAATCTTGGGTGTGGCTTATATAGCCAGCCACACCCAAACACTTGAGAGCTCATGAATTATCATGCACTTCCTGTTTGGCAACAGGAAGTGGTAACCAGGAAGTTACTACAAACACTAGGAAGGAATTAAAGGAGAGATCTGCTATGGGTTCTTTGTGTGCCTATGCCAGGCCTGCCAACCCTCTACCCAGCTTGCCCCAACAACTTGCCTGATACCCATGACAATATAGCACCTATACCTAAGTTACCTTTTCCAACCAATAGAATTGCATGACAAACTTATGAGTGTTACACGTCAATGATGACAAATTTTGGGTATAACTGTTACTGTTTGAATGAAGATCTTTGGGAGTTGAAGGGAGACGGGCTATTGTATCACTGCTGATTTCCATGTTTCCCCGTTTTTTGTACTTGTCATTAAACAGACTCCCCTTTGCCAAACTATTGAGTTGTCCTTATTGATTGGTGTGGAGTAAGAAATCCTACACCCCTTCCACCTCAAGGTGCAGCTATCTCGTCTTAAAGTATTCGAGAGCGGGCTCTGACTCTATGGGCCGGTCAAGGGTCACTCGCACTCGCGTAGACTTGGTAGCAGAGGATGGTTGGAAACCATTGATTATTGATTATTGATTAAAGTACGACACCTATTGACCATCGACACAAAGTAACTCTAGGTCTTCGGCAATATCACAAGTCCTTTGCCATTCAGCTGAGTAGACTGTGAAGCTCCCCGTGGACAATGGTAGTATAACTACCCCAAGACTGCAGTCGGGTTCTGAAGGGACCCGTTTTGAAAACACATCCCTTCCCATTTCTACGGGCAGCTGATCAGATGAAAATCTGAAGGAGGCAGTAATGGAGGCAGTGATCCCGAGGATCCAGAGAGGAATGATGCGAACGGTGAGTGAAGCAAAAATGTGAGTGCTTTGGCAAATTTTGTACGCCTTAGAACAAGTAAAAGGAATAGGTAATGGAGGGAGGTGGAGCACAAAATAGTCAGAAGTAGATAAGACTGTATATATATAAGGGGATAATGACTCGAGAATAATTGAATAAATAGAGGATACAAGGGTGGACACCTGAGAAATGAGAGGATACCAGGGTGGACACCTGAGAAGTGAGAGGATACCAGGGCGGACACCTGAGAAGAGAGAGGATACACCTTATTCCTGTGCTTTAATGTGCTTCCTGCTCTAGCAGTCAGAAGAAACGTGAACTCAGAGTCCCACATAATAGGGAACGATTAGGCTACCACCACATTAAAGACATCATGAACAGGGTTCGTTTAAACTCCATGTAGGGGTAATGATTAGAGGCAGAGATATTTGTGTCCAGCTGGTGTCTGTCTAGTCTGTTAAGCGACTGTCTTACATGGTCTGTTGTGCCGTCACATGTAAAAGACATTTATTTTTTAGAACTGATTAAGATTTTGCACGATTCGATAGGTGAGATGGAATCGCACATGAATTGATGTTTTTGAGTAAATTGGTGATAGAAAAGATTTTGGTGGGAAAATTGGATTGGAGCTTGCAGTGTTTGGTGCTCGCTCATATTGTTGGAAGTGTTAAAGTTGCATGAAAGCATTGAAAAGTGTTGTATAAGCGGAAAGAGAACAGATTTAAGCATGAAAGACATTACTCCATTAGCACCCTTATGTAAACAACTGCTGAAACATGCACCCAAGCTTAAGAAATATAGCACCGAGTGAGTTAAGGGTACCGCCCACAAGATGTTTATGCCGTGGCCACAAAATGTGCCTTTATCCAAAGCCGTCTTACAACATATGACGACATATTTGCATGCCACATATACAGGCAAGAAGCTAGAGAAACGCCTTACTGTTCTAGAACTCTGGAAGATGTTTCAACAGACAAAGGAGGAAGAGCCACCTGCAGATTGGATATTAAATGTATGCACTGAGGGCGGTGAGATGCCTACCGCTCCACCTGCCCCGCCTGAAACAGAAACCGAAGAAAGTAAGGCTGAAGGACTCTACCCATTAAGAGAGCTTAAAGCAGCCACAAGGTATAGCAACCCCGCTTATGAGTCACCTAAATACAGTAGTGATGTAAATCAAGGGAAGGATAGGGACAAGGGGAGATGCAATGATGAAAGAAAGGATCAGGCACAGACAAGTGCATCTCCCGACAAGGAGAGAGAGGGAAAGAAGTGGAAAGGAAGTGAAGACAGAACTGATGAGATAGCATTCGCAAAAGACAAATGGATGGGAGGACAAATCTTATTGAAACTCGATGGGAAAGGAAGTGTTGATTTTAGACCTAAAGAGAGGTTAGATGAGGCACAGAGAAAGGAGAAAGAAAAGGAGTTAAGGGTTGAAAGGATAAGAAGGAAAGATAGGCTGAGGCGAGATCAGCTATATCGCGAAAAGCAAGAAAAGCAGCTTGATCGCAAACAGAGAGCAGCCTATGACCAAGACAGAAAGAAACATCAAAGGTTGGAAGAAGAGCAAAGGGTACGTGAAAAAAGGATAAGGAAACAAAGAGATGAGGAAATACAAAAGGCAGATGAAGGTAGAAATGAAAAGAGAAGGGAAGAAGATAGGGTCAGAGAAGAGGCGAGGAAGCGCAAAGAATTTGATGATGATATAGAACGTAAGCGTAGACAGAGGGCACACGATCTCGAATATTTGGAAAGGGAAGTTAAAAAACCTGATCCAATTTAGACTGGGAAGACATTGAAGAATTCTTTCCTGTATACGATTCATTTAGTACCAGGCAATATTGAAGATGACTTCGACACCAGAAGCCTTGGGAAAATGATCGATAAAATATATGATGAAACGGGGCTAGAACAATTACCCCAAGGGGAGGACGAGGACGAGCGCCTGGAGAGCACTCAGCTATATGACACAGAGGATGTCACCCGAAGTAGTGGGGGTAGGAAACTTTCCCTGGATAGATTAGAAATCAGTAGAAACGATGATGACACAAGAAGTTGCGTGAATTCGGAACAACCAATGTCCGACTCGAAGAGAAGGAGCGCAAGGCAAATGAAGAAGGGAGACGGCGCGAAAGACGACTCCCAAGGGAAAGAGGGGAAGATGGTCAGATACTAGCGGGTCCGCACCGAGGACATCAGAGTCTGCTGCACAGTCTGACCGGCATGAAGGAACACCCCATGGTCAGAGGGGGGTGTCGTAAACAGCCTATGTAGACAGATTGAGGACATTGCCAGGTAGACAACGATGCAGGAATATTACCCCTGCGATAGACAGGAGAGCTATGAGAGAAGAGAAAGAAGGCTGCACATTCCAATTTCCGCTACTAGAAAAGGGGGGAGCAAGACCACAATATATTCCATGGCCACAGATGGATCGAGAAAGCCTGAAGAACAAGATTCCAATGCTGACTTCGGAAGCCGGAAAATGGATACATGAGTTAGAAAAAATGACAGGAGGAAACATGCTAGCTATAGGGGACATTAAAGCTCTCCTGATTGCCATACTTGGTGAGAGAGCAGACGAAGTGTGGACACAGGCAGGCTTCCCTGTTGTAACCACAATTAACACTGCGCGTGACGGAGCGCCATTCAACAACTGCAGAACAGCAGTATGGAAATTGCTACGAGTGCTTTACCCAGACACTTTTGATATGGGAGCTATAATGACTCAAAAAATGAAGGAGTCGGAAGATCCGTTCATTTATATCCAGAATTTCCAAGACGCCTGGGTGCTCGAAACGCATGCATCTTGGACAAAATCAATACCTGTGTTTTACCATATATTGTGCCAAGGATTGCCAGAACCAATACAGAAACAGTTTAAAACATTGGTAGGAGTTGAGGCTAAGCCTTGGGCTGAAATACAGTTGACTATCGCACATTACTGTAGACTGTTAGAAGAAAAGAATCGAAAAAAGGAGGCAACTCGAAAGGGTGAAGAGGCGAAGCTGGTGCAAAAGAAATTATCGAAGTATGCTCTTGAAGGAGCCATGCTAACTAACGCAGCTGACCAACACATGCAGCAAGTGGCTAACCCACAACTGAGCAACCCGGGTAACGTAGGGTTTCACCCACGGGGAAGAGGATTTAGAGGAAGAGGATGGCAGAGCAATCAGGGAGGTTTCCAAAGTAAAATCAAGGAGGCTTTCAAAACGTGCAGAATGGTAACTCGGATATGTCAGATGGACAAATAATCCGACCACCGCCAGTATGTTGGCTGTGTGGAATGACAGGAAATTTGGCGCGCACGTGCAGAAGTCAAGGCATGTGGCAGAATAGCCAAGGAATGGGAGCAGGCACAGTAAATCTACCTGCAGTCTCACAACAGGGCGTTGCACAGAATCATACGGTGCAGCAGCAAGCACCGGGAGTTCTGCAAGGGGAGCAACAAAGGGTGCAACCACGGAGCATGGGGAATTTTCCACAAGGACAATCCCAACAGGCAGCACCACAACTGCCACAGACCCAGAACCCTGGAAGGGAAAAAAAAACCACAGGGAATGGGGAAAATCAACAAGTGCACAGTGGGCCAAATGTATATATAAAGTAGGACAGCTCACTGGAAACCCTGATGTGCTCTATCCTATCAGTCACACCAGACCCTCATAGGGAACCTAGGGTGGATGTTGTTATAGAGGGTAAAGAATATTCCTTCCTAGTGGACACAGGTGCAACACGCTCGTGCATACGAGAATGCAAGTCTTCCTTGTCCGGTGAGGCCATAGATACTCAGAGTTTTTTCAGGAGCTCACAGTCGAGTTCCCTTTACAGACGCTCTCCCAGTCTCCATAGGAGATTGCGAAATGAATGTACCTTTATTGTATTCACGGCAGACCCCAGTAAACATTTTGGGTCAAGACTTGATGACAAAATTGAACATGATCATTTCATTCACGGAGGAGGGAATAGTATGCTCCACTCCATTAATGCACTATTCAAATGTGTGCAAAATGATTAGAGCATACTCAGGACACATAGCCATGAGGGCCATGCCATTAGAGCCAGAGGTTTTTGCATATGGCATGCGTGTGCTTATGGCGGGATTGCCAGGCCTTGCAGATAAAACCATGAGATCCCCTGATGAGTTTTTATTCAGACTAAGAATACCTATGCATGAGGAGGAGGGACAAGTATGTCCCTTGATAATTCATACAGCAGCAGTGCGAGGGAAAGTAGCATTGGTTAATGGGTACGATAATGAAGGCAGACAATGGTGTGCGATTATTGCCATCGAAGAAGGGTATCGAGTGACTGAAGTCACTGATGATGAGCTGTTTTAAGAACAATCAGACACAGAAGAGACAAGGGTGGAAGTGATTCTCATCTTTGGGGTAGAAATGATCAAAAGAGAAGTGCCTCAGAGAATGATGTTGGCGCTGAAGCGTCCGGAATATTTTGATGAGGATATGGCTAAAGTGCCTGTCTCATTGTGGACTACAGGACCCTATGATGTAGACCTCTAGAACGGGGTGGGAGAAGTGAAAATTAAACTAAAACCAGGAGCAATTTTACCAAGAGTCCGACAATATCCCATGTCCAGAGAGGCAGATGAAGGGATTTTCAAGACAATCTCTGCCATGATGGACCAGGGCATCTTAGTGACGTCAGAGTCACCATGTAATACAGCAGTTTATCCTGTCGAGAAATCAAAGGACGGGTCTTGGTGTTTAATCCAGAATCTACAAGCAAAAAATGATATTGTTGAGGCTGAGTTCCCTTTAGTCGCTAACCCATCTACAATTCTATGTAATATACCCATTGAGGCAAAGTACTTCACAGTGATTGACTTGAAAAATGTCTTTTTCTCAATCCCGTTGCACCGCGACTCGCAAGATCTGATGTCATTCACGTTCAGACAAATGCATCTGAAAAGCACGAGGCTGCCACAGGGATACTGTGAGTCTCCATCTATTTTCAACAGAGTCCTGCAGATGGACTTAAGCAATATTGCATTAGACAGTGTCATCTTGCAGTATGTGGATGACATCCTAATCTGCAGCACCACAGGAGAGCAATGCAGGCACAATTCTGTTCAGCTACTGACTATACTGGCTGAAAATGGTTATAAGGAAAAGTTACAATATTGTCAACAGGAAGTGCTGTACATAGGCCAGCTGATCTCACATGAAAGCAAGAAGGTGACCCCAGAAAGGGCTGAAGCCATATTGAACACAGCTAAGCCTCACACGATAAAGCAAATGCAGAGCTTTCTAGGCCTGTGCAACTATGTTAGGGCATGGGTTTTCGATTACAGCTCTTATACTAAGCTTTTACGTCAGGCCCTAAAGAAGGCCCAAGTGACAAAGGGAAAGCTAGAATGGTCTGAGACGATGGAAAAGGGTTTTCTGAACGCATGAGAGCGATTTGTACAGCTCCAGTTCTCGGAATTCCCAATTATGCAGAGGAATTCTACTTGTTTTCACACACAGTGCGTTATGACGGCAGTACTCACTCAAAGAACCCTGCTGGGGTATAAGCCCTTAACATATTAGAGTGGGAATCTGCACCCAGTAATGAAAGGTCAATTCCCATGTGAACAACGTTTAGCTGCCGCAGCGTTCACCATAGAGAAAGCGACAACCATTGTAATGGGATGTTCCATGATGTTATACGTCGAACATTCATTATTTGCCATCCTAGAGAAACCAAAGGGCACATTGACATCGCAGAGAGCTTCTGCCTATGAAGTGATCATATCAAATCCATTGATTACAATAGTCCGATGTAAGATGGTGAACCCAGCTATGTTTATAGCAGAGCCAGTCACTGAAGGAGAGCCGATACATGACTGCACGAATTATGAAGAATTTTATGATGAAATCCCCAGGGTAAAAGAAAATGCCTTGGCAGGAGGAGAGATTGTCTTTATTGATGATTCTTCGAGGATCGATCAAAGCGATGGGTAAAGATACACAGGCGTCACGTACTTGTTAGTGCGCGAAGACCATCTCATTACTCAGCTCAGACTAAAGAATTATTTGTGTTGATATTTGCCATTGAGAATGACGCAGACCAGGAAGTAACGGTGTACAGTGACTCTGCTTATGTGATGTCAACAGTGCACACAGGTTTAGCGCGCTAGAAAAGGAGGGGCTACCTCCGAGTGGACGGCATGCCAGTACAGCACGCAGCCTTATTGGACAGGTTGGTAAAGGCACTACAGCTCCCAGTGGGCATAGCGGTCATGAAATGTGCCGCCCATACGAAACGGACAGATTTTGCATCACACGGAAATCACGCAGCAGACACGGAAGCCGAGCGTATGGCATCCAAAAATGAGACGGTTATGGAAGTGGAAGTGGCGTGCACCCATGAAAAAATGATGGTAGCACGAACCACACAGGAATCCTATAATGATCTTGGGCAAACGCAACTAATGGAGCTCCAAGGGGAGGCACCACAGGATGAGAAAAACTTGTGGAAACGTCAAGGGTGTTCTTTAAACCCCTCTGATAGCTTGTGGCGACAAGACAGCACTGGTAAACCAGTAATGCCTGTAGCCCTACTAAAAATAGCATTGGAACAGTTGCATTACCCAATGCACATGACAAAGGAGAATATAGCAGCAACGCTCGCAGAAAACTGGTTCATACCGAATTTAGCTGAGCATGTTGCATTCTTTATGGTGAGCTGCATAATTTGCCAGCAATTCACCACTGGGCACACATGAAAAGTAATGAGAGGAGTCATCCCCAGGCCAAATGGGCCTTTTCAGCATCTGCATGTCGATTACGTCGACATGATTGAAGTATGCAACGGGTACAGATACTTAATTGTCGTGGTGTGTCCATTTTCTAGATGGATAGAAGCAGGTCCATATACACACCCAAACTCTACCTGTGTGGCCAAATTCCTAGTGAAGGAAGTGTTCCCTAGGTGTGGGGTGTGTGAACTAATGAGATCAGATAATGGGGCTCATTTTGTAAATGCAGTCTTTGAACAGATTAGCTTGCTGCTTGGTATAAAGCACAAGTTCTCGTTGGCGTATCATCCAGAAGGTAATGGGAACTGTGAGAGGCTTAACGGCTTGTTAAAGGAAAGGATAGCCAAGTTGAAGCTTACTCTAAAGAAGGGATGGTTGCACTGCCTTCCTCTGGCACTGTATGCTCTTCGGAAACCAACCCGGCTCCGACCATCATCTTACGCCACACAAGATAGCCACAGGAAGAAGAATGAGAACTCCCCTTACACCCTGAGATAGAGCTAGATGTGATGCCCAGTCGACAAGGGAGGTTCTGGGATCTGAAATTGAAAGGTATATGAACTGCATGACATCTTGCCTTAATGTAATTTCATACCAGCTGCAAAGACGACAAACAGGGTGCAAGGCAGCACAAAACACAGAAAGAGACACTACATCAGACACAGTTCAGGGTCTACGTGTTCCACTCGTCTTCCCTGGCGACACTGAATCACACAAGAAAAAAGTGGGATGAGCCAAGGTTGAACAGACCATTCACAGTTGAAGACGTTACTCCATCTGCAGTCAAACTGCAAGGAAAAAGAGCTTGGATCTTCCTGGGTGATATCAAGCCACATATTGGAGGAACCCCCCTGCCTGCACCCCACCGCGAAGTGACTACAGACAATGGGGAAGAACCACAGCACGTGCAGATGAGATCCATGACGAGGAAGAAGGACGCATGAGCAGCAAAGCAAAGACAAATAACTATTTTGCAAGTTGTGGCTTAACTTGGACATTTCCTCTAAACAAAAAGGGGATAAGGACATAAAAATGGACACTCTGTGCATCCTAGTTGCAGGGTGAAGAAGAAATTGCACATATAAGCCACAACACGTTTTGTTGATGCAAACTCGTGAACTGAGTCACACTTGAGCCGTGATGAGGAAAAGACTTTGACAAACTTTGATCAAGGACTTTCACATTGAAAGCAAATACAGTATCCTGATTCATCCAGTACCGAGACCTTGTTTGGCAGCACTTATGGTGTCCCACAGTAGAGACATCACAAAGGACTTGGTTACTTACTTCCACTTAGTGTTAATATCTTATCCGTCACTGGTAGGGAGGCTCACCAGTGTCACAGACTTTCTTCAAGATCCTGACAATGAAAAAGTAATCAGACACCTGCTTACTGTCATTGCGGAAGCCTTCATCGTACTCCCAGAGTACAGTGATAAGGACATAAATGCTTCCACCACAGACGATACTAGATGAACTCATCAATACACTTTTCTTTTGCATAATCGAAGACTGTCCATTTATTGTCGGGAGAACCACGGATACAATGACATTCATTTGTGACCCAGCAAACTCTGAACATTTGAGCCAGCTGTTGAACAAAATCAGTATCTTGGACGCACTCCACACGAACGGACAGTGTAAACATTGTTCATGTCAAGGAAAGAACATATACTCCTGAACCCAAGGAGAAAGGACAAATGTCCCTATCACCAGAAGACAGCAGATTAGCGCACAATGTCCTTTTTCGCATAGTCACTGACTTTCTGGAGATGGTTGGGAGACCTATCGAGGTTGACGACCTCACCTTCATCAGAGATCCAGCCAATATCGCACATATGGGAATGCTCCTGCACAGAATTGTACTCCAAGTAGAACTCTCCAACCATCAAAGAGATTATCTGGGGAGATTCTAAGAAACTTTCAGCCAAGCGACAAATCAAGGAAGCAGAGTCAAGAATTTCATTTGTCGTATTTGTTGTCATTTTTCCTATTTCTTCACACTGACCAGTGTCCAACATGTCCTCTAGACTGAAGCAGATTAGAGGAGTGGACTGGGAGCTCACACACTTTGAACATGAACAGTAAAAGTGACACATCTAAGTATTATTGTAATCTATTTTTCCCATAGTTGGCAAAGGAGCTGTGTCCTGTACTAAGAGACAATTGTCACTCACAAGAGGGGGGGCACTTGTAAAGCACCGGACACTTTATGACACAAACACTGTTCAAAGAACGATGTTGGGTGAGGGAATAATAACATTGACATTTGGTGAATGATCGAGATGGGGGCCCAGAGCAGTAACCTGGTCCTCCCACAAGCAGAGGGGCACCCTCGCTTCTCTGGAATAAAATGCTGTCGCCTTACATATCGAACTATAATGTACTTATGCATTGTGTTTATCATTATTTTGCTGTCATTGACGATCAGAACTGCATTCTTCATTGGTGCACGAAGCGTTCCAATTTCAGTGCACCTACCTGATGATGTACGCATGAAACCCACAAAAGCACCCAGACCTCATATAGTTATTCCAGTCCCGATAAATCTGATGGTAAAGTAAATGAACTGGAAATGAATGTGATTAGCAGTGATACATCCACACGTGAGGTAATGAATGAAGATGAAAGCTGGAGACAGGTATGCACGAGATGAATGAAAACATAGCACTGACCACTACACACACACACACACACTGAATGCGCACGAACCAGGCCAGATGGCAAGAACCACAGAACCTCAAACGAAAGCAGCAGAGAAGACGAGACTGCCTACCGAAAAAATGTTCACAGGAGATAGTGAGAAAAAACTAGACAATATCAGTGAAAGCCAACAGAAGCAGTGCTGTCAGACACCCTAAAGAAAACAGAAGCAGCTGCAGAAGGACTCTCGGCAAGGACACAAATGTTAGTAGACCTTGTATTCCCACACCTAACCAGAGTGAGAAAATGACAAGAGAAACTGAAGAACAGAATGACAGAGGCTGTACTATCTAGCACGCATATTCCAAAACAAGGGACAAGTACCAGGCCTACGATACATCCATACACTGGGCCAGCGTCAAACTGGTGGTTGATAAGGGTACTTATAAATGGCAGAAAAAGTATGAAAGAAGAGAAGGAGAGAACTGCAAAACCTCCACCTACCCCATTGATGCAGATGAAGAAGCCTGCACCGTGGACCAAAATACCTGAGTGTCCTCGAGCAAGAAAAAGCCATACGGATGCATTTAGGGATGTAGTCATAGCAAACTACAGGAAGACACTAAGAATCAAAAGAAGCCTACATGAAGATAATAAAGAACTGAACGATTACCTGGACAGCACAGCACATCTAGGGAACAACATTTGGTACCAGCACATGAAAGAAGTTGGAAGGTGAACTTCAGAAGGAGAATGCTTTGTTTGTGCACTTCTACCGTACAGCATGGGGAAATCCAAGATATTCGTGGCTGTAGAAATTGATGTCCCAACAGCACATTGCCTGTCACATGTAGCAATGTGCAACACCAGAGGCCAGTTCATGGGGAGGGATGCCTCATTGATATGGGCAACTGAAACAGATTACCCCGATGAAGATGATTATGTTCAGGACATTAAGACGAGAAACAAAGCTCACACTAGGAATCACGTGATCAGGTATGAAAAGCCTGAAGTTAAAGGAGCAGGAACAAGATGGGAAGTAAACCAGAGACTGAACGTCCAAGGGAAAACCCCAGAAGACGCTCAAATTTGGAAAAACAGAGGCAAAATGCAGATTTGGGGAACAGTGCTTTCACCAAATGGATGGGAAGAAGGAGTGGTGATCTGCCGAGCATGGATGGTCCTTGGAGCCTGCAAGGAAGCAATAGAAAACTCACAGAGATTGTGCAAATCTTTATGGCCGAAACTCACAAGATTACTGACATGGGTCGAAGACAGAGGAGGACCCTTGCAGATAGTGCCACTAGAAAGCCCGAAATTGTGCTTCAGGAACAATAGCATAAGAAAGATGAGAGAGAAACAGAACTGTGGACACATTTTTGAAGTTCCAGGAATGACTCACAGAACTACAGTAATTATGGATCATTATTGGGCGTGTGGATCCAAAGCATTCTTCTTGGCTTTTCAGGGGATTTTCACAAGTGGGGAAGGAAGCTTCCTCTAAGGCTTTACACCCCCCTTGCCCCTGTGCCTCCTCCCTGGGAACTGGTGGGTTGTCGGGGTTCTCTCCCCGCCATTGCTCTGGGGCACCAGACCCTTGATTTGAGGAGTTCTGAGTCGCCATGTTCATTTGAGGGTTTTGCTGCACCCTCAACATGCAACCCAGATCCTGTGCCAAGTTCTGGACCTGGCGCTCCAGTTGGGACACCCGCTCTGGGTGGTACTGCTAGTGATCAGTATTCAGGGGAGTTAGGGGTCCCATTTGTGGGGTTACCTCCCTGACTCCCTGTTTGGGATTGGCCCGAGGGCCTTTGTGGTCTTTCATTGGTAGGATTTCGCGCAGGAATGTTTTTAGGCCCCCCATCTCCAGACCTAATATGGGGGCAACCTTCACCTCCGCCACCTTAGCACCAGCAGGGGTGTTGGCTGGTTTTGGGCTTTTGCTAGTATTTTTGCTTTCTAGTGGCTTCTGCACTTCGTAGATGCGAGTTGCTTGTTCAATGACCCAGTCTAGTGATCTTTTCTCATGAAAGTCCCTCACCAGCTGGGTCATAATGTATTTAGGGAGGGCATGAAAGAAGGTATTGATAAATTCCCTACTGTCTTGCGCACCCTCCTGGTGGTCTGCGCAAAGGCACGTTTCAGCTCTTGGACAAATTCTTGTGGGGCCGGGTCTTCCCCACATTGCAGATTGTAGGCCGCCTTGCCGGCCTCTTGAGGGTTTCTGTGTATTGAGAAATGCTTTAAGATGGCCGCCCTATAGGTGGACCATCTTGAATGGTTCTGATCCTCCAGCCCCGCAAAGAAGCTGGAGTATGCAGGTGAAAATGTGCACTTGACATACTGAATACAGCTTTGGCTGTCTTTCAGGTGGAAAGTCTCCATTATTTTCTCAAACAATTCGAGGTGCAACTCGAGGGTACTGCTGACATTTCTAAGCCCAAGGTATTTCCAGGTTTCAGGCAGATGGTCGAGGAATGGATCAATCTTGCTGATGCTTGTGAGACGGACAGAAGACACAGTGTTTCTGGACTTCCAAGATATCTTGTCAGAAGATTCATATTACTGTGGATGTGTATCTATCAATTCAACCACCATACCCACAGACCCAAGGATGGCTCCAGTTACCTTTAAACAATACTGCTTACCTCTTTATTTATTTATTTATTTATTTATTTATTTATTTATCGTGCATTTGTAAAGCGTGTATACATCAAGTAAATTGGGTTTCAAAGCACCCACAGGGCAACATGGAGGGAACCAGGGAATGAAAATTCAAATATAACAATAAAACATAGAAGCAGAATTACTAGGTCTTGTGAGCATTCAAAACGTGCAAGTGCAGAGAGAGAAGGGATGAGGGAATAGGGTAGGATAAGGGCTATGTGTAACAAGAGGGAAGTGCTAGGGAGTGAGCAGCTGTAAGTGCCTAGGTGACAGTGGTCAGCTGCCAATAAATAAGTAAGCACAGGCCTGTGGTGGCATAGTCCAGTGGGTGCCAAGGCAAGTGCTGGGAGTGGACGAAGGCTGAAGGCGATTGGATGTGGGAGGCTAGTACACAAGAGGAAACATACTGGCCCTGGTCACCAATCTTAGCAACTGAATAGTTTAGCAGAGGAGGGAGGAAGAATGTTAAAAGGAAAGTCTTGAGGCGCTTCTGGAATTTGAGGAGATCCGGCTCAAGATGAAGAGGGAGGGGGATGCTGTTCAATAGGAGGTAGCCTGCTGAGGAAAGAGATCAGCCACCACTGATAACTGGCAGACCGAAAGGCCAGCATGGAAATTTCCACACTGCCAAGTACACCAACAGTGTTGTCAGAAACAGGAAGACTACACTTAAGTATACCATGTGTGCCAACGACAAGGCTGAAAAGAAATGAGGCCAACCTTCCATTACAGGATATTGAGACACTTAAAAACATTCTTCCCAAAGAGAAAAGCTGCCATAGAAATTAATTAATTTTCAAATTAGGTTTGAAGGGAATTGTTTACAGTGGAAACCCCGTTTCCTGAACCATTCAAATATATATTATAATGTGAAGTGGACATTGCTGGCAGGATGAAAGATTTTAAAGCAGGTCAATGTGTAAAGGAATTGTAACCTTAAAAAATACCAGTGTTCTGTGCATGTAGAAGAACTGTGCTCAGCCCAAGACATTGTCTCATGAAATTCGAAGGCTCAGTCACTGTATACCTCCCATATGCCCTTTTCCAAATATTAGGCAATGCCTTCAAAGAGCACAATGCCAAGAATATGGACAGAGCTTGTGCGGACTAAGAGTTTATGAGAAGAACACATGGCCACTGCAAAAACAAAAGACCCAGTTAATGGAAGTCAACTCTTAAAAACAGATGGGATTAAAATGTGATGTATGCTGAAGTCCAGATTCTGACAAGTAACAAGTTACAGGAGCCTGCCAGTCGAGTGAGGGTAAGAGTTATACCCTCTGATGAAGAAAGATAAGGACAGATGGGCATTAGCCTTGGGAAAAAGAAATGTTATGTGCATTTATGGCAGGCTTGGGTCCACAAAGGCCAGAGGCCAGGCCTACACACAGATCTTGGGAACAAAAATGTGGCAGTTAATTAAAGGGAAAAATATGCATGTCAATATTTTTACATAGGATTATATAAAGGATCATACTTTGGCCATTATCGCAGGAAACATAATTCACACAATAATGGTTTGAATCTGTTGAGGCAATTCTGATAGAAATGTGACCTTTTGAACCAAAATTATAAGCTGAAGTATGATGATAGCTTCCAAGAAAATGTCACAAAGTAGAGATTCAAGGAGATGATAGCTTGTTGAAACAGATATCTGTATCCAGAATCTCATGCTGATAACTGTCATTTTTGTTGAATAAATTACAAGAATCTGTCCCACGAATCTGCAACACTGTGCCAAGAAAAGACACTGTTCATTAAGTCTGGCATAATTAGATAATTTCACAAATATATAGTTTGTGACTCTTACTTGTAAATTACATTTTTTTGCCATGTTGTACTTTTGAAGGTCATAATCAAGTGGTCAAAAATACAATTTCAAAGGGGTGGAGTTATAACTCACAGGGATTATGTTTAGTAACTAACGAAACCAATCATCACAATGTGGGTGGACAATAGATGTCCAACCTGCATAGTTAGCAAATCAGCTGGCACATATTAATTCTGATCATTTGGGGAGTCGTTAAAGATTTGCACAGAGGTGCAAAATGGGAAAGGGGCAGATGGTCAGAAATCATCTGAGTTGGAACTGCTGGAAAATGTGCTGACAAATCAAAGTTGCCTGGGAGGTGGATTAAACCAGGAGGAAGACTAAAATCTTGAGGGTATCTGCAAAGGCAAATTGAGGGATTCCTGCAGGAGGCCTCCATGACTTAACCTGGTGAGGCCATTTAACCAAGTCCCCATGGAGCCTATGAGATGTTTCAGGAGTCTTGATGACCTTTCCTGAGCACCAAACCAGGAGATATTCCATGTAAGTAAACTTGTCCAACAGAACCAAGTCTTATGGGAGTCTGTTTGATTTAATACCTTCCAATTGATGATTGGGTGGGCAGAACAAATAGATCCTTAGCATTTTTACTAAATCATTATTTAATTAACTCCCATATAGTCAAAGGATGCAGCGTGAGCTTGGGGTAGTTTGAAACCTCCCATCTCTTTCATAGTGCCTATCCTTTCCTAGTGCTGATTAAAGGAACAGTCATTTAAAATAGGTGGGTATCCCTTACCTTATTGTGGCCAACTACAAAATCCCCTAAAGGAGAAGATTACATATGAAAACGAAATTCCGCATTATCTCATAATAACTGTATATCTTAATTTGTGGCATAGAAAACGTTTCTTACCACAATTAAACAGAGTGAAGTCACTGATTTAAAAAAACATCTCTGCAGAAAGTGAGAAAGTGACTCCTGATAGAAGAGAGATTTTTCTTTGCAAAGGGGTAAAGGAAAGTCTGTTGTGCTTCATCACTGCTAGTATTCTCAAGTACACAGGGGAGATTAAAAATAAAGAGTGCATCATGTGTGAAATTGCTTTTGTCAGTGGAAACGTGTTGTATGTTATTTAAATTAAACGTCATGTAAAGTGGATTGCCAATTTTATGGTCCAGCCATGTTTGAAGGTGCTACCAATGATTTAAAGTAAACACCATGCAAAGTATATTGTGAAGGTACATTCTTTTGTCATGTCCAGAGTGCTGCACAATTCTGTACATTAAGAATATTTTGTGAGTGACCCAAGTATCTGAAGTATTCTATAGACCTGTGCTTCTATGTAACCAGTGTGGAAAAGATCCCAAGAAGGAAAAATGTGCAGGTTTTTGAATAGAGAGTCTGTGATCTGTGTTATCCTAAACCAACTTGCTTTTCCAGTTTGTGAAAAAAGGAATGAAACGCATTTGGGCAGTGCAGTGTGGTGGCGTGACTTGTAATCCTGTAGAAATATGTATTTTCCTATTCATTCATAAATATATATTCTTCTTACATACCGGCCTGATTCTTGGCTTATCTATGGCACAGGGGTGAGGGATTGAAAGATCAAAAGAAATATTGAGGCTTAATACGACCAGAAAATGAAATACGCCAGTCACGAGTTCAAAAGTACATGTACAGTTTATTGGTCAGATAGCTATCTGGCTCTGAACACCTAGTAGTGTGTACCAGCAGAAACCATGATGGCGAGAGTCCAGGAAATTATAAAGATACATGTTTTTATACAGCTGGCCACAATCCTGTTTACATCGTCCAGCCCCCCTCTGTGTTACTTGTTCATTAAGGGTTTGTTGCCTGTTCACATAACTAGTACAGATTCAAACAAGTATACATTGTTCAATGTTTTCCCCAAACACTAGACATGTTTTTCTGCACATATGATACAATGGTAACATTTGTTCTCAAGCTTAAAGTTAATCCAGTTTCAAGGAACATACACACATTTCTGCAAAGGCACACGGTTTCAGCTATTCAACATTCTGTTAAACTGTTTGAATGAGGATGATGCTATTGATACAGACAACATCTAAATTACTGTTTAGTTCAACTCTAGTTTAGCTCCAAGGTTTCTTAGTGCAGGACAAACCATTCACTTTCAGCAGCCTCAACATGTTTATCTACGTTTTTCTTTGATGCAGTCCATTTTTGAAAGTCCATTTTTCTTTGATGCAGCCAAAAACAAAGAGTTTAACGTGAGGCAGAAACAGGAGTTAATCAAAATGGCGGATGATTCTAAAATGGCGGCGTATTCAGCCTTATTCAGGTTCATTCAAATACGATTTTCAGTGCGATGCGAATGCGCTTAGGCCAATGTTCGTTATTAGGGGGTGTTATGTGAAATATACTTTAACAGGATCTATGTACTATGATGTGGTATATAGACATAGCTAGATTGAATCATATAAACAGGTATATTGGTGTGGTGCTTTTCATTGGGTGGGGAACAAACTCCCTGTGGTAAGTGTTGCCCCTTAGATATCTCCTACAATGACACTGCTACTCATCTAGAACAACATGACCACTGCATTCCAGCCACTTTTCAGTGCACAAACAGCTCCTAGAAGCTTGCATTGCTTTTATCGAACCGCCAAGAACCAAGACAAGTGAAATATACTATTGACTGATAACTAACCCCCTTGGAGCATCGTTGGTCCATAGATATTGACTAGATCAACATTAATCCCTTTTTGCTCAAGAACACCTCCTTTTTATTACAATCATTGTGGTTATTACCTTTCTCCCCGGCTTCATTACTCAGAGTGCTGCATCTTCCATCTTTGCATATCCTATGTTCTTTCCACAGGGGTGGGTTTTTGACAATGTTATTCTAATTAGTTTTCTTGTTGTGCTTAATTAAAGTGTGTACACTTCTATAGGTCCTTGATTGGACATTCCCTTTATTTTGGACTGCTATGCTTTGCTGTTTGGGCTGTTACTGAATCACCTTCACATCCCTTTTGGCAATATAGCCTTCCCTCGGCCCATGATATGACAACAGTTGAAGGAGGTATATCTCTTACATGTATCTGGTTTACCTTTATAATTGGGATTAATATTGGTTTGTAGACGTGTAAGGGCTTAATGGGTGGTTTATCCACTACCCATGCTTATACTCCTGCAGGGCAGAAGTTTGTAACACATACATTCAAGTTTGCGAATAGGTATGTGCAAAGTTAGGGGCCTGAGTGCACCTGAAAATGCACATGGGATGCTTCAGTGCTACTAAATCAATAACAAACCAATAACACATTTTTAGCACAATCAGAACATTTGAATAGAATTTTCTTACTAATAGTAAAATAATATATTTAATTATGTTTAATTTTAACTGGGTACACTGCTTTCAATGTAAGATGATTTATTTGCATACGTTTGTTTTAACCTCTTCATTTTAAAATGGGTTATCATTCTTGCCACCCCTACTGATTTAGGCAGTAGGCTACAGCTTTTTAAGCAGTCCTACCAACTACAGATTTGAGTGACAGATCCTACCGCTTTTAAAAGTGGCAGGTAATATATGTGACTCTAAGGCACAAATCTGTCTGTGCGATGGGCGGGTAAGAGATACATTTGAATGATGGGCTCAGATCAATTCACTGACCTGACAGCTATTGACTCTGCTCAGCACTTTTGTCGGGACAGATCTTAGGTGAACCACCAGTGAAGGCAGATGTCGGAGCCTCCCACTATCACACAGCATCTGCCTATCAGACTGAGGAGGTTATCAGTCTCCATGTTGTTCAGTGTTCAACCTGCACCGCAGGAAAAAATATGTACTTCCCAGGCTGCTGCTTCAGAGCAGTGGCAAACGTTGCCGACCAACTCTGTATGATTATTTTCTGTGAAGGTAGGTAATTGAATTTGGTGTTAACTCACCATTCACAATTATACCTTTTAAACATTTGAGCAACTTTCCATGGTGTGCTGTCTGATGGGTTGTGCCTTTTAGAATGCTCCAGTGGTGCCAACAATGTATGTTTTGTAATTTCCTGTGATGTCATTGTTATGCTGAGTATTATTGTTGAAACTTGAAAAATCCTACATCTTTTTGGTCATAGAATGTTGGCAAGTATGGGTTATGCTTAGCTACTGTACTTGTGTTTTGCATCAAATCTTGAGGGGTATGCTGTTCGTTTTCAGGGTGGCCCAGGTAACAGCAAACTTGCCAACAGGCCATAGTCCAGTCGGTAGATGATTGTCCAGTACGGGTTTTGACTTTGCATTCTAGGGATTATAGTCCAGGATGTGCCCATTATTAATTAATCACTGACAGTCAGAGAATGTAAAGATTAAACTATGACTCGACTAGCATCTCCCAACTGGAATGTGGAACGTTGGCACGCTTGTCAAAGAAGCCCTTTTAAGTAAATGGGTAAAAGGAAAAAAGGACACACCATAATATACAACGCGCATAAACTAATACGGAAACCCAAGTCCTCCTCACAAGATGGCCGGTGCTTTAAATCACCGTCAGACAATAGGACGTTATCGTGTAAGACAGCAAAGCTCACATAAAACAAAGCAGCGTTGGAATAAGCACTCACATTAATGCCAAAATCAATGGCACCATGAATTTCTAATGAGAACGGATTGATAGCTGCAGGTAGCGCGTTTTACAGATATGCAATGTTATTTACCGGTTTAGCAGGGAGACATTAGCACCTCCCAAGACTATAAAACGTTACTCGGTTATGAATCCGCAATAATTGCTGCGAAGGACCTGGGCTCTGAGCATTAAACACGGGTGGTGCTTTCAGTATTGAATGCAGCGTTCAGCTTCCCCCTGCATGCACGGAAACCACGCCGACGAGTAGGAGGTCAATTGCAGGTCGTATTGAACACACTGAGCAAGGATGACAGGTGCACGTGGACCGACGGCCAGCGCTAGACAGATACTACCCTCAATATGGACTGCAATGGAATAATTCCTAAAACACATTAGCCGTCTTGGTGCTGGTCCAAAAGCCGGGGTATTGAGTGAGGCAGCCGATTTAGGAAACGTGGTTTGCATGTGCCTCGCAGGAAACAGTAAGGTTGCAGGGGGCATGGTGTAGAGATCTCGCCGCGGACCTTAGCTCCGCCCCCACGCGCTTCGCTACGGGACGAGCGGAGGACGCAACGAGAGGCGCCCTGCTGAGCCCTCCTGTTACGGGGCCCGCTCCTTATTAATCTGGGACACAGACATTAAGGCCCCATCCTCCCAGCCACCTTCAGCCGGTTGGCTATTATTATTAAGGCACACATGTTGTGTGCATCCTGCATGGAACTTGTGAGAGAATAAATACGACGTTACAAGACCAGAGGCTCCTGTCCTTATTACAAGTAATTTACTACACATGGGTTGCAAACTTCAGAACCTGGTGCAGAGGAGCAAAGAAGCAGAAAGTTAGTTCCAGAAGGAGAATGGGTACACATAGAGATACGTCCAAGTTCCTCGCTTTTAAATATGCTGCTTTTAGAATCCAATGCATTGTTGTGAGGGAGAGATCAAGCGTGTGAGGTGTGCTGTTCGGGTGTGGAGTCGTAGCATGTAATGATAATGATGTGTTATTTATATAGCGACTTAATCCAAAGCGCTTTATAGAGCACATATTTACATACAATATCACCCAACCGAAATTGGTGCTCATTTAACGACCTTGGAAGGATGAAAGGCTGAGGTGGCCTTGCCAAGATTCAAACCTGCCACCTGAGATCACACTCAGATCTCATCGGAAAGCGCTCAAACCACTAAGCTATCTTACCAGTGTAATGTCATACGATCGTATTTTAATCACTCAGCAGGATACCTGGCATGACTAATATCAGGGGGCAGGCAGTACGCATCTCGTGGGTTGTTACAGGGGATAATTATGCACTGATATGTTTTTCATGTAAAGTCCTTAATATGTGTCAGTCATCCATGGGGCAAACTATTGGGTCTGCCTATCTAACTGTATCTATTTATCTATCGATCCGTCTGTCTAGCTATGTAGCTTTCTATTTTATACTCTTTACTATCCATTTATCTCTCCATGTGCATTGTATCTGTAGAGGTTTTCTGTATATCCATCTGTAGCCCGGTATACAAAGTTATAGCTATCTGGTGAACTCGAAAATCTGTTCCTTTTTGTATCTCCAATGTTGACACTTGGACGAACTGTGAATATCGTCAAACGCATACACAGGGCCTCATTCCAACCCAGGCGTTAAGGGGTTTACGGCGCCGTAAACGGCGCCGAACCTTAACACCTGATTACAAGGTCCCTTAGGGCCATGGTGAGTTTAACGCCTGCTTTTTGCAGGCGTTAAAATCCATGGCGCTAAGGGACCTTGGAGATAATTACGGCACCATAATTTACGGTGGCGTAATTATCTCCTTCCCCACTCCCATTATGCCCTATGGGGCAAAAATGGGAATGGGGAAGGGTAAATGGGAAATGGGGATTTACCGCCCCACTCACCTTGGAATGGGGCGGTAAATCCGCCAACCACCATGGCGTAAACGTAGTTTACGCCATGGCGGTAAAGGTACGACCCAGGCGGTAGCTTACCGCCTGGGTCGTAATGAGGCCCACAGTGTTCACCGGGAGCCTGCACCTTTGTGTCCCCCTTCAACTGGTAATATTAGCCTTGTGTGTACCATGCACCATCCTACTGCAGGAAGCATCCATTCTGATTTTAATTGAATATGAATAGTGTTGCTAGTCTCTTGTCGGCCCCAGGGGTGGACTGGCCCATAGGGAACTCCGGAGATTTCCCGGTGGGCCTCTGCACCATGGGCCTCTTTTGTGCGGTATTTCAAAATGTCCCCATCGGAAAAGGGTTGCGCTTGCTGAAAATGTGTAATAAATGGCCACTTTAAAAATGATTGCCAGGGTCTCTTTTGGTTCCCAGGCCACCCCCATTTAAACCTAGACATGTAATTTTGAAAGTATTTCCATTGGGCTGCCTGGTTATATTATCAGATGATTGCAACTGTTACCTGTATGAAGAATATAACAATGGTCTCGGGAGGACAGTTCAGCGGCAACTTGCTCGCCTTGGGAGCACAGTAGCACAGGTTTGATCCCCGGGTCCGCGCTTAGGAACCTCTCGGTATTTAAGCGTGTTATAAATGCGCAACTAAGACAAACAACTATGCAACTAAAAACAAACAATTCCTGTAACAGCGCCTCGATGGCTGCGGGCTGTGTGAGCGCTTTAAAAAAAGCAAATAAAAAATAATGGTCCTACTTATTAATCAAACTATAAACAGAGATGAGGCTTTGAAATGACAGTGCGTATCATTATGAGTTTGGTGGTAATTCACCTGTACATCTGTGGAATTGTTGCCAAAACTGATTACTGTTATCGTCACTCAGTCCCATGGGATTACCAGAGGATCACAAATGGAATGGTGACACAGTGTCATTCCTGCCACCCCTGGATCCGTTACTTACCCCAAACGCTCCTATTTTCCGGCATCCTCAGCCTTCAGAACGGCCAGGCCATTCTATACTCAAAGGAAATTGGCCGGGAGATGCCACTGAAAGAGCTCACGTCACATGACCAACGTACGCGTCATCACGTTGGTCAGGTGCACGTCAGCAGACATCATTTAACGAGGCGGATGCCTTACAGCTGCGCGTCTGAGCGTTTTCGGTATCTGCGTTCCGGAGCTTGCTTCTGCTGTTCTTCGCAGATGCTCATCTTTCCATCGCAAGGAGCGGTTGCCTTCCCCCGCGTTCCTACGCAGTTTCAGGCAACCTCCCAGCTCGTCTCAGAGCTAGCCTTTCTTCCGCGTTCTTACGCAGCCTTCTACACACTTTCACTCTATTTTCATACAGAGCCTCGTCGCGTTCCTACGCGATGCTCTTCATCCTGTTGCTTCGTTCCAAGACGGAGCCCCACCGCGTTCTTACGTGATTCAGCAATTTAAACAGACAGGAATCAACACTCTGCAGAGTCCCGCTCCATATCCATCCAGTTCAGCAATACTATTCACCTCATTACTCTTTGTCACTCTCCGTAGACATTTACTTCCATTGTGGGTATACAACCTCTGCTTAATCCCATCCTACTTGCAGGAGAGTTTAGTTTGACAGCCTGTGTACTCACCCCTGGTCAGGACTCAACTGGACCTTCATCTTCTGTTAAGGGCTTGTCTTCCTGGATCAAGGTTTTTCTTCTCCTCCTACAAAGTGCACAGAACTTTGGACGCTTACATGTGTGCACCAACCTGACTCTAGTGCGGCCCTCGTTCCGCCGGGGTTAGATTCCTCACTACCCTCTCCTTGTCGTTGTTTTCCTTGGATTCATCGGACATTGTTGGGACTTACCTGTGGCTGTACACCCAGGTTAGTGTATATAACATAGGTTCTTACTGTCCTTTTGTACCAATAGCCTTCTAATTAGTCCACTCTCTATTGACAGCCTGGTGAATCTTGGTCCACTTCTGCCCTTCCCACTAATAGCTCTCTTTGACTGTGGTTTTTACTAGTCAGAGAGTGACCTTAGTTAGAAGGTTTCTCTTGACACACTACGTTCTACCTCTGACAACAGTAGATGGGAGAAGACATCGAGTGTATCCTTTGCAACTACCAGTCTGTATCCTTTAAGTGAACCTTAGACATATCCTTCTGTATCTGTTGTGTTTCATTTTCACACACCTGGTTATAACACACAGTGCTGTTAGTCCGTTTTTTTGAGTCTATAGCATTACATCTTCTTCGTGTTACTCTCATTTTCTTAGACAAGAAACAAGCTCTGTTGAAACAATCATTATTTTTATTTAAAATAGGCCACACAATAATTGACAGGTGGCACCCAACTCTAAATCCAAGGGAAAGAATCCTGAAACACCCTTGTCAAATGCAAGTAGAATGCATCACATTTCTAATCAAATATGGTTTCCCTGATTACATCTTTCTGTGAAATATCACTAATGTGATTTAATTTGTAATAGTTACTCAAAACAAACGCACCCTTTCCAACGACAGGTGGATGTTTATTCCGAACTAGTGGAAAAGCCTCTGTGCACAAGCTAATGTGCATAAAGGAAGAAATGTTCACAATGCATGTGAAGTCAAATAAAGTTGAAAACGTACATGAATATTTTTTGATATAATAATACATACCAATAAATATTGCAATGAATATTTACATAATGCATACTGAAAAAAAGTTATTTTGTTAGAGAAATAGTGCTTAATCAAATGAATTTTTGTTCAAATGTTTTTTTTCTTAAATGCATATATTTTCTTAGTGTGCTTTCCTGCAGCTAATTGTATGTTATCATTGTTGAAATACACATTTTGTTCGCCTGGAAGATGAAGTTGAAGTCTTATTGTTGTATGGTAAGGCAACAGCTCCCTTTAGTGCTGATAACATGTGAAGCAGGCAGGACGGCTTTGGACAAACATACATCTGGCCTTTTATTATATATAGTAGGCTAAGACTGCTTAAAGTTATGTGTGCAAAGACAAAAGCACAGCATCTTTTCAATCAATGTCAGTTTAAAATGCGCTGTACACCAAAGTTTAAGCCACCTTTTAGTGTTGGTCAATCCCCAGATGAGAAATCAAATCACAAACAGAATCAACAAGTTGCTCACTTATTAGACTGATAAATTCACTTATGGCAAAAAAAGCCTTATTCTCTGTGCTGCTTTAAACTTAAATTCAGTTAAAATATATATTTTTAATATGTGACACTTCATTTTTAAAGGAAATTTATGTAAGGAGAACTACCCACCGAGGTGTCTATTTTGATTATCTTCCCCTTTTCCACATCCCATGTTCTAGTGTCTTTTAGGACTAGCAAATACATTAATTCATGGCTTAGAATACAGCCATGAAAGGGCAAAGGTCGATCTAATTAAGCAATATGCCCCGAGCATGGGGGTTTAACCACTTCAGGTAATGCCCCAGTGCCCATAGTTACAGACCTGAGCCTGTATTACTGTATTATTCACAATTACAGGCATTTCATCATAAAATGATTCAAAAACATTCAGCTTTTCCAACATGCTTTGATTTAGTTAGTATATAAGATTTCCCCCAAGAATGTTATAAGGGAAAATGTTAACTGTGTATTTTCAACCGCTAAGAACAATCTCCACCAGTCATCGGATCCGTAGGAGGATTATCTGTCAGTGAATTTCCTTATGTAGAAATGTTGCTTATTAGTTAGGCTCTGGCAATACAATGTGATGTGTTTTAAGGTCTCTACCACTTCAGTCTTCTGTTAGAACCTGCAGAAGGGTTTTCCATCCCCCTTCTTGTAGGTCACTGTGATTTGTTTTGTAATAAGTATATTTAGCCAGAATGTCATAAAGCAATTTCTCACCTTTCGACATGGAAACTTTAGTATATATTTATGGGTGACATTCAGTGCTTTGAAAGTTATTCCAGGATCTTTATATAGTCGGTGCTCATTGTTACTTTCCACTGTCTGCATCCAGTCTTGCTCTGACAGTTTTTTTTGCCTATTTGTATTCTCTAGTAAGGTTTTTCTTATCGATTTCCAAGCTATTCAAGAGAGCCATTAATTGTTCCTTCAATTCAAAATATTTAACAGCTAGGAGCTTTGTCCGTTCAGCCCTTTAGATTCAATCCAAAATGGAACAGCCGGGGTGGGGGGGAATTAAACACTTTTGCAAAAAGACCCAATGGTTTCCATACGTTTCTTGCATAAAGTGAAGTTAGGCCTAGTTCAAATTTTATCAATACTATTGGGAAGCCAGAAGGTAAACACAAGATCCTTCTCCAAAAGACATGCCCCAGGGCAGACCAAAACGTCCATGGAGTAAAAGGGAAAGCCTAGGTGGCTTAGGTTATTATAGAGATCACTTTTGGATTTGGAAAATGTTAATACCTGGATGGTTAAACATTTTCCATATTTATTTGAATCAGGGTCCTTGAATAGCAAGTTCTTCATTTGTGCATGCAGTTCTCTGCAGCGGAATGCATCGTTCACAGTACAATTTAAATGGGCCCCCAGGTATCGTATCGAGGAGACCTTGTTCAACCTCAGACATACCAAGTACCATTCATATGGTTTGGATTTTGGTCCCTTAATCGATTTCAGAATGAGAACATCTGTTTTGGCACCATTTATCTCCAGGCAGTTTTTATTCACATAGTCATTTAGAGCATTCCAACTGCGTTGAAGGCCTGTGGGAGCATGGTCGATAAGGACCAGATCATCCAAATAAAGCATACATGCTAATTTCTGATCACCTATTGTCAGGGGGAATTATCTAGTAGCATTCATATGGTTCGTCAGATGCAAAAAAAAATTCAAAAGCTTTGGAGCCAGCGGAAAACCTTGCTTCAAGCCCTTAAATGTGAATATTTTCTTAGTCAAAAGGCCCTGTGAATGTAGTCTTATTTGGATGGTAGTACCCATGTATTAAGATTTCATTTCTGATAATAAATCTGCAGGACATCATCCAGCTTCTAGCTTTGTCCACAGATGCTCCCTGTTTATGCTGTCAAATGCCTTTTTTAGGTTTATAAAAGCCAAAATAGATTTTAGTTTTGGTTTTAAAAACCCTGCCTTTCAAAGTATTGAATAGCAATAGGTTAAGATCAGTTCCTACCCCTTTGACAAAACCTGTTTGTCAGGGATCAAGTTGTTCTGAGGCGTTAATCCATGTTTGCAGATGGTTTAACAGCAAGACTGTGACTAGTTTTCCCAATACATCTAGAAGTGCTATCAGGCAATAATTCTCTAGATCGGTTTTATCACCTCTTTTAAATATACAGACTTTGGTGGCATTCCTCCAAGAATTAGGTACTTCTCCATGAATCATTATCTGGGTGAATAAATGCAACATGAATGGACTCCATATTTCCGGGTATTTTTTTATTATGTCATTTGTCAAGCCATCAGGTCCCGGAGCCCTAGATGCATTGGCTTTCCTTATAAATCCTATGTCAAGATGATCGCATTCAAGTGAACAAGATTTTTTTATTTTCTATCAAGTTGGAGTCATTCCCCCTTCCAATTTTAACATAAAGGTTTCCATAGAATTTTGCCCATGCGTCTTCTGTCACCACGCTAGACTGCAGCTTAAAAGTAAGCATGGTTATTAATTTGGTTCCAGAGGGATCTAGAATCCTTTTTCCCCATTCCCAGAAGCATCATTTCAGCATCACCCTGTGTCATAGCGACCTTATGGGCCAAAAGCCAATTTTTGTATTTTGTTTTCTTTTCCTAATTAATTAATAGTTTGCTACGTCGCTGAATTTCTTTATTTTCCAGTTAGCCCTTTGTAATTGTTGTTTTTCTATCATATTCCCCTTATCATATCTATGTTTAGGAATCCTGCTAGATTTTGGAATCTTGCTCAGTCTGACCATGAATTCTCATAGAAGAGGAATATAATATATGTCTTTTGGATTGATTTGAATCTGGTTAATATATCCCCTTGTCAGCCTGTTTATTTCTGGTGACTCTATGGAATTGGTTAGCGGCTTGTAAAGCATTTACTATTACTGACCATGCTCTTGTATTTTTTGTTGGAATACCCATAACCATGACATTTCTATCAGCTCATGGTCACTATTCTTTTTAGGAATTATTCTTAACGAGTTGACCATGATCAGCATATTTCTGGATACAAAGATATAATCCAGGACTCTCAATGTTACTCCATTCAACCAGGTAGGTCTTGCTGGAATATCACCAGGAGTCTGTCCATTCAGTATGTATAATTATCTGATAAAGATTCCATACCACCAGTGTTTTAATGTTTTTTGTTAGTGGCCTATCAGATCAACCAAATCATCTGTTGTTTTGCTGATTTTGTTAATACAACCCATGTTCAGATCCCACAGACGATTAGGCATACATTGTTAAAACATGAAAAATCAACAATGTTTGCTATTGAATCTATCAGTGGAGATAGATTTAGGATTCCAGTATGTATTCAATAGAAGAAGCCACTTCATGTCGTTCTTGTCCAATCCATTCACCCTGCAAAATAAGAATTGAATAAATAGATTTATGTTACTGGTTTCCATTACAGTGACGATTTAATTGTTCTTTAGCAAAATCATCAGCCCTGCTGAAGATCGACCCTTGCCTCCCTTATACGCTGGATTCAAATAGGTACTATATCCATCGAGTAATAAAGATTCTTGAAGCCAAGTCTCTTGAAGGCACAATATATCAAGTTCTACCGAGAAAATGTCAGTTTCATCAAACAGATGATGGTAGCCCCTGGTGTTCCAGGATCTGATCCTACAGGTGTCGTCCTATCTATCCTTTTTTTGTTAATTCTGCTGATCAGATTCGTAAAATTCTGTTGTTGGAGCGATGTACGCTGTATACAAGTTCTTATTTATCGGTGATCCATCAGTCACTACCTGAAACTGCTGGCTAGCACGGGAGTTATTCATCTTTTGGTGATCGAGCTTTTGGGGCAGAGCTAGGGGTTGATTGTCTATATCCATCTGATTATGTTTCCCTTTCGCATTATGTCTTTCAAACATTATAGGGGAGGTGCTTTGTGATGAATACTTTTTTTTCTCCTATCCCCCTGATGGATTTGCTTTCCTCCATGTTTCTCCAGATGTTCCCAGGGGCTGTGGTGGTAGATTAAGCCCTTCTAAGGAGGTTACAGCCATTCTGCAGTTGCCAACGGTCCACGGTCGTCTCGTCCTGGAATTTCTCTTGGCTATTTATCGAGATTTGTGATCGGCTTCAAGTATCATTATCCAAAAGTTCCAAAATATCAAATCCCAAGGGTAATAAAGAGTTAGGTGCCTCCATCAGTGTGATTTTTATTACGTTAAAGGTTGAATGTCAGATCACGTTGACCCCATACAGTTCAGATACAAATCCAACAAGCTTGATGTCTTCTGTTGATAAAAATCTAAGTTTGAGTGTGTGATGGGGAAACTTGAGGACATTACAGCGGTTTAAGATTGAACCATCTTTAACTGAAGTTATACGTTCAAGAAGTAGAGAGGGTACATTTAGAACTTCTCTCTGGAACATCCCAGGACAAGGAGAGTAGAGATGGGGAAATCGATGTCAGGGGTAACGGCAGCATAGTGTGAGAATAGAACAGTTGTAGATTGAGCAGCAAGTGCGGTGAAATAATGAGCATGTGGATTGATAAGTAAAGCGGAACAGTAATCAAGGTAAGGGGCCAATGTAGAAATAAGTAGTTTGGTGACGTGGTTCGACTGGGAGTCATGGGCTTTGCATATGTTCTAAAGTGATAGAGTAACAAATGAAAGAGAAGAGTAAAAGTAGACGCTAGATGTGAGTGTGGTGGAAAGGGCAAGGTGGGAGGGAGGAGGAAAGCAAATAAAATAGATGGGGGACAACAGAGGCAGTCAAAAAGAATTTCTGTTTTAGAGGGGTTACGGTGTAGGAAGATAGCATGCATGCAAGATTCAATCGCAGACCGGAAAGATAAGATCATGGAATGAAGCTAGTCAGAGAAGGAATTAAAATAAATGTAGATTTGTGAGGTTTCAGCACACAGACGGGAAGAATGAGGAAACAATGGCTGGTCGAGGTAAAATGAAATGAGATGAGGGCCAAAAACGGACCCCTGTGGGACACCGTACAATAACAGGAAGGTGGAAGAATGCTTACCTGCCTAGGAGACAGAGAATGAGTGGTCCGCTACATAGGATTGAAACATCAATGAACCATCCCTAAAAAATGCAGAGAGGAGAGAGTCTGAACAAATATGGTGCTATGAACCATGACAAAGGTAGGGGAAAGATTGAAGAGAATAAGAATAGAGGAATGTTCAGAATGGTGAGCAGACAAGAATGAATTAAAAATAAACAGAAGTGTTTTTCAGTAGAATGCAGAGGTTGAAAGCCAGATTGGTGCTCTGTGAGTAGGGAGTTGTAATAGTTAACAGCTTAATTATAGTGGGGATTTTCCTTCTAGAGAAATCTCCTGATGGATGCAATGTGTTCATTCAGAGCTGTAGTGCAGTGATTGCATGTTGGTTTGTTAGATGTCTCCTTTATGCATTATAAATAATGACAACTCCTGACTGGTAATTATCAATTTACAAAGAAACTTGAGCTGTCTTTCACTGCTTTGCAAGATGTGGGGAACAGTGAATCTGTTTGTCAATACCCTGATTGTAGAATCAGGAATAACCCTCTGATCATGACCATCAAACAGTAGAGGATATTGAGGGGCCTGTCGTTTTATCAGCATCAAACCCATCATATTAAATCTTGATGCATTGTAAACAGAATACATCTTGATCCCACAGTTCAAAAAAGAAAAGTCCCTTACGTGCAAAATCCTACCCTGCAGAGCACCAACCTTGCCTCTTCTGCCTCACACTGGCTATTGCATAACTCATGGTCTTGTGGTATACAACCATATTAGATGCTGTGATTAATGGAGTGTTTTCTAGAGGCTGTTCGGTAACTGAAGAATTTGTGCATTGCATAACTTCCTTTAACTGAGGAGCTATTTTATTGTATTTATTTATTAAGAATTCCTATAGAGTGCCTTCTGTCCATGGGCCTCAAAACGCTTACAAGCAACATAACATACAAACAATACGGGCAATAGCGGCTCAGAATGTCACTTTAATGGTTTCTACCGCTCGAATATGGTTGTTGCCCTAGTGAGACCCTCATTGAGAGTTGTGCTCTGTCCCTCGTTTTGTACATCAATTTGGCAATGACCATTAAAGTATTACAGTGTTGTGCAACTTTTTTCAAAGGCCCTGGGTCAGCGTTTGTGATTGTCTGGATTCTCACTGGCTGTCCTAATATGTAGATATTGAGTCTTTTGGTCACCAGTTCATCCTTACTTTGAAGACATCTTAGTTTCCAGAATTACTCTAGAAATATTGTCTATATTGATAGGGTGAAGAACTATTACTTTGAGTGAAATACTTGTATATTTATAACCTTTTGACAAATAGCTAGAGCAGTGACAGCTTTTATAGTCTGATGTTTCTGCTAGCATATAATTGTTTGTTTTATGAGAGTCACATTTATATTTTTAGAATAAACCTTTAGGCTTTGCTACATTTATGGAAATGCCATCCATGTTGTGTGCTATAATGTAAGTCTAACCATCCACAAATGCTGAAACAGATGTGTTTAAGAATCCCTTCTTTGAAGTGTGATTTAGAGATTTAAATGCTGGGCCATCTAGGACCGTCTGGGACCTTTAGAAGGGCCACCTTTTGCTATTCCCAAATCCAACTTGGTTTCCCGGCAATTCCTCTCAAAAGTTACATTAGAAATAAACATTACAGCTCCTTATTGAGTCTTTGTGAGGGCATTGGGGGTGGGTGCTTTTCATCATCCTCTTCATCTTCTGACAGATATCTGTGTCCTGGGAACTGAGTATTTAAAACTGTTCTCACTGTTTTCAAGTTGGTTCGTCCTATGGTAAATCTGCCAACTTCGAATACTGTTAGCATCAATAGTAACAGGATTACCACCTCAAAGCTGGAGGTGAATTCACAAGTTTCTGAGTCGGTGTTATTCATTTTATGTAGTGTCAAAGCACTACATTCCATCGTGGAGAATGTCTTGCAGGTGGTAATGTTGCCTATCATCTATTTCTCATGAAGAAAAAACCTTCAGCAAATGGCAAGAGGGATTTCCACTAACCTACCTCCTGAGGGGAACATGCTGGCACCGTATAAATGGTGATATATCAATTATTGCCATGTTTTTCTGCAGCACTGCACTCATAATGAGGCCTGACGTTCTCATCGTTAAAGACTCTTTACCCCAAGAAAGCAATAGTATCTCAATGCCACCTTCCATTCTGACTATTCTACCTGTGAACCATGCCCTTGCCCTGCCTTCCCCACATTCAAGGTTGAAAAAGAAGAATTCAACCAGAAACAAAAATAAATCCTGCAGGATCATTTTAAACTCTATAAAAATAGCCTAGTGTCAAAACAGTTTCCCCAGCAGTGTCAACATCTCTGCATGTAGGCTGGCCATATGCCCCCATTCTCTCATTGGTAGCCAGATGTTTGTGGTTTACCCTGGTCAAATAGTCCTTTTTATGATTATGGTCCAACAATTATTAAGCACAAAACATATCACCTCTGACAGAGGCATCATGGTGCTGAAACAAGTGCATCAGTCAAATGTATTTTTCTGCAACTTGACATTGATTATTTTTCTTTTCATTTATATCTTTTTCTTTACATCATTTGGTTGAACTTTACTTCACTCATAGATTTGGTAGTAGTAGAGAAGAACTAGATCAAGCAAGCATGTTTGTTAGATGTTTATACTGCAGCAAATATGAAACTGTTTCACCATCCCATTTGTTTTCTATTCTCACTACACTGGCAACTCTGTCAGCCTCTCCCACCCTGCCAGGCAGATTGCCGCGATCAATTAGCAGACGATCAAACACCACCAAACCGAGCCAGGCTAGTTGAAGAGGGCAAGGGAGCCAGTATGGGAGGGGCCGCATGGAGATAGGAGGGCTCCAGATGAGGCAGCAATGGGTGGCCAGGGTTTGGAGGTGTTTGATTTACGAAAATTGATTGCGGCAAACTGACTGAAAAAAAACTGCTCACATGTGATCAATTATCAGAGGATGAAAGCACACACCAAATGTGCTCACACCAACCCACACCCCACTCCCCTACTTACCTGTTTCACCCCTGTGGCATCAGATCCATCCCTCGAACAGGGTCCCTTGTTCTTTTTTTTCCCAGTCCCCCACCTCCCATGTTGAGGAAATGGGGGACACCCCTGCAACCCTGCAAGGCTAATACATATCGATCATAGGGAGCAAGGTATACCCCCGCAACCCCGACTCCACCTGTTCCGTATGTGTTAGCCTATTTGTTTGTTTTCAATCGGTCAAATGGTACTGTCTGGACAAATGTACCATTCGAGCAAATAAAACAAACAATTATGCTAATACCTCCTGGCTCCCTTGCTTGCACCCTCCTTACTGACACCCTTGCCATCCTTGCCTCCTCTGCCTTCCCTTAACTCTATGTCTCAGGCAATCCTACCACTTACAGGGGGGCCTCTGTCCCCTGCACCCCACATAAGTCTTTCAAAAGTGTCAACCTGCTCCATGTTGCCACACTTAACTCTTGCTCTGCTGTAAAGCACTCCTCTGACATCTGCCACCTCCTTGAACTCCTAGACCTTGGTGTTCTTGCTCTTACTGAGACATGGTTTAAGGACAGCAGTGTTGCGAGCTTTGACATACTTCTCCCTGAAGCCTACAAGATCCTCTCTTTTCCCAGGATCAACAGGCCAGGAGGTGGAGTAGCCTTCATCTTTTCTGAATGGATCCATGCCTCCATAATTCCCACATAGGTCTTCTCCTCCTTTGAAAGCCTGGTCTGCAGGCTCTCTCTCTCCCCTGTCTCCTCTCTTACTCTGGCCACCTTCTATCAGCTAACAGGCCAGTCCACCCTCTTCCTCTCAGAATGGGCTGAACTGGCCTCTTTTCCATCTCCTCCTCTTCCCAATTCCTCCTGCTGGGTAATCTTAACATCCATCCTGACTCTCCTGACTCCTCAGGACTATTCTGCAACCTGTGTGACTCCTTTGCTCTTTCCATTCTACCCTCTGATCCAATGCACACTGCTGGCCACAACCTGGATGCTCTCATCCCCACGGATATCCCACTCTTTATTCCTCTGAATACCCCACTCTCTAGGACTGATCATTTTCTTCTCTCTTCTCCTTTTGTAGTAGCACACGCTACACCACCTCCTGCCTTCAAGGTCATCCGACCTATGAAAACAGTTTCAGTGGCTGCCTTTGCCTCCACCTGCCCTCTTCCTACTCCTGCGGGAGACTTGGAATCAGCCCTATCTAATTTTCACTGTTCCATCTCCAACACTCTTGAGATTCTTGCCCCTGTCATGAAGGTCTGACTGAAGCCAGCCAAAAAGTGCAACTCTTGGTACGACTCTGATCTGGCTGCCCTTAAATGCAAGTGCAGGGCAGTGGAACGGAAATGGGGATCTTCAGCTTCACCCTCTGACAAACTGGCCTGCTGCCTTCTTCAGAGGCAATATAGACTCTGCATCCGCTCCAAGAAAAGAGTCTACATTCAAGCCCACATCTCCGTGGCATCTACCAACACGGCCAAACATTTTAACGTCTGCAAGGCGCTGGCCAACCCTACTGCAGCCGCACCCTCTACTGCACCCACACAGGCCCTTTGCTCAGCCCTGGCCACACATTTTACCACCCAAACACAGGACCTGTCCTCACTCTCTCCCACTCCCTCTCCTGTACCAACACCTCTTGGGCCCATTTGGCAACCCCCAACCTTCCCGCTCTTCTCTCCTCCCTCTCACCAGTCATACCTGATGAGGTATTTATGCTAGTCCAGCCTATGATAGCCTCTTCCCAACAGGCGGACCCCTGCCCCTCAAAAACCATCAAGGACAATATTGACACTCTCGCTCCAGCCTTGGCTGACCTCTGCAACCAATCCTTTGCCACTGGAGTTTTCCCCTCTCCTCTCAAGCACTCAGAAAACCCTCAGCTGACCTGTGTATTCTGGCAAACCATCACTAATTCTCCATCACCCCTTTCCTGGGAAAACTCCTGGAGAAGCTGGCTATCACCCAATTTACCGTCCACACTGAATCTGTTGGTTGTCTCCGTGATCATCAGTCTGGCTTTAGAGCATCCAGAGGCAAAGAAACTGTTCTTCTGAAAACCTGTGAAGACCTGCTCTCAAATCTTGACTCTAATTCTCCCTCTGTCCTCATTCTTCTTGACCTCTACTCTGCCTTTGATACGGTAAACCACAACATCTGATCACTTGCCTCTGTGATACCCTGGGCATCACAGATCAGGCACTTGTGTGGCTAGCCTCCTTTCTCTCTGGTCGGCCCTCCCAGGTGGAACTTGGGTCTTTTCTCTCCTCTATCACTCTTTCTACTTGTGGTGTCCCCCAGGAATCTTACTTGTCCCCCTGGTTCTTCAATATCTACATGGCCTCCTTAGCCCACAGGATCGCCACCTTTACCTTAAACGTTCAGTGTTATGCAGATGACATGCAGCTATCTTTCAGGCTACCCTCGGCCTCCTTGCACATCCCTGACTGTCTATCCACAATTTGGTCTTGGTGTGTCTGCTAATGATCTCTGCTTGAACACCAGTAAGACAGAGATTGTCCTCATTGGGACCCCTCCTCCCTCTTTCCCTCTTTCCCACTATCACACTGGCGGCCTCCCTTGGCCCTGTGCCCTCACCTACCAATGAGGCAAAACATCTTGGAGTCATTTTCAACTCCACTCTCTGTTCGCACATCTGAGACATCTCCAAAAAGTCCCACTACCAACTGCACCTCCTCATAGGTATTCTACCTTTTCTCACTTTCCCCCAACATGTCGAGAGCCCTGGTTCTCTCCAGGCTGGACTATTGCAACAGCCTCTTTCTCAACCTGCCTACTTCTACTCTCCATCCTCTACAACTCATACAGAACAGGTTTTCCTTGGCCTCAAGCGCAGGACTGCATCTCTGCGGCACTTAAATCTCTGTGACTGCAAGGATCAAGTTCAAGACCCTCTGTATACTCCACAAGGCTTGCTGGGGCCAGGGACAACATTATCTACAACGCTTTCTTCCTAAATACTCTCCCTCTAGAGTTGTCCGCTCGTCCTCCTTGCAATTTTTTTTTTTAGTAAACTTGGGATCTTGCCATTTAATTGGTTATTTTTAACGCGCTTAGTACCCAGAGGTTTCTAAGCGCGGACCCGGGGATCGAACCTGTGTTGCTCAGCATCGTTTTGCTTCTAAGGCGAGCGCCTTGCCCCTGAGCTATCCCCCCGAGACTCATCCAACTCTCTGCGGTTGAGCCGTTTTCACAAACAGAAATTTGGGGTAGATCTTTATCCTCTGCAGGTGCCTACCTCTATAACAGCCTACCTGCCTCTCTCCGTCTTGAGCCGGAGCACCTTAAATTCTGGATACTCCTCAAGAGCTTCCTCTTCTCTTCCTCATTCTCTCTCTCTCTACCCTGCTAACCTATGATCTTTTCTCCACCCTCCTTCCTCCTTTTCTTCCCTTACTCTGTTCAGTTTTTGCTGACTGGCTGCCTGGTTCACCTCCAGACCCTTACAGGCTCCCCCACCAGTCTTTATTTTGTAGTATTTATTTATTTATTTATTTATTTATTATCTGCTTGTTTTTACACTTATCGAATAAGAATATACTGTTTCAAAGCTCCCACAGGGGAGGGAGGGAGAGTGGGAAATACATTACAACATTATAACACAATATTTAAGAGCAGCAGGGGAAAAGGAAGAGCGACAAACCTATTATGACCTCTATGAGTATTCAGAACGTTCAAGTGCAGAAAGAAAGAAGCACTGGAGGGGTAAGTGCTGGGGAGTCCACGCCCATGGGTGTGCCATGGATGAAGTGCTAGAAAGTTGAGTGCTACTCGGCCTAGGCCGCAGGAGAAGTAAGTGCAAGTCTCCAGAGCGGAGGGTGCGCAGATGGAAAGTGCTGTGGAAAGACAGGAGCCGGGAAGAATTGGTGTGGGAGGTCAAGGCCCTGAAGATGCATGAGGGCCAAGGACACCGATTCAGCAACTTTGGGATTATAAGAGGAGAGGAGGAGGGAAGGAGGAGGAAAAGATGAAAGTCTTAAGGAGCTTCCGGAATTTGAGAAAATCCTGCTCAAGGCGCAGTGGGAGGGGGAGGCTAGCCCAAAGGAGTGACGAGGGACAGACGGAAATGAGCGACCCCCTGCCCTCTGTTTAGCAAATCGCTTTACACAAGAATAGTTGGTGCCAGAGAAGCAAAGTGGTCTAGAGGGAGAGCATTTAGTGAGATAAAGTTGAATATAGTGTGATCCCCCGGTCCAGACAGCCTTTTGGATGATGCAGAGGGATTTGAATTCAAACCGGGCATCAACCGGGAGCCAGTGAAGACATTTTAGTGCAGGAGTGATGCTGTGCCTGGGCTTAAGGCCAAGGATAAGTCTTGCTGCCCTATTCTGGATAAGCTGGAGGGGTCATAGAGTGGACGAAGGAAGATTCGGCTGGAGGCTGTTACAGTAGTCAAGTCTAGAGAGAACAAGGGCTTGAGTCACATTGAGCATCTGAGGGAAAGTGAGAAAAGGTAGAATTCCTTTGAGAAGGAAGTTGGATATTTTGATTTCTTGGCAATGTCCTGAGTGTGTGGAAGGAAGGAAAGAGATGTTACGAAGATGACTCCAAGGTTTCTGGCTTCAGTTGAAGGCGCAAGAGGAGAGCCCAAGGAGGAAGGCCAGAGTGAAGGGAAGGAAGAGGGAGCAGGGGTCCCAATGGGAAGGATCTCAGTTTTACAGGCGTTGAGGCAAAGATCATTGGAGGCGCACCAAGACTGGATGGCAGATAGGTGGTCAGGGACTTGCCTCCATTCCACTGCACTATGCTCAGCTCCACTGCACTTCTCTGCACTTAACCCAGGGTACTGTTGAACTGGACGTGCTTGTTCACCCCTACCGTCCCTTCCTGAGAACTCCGTCTGTACGCATGTTATCTAAATGTACTAGGACTAGTAAGATCATCTGTCCTGTCCCCCCTCTCCCACCTTTTGTTCTCCCCCCCGCCCTAGCTGAGTAGGAACTGTAACACCTCTTACACTTGTACTAGGAGAAACACTGTCAGGCCTAGTATGCTAGTTTTCTATTTAGATAATTTGGAAACTTTAAGGCCTAAGAATGATTACTGTTTTCCCTTGTTCCCTTCGCACTTTGAAGTGCTTCGAAGCACTTCACATATGTATAAGCGCTGCATAAATAAACAATTACAATTACAAAGCATGCTTTGATTTTCCATTGTTAAAAATGAAATCTAAATAGAACCTTAATTATTAAAATACTCAGTGCATGCCTGCTTGTTAAAAAGGCTATTTGATTCTTGCGCATTTGGTGGCCAAGCATTGCTAACACAACATAGAGAATAAGGGATGATGAGAATCAGGACATCTGGTTGCTATGGTAACTGAAAATGCTCAGGCATGATTTCACCGCATCACAAAATGTTAACGTCCTTCTTCTACAGCCACTTAAGCCGCTGAGTGAATGCATTTTCACGAGTCTGCCTATGAGAGTCGCTTGAGAAAGCCTGTGGTTTCATCCCAGTCAGCAGCAAAGTGATCCTTCCTTGGCAGGTTACTCAGCCCCTCCCCTCTAACACAAAACTCAAAGGAAAGGAACTTCATCCTCCTTCTGGGAGCGTGAAGTATGATGAAGAGCGTTTCCTTAAAGAAATAGAAGGCACATTTGCTTCCTCATATCCGCAAAGGGGCAGCAAGGTGGAAACTCTGCATGGGGTCCACTTCCCTGGGCTACAAGGCATTGGTGTGTGACTGAGTGTTGAAATGTCCCCCCTCTGAACTCCTCTCTCTCGCTCCTCCATGCACTCCATCTTAGATTCTATTCTGCTCCCTTTTTCAACCCCCCAACCCTATCTCTCTCTCACAGTCTCTATTTCCTTCTCAATGGCCCTTTTAAGCCCATCTCTCTATCTCACTGTCCGCCCAACCCTGACCCTCTTTTGTGCTCCCCAGCATTCATTTGTGTTCCCCCACCCCACCCCTCTTTTGTGTTCCGCAGCCCTAGGTTGTTGTCCGCCACCACCCAACACTTCTGTGCTCCTGCATGCTCAGCCCTCATTTGTGAACCGCCCACCAACTGAGCCTCTTTTGTGCTTACAATGACGCTCCCAGCCGCTTTTGTGCTCCCACCAATACTCAACCCTCTTTTGTGCTCCCTTGAGCACCCCAACCATATTGTGCTTCCTCCAACTCTGTGAACCCCTTGTTCTCCCCCACCATCCCAATCCTCTTCGGTGCTCCCACTGCTTGATCCTCGTTTGTGTTCCCCCATCACCTCCACCCTCTATTGTGCTAAGCCTCAACCCCAACCCTGTTTTGCTCCCCCTCCACCCTCTCGTGCTCATCCCTACTACCCCCAGATGTCCTCCCCTGCTGTCCCTCTTATGTTCTCTTTCCCTCTGAGTCTATCCCTCTCTCTCATTCTGTCTTTCGTTCTCAAATCAGTTTCTCTCTCGCTATCCTCCCGGTTGTATACAAATTGTTCGAATAACAATTGAGCTTCTATGCGGGGGGAAAGCCCCCGCAGCCCACGGTCAATTAGGATATATATGCGGGGGGAAAGCCCCCGCAGCCCACCACCCAATCCATACCTCACCCCAAACCCCATCCCAATCCCCTTATATTATTATTACACCAACCCAACCCATAATATATATTAAAATGACCATACGGTCAATTGTGCAGAAGGTCAATTAGGACCCCTATTATTCGAACAATTGTGTCATTCGAACTATTGTAAACGAACAATTCAGGTAATACCGTCCTCCCAACCCTCTTTTGTGCACCCTCCACCACCCGACCCTTGTTGGTGCTTACCCCAAACCCTTCCCCTTTTCAACTCTCCCAGCACCTGACCCTTTCTTGTTCTTATCCCAAACCCTTGTGTGCTCTCCCCCACCACCCCGATCCTTTTTTTGCTTACCCTCAACCACCCTGAACCACATCCCTGTTTTGCACTCCCTGCAGCACCATGGCCCTCCATGTTTTGTTCTCCCTCTGCAACACAACCCTTTTTGGTGTTTACCCCTGCACCAAATCTCTTTTGTGCTTACCCCAACCCTCCTTTTTGCTTCCCCTACCCCGATCCTTATTTGTGCTCCCCCATCGCCCTGACAAACTTGTTCTACCTGGACCGTTATTTGTGCTCTCCCACCACCAAGACTTTTTGTGCTTGCCCAGCACTCTTTTGTACTTCCATTGCCCCTGACCATGTTGTGCTCCGTCCACAACCCCAACCCTCTTTTGTCCTTGCCCTCTACCAACCCCATGTTGTGCTCCACACCAACCGCTCATCGTTTGCGCTCCCCCATCACCTTGACATTCTTGTGATTCCCCCCAGCCCCATAATCCTCTTTTATTCTCCGCCCCCTTTCTGTCCCACAATCTCCCAACCCTCTCTGCCACCCTGTACCTCCTCTCTCCCACCGCCATACCATCTCTGTCAACTCAACCCCCTCTGCCCCACCCCCACCTCTAAAAGCACCAACCACTCCCAGATACCCACCCCTTTTCTTCCACCAACCGCTCCTCCTCTGGCCCCTATCTTTCCCCTTACCCCTCCCACCACATCTCTGCCCCCCTTCCCACCCCATCTCTTCCCCCTACCCACCCTCTCTCAGCCCAATGCCCTCTCTGACCACCCACCCACCTATCTCTGCTATTAACCCCCCTCTTTGCACCCCTTTACCCCCTCTCTGCCACCCTCCTCTTCTTGGCACCACGTCCACCTCTCCGCCCCAGCCCATCTCTGCCCACATACCACTCACTCACACGGTATCCCCACCCTGCACCCACACACTCACCCCCCTGTCGCCACCCATCTCCCACTCTCCCCACACATTACCTCCCCACTCTCTGATCTCACTCTAGCTCACTCCCCATGCCCCACACACATTCACTCTCCCTCACTCTTCCCTGCCCAAGCCTTACCTCTTTTTTCCAGCAACCGGCCTTACTTCAACCCTGCCTACCCCATCAACCCTCCAATCCTAGCACACTCATGCCTACCATTCCCACCCATGCCTGCCATCCAATGGCACCCTGCTTCCTCCCACCTTAGCTCAGCCTACTCTACCATTCATGCTAAGCCCAAACTCTCCAAATGTACTTAAATTGTTTCACACATGTGCCAGGGATGTCATTTCACCAAAATGCCAGGGGTAGCGGAAGTGACATCACATGACCCTTGACCTCTGATGACATCACAGGAGAGGATGTCATTTGACCCCACCCCAAAGTGATATCAGCGGGAAGCAATGGAACTAAAACTTTCACCCTTTGACAAAACAGGAAGTGGCATCACATAGCATTGTTCCTAAGTACGCTACGAAAAATATGTTTACGATATCACTATAATGTTATGAACATTTGATACAAGAATGGATTGCCATATGTATCGTTAGGATCAGTGTGTAAAGACCCATATTTCCAAATTACTGTGAATGCAAGCAGACGTCCATGGCCAAATGATAATGATGTGTAATTATATAGCACTTACGCTTAAGCGCTTTATATAGAAACAATATACACCCACAATCACCCAACCTGTGTTGGTACTCATATATCGACCTCAGAAGGATGAAAGGCTGAGTTGAGGTGTTTAAGAACAGACTAAATCAGTGACTCACCCCCTGAAGATTGCCTGAAATTAACCTTTAATGAGTCTAGCAATTATTGTATAGAATTCCAGAAAGACACATTGGACCTCATTACAAGTCAGGCGTTAAGGGTTTAACAGCGCCGTCGGCGCCATTAACCCTTAACGCCTGATTCACACTTTAACGCCTGCTTTTTGCAGGCGTTAAAGTCCAAAGCGCTACGCGACCTTGGTGCTAATTACGGCACCGTAATTTACGGTGCCGTAATTAGCGCCTTCCCATCCCCATTATGCCCTATGGGGCAAAAATGGGAATGGGGAAGGGCAAATGGTGAATGGGGAATTACCGCCCCACTCACCTTGGAATGGGGCGGTAATTCCGCCATCCACCATGGCGGAATCCGGCATGGACCATGGTGCTAATAGCACCATGGTCCACCGCCTGACTTGTAATGAGGGCCATTATTTGGTTTTCCTATTCTCTCTTATTTATGGTCGGTGCTGAAAGTGTTAGACTTGCGGCACCCCTGTTCTTTTGTTTCTTCTTTTTTTTAGAGGCCTGAACAAGAAAGCCAGCCACTCCAGAAGTAAAGAGCCTCATGGTGCTGCTGGCCACAGCCCAGGAACTTGCATTACAAAAAAAATAATAATAATAAATAAATAAATAAAAGGACACTTTTCTTTTTTTTTCATTTTTTTAGGGGTAGCAAGGGAGACCACAGGGGTAGCAAGGGAGACCTCATAGGCCGCAGTTGCGACCTCTGGCGACCCCTAAATGACGTCCCTGACATGTGCGCAAGTTAGTGTTTGCTGACAAATAACATTAGTAATAGAAATTTTGAAATAATTTTGATACACCACACTGAAGAAAAGTAGTCAAGTACATAACTAATGTAATGTGCCTGCACACAGTACCCTGAAGACATGTTCTGAATTACGGGGTAAGTAGAGCCCAAGAATTTACTGCAGTCTTACTTATAAATCTAACATGCAAAAAAAACTACTTCAAGTGGCAAAACTATTGACTTTGCCAGTTTGTGTTGTTATGGATGTTGGTGCATTAGTGATAGAGTTACTACCCTACCCTCGCCATACAGTTGTCTGCATAGTCAGGTCCATGCTGCTGAGCTGCTCTTGCAGTTAGGGCCCAACTCTGGCAACAGGACTGCATTACCAGAGTATCATACAGATAAATATGAACGTTTGCAGCCTGCAGGGCATGTCAAAATAAGAGAGTTTGTGATGTGCAGAACGACAAAATCGAAACAACTTCAATTAGTGTGAAACATATGGTTTTTATACTTGTGATCCACAACAAATATTTCGTGAAAAAGGTGTAAGTATATACATGTTCTTGCCAATCAGCTTTCAATTTGTCCAGGATGATTCTAAATTTATTGCAGCAGCCAATAGGCAGCATGATTTTGGGGGATGAACAGGGCGAGTTATTGTGGAAGCCTATGTCCCCAGAGTGCTAGCCCAGCACAGACATTATTTCACGACTCCATGCCAAGAGTTAAATTTAGAATCCTACGAGAGTATTAGTATAATCCCCGGCAGGGCCGGACTGGGAACGAAAAATGGCCCTGGAAAATGTTTTCCAAGTGGCCCCATATTCCGCTGAACTAGCAAGCACAGCGTGTGAGCCCAACCCTTCTATGAGGGTACTGGCAGTATCCTCCAAGAAACTGTTGAATAAAATTAGTCAAAGTAAGTGCATTTAAAGCATGTTTTAAAGATATAAGGATTAAAAAGTTAGTTTTAAATAAGTTCATGATCTCTCAAAGTAGATCTTCAATGATAGAGGGGCCTGGGACAATACACATTTTGCAGATGTGAAAAACTAATTCTGGTATTAAAGGTGCACAGACAACCCTAATCCATTTCAGCCTATTCCCGTACTGGTAAGTGCACACAGATAAAAGACATTCTTAAACAAGCATTGGCAATTCCATCAGTTTTGGCTTTTGTGTAGGCATGGGAAAGGCACTTTCGTAGTGGTACTAACTGTCCATTGATGGTAGCAGCTGCAAAGTGGTGACAGTAGATGGGCATAAAATAGCACAGCCTGGTGAATGCCTAACATTGATGCAAATGCCCAAACTGTTGGCTTTGCCAATTCTTAATTTTAACAGGACTTCAGTGAAGGACAGGCATAGTACTTATAAATCGAGTGGCTGAAGGCAGACCTGGTCAACATTTTTATTTCACAAGCAGCGCTTTTACAGTTCCAATAAAATCATTAACTCTCTGCCACTAGAACTACATGCAAATGGCTCACCATCCAACATAAAATCGATCTAAAAACCCTCTGCCTCACTTACAAAGCTCTCAACCATCTAGCCCCCCCTACCTTACTAACAAATTAACCATGAAATCTTCCATCAGAACCACGAGATCTTCCAATACCTTATGTCTCACAGTACCTAGATTTACCTCTAAAAGAGCTGGAGGCTCGAGCTTCACTGTCCTCGCCTCCCAACTCTGGAACACCCTGCCACTGAATATTAAGTCATCCAAATCCGTCCAGTCGTTCAGGAAACTTGCCACTGGGTGGCTTCTGACAAAAAGTCAACCTTTAAGTTAGACTTAGCTATAAACTGTACATATTGCACATATCTTATTTTGTCATTACTGGTTGCTATCACCTCCACTGTCTGTATATTCTGTATATAAGTGTTGTTCAACTATCACTGCTTATTACCATGTACTGTGCCTTGTAACTTGTACTAAGCGCCCTTTTACTCCCGGGTCTGGAGCACTATAGAAATAAAATAAACAAACAAACAAACAAAACTCTCAGAAGACTGCTTTGAGAAAACAGTGGCAGGCACTTTAGGCACACAGTTTGATGATAAGGCTTGATAAAGCTAGCTCAAATACAGCATAGGAGGACGTGTTTTGGGTGAAGAGGGGCAGAAAACGAGTAGAAATGGCCATAGGGATTAGCACAGCCATGGCCAGTCAATGGGTGGGTAAACAACCAAACAACATGTGCAAGCTTTGTGTCCCGCCTCATTTGCTATTTCTTCCTAGCTGTAAACTAATGCAATAGTTTCAGCTTATATGTGGCACTTAAAAGGTTGACTTGGTATGAGATCAGTGAGTCATGACAATGAAGCGCCCACAATGTTCCGACAAAGTGGCTCGGCACCTGTACCTTCAACCATAGTGGTTCGCTTTTCGGTGGCTCCACTTCGCCAATGCCAATGTGTTTGAAGAGTTTGGGGCCTCATTCAGCACCATACAGGTGGCGAAGTGGGTGTTATTTTTTACCTGTTCCCGTTTCAACTTTTTGATTGGAATCACTGTTGTTTTCTAGAAGTGTGAGGGCTGAGTAGGTGGGCTAGACACTACTAATCCTTGTACTTCTGCGGGCAGTAGTCATTTTGTCACTAGCGGGAAAGTGCAAGGCTGCTCCGACCTCCGGTGGAACGAGTGGTTATAGAAAGGTCAGATGCACAAAGCAAGGTGATGAGTCAAAAGGACCAGTACGAGGTCACTCTCGCCTCCCAGCAGGTGGATGGCACAGAATGTGACAGCTTGCTGACCACCAACCCCACATTCAAACAATAGCTACATTTTTCATTACAAAGAAATAATGTTTAGCTGGGGCAATTTGGCAGACTGTCGCACAAGACATCCTGGTTTGTGGTCCTAGCTTCAAGTCCACTCTATTCTGCCTTTACCTATATTTAGCAGGGATTTCACCAACTACAACAGCAGCGAGACAGGACAGTATTGTCAAGAAGCTACAACAATACTTTGATAACGCTAGGCCTAGCAAAAACATAACTATTTACTAAGTCAAACAACTCAAGATACAAAAGATGTGCACAGATGCTAGGTCCACTGTAGTGGGTAATTACACAACTCACTCCATCAATCTCCACAGCCCACTGACTCATGCCCGCATTGTACACAGCAGACAAATCAGTGCATTGCATGCCGCACACTCGCAAATTGTAATTCCCTGCACAGGACACAACTCTCCCTCTTCCCTGTTCAAAGTAAATCATCCATGCAAGAATATTGCGCAGTGTCACCAGGCAAATAACTAACATGGGGTCCTTCCACTTGACTGCAGTTGAAAGTACCTACGCCTTTTCTGATAATCGCTTTGCTTTCAATCCCATTGGTTTCCGATTGCCTTTTGTTCCCCGCCTCCCGCTGGCAATTGAAACGCATGGCCCAATTCCTTGCTCCTGTAGAATGTGTCCAAAAGTTGCTGCTTATCGCCCCAAGAGCTCGGCCCTTTAAACCCCAAGTCTGGCCCCTTGCCAATATACATAAACTGGCCACAGGGAAAACCAATAAGTAGGACGCCAAAAATAAATAAAGTGCAAGTATTAGCAACAAGTCATAAAGAAAACAGATGAGAAATGCCAAACGATAATCATTGAGTCCACCCAATTACCAATCGGTCATCCAGCAATGCACTGCAAGAAATTCCAGAGGAATAGGTGGCCTGGCTACCTTACCCTGAAACGGCAACACGACCGACTGAGCTATTCCTTGAACGTGACAGAGCAGGAAAGTGCACCCATTTATAATGCCTTTCTCATCATCAAAAATGAAATACTATAGATAAGTATAAAATTGCTACTATAAACGTCCAATGTATAATCATACCATCTCCCACTAAAGCTTCGATCTATGTGCTTGCTCTGGCATTGCCACATCCTTTGTGCCAACTCAAGGCCATGCAAATTAAGGCACCATGTACACAACAGAGTAAATAAGCACTACCAAACCATTGATACATTACCATTTGTATGCTCCGTTATATCTGCAAAATAAATAACTAACGAGTGGTAGCCGTGGATGTGTGGTGGGCACAACTGGCACTGGCGCCATGGCAGCGCATGGCAACTTGCCGAAGTGAGCCTGCCCTCCCTTCCCTGTAACAATGTATAACCATTTTATGTTGTTGCTCTGCATTCATGCAGTGTTACAGCCTGCACAGGCCCTGCTAGTACCATTATGCCATTACCTGGCAAATGCCTATCCCATGCCTACACAAAAGCCAAAACAGTTGGCTTCAACAATGCTTGTTTTTAAGGTATACTTCTAACACTTTTACCAGTTATGCATTCATATGTTTCCATCGGGGCTTCGTGTCTGGTCCGCATCACTCTTATAAAAATATGAAATATAATTAATAGGATTGAGCGAGCGAGAGCGACCCGGGGCCCGGGCGCAGGAAAATGTGTGGTCCGGTGTGAGGGGCAGAGGAGGGGTGGACAGCCTAAGGGACAGCAGAAAAGGTGCTGCGGGGGGGAGCGCAGGGCTCAAAGTGAGAAAGAGAGTGGAGAGGTAGGGGGTGGTGGTGCAGAGAGAAAGAGAGGGGGCAGAGCGAGAAAGTGACTGGGCCCTACCTTATTCAGACTGTCTGTTCCACAGTGCAATCGACGCAGCCTGAGCTGCAACATGGTGCCAGGTGCACGTTCTGTTCCCCCGGTGCCCAGCCCAGGAGGCCCTCATCCACAGGTGCGGGGTGGGCCCAGCCCAGCCCAGCTGCTGGGAAGAAAAGAAATTGCAGCGCCTGCCTCGGTCGCACTGTGGTGGCAGCCAATTCAAGGCAAACCACCCAGGCGGAGCCGAGGCAAAATCTGAGATCGATGTGCTTAACTAAGTGTATCCTTCCGCTCAAAAAGAGGCCCTAGAAGCCTGAGGCCTACCGGGGGATGTCCCGGTGTCCCGGTGGGGCAGTCCAGCCCTGATCCCCGGCCTTCTTACAAAGCAGAGCAGGTATGAAAATGAGCATGTACCCGAGATACAGAAAGACACGTTCCATTGGAGGTTGTGCATTCATTGGGTGTGATACAACATTGGAGAGAAACAGTTGCGGCCCCATTTCTGAACTCAAGAAAAATTGCTATTAGTACACCAGTACGAGGTGCCGGGGTAATAATATCAATAGAGCCCTCAGAGGGGAAGCATTACCTGCCAGGTAATGCCCACAGGGCTACATCAAAGCTCTTGCTTCGCTCAGGCTTCTAATTATCACCCATGGGACATTGCCCTACCAGTAATGCCCCCCTCCTCGGTTTGTATTGCTTAATTAGGTCGGACTAGAACGGGCTGATAAGATTTGTATTGTCGCCAAAGAGTACCTTACATGAGGCAGACAATGATTAACTGTAAAACTGAGCTGGCCATGACTGAATATGGAGTTTGGTGATATGAATAATGCACAATCTAGGAAAATAAAATGAATCTGTTTTTTATAAGCTTGTTCGGTTGATAATTACTGTTCAAGGGCATCATAGTTAAATTATTCCGGCCAACAGAATATGCACAACTCAACTGCTCTCACCATCTGGAGTCAGCCATTTCAGGCTGCCTAAATGAGAAATCCCACATTGTGCGAACTCACTAGCTCTCTGAAGTTATCCGTTTGGTCTAATGAGAATCAGCCAATGAAATTAGGGAATCACATTAGGAGAGAGGTAAAAAAATAAACAAGCAAAACAGGACTAAATGGAACATCTGTTCATGTATTGGAAACCGATGCCTGAGGTTATTTCTCTCATCCAAGAAATTTCACAGTCTTCCTAATATAACTCTCAACTGTGGGTGTGATCTCTGCTGGTGCCTAAAGGGCAAGAAAGCAGCAGTGCTGGTATATATGTGGTTGGAACATAAAGCATGATTTACCTAACGCACTCTTACTACAAGCGTAGTCCACCATAGAAACCTGTTATGAATAAATACAATTATGACAAGTGTAGGGATTTTATATTGCTGTCCTCTGCCATTAACATAGTAATGGGGTATACAGCAAGGTGTACTAGAAAAAAAGGGTAACCATTAATGAAAAAGTAGAGTAGTATACCTTGGTGAATAGCTCTATGTTGTTGCCAGAGAGACACTGATATATTAAAATATACATGCACTGCAAGAGACAATGGGCCTCATTACAAGTGTGCTGGTCTGGTAACAACGGTGCCGGTAAGCTTACCGGCACCGTTGTTACCGGACCGGCACATTACAAGTCTGTGGGCGGGTGCCGTACAGCCCGCCAGGGTCAGACCTGGCGGGCGGAATGGCACCCGCCCGCAGAGTTATACGGAAGCACCGGCACCGTTACTAACGGTGCCGGTGCTTCCGTGCTCCCTATTCCCATTTAGTCCTATCGCACTCAAATGGGAATGGGGATGAACAATTTACTGGCGCCTGACTTTCCGGTGGTAGCACCGGCAGGGTTACTGCCAAACGTGTAATGAGGCACAATGACACTCTGGAGAACTCCAAAAAACGATATGTCCCAGTTTTCATTTGAGGCATTTACACAATGTCATCACAGCATTTAATGTTTATCATACAGAGGATGGAAGATTTCAAAACAGGGCTTAAACCTCTGGACATACCAGCTGTTTTATGCTGATAAGACTACTAACAGTCTTAAGAATGGCTTGGCGAGGAAAGAGACGGGCCTGGTAATGGGTTTAGTAGCATTTCATCTGGAGATACTGCCAATGTGATTTGCCATCAGCGCATGTGGTAAGCATGCAACAAATGGAAGTTTCTGAGTCAGGTAAACCTTTCTCTTGTTCCGCAAGAGGACTCCATGGGGAACTGAGGTATTACCACACGCGATAATATCACAGCCATTCGTGATTTTGTGTGAAGGTAATAACATCCACACAAAAACAGGTGAAATTGAAGTGTTTCAGAGTTGATGTGCAGAATATGGCACAATGGTAAAACAGACAGTATTTTTAAATACCACATGTTTTATGGTAAGATTTGCTCTGGGACTGATGAGACAGGAGCATGTAAGACCTTGACTTAGGTTCAAGGTACAAGTTCAGGATAACATTATGCAAGGGAAAGTATGTTACATAAAGGGAGAACATCCATCAGCCGCCCCCCTCCCACCCCCCTTACTCTGGGCCCGACTCTATTCAACTGACACACATAGAATCTCCAGGGGCATTCACACCACAATGTTTCAGGAGAAGGGATTCCACAAGGCACACAGACTCACAGGCATTCATGTAGGAGGGAATACAACCTACAAGATACAACATTTTACCTTAATGCCAAATTCATAATCATCTCCTTAATGTTTTTACTTGTGTAACAGTGACTTTCACAGGTTAAGTTACTTCTAGTAGGGCAGCATTTGTAAGTTATTGGCAGTTCTAATGAGCAAATAGTGCAACAGACTTTGTGTCATCAGAAAGTATCAAAGCCACTAGATAATAGTTTCAATGGTTTCATTCCATGCAAATGACATGCAGAAATGAAAGTGGGAGTTCAGCAAGCTTCAATGGGCCTCATTACAAGTTTGGAGGTAGCCATGGTGCTATTAGCGCCATGGCTGCCTCCAAACCCGGGTCCGGTTCCGGTAGGCGGAATGGGGACTTACCGGGACATTCTGACCTAGGTGGACCCGGTAAGTCCCCATTCCAAATGCCATTCCCCATTCCCATTTGAGCCCCCATAGGGCTCAATGGGAACGGGGAAGGCGCTAATAATGGGCCAGCAAGGTCTCTTAACAGGTCCCGTAAAGAACGGCTGGTCAGACCAGCCGTTCCTGGTGGGACCCGCTATGGGACCTCGGAATAGGGTGGTAAGGGTTTAGCGGCACTGATCTCCTTACCGGTGACCATTAACCCTTACCTGCCCAACTCGGAATGAGGCCCAATATCTCCATTAGTTATCGATGTTTTTAAAGTTCCCAAGTCTCACTTCAAAGAAATTTTGAAGCTGAAAACGGTGGTCAAAACAATATTTTCTCAGAAATATTCATAATCCTATTATCAAACATCATTTATACTTTTAATTGGATGTTCCACAGAAAGTAAAACCAGTCAATATAAGAGATTTCACATGTGTACACACTGTGTGCACGCCCAACAATTGCCTGATTGTGTGTATTGCCCCCAATCTAGCTTTTTCCTGTGCACCCAGCAGGACCATAGTCAATGGGGACTACCTTCTGTTGATCCTCCTCCAGAGAGGCAGCCCCTCTGGGTTGTCCTGGGAAATGGGAAACAAATGTCACACCCGCAAAAAAGGACTAGCCTCACACCAGGATGTTGCACACTGAAGAGCCAGTGATGATATGGGTCTGAGCTAGGGACAGGTATAGTGTAGAAAGAGGGAGGGATTCAGAATCGTGTACCTCTTTTTCCTTCCTGTCTCCTCAACTTCATTTGGCACAAATCACTTTGGGTATGATGCAAGCAGGCAAATCCCTCTTGTCACAGGAAGAGGGATTGCACACCTTAAAGCAGTCCTGCTTCTATCCAAGTACCTGTGAGCCTTGTTGATACAAGAGGGGGGTATTCACTCCGTTGATTTACTTTTGAACTTCAAGACTTAAGGAAGAATGAATTTGGACATCTTTTGAGAGACTTGGTCTTTCCAAAGCCCTCAGCCACTGAGGTGAATAAAGAATAATCCAGGGCAGAGGCATGCACTGCTCTCTGCCCACTCACAGTGCACTTTGGGGGTGACTCTTTCTGAAGATCAGGACCTTTCACCCTTCAACACACCTCCCTAATCTGGGAGAGCAGAACCTGAAATAACTCACCCTGTACAAGAGTACCTGCAGTGGGTTTCACAGCACCTGGAAGAACAAATCAGCCAAAATTCCCTGTTCTACAACATGAAACTGGTTGAAATGTATTTGCACTGTGTTCACCACATACAAACCAGTGGAACTCATCGGTGAGCTTTTGGCACTCCATCAAATTTCGAATTTCACCCGTCAAACTCACTCCCCCTCCACATCTTGCCAAGTGGTGCAAATCATCTGTTCAGTTCAAGAAACCTGTTCGCTGGCGCAAACCAATGTCAAAATGCTGCCTCTTTGAACACTGCATCTGATCAGAAAGGTAAATGCATCAAACTGATGGGCCTAAACTCAAACTGCTGGGGCATTGTTTTACTCGCCAAAGCGAATCTGCAGTTACCAGTATCCAGCCCTGGTGTGCCATCAAACCACACAACCCGAATGCTGAAACGACCTCCAGCTTCTAACCTCCATTTCCTCAGCACATGCCGCTGCCCCCAAACCTGGTGCAACCCAAACACTGGTTGAGATCTAAGCTTGCACTGCTGCTGTCAAACTGCCTAAAATATGCAAGAAGCTACAATTGACTCGGACCCTAGAGACTAGTTAGGTCACGTTTGTTCCCTTTTATTAGGAAATGTGTCCCTGTCCCCTGTACCTTCACTGTGCCAGGGTCCACTTGAAGGCGTGAGGTAGAGCCCCCAGTGCTGCAGGTGCCAGGGACCTGCCTGGCACCGGGCCCTTTGTTGATAACTGTTGCGAGCCAGGGCCACAGCGCTGAGTCAGGGACTGATACAGCCCCAGGTCCTGCTAAAGACCGGGAGCCATGTGACTGTGGGAAATTAATTTGGAGCATGCTGGGCTCCATGGCCCAGAACCAACCACCAATCAGCACCTCCCCTCCTGGCCTCTCCCTGGGCCTTTGCCGCTCCGGGCTCCTAGGCCTCATCGCCAGGCTCTTTAGTGCACCTACACAGATGTCAGCCTGTGACCACCATGGGCTGCTGTCCACTCACAATAAGTTCTAACATTATTACATCATTAGTGCAAAGCAATACAGAATAACATTAGCTACACCATTTACTGGGCTTTCAGCAAAATTGTAATAACGATGTCCACACTAGCTGACTTTTTTAGAGAAATTAACTTTCCCAACATTTATCCTGCAGCACCCAGGAAAAGTATAAAATATAACTCTAGGTACATTCTAATGAAATATTTCAATTTTGAGTTCATTAAATTAATAATGCTGGAGTATTGGGAAATCAGGAATTGATTCACGAAAAAGTAATTAAAGCGCCTACAATCTTTAATTATTAGAGCAGTACTGAATACAATAAAAAGTGCATTATTCATATTTGGCTCGCACTGAATTTACCTGGTCTACGTATACCACAGAGCATCTTCAACAACCTTAAAGCGCTTTAGGCCATCTGCACTCTGCTGCCGATGAATAAATCAGCTCCTGGTGTACACTTCCACTATCTGCCGTAAAATCCAATAAAGCATGCAAATGGTAGACCCATGGTCTCCTGTGGTACAAAAGTGGGGTGCCAGTGAGGAGGGCACGCAGATAGTGTGGTCTTGCAATATTGTAACTAAAGATGGCTTTGGCAGATGACCTTGCTCACACATGCAACGCTATTTACATAGAAACTTATATATTTTTTTTAAATGCATGTAACAAGGCTTACAAATTGCTCTGCTATCCGGCAGCAATTATCAAAAGCTCCCAGTAGGGGGCTTTTGCTTGATTGTTGCTGAGAGCACAGCATTAACAGACAAACATGAAACTGCTTCAGCTTGGAAAATGGCTGCCTCAAAGTGCTTGAAAACCAAGAAGTTAAAAAAAAATTTAATTTTTTTTTTCCATAGGAACTTTTTTTAAACTTATGCCAATATACCTTTTTATTGTTGGCAACATTTTGAAAGCATATCATTTTTGAGTGGACTACCCCTTTAAATGCCAAAAGGGAATGAAACCTCTTTGTCCAGTGCAAATATGTGGCGGAGTTAGCTGCTGAGTTAGCGCAGTATGTGGCAGTCTACTCTACAACGCTGAGACCTGAGTCTCTCTACTGTTCCAGTCTTTTTTGTGGGAGGATAAAAACCTCCAGTATCCGCAGAGCGGCGCGGAGTTAGCTGCTGAGTTAATGCAGTCTGTGGCAGTCTATTCTACTCTACGACCCTGAGACCTGAGTCTCTCTACTGTTCCAGTCTTTTTTGTGGGAGGACCCATAAAAACCTCCAGTATCCGCGGAGTGGCTGCAGAGTTAGCTGCTGCGTTAGCGCAGTCTGTGGCAGTCCGTGGGCAGGACTGGCAGACTCCCGCTTAATGGAGGCTGGAAGCCTTGACGACCCCTTTTTATCATCTCAGGGCGGTGACAACAATGAGAGACGCTGGTTGTGAAGTTCTAGACAAGTCTATCCCAGACCAGAGCCCCAGCGAGTCCTCTCGACACGCCCCACCTCAAGAACACAGCTCACTCCGATGTCGGGTGTAGGGCCGTGCAGAGACCTTGCTCTACAGCAGGTCTCCCACACGCCCCCAATTGCCCACACACCTGACATGCAAGCGGAGCACTCACTGGAAACCCAGCAGTGCCTTTCTCAACCTGGAAAAAATGGGCCACTAATGGAAGTTCCAACATTAGACCCCAACTCTCTGGTCTACAACTTAGCAATGGACGCTCCGTGCCTCGATGTGAAAGCACAGAAGAATCCCTCTTCCGACAAGCTCCCAGCGCAACCTGCCAGAGGGCGGCTAGCGAGGGATTCGCATGTCGGTCTGATGGGCGCCGACTCTTCTACTTCGCAAAAAGAAAATCAACACCACACTCTGAACAATGTAAACCTTACCTGTGACACTTCGACCCAGGCGTCCGAATGCGAGGCTCAGTCCTCGGGACGGTTTGGTCGAGCTGACTCCCCCTGTGGAGTCAGGGTCGAGGCTGGACCCGTGCCGTCCGTACCGTGGGTTGAGGAGAGTGGGCGGGGTCCTCCCGCTCTGGGCACATCATCCGAACAGAGGACTGTGGAGGCCTTGGTCCACGCGGCCGAGACCGAGGCTCTGCTTCCGTATGGGGGCGGGCCCAAGCTCCCGGTAGAAGGAAGAGGGAGGATGGGCTCCCAAGCCACAAATGTCAATGTGGAAGTCTTAACTACGGATGAAAATGATGCAGATTCCATGGCTGCCACTTTGCTTTCCTCTCCACAACCTCAAAAGAAATACAAAATAAGAAACGGGCTGAAAGTTTTTCATAAATCAGCACCAAAAAAAAAAATCAAATCATCGCACTTGACCTCCCAAAAACAAAAGAAACCACCTATGAAAGCCCGGACGAAATCTTCAATATGCAAATCATTGAAAGAATACTTTGCGAGCCAAGACAAAAGAAAATATGATGTCCTGAAACAACTAACTGACGATGAAATGTTGGAAATCACACTGGATCCCCCAATAGGTCCAAAAGAAAGCAAAAGCCCTTTCATCCCAAATAAGGGTCTTGCAACAGAAATGGGATCCCTCACTGAAGTACCCTTGTTAGCAGAAAACAATGCTCCAAGTCTCCTTACTTTTGCCCCTCTTCCAACTGAGGGCATTACTCCGATCAATTTCCAGAAACTCCTTTCAGAGCCAAGAAAACGCAAGCCAAAGCTTCTCCTACTGACCAGGAATCTCTTTCAGCAGTAATTCCAACAGATCCTGAGCACTTGGGGCAGCAGTCTCCCATCAAAACACCACCCTCGAGAGATCATCAAAAACAACCTAAGTCGTCAGAAGGATTAGTCTTGGCATCCAGGCAGAGTCCACCTCACTCCCTTCAACACCACCAATGACTGTTCCCGTCCTAGGCCCACTTGTAGCCTCAACAGCCAAGGCCCAGAGATCAATGAAAAATGCAGCACAAGTACCAACATCACAGGCTCCTCTTCAAGCCACACCCCGAAGACTAAGCAGAGCTGGAGAGCAAGTCAATGACACTCAAAAAGATACTCCGACAAAAAAATCTCGACCTAACAACTTTGATGTCTGCAATAACAATTGCGCTCGCCCTGTTCGGAAAACTGTACGAGGCCATAAGTGACACGCTAAAGGATTAAACTACTTTAATTGCAATGACTCACACGAAATTGATCTTAATGGAGGGGTACATTACAGCCAAAGAAAAACTGGTCAGCAAACTGTTTAACAAAATTCTGGCTGCCTCCCCAAGAATTGGTCCTCACACAGACCGTCTCTTATCTCAAACCATTGTCATCAAAGACTCTACAGACTCTGATTCCCAAACCGATTTTAGCACCCTGAAAGAAACTCGGCTGGCTCCCCAAAACCAAGTGGCAGCTAAAACAAACCCCTGTGGAAACATTCCCAACCTTCAAAAAAAACAACAAAAAAAGCACCAAACACAGACTCAACCCCCTATTCACATTTGCAGGGTGTCAAAAGGGGACTTTCAAAACCTTTTTGCATCCAAAGGGGCTGACAATGGATTTACCCCAAACTATGAGAAAGCTGCATCAAGGTACGACCCAGGTAGGCTCACCACCTGCCCTCAAGTCTGTCGAGAAATTTCAAACTTTACTACGAACTGCAAAGGGATCTGAACAAATCGACCTAACAGCAGGTAATGGTGGGGCTCCACCTCCTGGAAGCATGGTCAAATCAAAAGAAAAAACCTTTACGGAAAGGGACATAACCAGGCCTCCGACGCAGTCTTTGAAGTCCGTTAGAAATCCCCCACAGGCCTCTTCACGAAAATCACCGATCACAGCAGAGGACTTTATGAGAGATGAAAACTTCATGAACATTACTCTCCACACATCACCTTTGAGCGTCCCTGACCCCCAGACCTGGAATTATGGGAGACAAACGACGCCCACCAAATTCAATCGCACAGTCTCTCCAGTCTCCAAAAAACGCAGGAGAACTAGCGCCAACTGCACTGTTGAGAATCAAGTCAACAAGTCCAGATATCCGAGAGGACCTGAATATCTGAGAACTCACCTTGCATCTCCTAAAAGGCCCGTCAATAATATGGATTTACAAAATCGGGCAAAATCCTAGCCCAAAAAAAATGAGGTACTCCGGACAGGTGCAAGAGAGAAACTTGACCGAAAAAGCAGAATAGCCCCTACAGGGGAAAGGAAACCATTCAAAAACAAATAAACCAGCGTCACCGGACAACAACTACCATTTTCAAGTTAGAACAGATCCCGCAAAACTCTGAGGCAATAACCTTGAATAGAGGAACAGTCCTGAAAGTCCTGAAACATGCCAGAGACTTTAAAGACCTGACGACGGATGACCTAATTTTAGTCGAACACTACCATAAGGACCACAAGGCAAAGGCCTTCCTTCATGTCAGAGAGAAAGCTCTAGGTCGGGGGATCAAAGAAGGCAAAGGTGACCTCCTCAAACAAGGCTACTAAATCACAGAGAAGTCCAACAAAGGATCAAACAACAAGAACCGCAATTAGTCGTCCCGTAGATCAAAATCCCCAGTATAGGTCTAAAATAGAGACCCATAACTTGAACTCATCCCAAGTCCAAAAACCAATGAATCACCGAACACCGGGTTCTCTAGACTTTCAATCTGAGACCAAACATGCTAAAAGGAAAGCCACCCAAATCTCACCGAGAAGGCCGAGAGGAAGTAACGGCCAGAGCCCAGTGCTGTACGGAGAATCGGCAATGACAACCCGAGATCTGGCAGTCAAAGAGCACGTAACCTTCGGACTTACGAAATCCTCATCCCCTCGGAAGACATTGTCAACATTCACCCCAATTAAACAACTCTTGGCGTGGCTCCGAAAGCCCCAACGGCCGAATAAATAGCAACTAACACCAGCTAACATCCCTTCAAGGAAAAGTCCAACACTCTCAGAATCAATCGACTCTTACAGGACGACGACCCAACTATTTGTTGACCTTAAAATGATGTCCTGGAACACCAGAGGACACATCCACTTAACAAGACCAGGGGAAGTTAACCTGGGAGATTTTGACATCATCAGACTACAAGAAATGTGGCTCCTCGAGACCCCAGCACTTGACGGATTCTCTGTAGTGGTCTCCCCAGCAACCAAAGGTCGACTGGGCCGACCCTCGGCCGGTCTCTTAGTGGCAGTCCATTTGGGATCCAGTCTGTCCATTCAGAAATGCCTTGCTTCCACCCAGTGCCACCTAGCAGTTCTAGTGAAGTGGGAGAGACCGTCAGCTTGTCACCAAACCATGCAGGCTTCCTGCTTAGCGATAATAACAACGTACTGTAATCCGCAGACCATCTCAGACAAAAAATTCATAAACACCATTGAATTTGAGATCGATGGAATTATTGCAACTCAGGACGACCCACTGATAATAATAAGTGTAGATCTGAATGCCAAATGTCCGACACGAGTTCCAAATTCCAATACACTGCGCCCGAAACTCCAGGTAGAATCCGGCGGGCAGCTATGGCAATCACTCATGAACTCCTGAAACCTACACAACATTGAGGAGTCTCTCCCCCCAGCCAACCACATTCCAACATGGGAAAGAGGCTCTCAAAACGGGACAATTGATTACATTTTTACATCGGAAGAAATGCTCACCCGGATCACATACTTCGAAGTCATACGGACCGTGGCCAGCAACCACAAACCTGAAAATTATGTGGCCCTCTAAGCCCAGCCCGAATCTTCACATGCCTGAAGAAACGGAGACTACAGCGCAAGGAAATCGCCTTAGATTAACGGTGGAAAGGATCAGGGAACTTTCAAAAAACTACGCCATGCAGCTTTCTAGGAAGGAGAAAGGCTCCACATCCTCCACGGACTACCGACCTCTCTTCCTACCGTACTACTCAAACTTACAGAAAAAAGGAAGGGACATTCTACGACCTCTCCACAAATACGACAAGGAGCTGGTTGGTACAGAAGCAGCGAAACCAGAGGAAACTAAAGAGACAGGCGGCAAGCACAAATTTTTACTTTGCCAAGAAAATCTACCAGGACGAACAAAAGAGATACAAATCCTGGCTGAGATTCCACCGATGCTCTCTCTACCAGCAAGATGCCGAGGAAATGCTGAGAAAACTGGTAGATAAAAACCCTGGAGCATTCTGGCAACTGATAAAAAAGACTGGCAAAGCGCTGACGTCAACTGCATCGAACAGTGTCGCTGAGGATACCTGGAAATCCTACTTCTCAGCCATTTTCCAGCCCCCCATCCCAAAGGGGATTGTCATTGAAGAGGCTCCCGATGACACCAACTGGGAAGACTTCTCAGACATAGCCGACATTGAGACAGCCATAAAGAGACTAAAATCCTCCAGAGCTGCAGGCCCCGATGGAATCACTAACATCGATCTGAAAAATCACCCGGTAGAATGGGCTTCTTTCATCAGCCAAGTCTTTAAAAATTGGTGTCTCTCAAGATCGATTCCGAGGTCCTGGACCTCCTCAGTTGTCGCTCCAATTTACAAGAAAGGAGACAGGGCAGATCCCAGAAATTACTGCCCTATTGCGCTCCTAGACACGATTGGAAAGATCTATGGCTCATTCCTTCAAAAGAACTTTCAATCATGGGCAAAACCCCCCCGTGTAACGACCCCTTCCAAGCAGGTTTCGTGAAGAGTTCCAGAACAACAGTAAACATCATGATCCTCAGTATCATAAAAAAACAAAACCGTGGAAGGGTCAGGAAAGGTTTTCCTGGCGTTCATAGACCTCACCGAGGCATTCGACCGAATCAACAGAGAGATGTTATGGTCGAAATTGACCCATTGGAACTGTCCAAAAGCACTACTCGAGCCAATCAAAGCCCTTCACACCGGGACCACAATGAGAGTCAAGTTGAACCAGAAAGGCCTACTATCTGAGGAAATACCAACATAGAGAGGTGTAAAGCAGGGCTGCCCTCTCGCCCCAGCCCTGTTTATCTAATTTTTGGGTGACTTTAAAGAGAGCGTCTGTCAAATAAGATCTTTTCCGCCCAAAATTGGTCAAACACCACTGGCCCGCCTACTATACGCGGATGACATTATCCTTCTCGACCAGACGGCTATTGGCCTCCAAAGACAACTGGATAACTTGGCCTCATGCATAACAAAGAACAACCTGGAGATAAACAAGGAGAAATCGAAAATCTTGATCCTGAAAAAAACTGCGAAAACGAAGCGAAAGAAACCAAGCTGGCTTATTGGAAACTCATCCATCGATGTAGTCAAAAACTTTAAATACCTGGGCGTGATGGGGACAGTACTAAATGCGAGATAACGATGCAAAACCACCTGTGGGAAAAAGACGCAGAAATTAACCACGCAGGCCCGTGTAATTGACAGAAAATATGGACGTTTCTCGCTGCTATCAGTGCTAAAATTCTACAAAGGGAAAGTTGTCCCGAGTCTGGTGTATGGAGGCGAAGCAATGCCCACGATCCCACCAACTATTTGGCAAAAACTGGAGGGACACTTTTGGCAGAAGGTCCTCCAATTCCCAAATTCGACATCCATCTCGGCCAGTACTGGGTCTACTCTCTTTGAAAGCAGTAAAAGACTGCAGGTGAAATGGCCCTCTTCAGAAAAGTGTTAATGTCTGAATCCCCTCCCTTGTACAACTTGATAAAAAAGGAAGGAAATGGGGACCGGCAGCTGCAAGGCTTTAACAGCATGGGTCATCAAACAGAGAGCTTGTATGGCGAACATCGCATACACAGATGAGGGCTTGATCCAGAATCCAACAAAAATCAGACGCCAAATGGACCAGGCAGACTGGATTGAAACTCATGCTCTAGCCGAGAAAAACAAACTACTGTCCAACTTACCATTCCACCCCACAAAATTGCACTCACCAATGAAATCATGAGAAGGTTCCTGGACGAAGCCCTGCGCCTTATCTTCCTAAGGGCCCGACTAAATTTACTTCCAACAAATGAAATCCGGACCATCAGGGGCCTATCGTTAACAAATCACTGCCGCATATGTAAATTCGAATCAGAAAAAGAAACGGTGAAACATCTCCTGCTGAGCTGCCCATCGACCATCAAATGGAGAAGGGCTGTCCTTGGACCCTTATTCAAATTAAGCCTTCTGTTTGAAGAAGAAGTGTGGTAGAGTCGTCTTTTGAGTGGTTCAAAGACATCATGGTCCCTAGCAACTGCAAAAATCTTAAGGGCAGCCTTGGACGAATGCTCTAAACAAACCACAGATTAAATCCACCGTGGTTTTGGTTTGTGAGAAAGGCAAATCACAATAGGACAAGGCCCGACGGAACTAAAGAAACTAAAGAAATCAAAGACACTAAAGAAACTTAAGGAAGAAAAGAAAGCAACAGGTCTTAAACGAGAAAGAAGAAGATGAAGAAACGGAATACGTCATTAAAGAACACTTTGTAAAATCATTCATTTGATAAACGCAAAAAAAATATGTAACATTTTTTAATTTCTCTTTCTGTGGCGTGGTAGCATGAAAAATTATCTTTGTGTCTGCTTCTTCTTGTCTAAGACAAAGTCATCACAAGGAATCATGTGGGGTGTCCGCTTGTGTACACCATATTGCTAGAACGGCCTTATCATACTCTTTATTGAGTTGTATTTGTTTGTGTCAAACCTCAAGTGTATTTTGTTAGGCAAGGCTGTATGTAGTACCCTACCAGAGACTGCACCAGCCTTGTCCTCTTGGCAATAGTTAACCCATCCTTTGGTATAAGCATGTGCTACATAGGTGGTAGAGTGACTGAGCAGCCAGGCTTATCTAAAGAGGGGTCAATGTGAGCTGTATTGTTATCACACAGATATTCACAGTGACAAGTATCCAAATAAACATTTACACTCAAGGTTTCTTGATTAAACAATCATTTATTAATTGAACAGTCAGTCGAATATGCATTCTTTAGAAGGGAGAAAAACATGTAACACAATAACATACTTCAAAAATACACACTCTCAGTTTCGAGAAATCAGTAGGTACCCATTTGGTATCGCACACAGATACTTCCCACACCCTGAGGTGACTTAAATAATTAGGACCCTGTGGACATTGATATATCACTGGCACATTTTGAGCAATACTGGGGTTAGCGTTAAAAGGAAAAGATGAGGGAATAAAACAATGGTAAACAAATATTCCTAAGCAGGAAAGTACTATTTCAACCCCCCATTGCAAAGTAAATCAACGCTTTCCCAGCTATACAAGTTATGGAAAGTGTGACTTTTCTTGAGAGATAGCTAAAGCACAAAGTCAGAGGATAGAAGAGTCCTTCAGGGAGCTAGGACAGCCAATGTCAATTGAACACAAGTCTATGTGAGCTGCAGCACTTCTTGAAGGTATGTAAAAAGTCTTGCACAATGTTTTAGAAATCTTTGTAGAAAATTAAATCACTGTAGGGCCACACGCTGGGAGGCTTGTTGAGGTGCAAAGCTGCAAGCATCTCTGCAAAAGCAACCATTGACAAGTTTCAACCGAGAGCTAGTAAGGATACACAACAAGAGGTAAGCAACCCCTCAGTTTTACAGTACCTTTGGTTTGAAGAAATTGGTTCCAGCTGTTTTCTATTCCAGTGTAGGTCTGCAGATTCTGTTGTTCCTGGGCCTCATTCGTGGAGACAAGAGGGAGGATGTCTGGGGACTCCTGCACTACGAATTCTAGGTCAGCGGCAGAAATGGGAAAACTTCAGATCAGCAACACTTTGCGGTGTCACCTTCTCACAGCTCTTGTGAAAAGGTGCAACGCATTTCCGGGATACCTTTATGGATTTTCCGCGCATCTGGGGTCCAGCACTCTGTTGAGGGGGCTCAGATTTGGTCAGTCCTGCTTCATGGGAGTCCGGAGGATCTTCCTGGAGCTTGGGTCCGATTTAAAAATGATGCACTCTATCCTGGTGTTCCTCTCCCTGGCAATCGGGTCCTGCAGCAGCAACGGAAGTACAACCAGCTCAGAGAGGATGTCCAGATGAGTTAGCTTTGGGGCGATTGGTCCCCCCAACCCAAGAGAAGAAGTCGTCCTTTGCAGGGCTTCTCTAGTCAAGGCAAATTCAGAGCTTTAGCAATGCACCAGGACTTCACCGGGCAAACCAACGGTCCAGAAGTTGCAGCAAGCATCACTTTAAAGAAGAGAAGGTATTTAAACCGTTGGGACATCTGGAAGACTTCCCTGTGTCACTGCACTGTAGGTGCTGTGTGATGCAATGTAAACATATGATGCCTATGGAGTTTGTCAGACTCCAAAGTCAAAAGAAACACAGTGTTCAAATCAATTAAAAATACATTAGAGAGTGGGAACAAGGTCTCACTCTCTCCAGGTATTAATTAAAAGTCCTAAAGTCTAGCAAAAAGAGTGGGGGGTCTCTAAGTTAGAAGGGAATTAGCACATTTCTGAGAATTCTCCTCAACATGTTTCTTTTGAATGCTTCAGACAGATGTTTAAATGTCCGAATTAAGCTTCAAAGACCCAGCCACAGTAACGTACCAGATATCATGGGCCTTGAAGACTGAGTTAAAGTGCAGCAACGCCATTTAATGAGGTTTTAGGTATAATATTGCTCAGCACATATTGCTATTTAAATTTAAAATATACAAATAGATTATTTGGCAATTAATAAATAGTATACAATTATGAAGATTTGTAATCCAAGGAATGATTGAATATTTGGATTTTGTCAATCAGTAATAACTTTGCATTATACTAACATTATTGAACTTATATCAGAGTTCAAATTTAGTTTTTTATTTCTATTACAGGAAATGTAAATAACAAATGAGTGTGTCGTTTGACAATATGATCAGTAATAGGTATGATGTTGTTTGGGACAGAGTAGCAACTTCTTTATATTGTTCACTAATCATGAAGTAAAAAATAGGACAGCACGTGACTGGATACTACCTATATACATTTTCAACTAGATTACTTTTTCAGGTCCAATCCTTGCAGCATCCTATAGTATGGATACATATAGGGCCTCATTACGACCCAGGCGGTAAGTTACCGCCTGGGTCGTACCCTTACCACCATGGTGTAAACTATGTTTACACCATGGTGGATGGCGGATTTACCGCCCCATTCCAAGGTGAGTGGGGCGGTAAATCCCCATTTCCCATTTTACCCTTCCCCATTCCCATTTTTTCCCCATAGGGCATAATGGGAGTGGGGAAGGCGCTAATTACGCCACCGTAAATTACGGTGGCGTAATTAGCACCATGGTCCCTTAGCGCCATGGATTTTAATTCCTGCAAAAAGCAGGCGTTAAAATCAGCATGGCGCTAAGGGACCTTGTAATGAGGCGTTAAGGGTCGGCACCGTTTACGGCGCCGTTAACCCCTTAACGCCTGACTCGTAATGAGGCCCATAGAGAGGGATGTGAAGAAGACATTAGGGCACTGCTGTCTCCTAAGGGCTAGGCAGCCCACCCATTTAAAAATCAGTTACCTAGTACACAAACACTTAGTGAATTGTGTGTAAGACTAGGGACATTGTCTAAAAGGGACATCTCCAAATATTGCAAGATAGTTTCCCTTAAGCAATATCTGGAACATGAACAAGGTTTGAGAAGATTACCGTTCACCAATTATGATGAAGAAGATGATGATGATTATTGTACACAGTGGGGAAAACACGTGATACAGGCCTCTTTTAATATGATAAAGCCTTTGATTTCACACAGAAAAGATATGTAATAGGATTGAACAACAGATTGTAGTGCTTAAAAATGAAATAGAAGCAATGAATTTGCCAGAAACTAAAAAAGAATAATCATGCCACAGTGAATTGTTTGATAAAACATTTTCAAGATGAAAGTAAACTTAAAAAATACATCATTCTTTAGAGATCAAAAGGATTATGAACAGGACAGAGTCTGGACGTATCAAGCAAAATATGGCAACTTAATTCAGAAATCACTTTCCAGAGAGATCCCTCTAGGTAGCTTGCCAATTAGTTCGGACCCAGAAAGTGTGGAAAGTGGGGAGGAAACAGGTAAATGTAGGGAAGATTTAACTAACCAATCAGCATGAAAACATAAATACAGGAAAGCAAACAGACAACAGTATCATATGAAGAATGTTACATTTCAGGAAGAATCTGAAATAGCTACCAGACAGATATATACGAGAATAGGCGATTAAGGGGGGCAAGAGGAGGGAAGCCAGTGTTAGATGTTATTATTTACAATTCGTCCAATATTAGAGCAATGTTAGAAGCTATTGTTTAAAAATTGAAGTAGGTATTACTCGAGAAAAAATGCTGATTATTAAAATGTATAACAATATAAAGATTAATAATACAAGGAATGGTTGAATATTTGGATATTGTATATCAGTAATTACTTTGGATAATAGAAACAATGTTAAAATGTATATTTCCACTACAGGAAATTTTTATAGAAGTGCGCTCAATATATCCTATAACAAGCTAGTGTGTACGAGGTAATTATTGCCAGAGCCAATTGCCTGTGACTGCCCAGGGCACACACAAGGAATTGTCTGTGGGAGCGCTTATGCTGCCGGCAACATTAGAATGTAGTTTTCTGAACAATATGTGGCCCATGGGAACAATTATAAGAACTACTCTGTGTCTTATAGCTTGTACATTGTCCAATGAAAGGACTCATTGAGCATTGCAAGAACTTTGATAATGCTTTATATACCCAACCTTATGGCTGTACTGGGATTCATGGGCCCTGAATTACTCTTGGTCTGATATAGTGGTGAGGTCTGTCAAACTTTTATAATGTTTATCACTCTCAAAATGAACAGTGCACATACAAGTGTACAGAGGTTTTCACTTCTAAAATCTTTTTGGGTGGTCTCAGATAATCGACTGCAGGTAATCTCTGCACTGCAGGACCATTCAAAACAAGCTGCTGTTGCATTCATTCTTATAGCCTGCAGATTGTCAAATAAGAAGGCGCTTTTGGCATTTGAAGGACTTTAAAGCCTTTTCACATTTCCAAAGCTTGTACCTCTGCAATGCCATCACCTATTGCAACACAAAAGATCCTGCCTTATGGAGCATTGTTAATTGATGGTGCTGGAATTGTTTGTTTGCTGATTGTGCTGCTACTTGGCAGTGATTATGGTGGTGGGGTCAATTTCCAGATCCTCAGATATTTGCTTTTTTGATGGCAAAGAGGCTTTGTTCTATCATCATTAAACAGTGACTGTGTTACAATAAAGACTTGATGGATCCCTTATGTATATATACTTGATGCTGGGATCTACTTACAACATATCTGTCTGCTCGTAACACTGTAACACTGTAACAGCCACATTAATTCATATTTCTTTCTTTGTTCTTGAACACAGATTTTGTTTTTTCCACTTGCTAGGATCCCCTAAATTAATGGTGCTTATTTTAGACGTTGGACTCTTCGATACAAACTCATCATACACCCACATACCAAGTGCATGGACCTGTCCAACATCTTTTGTAATAGTCTCACTAAAAACTGCCTTACTTGAAATGTTGACAATTCAAGGTCCATCATATGACAATTGTTTAGTCAGTTTAGCATTAATGTACATGTTTCTCCTTCTATGGATTATTTATTGTGTTTGTGTTTTTCTGCTTGCCTTACTGCTGTTAAGAGTTCCTGATGAGATTGTAGAATCTTGTTCTAAACTGATCTTTAGCTTGGTCCCCCCACGATCCAGGCCCATGACAGAGAAGACTCCTCCCTGGTATAACTTGGTATGTAGAAGAGCAAAAAAGGATCTCTTGACCGAATTAAAGAAAGTACCAAGAGATAAGGCGCAAATAACTTACAAAAGGCATGCTTTCACAAAGCTAATGAACCAGAGGAAGAAAGCACAGAAAGAAAAATTAAGCAGCTCAAGAAGGCAACCATGGAAGGTACAGGGCAGCAATAGCAGTGTCTGGAGTCCTTCTAGGCCCAATAGCAGCATAATTGAAGCTGCCAGGGTTAAACACTTTGTGGCTCTATTTGGGTCGACAAAGTGCCGGGAAATGCAAATTGCTGGTCCTAACGTGCCAATACCTAAGCTAACTTCCCTCAGGAGAGCACCCCTGACCTTTGTCCAAGATAATGTTAAGGCAGTACTCCTTAACCCTTTAAGTGCCATGGGTTTTTCCCCCCAGTGCCAAGGCCTTTTTTGGTGATTTTGGTATGTCACCATTCAATGCCTTGTAACTTTTTTGTTACATGAGATATCTCGCCAGGAATCCTAGGTTGCTGTAGGGGGTGTGAGAAAACAAACCAAAAAGGGCAAACATGTTGTGTTTTTTTCAAAAAATGCCAATAAAATGATGTACGAATAAGCCTGTGTTTTTTCCCTTGTAAGAGCCTGGAACAAATGGTTTGCTGTGCTGAATTCCCAAATTTCCTGGCTTTCAAGAACATGTTGAATGAAAATGAAAAAAAAATATTTTGATGTGGTTATCAACCGTTTTGTGAGAGGTAGGCGATTTTGGCAATTTTTGCCAATTGGACATGCATGGATAGAATGGTAGAAAAGGGTAGGAAAGCTGAATGGGAGGACAGAAAGGCATACATTTCTGAAAAGTAGACAACATTCCAAGTTTAGGAAGGGGTGATTTGCGCAGTTCGGGCAACAACTATGTAGGGGAAAATGCCATAGTTTGGGGAAAAAGCCGGAAAATGACCGAATAAAAGGTATGTGGTGGACATGGTTGGCTTGGTACAGCAATGGCTTCTATGAATTTTGAGAAAGACAATGCTCTGCTACATTCCCCTGACTCTTGCAGTTAGGAAAGCACACATTTTTTGTAGTGTTTCACAAAACAACAATACCACAAGCCAAACACTGAGCCATGGTACACAGGAGTTTTACGCTTACGGCCTGAACAAACGTACTTAGCATGTATAAATCAGGAAAACCAATGGGGTGAGGAATGGCAAGCATACATTTTTTGAAAGAGCACAGGCAGACCTTTTCAAGGGTAGGTGACTTGTGCAGGTTACAAACGTGTATGGTGCCTAAAGCAGCAACTAAATGTAGGGCACATTTGGGAAATTAATGGTTTTGTGACAAAGGGCACCAGCAAATGGGTCAAAACCTTATGAAAACCACACAAGCACAACAAATGCCATATCTTCCCGCGTTTCCTGTCATGTCCTGATGAAAACAGTACCTCACATGTGTGGGTGCACTTACCTGGGCGCCGAGGGGAAAGCCGAACACACCCCTAACCCCAAGTCTTCTCCGATATCTGAATTTCACGATTTTTCCAGTCGGGCACACCATACAGATATGGGCATCGGATGTCCAATCCACCAAGGAAAACAGGTAACCCCATGCATTTCCGAAAAGAGGACACCCGTGGAAATCCGCAGAGGTCTGACTTGCGCAAATTGGCCCAGAATTTATTACTCTGAAACCACCGCAAATTCTGAAATGTGGCGAATAAAACGCATTTTCCGCACATTTCATTCGGCTCACCCACCGAAACACGCCGCCAACAACACATGGCCTACCGCCCGCGTTCCCACAGGTATCCCGATGAAAACGGTATCTCACATGTGTGGGTGCACCTACCTGGGCGCCATGGGGAAAGCCAAAAACCAAGATAACCCCAAGTCTTTCGGCACAGCATCATTTCAGGAATTCTGCTCATGCGCACACCCTACAGATTTGGGCCTAGAGTGTCCAAGCCACCAAGAAAAACAGGGAACCCCATGCATTTCCAAAAAGAGGACACCCGTGGGAATCAGCAGAGGTCTGACTTGTGCAAATCGGCCCAGAATTTATTGCCCAGAAACCCTGACAAAATACCGAAATTAGGCGAAAAACCCCCAATTTTCCACACATTTCACTCAGCTCACCCACTGAAACACGCCGCAAACAACACATGGCCTACTGACCCGCGTTCCCACATGTTTCCCGATGAAAACGGTACCTCACATGTGTGGTTGCACCTACCTGGGCACCAAGGGGAAAGCCTAAAACATAGGTAAACCCAAGTCTTTCGGCACAGCATCATTTCAGGAATTCTGCTCATGCGCATACCCTACAGATTTGGGCCTAGGGTGAAACATGTCTGGGGATGCTTGTGGTCTCGGGCAGAAGGGATGTGACCTTGCAGTTCTGGCTGGACTACACCTTTGGGGTTGGGCCAAGCCTGATTTGCATATGGTCTTTCCCCTTCTGTAATGGCTTGGCAGGCAAAGAACGATGGTCTGGGGGGTTGCCCAGAGCACTGCCAGAGGTTAAGATTCATTCTAAACCTTCCAGCCATCACCTCTTTTGTTTTGCTAAAGTGTCCAAGCCACCAAGGAAAACTCGGAACACCATGCATTTCTGAAAAGAGGACACCCGTGCGAATGCACCGAGGTCTGACTTGTGCAAAGCGGCCCAGAAATTATTACCCACAATCCCTGACAAAGTTTGATATTTGGTGGGGAAAAAACACAATTTTCACTTTGTCGGGGATTCTGGGTAATAAATTCTAGCGTGCTTCGCGCAAGTCAGACCTCTGTGTATTCCCACATGTGTCTTTTTAGAAATGCATGGGGTTCCCTGTTTTCCTTGGTGGCTTGGACACCCTAGGCTTATATCTGTATGGTGTGCCCATCTGAAAAAATTGTGAAATTCAGCTGTCAGAAAAGACTTGGGGTTAGGGGTCTTTTAGGCTTTCCCCTTGGCGCCAAGGTAGGTGCACCCACACATGTGAGGTACCGTTTTCATCGGGACACTTGTGGCAATGCGGGACGGTAGGCCATGTGCTGTTGGCGGCGTGTTTCGGTGGGTAAGCCGAGTGAAATGTGCGGAAATTGGGGTTTTTTTGCCACATTTTGACTTGCATAAGTCAGACCTCTGCGGATTTCCACGGATGTCCTCTTTTCAGAAATGCATGGGGTCCCCAGTTTTCCTTGGTGGCTTGGACACCTTAGGCCCAAATCTATAGGTTGTCTCCCCAAACCCTTTGGGGGTTACAAGTGGTGTAGCCTTATTCCTTTTGTGCCCCGGGAGGTGTACCCACACATGTGAGGTACCGTTTTTGTTGGAACCCCTGTGGGAATGCGGGAAGGTATGACATCTGTTGTTGGTGGCATGTTACCTAGTAAACTGCCCTCCTCCCACCTCTGTAACAGATCCCTGGTGTCTAGTGGGCATTGCTGCCCCTGGATCGATCGTCATGCACCCGATCCGGGAGCAGCAAATCTGTCACACAAGGTATCGATGGAAAGGGGCCCCCACCCCCTCGGAGCAGATGGTCACCTATCTGCCCCCAGGGGTCTTCATATATGTGCCCCCATGCTTTGGGACCTCAGGGGGAGGGGGCTGCTTACCGAGCAGGGATCACATAAAACAAGGTGCCAAAAAGGAGATATCTCGCCCTTGGCACTTAAGGAGTTAAAGCTATAAACCACAAGATTGCAGGTCCCCACATCTGCCCAGTCGATGGTGTTGGTTACCAATTCTAACTGCTAGGTTTAATGTAGTCTGTAGGTCTGGTGTCCTTTCTATTTCCTGGAAACAGGCAATACTAGTTCCCATCTTCAAGAAGGAGACAAGGGGTAGCCTTTGGGATTTCAGCCCATCTCTAGATGCTTAGGCTAAGTTATTTGGAAGCTTGATTACACATTAGTCATTGATTGGGCCAAGAAATATTATCCTTAAGCCAAAATCCAATAAGGTTTCAGGGAGGGGATTGGCACAAATGAGCAATCCCTGAAACTCCTCCTATTAACCAGCAGGTTATCACAGGACTATGGATTTCCTTTGTACTTAGCTTTTTTTGGATCTATTGTCAGCATTTGGCTGTGTTGATAGGGGCCAAATATGACCATTAATGAAGAACAGAGGGATTCCCATCACATTACTAAACTTCCTAGAAAGACTGCATCTGGACCCCACAATTAAGATAAGATATGGCTCTGCAAGCTATCTGCCACCCTTTCCATCATGGAGAAGAGTTCTACAGGGCTGCAGGGCTGTGTGCTGGCCCCACTCTTCTTCAACATATACATCTATGATCTGCATGCTGAACTTGACGGCATTAGCAATGTCCCAATGGCAGCATGATGTCCATACCTACTTTCACTCTATACAGATAGAGCTGTCTTGTTGGCTTGTAACTCAAAGGCCCTCCAAAATCTAAAGTCATGGTCGTGGGATATGTAGGGTTTTTGTCCTTTTGGGGCAAATTCTGGCTTTGGTGGTATTTTCTTACCGTAGTAATTTGGTGGTAAATTGGCAGTAAACTGGCCTTATCATTAGAGATGGTTCAGTATTACCCTATTTTGGTGATAATATAGTGTTAGCTTATATTGGTGGTAATTTTAGTGGTATTTTATTTTTGGTGGTATTTCTAGAATTACCTTATTTTTGTGGTGTAGTGATGAGCATGATTCTTATACTATTGCCCCATCATAGAACAAACTTTCCCTCATTACAATTATGACCCACCTTTGGCTGACTGTAGGTACTGAGTGGGACCTACAACCTTTAGGGAACCCAGTGAGTTTATTCAGAACGCTACCTATTGTATGTAACTGGTATTACTGACTTATTTACATCCAGTAACCTGTGTGTCTCAGATGACACCGCTTTCTCTTCAGCATACAGAGAAAAGCACATTCAAAACACATACACACGCACACCTTCCTACCATGCAGAGAGATATATATATGTATATGCTCTTCCTTGTTTACTACTTTAGCTTTGATGGTAATATGAGACATGCTTTAGTGCTCTCTTATAAACATCAAACCCTTATGATTTTCCTTTCCCTTGAAAAAAAAAAACAACAGATGGATGAAATGAAACACAACGGAAAACCCAATGTACTATCAGTACCCGATGTATTACACAATCATAATAACAAGGTTACAATATGTGATGTTATAATCATTTGCTCTTACCACAATGGTCACAGCATCGAGCCTACAAAAGATAATGGAGAAAGAAAAAAACAACAGAAACAAACACTTCACAATAGCAACTATGCAGAGAGAAATCTGACATGTTTTATTTTTAACCCTGACTTGTTACACTGTCTGGCAAAAATACATAATTTCTTGTTATAACTTCAGCACCCTAAACTAATCTAATTACATGTCAGCCACCCAAGTACTCCTCACTTAACATCACTCACCCAGGCAAGCAAAGTTTAAAGCTCTTGTCGTCAGGACTTATCAGCACAACCTCATAGCTCACAGGCAGAGTTCGGAACTCCTCCGGTTTCAGTGCTAGCAAGCCGTCCTTTTTATGTTCTGCCAGCTGTGTTCAAAGCTGCATTCAGCAAGCCCCCATTCAAAGAAACTTCAGCAGCTTCTGAATCCCTGGCTGTTCGCAGTCAGATCCCAAACATCTCTGCATATTTTCTCAGCTCAGCTCATTAAAAAAACTCTCCCTGTCTGTCACTCTTAGGTCAACCCTCTATTGACATCAGCTTTTCCACCCCTTCATTTACCAATCAAATTACAAGGATGTCCTGTGTTATCTCCTCACCTGTCAGGACAATGGAGACTTCAGTCCAGCAAGGTAATTGTTTCAATTTCCCTTCCTGTCACATATTTTTCTCCTCTCCATAGAAGAACACTAAAATGGAATGAGTTTCACTGTGTTTAATAAACTGCATTATATATTAGTAGAACAGTTAATATGTTAGTGGGACAAATTGGTATAGGATTAGTTAATTATATATTTCCAATGCAGTTCCACACAAATGAAAACATATCCAATTTGTAAAATATGCACATTTTTTCTATTTTAAAATGACAGCTCACTGTACTAAATGCTTCTAAACCTAAACCCATTTTGCTGGTTTGGCTAAATGCTTTTCCAAAAATTATTGCTTGCTGACTTATTGCTAAAAAGCTGTGCCTTGCACCTACTTTGAAATGGCTGCATTTACATACTACCCAACGAAACCCCCACTTTTGCTCTTTTTGCATGAATATCCCTACAGATGAAGGAAAGTTCCAACTATGTCCATATGGTACAAATACCAAAAGATGGAGAGAGTATCGAAATATGATTACTTGGGGACCTTTTCAGGCTGCCTATTATAGCCAAATCCCATTGAAAAAGTGTTAACTGCATGAAGCAAGCAAGCACCTCTATTTTTCACTTTGCCAAATATATTGGGCATTGCCCGATACGGCATAAGGCCCAGTTATATCAACCCAAAATGGTGGAGACCGTGGCATATGGGGCAAGCATTTGGGCTACACAAAGGTGACCCTTTTGGAATGCTGTGAAAATGGGTTTTTTAGGAAACCTCTTGGAGTCCATCAGAAGCCGCCACTTTCTCGATAGTTGGAAGCTATGTGTTTAGTGTACAATTTGAGACTAAAATCACACTTGTTATGTGCTCAAGCTCAACAAACCACCAGGCTCATCTAGCGTAAAACATCTTCAATGATCTTCAGAAAAGTGATGTAGAACACAAAATTCAATGGCTTGCTTGCGTTAAAAAACAACTAGCCTGGTTGAGGTTAGATGACTGATACGGAAAACCACGCCAAATGAATGATAGCTCAAAAACGTACTTTTATGGGGTGGTTCGAACTCCGAAAATAACGAAATAAAGAAATATTCTTCATGCTGTGAGTAACTCTGCCATGCTTGATATCTATTCATATATATTGTTAAGTACAGGCACTGTTAAATAAGAATGTGCAAGTGCCCTAGAGTCTTGTCTTATGTCTACTAAACCTACAGTACCCCTTTTCCCTGCAGTACCCCTTGAATGCTGGAAAGACATGTAATTCTAAGTGTATTTAATGCTATTGTGAAGTCTATGTTGATTTAAGAAGAACTAGCTCTCAATATTGCCATTAGGGTCAATGCTGCTAAAAAAAAGAGACAATTTTGTTTTGTGTGCCTGCAGGCAGAATGAAGAGATGCAGCTTTAGAATTGACAACGTGCTTACTCACACATTTGAACCCACTACAGAAGCAAACAGTATTTAGAGATATGCTTTTACTGCCAACAAATATTGGTGTATAAAGATAATGTTGCTTCAGATGAATGCGTAAGAGGAATATTTAGGATTACTTGTTTTGAATGAATGCTGCTGTGTACCCATAACTGACCTTACACATCTAGAGTGACTTGGCTGTTTAGAGAAAGCCATTGTTTCTAATTGGGAAAGACTGATGCCCTCTTTAATTAGATTATAGAATTGTATGGTCATTGCTATGATCCCTCCACCTCCATCTTCTGGTAGTTTGACTCTGCGTTTAGACAACGTGACTGATATAATCTATTGTAAATCCTTCGCAAAGCCTATCAGATGTCTCTATACGCCAGGTCAAGGAGAGCCTGTTGGCACCCTCTGATGGTCACAGCCACACCATCAAACCAGGGGACCTAGTGTAACTGCATGCGCATCAGAGCAAATCAGTTGTGCAGCTGCTGCAACCCACAGCCTTTCAGAAAACATTGCAGATAACATGCAAGGCAGCAAAGGTAGGGACAGGTGTATTTCCATAAAGCTGTTCAGAAATGGGTTGGCAAACTGTCATGCTATCCCCATCCCAAACATGCTCCCTCCAAACACTGACACCTCAGGGCTTTTATTTGGTTTTACACACCATGAGTCATACAGAAATGTCAGTTATGATCCATCTAGTCAATTGCATTAACAGTACACTTCTTAATGGCACATCTTCCTGCATTGGAGGTCATGACCCGTATAATTCTGCTTGGCTACCCACACTGTATACACCATCCATTTAGTGGAACTAACTCAGAAGCTCTCTGCCCATTTGCCTCCAGGTTCCCAGGCAGTTTAATCAGCCTACATTCATGATGTCTAAATCAGGACTGGGGCAGTGTTGGGGAATACCTTGGAATTCCCAAACCATGGTCTGAGCCTGAGATAATAGATGCACTACCTTTTGGGCTCATATGTATGTGTCAACCATTCAATGCTCATCACATCACCTCCCTTATCACTCCTAAAGCTCATTGTGCCATGCAAAAGCCTGTCTGAAGCTTACATGGGTCACTGACTCATGTTTGACCAGGACAATACATAAGAAATAGTGTCAGTCCCAGCACAGCCTCACATGCAGGGACCTTGCCAGGGGCTGCTAGGGTCCCAGACTGCTGTCAAGTGTGAGGGGTATCCAATGTGGGTCCATGCCTCCACCTGTCAGAAGGTGTAGCCTCCAGCTGAAGCATCTGAGTGAAATACGATGACACAGAATACCTCTGATTCACATGTTTATGGAGAGGTTGCCCCAACAGGTTTAGCCTCATCTGAATCGTCTTGTGTACATTGTCCTATTACATCGAATGCAGCATCTTAATCAGCTGTTCAGTATCATGATGCATCTTCAGTACAGGCTTCATCATTTGCTTCAGCCAACAGTGCAGTTTCAACTGCATTGAAGGCTGATACAGAAACAGATAGATTTACAACATACCTCTGATCTACAAAGCTCTTCATTTCTTGTTTCAGTGCAAGTTTGATTTCCACACTTGCAGAGAGTGGAGAAATCTGTGTGACTCTTTCTTTGAAAGTACATTGCTGTCCACACAAGATGATTGCATAACCCTAATACTATAATTGACCTTGAAGTAAATGAGAGCATGATGAGGGGGGGGAAGATATAAAGCTGCAAGGAACTCCTCTGGACACGATAATTGGACGTCATTACGAGTTTGGTGGTCCAGAAATAAGGGTGCCGGTAGCAACGTACTGACACCCTTTCCGGACCAAGAATTTGCTGGTATGGCATGGAACTCTCGGCAGGCCTGACCTGCCAGGAGTTCAGGCCCCTAGTGGCAGTGTTTTCACTGAAGCGTCAGCACCGTTATTAACGGTGCTGGTGCTTCAGTAACCCCATTCCCATGGAGTTCTATGCAACTCCACGCAAATGGGAATTTACTGTTTCCACTACCTGCCATAATATCGTGGTGGCACCGGGAAGTCAGGCGGTGGAAACAGTGTTACGGGGTTGCTGGTAACCCGCCGCCTACTGGAGGGTTTTTACCAGAAACCCTGTAATGAGGCTCAATGGCATAGATACAATAGCATCACTGGGGTATTCCTCCTGCTGGATCTACGTGATCGGACCGCGGCTAATCTTCCTGCGGCCGGAAAGTTTGCTTGTGAAATGTACGAGCCATAAAAGGTTGATACATTTTCTATTCAAACACACGTTCAAAACTCCTACATACCCAAACCCCACCCACACCCACAGCCACAACACAGCCCCCAGCCACACACTCAACACACCCCCACACACACCCCAACATAAACAAACCCAATTTACCTTCTCTAGTGTAAAGTATAGTGAGCAGGGTGTTGCGGGGGACACCCCCGCAGCCCCTTATCAGGTGTGCTGCAGGACTGTCCCTCGCAACACCCCGCTCACTATACCACAGAATACAGTGAGCGGGGTGTTGCGGGGGACACCCCTGCTGCCCCGCAGTCATTTTTTTTATACTTACCTACAATGCTACCACCAAAGGTTCGAACTTTTGTTGTTCGAACCTTTGGTGGTAGCATTTTTCAGACATTCTTTGTACGGTCCGACCTTTTTTTAAGTCCGATCGTACAATTCCTTCCTGCTCAGTGTTCACTTTCTATTTTCGGACTGTATGCCTAGTTGTTTTTAAACAATGCAAGATACTGCTACATTTCCTACCCCACCATTAGAACAAACAGAGGAGAATCGCTCTTTATGGTCTGCATTGATTTTCCTTCTATTCATAGGATTGTATGCCGCATTCCAATTCAATGGTCTATGAGAAAAACGTGACCATTTGAACTACATCACACATCCTAAATAGGGATTTCCGAGTAAAACCAGTTAAACACGATTTGTAATATGCAGCTTCATTGTTTTCTAATCCTATTGTTTGTATTAACTGTCAATGGACCCAAATGCACATACTTGGATTGAGGGTAATTTCAGCTTCCTGCACGCTACCTGGCAATACTGCTGGATGTGTGCACATCTCCCTCATCATATTGATTATGGATTTAGGATTGCCACAACTTCCTGCAACTTGTGTAACATTTTTATTGACCTGATACTAGTTTCTAAATCCTACAGTCCAAAACCTTTTTCTGGCCATTTTTTGCAAGCAGGTTTTTCAGGGTCACCCATCCTTTCCCTATGTGATCAGCCCCAAAAGAAACCGGCCTCTGAATGTTTATCATCTCCTACATGAGGCCCTAGCTGCATCAATCATGGCTCAATGTGCATGGATGTCAACGCCTGTAAATATTAACTGCCTACTGCAATCATTGTCACCATTAATGGTGTGTCTTTCTCACGGGGTGGGATTACATGGGCATCTGTAGGTTCTTCTTGACTGTGTTCCTTCTGCAGTTCTGCTATTTAAGATTTGACAAACCAACTTCACCCAGGATCATGTGCAGCGTCTGTTTTCCAGGACACCTTCAAAACTGCCTTTGATGTTCAAGCACTTCATAAGCTCAAGGAGCATAGCATGAAATATATGATTTACTCACCACCTACTTTACTTTTTCAAACTCTTTCCATATTTCAGGTGACTCTTTAAACAAACAACAAATATTATTCCGCATCCCTGAAATATTATTGAAGTATAATGCGGAGAAATATCCATCAATTGCTTTCATTCATGGAATGTGTGCAGTCAAGTCACCACATCTAACAGAACTTGATACAACTGAGATTACACCCACATAATTTTAAATGTTGGATAAGTTGCTGCTTGAACATTATCACTTCTTATTTTGTCAGACATATAACATGTATGCATTGTTGCTCACAGGTCCTGAAGAATATGGCTCTTGATTCGTTTGGTTTACATTACCAGTGTGCATTTCTGTGCTTATTTGGCATATAAAACATGCTTTGTTGTGATGATTTGTTTTAAAGTGCTCTCACTGGGATCAGTCTATGTTGGCTGTTACTGTAATAACGTGCCGGTATTAACACATACAAGCACGTTATCACACCAGCCAAGGTTGGCAGGCCGGTGGGACACCAGATTTACCATGTAATGGGGCAGATAAATATGGAGGTAAAACATACTGCCCCTACTCAAATGAATATGAGTTAGGCATGATTGTATGCAGTAACCCTGTGGGAGACTACACCAGTCTTGTACTCTTGGTATTAGGTAACCCACCTATTGATATAAGTCTGTACTACACAAGTTGGTAGAGTGACTGAGCAGCCAAACTTATCTCAAGATGGGTAAATGTGTGCTGTGGGGCAGTAGCATCAAAATCCACAGATACACTTATCCAAATAACACTTACACTCAAGGTTTTCTAGTAAAATACTTATTTATTTATTTTAACCATCAGTTTTAAATAAGCCTTCTTTTAAGTGCCAAGGACGAGATATCTCGTTCACAGTGCCAAGGACGAGATAGCTCGTCCTTGGCACTTAAGGGGTTAATTAAGGAGAAAATGTTAGAAGGTTTTGAGCTGTGAAATACCGAAATCACCAAAAAGGCCTTGGCACTTTGGGGGAAAACCCATGGCAGTTAAAAGGTTAAAAAGGGCAATATGCAACAATAAAAATACACTTCATAACACTTTCTCAGATTTAGAATAAGGCAGTAGACACTCGTTAGAGATGCTGTTAATACACTTCCTACACCCTGGGGTGACATCAATTACTAGGACAGTATTTGCATCTATATATCACTTTTTGTACTTAATACATTCTGAGGTTGTGAAAAAGGAATAGGTTAGGGAAGGAAAAAGGTTAACAGGTTCTCAGAGTATTCTCAATCTCAAAAAAGCAGATGGCTGTGAACTCTCAATGTGGTTAATAACCACTGAACAGGTTATCATTCCTTGTTCTTCTGAGAGAGGGGCGCCTGCTACCTTTGTTGAATTTTTGAAGGAACTTAGGGTTGGTCACCCTAGGTTACCTGGGGGAAAACAGACGTGGACTCCCTGCTCACTGTGCTTAGAGAGGCTCAGCTTCACCTCACTGATGATGACCAACAAAGCTGAAACACGTGTATGGGGTTGCTGTAGGTACTCTTGTTCAGAGAGGAATTAACATAGCATTTTGGTGCTAGACTGCCCATGTGGGCGGGACAAAGACTGATATGCAAATGGTATTTCCCATCTGTGAAAGGTACAGTGAGCAAAAAGCAGATGGCTGCAAACTCTCAATGTGGTTAATAACCACTGAACAGGTTATCATGCCTTGTTCTTCCGAGAGAGGGGTGCCTGCTACCTTTGTTGAATATTCTCAATCTCCCAATGAAGTCTATATTAGACCTTCCCCATAAGTTAAACTTATGCACCACCTAAGAGGGACAGTTAGAATCAAAGTCATTGGGTCAGAAGGGTCTGCAGGGATCTAGGACAGTCAAAGTCAATTTGTGCAATGTCTATGGAGCTGAGGCATTTCTTTAGATAGCACAAAAGTCTTGCACGGTATTAAAGAGTTTATAGAAAACACTGTTGGGCCACAAGCTGTTAGGTTTGTGAGGGCCAGAGCTGAGAACAACTCTGCAAAAAGTAGCTACTGGAAGTCTCAAGTGAGATGATGCAAGCTGCAGACAAAATAGGTAAGTACCCCATAGCACAGTACCTTGGGTTTGAAGAAGAGGATCCAGTAGGCTTCTGTTCAGGTTGCCGTCTTGCAGATCCTGGGCTCCTGGGCCTCAGTCATGGGTACAAGAGGGAGGACATCTGGAGGACTCCTGAACTGCAGTTCGAAGGTCGGCAGCGGCTATGGCTCTCTTCAGTTCAGCAGCACTTTGCGGTTTCAGCTGCTGGCAAATAGGACCACTGCAGACGTTGGACACTTGATGGCTTACCTTGCATCTGGAGTCCAGCACTCTGGTGCGGTGACTCTGGCTTGGGTCGTCCTGCTTCGGGGGTGTCCTCAGGATCTTCCTGGAGCTCTGGTCTGGCTTAAAGACAATGCACTCGACTACAAATTTCTCATCCCCTGGAACTCGGTTCCAGCAGCAGCAAAGAAGTACAGGGGAAGGTCCTCCAGCTAAGTACGTCTTGGGGTTAGTAGGTCCCACTAACCCAAGGGAAGAAGTCTCCTGTTCCGGGGCTTCTCTTGTCGATTCAGAATTTGAGGTTCAGCACTGCAGCAGGGCTTCACCGGGCAGTTCAATGGTCCAAGAGGATGCAAGAAGCTTCTCTTCAAGATTCCTTCATCGGATCTTTCGTCCAGTGGTCGCATTTGCCTTCAGTCCAAGAAACCTCGCCTTTTATGCAGGTTTATCCCATTCATGCACAGCCTAGCTGTCACTCCCAAAGCAGGGTGACTGTCCTGCAAGGACAGCCAGCCAGACAATCAGCACTGGATGTATTCAGGTAACCAATGATACCAAGGACAGGGAGTTTTGGGCACCTCCCTCGCTTCTTGCCCTGCCAGAGATACTGGAGCCAGAGACGGGTTTCAGCACTGAAGCACGCCAAAGGCAAAACAAACAAAAGGGTTAATCCTGGTTTGGTGCACAGAGTAAAACCCAAGAAAGACTTCATAAGCAAGACATTGTGAAAAAAGAAGATCGGGAAAATGGGCACCCAGGGGAGCACTACTGCATCTCTGGGTTCAGCCTGCGGTAGGACCGCTCAATGGTAGGAGAATTAAACTACTGCCACCAGCTATTTAAAGTCGTAAGGGCAACATATAAAAAAATGTTACAACAGTAAGTAGGAAAAGGGGCTACTAAGTAACCCCCCAGCACTTCCACGTAAGATTGGGTGTGCGCACCTACATAGGAAAAACAGGTAAGTAAAGTAAATTTCACTTTACTACTCTTGGAACCAGTAGTTCACCCAAGAGAAGGTATTTAAACCTTATGAGAAATCCAAAGGGCTTCTGTTTGACACTACACTGAATGTGCTGTGTATCACCATACAAATGTATATGCCTATGATGGAGTTTGTCAGACTCCAAAAACAAAGGAACAACAGAGTCCAAATCAGGTCATAAAAATATATGAGAGAGTGAGATGAGAAAAAGGTCTCACTCATTCCAGGATAAAAATTCAAATGCCTAAAGTCCAGCGAAAGAGCTGGTGGAATCTAAGGTTGAAGGGAATTAGCACAGAAATTAGAATTCTCCCTAACAGTATGCAAGTACCGCTTTCTATCCCTGCTCCCCGCCAGTACCATCCATGCAAGAAACAATACCAGCTGAGGCAGCTTTACCAACCTATGAGTCTAGGGGAGAAAGACAAGACAAACTAAGATAGACTTCAAGAAACAATGCCTTAAACAGTGAATGTATACGCAGGCATCCTAAATAAATAGTTTAGGTCACACAACATAAAGTGCAGATCATAGTTAAATATAAATAATAAGAAAGCACAAGTAGTGTGCTGTATATCATGCAGGAGGGAGGAGATTTCCAGAATACCAAGAGAGGGACTTACTACTCTGATAGACCAGGTAAATGTATAGGTAGGATAGATGCTGAATACCGGAGCAGGGAACCCAATGTATGGCAGACACACAAAACAAATGTAAATATGAACAAGTCCATATTTAGGCCGCCATCATGGAGGTGAAAGTAAAGCCATTTTCTTAGCATAAATGCTGCAGCAGGCCTAGAAGTTAGAAGTTAGCAAGGCCTCAAATGAGATGCTGAATTTAAAAAACACATTATTTTCAGGGAACCGTGAAGCTGCATCAGACAGCTGTTGTAGCATGTGCAAAGGTCGAGCACAGAAGGGAGTAGTGGGCATGCAGGATGCAGAGACAAGATAAAAGTTCACAGGAGACAATGCAGTAGCCTTTGAAGTCAATTGAATTAATAGGAACACAGACAGCCATTAATGTCCAGGTGCACGAGTAGAGCGTGCCAAACCCTCCATAGAAAATAGGTAAAGGGTGTCCCAATAGGCCACAAGAAATATAAAATGCACATTAGAATTAGCTAAATACTCAATAAATAAGATGGAAATCATTTTCCAACATGTTTCCCTAAAATGTGATCCAGAAATTAAGAACACTAGATATTCATCAGGAGCCAAATACAGATAAGACACCTCTAGGACTCCCAAAATCCATGTCTTCCTGCGATGCCTCATAAGTACTGAATATGCCTTGTACCTTGCCTTGTTTATTCATTATGTATGTCAACTACTGTATATTATTTGAATTGTATTTATCTCTGTGTGGAACTGGAACACTTGTAGTTATATGCTATGCGCCCAGGTACCTACGGTTTGGTGTGCAATACAAATTAATAAGCAAACAAACAAACAAACAAACAAACATGCATGCAGACATGAGTCAGTACACAAAGCCACATTCAAAGAAAGCAGAAAGGGCACATGGCCTAGGAATGATGAGATCACTTTTAATTTGAATTATTACAGATCATGGACTTCTCACCTCCACCCATGTCTCCATTATATCTTGACACCTTGTCAAAGTGTCCAAGGTTGCTGAGTAAATGGTCAGCTAATATAATACCCTCTTGCCACATCACCCATGATGTATGATGACAACCAATTAGTGTCTGAGGTAATGATGTGGCGAAATTAGTATCTTTAAGGGGCTGAGTCCAGGTAGAGCCATCAAATATGTTTTTACCAATCACAGACCTAACACCTGTGTATTCATTATGTATCTTGGGATAATAACCAATTAAAAGTACTTGTATGTTTTGTTATCGAAATTGTAGTGTGATGACAGGGATGGCATATTTTTTACATAAAAAACACTCACCCCTATTGTAATAGGAGAGCTAATTGTATGCTTTCCTGGACACTTATTCTGTGTTTTGAATAAAGCTGGGATTTACTGTGCACTTTGAGTACTCCATTAATGAGTATTGTTTTTTAGCAATTGCAGTAAATTGGGCCTTTCCCAACAACCAAGGGAAGGAGAGATGCCGGGCACATTTAATCAGCTATATCAAGAAAATCAGCTGAATTGCGCAATATCTTGATTTAGATTTTTATTTTTTCATTTTATTTATATAGCGCTTAACAAAGCCCGGATGCATAGAGGCACTAAACTAGACAGACAACAACTAGCAAAAAGAAATCAGCAAAGAGCAGTAAGTAAGAAGAAGGTAGATCAGCAGAATAGAATAATTTTCAATCCCCGCATGAAGATGAAAGGTGAAGTGCAAGCTCGCAGATCAGGAGGGAGAGCATTCCAGAGCCTGGGGGCTGCATGGGAGAAAGACCCCTCTGCCACAAATGTGAGTTTGGTCCTTTGGGTGACCAAAAGAGACATAGTATTTGACTGCAAGGTTATGGGAACAGGCAGCCTATAAAGACATTTGGCAAAGTACTCAGGGCCCTGGCTGTAGAGTCAGCGATGGGTAATACCGTGTATGAGGAACAGAATGCGGCTGCTCACAGGGAGCCAGTGTAGGGCTCTTCAGGTCGACAAGACATGGTCTGTCTTCTGCAGCCCCTTCACAATGCGTACAGCATTGTTCTGGGTGTCCTGCAATCACGAGCAGCAGACTAGAACAATAGTCCAACTTTGCTCCTAAAATGGGCAACGCAATCTTGGCACAGTTGGGAGTGTTAAGGAAAGGCTGAATCTGTGTGAGCAACTTCAGATAGAATGATGCGCAGTATGATGTGCAAGACACTGGGCTACTCACCTGCACCCTCATAGACATGTCTTGAACCAGGGTGACTTCCAGAGTCTTGACTCTGGATTGGGTTTAATGGATCAGCCTGCAATATCAAATTGGCAGTACTCTTGACTAAGTTTACACCATTGAGGTGCAGTTCCTACCACCATGATCTCAGTTTTGGATTAATTGAGTGCTAGCTTATTGGCCTGCATCCAAGTTTGGATTTGACCATAGGCGAGGTAAAGTCCAGATCATAATCTCCTGAGAGAGGCGGAAGGCACTCAGCGTAGTTAGCATAAATGGACCCCGCTGCATTCAACTGGTCGAATAATGGGAGCATGAAGATATTAAACAGGGTAGGTGACATGCATGAACCTTGTGGTATGCAGCATGTGATCAGGAACTGTTCTGCCATCGACTCCTGGAAAAAGACTTTAGCCTTATGATCCAATATGAATGATTGCACCCATCCAGCGGATGATGCAGAGAAATGTGCTGTGCTGCATAGTCTGTCCGCATGAATGGAATGATCCACAAGGTCAAATCCAGCAGAGAGATCAAGCATCACCAGCATAGGTGATTTCGCTTGATTAAATAAGTTGTAGATGTTAGTTTTTAAATCTAGAAGGGTTGACTCTGTGCTGAAACCCTGTCGAAATCCAGATTGCTTTTGTCCCACAATGTTGTATTGGAACATAAATTCTTCGATCTGAAGCTGTGCAATTTGTCCAATATTTTCAGCAAGTAGGGGATGTTTGTAATAGTACGATAGTTGCTTTTCAAATTCTCATCCAGAGCAGGTTTCTTAATCAAAGGGGGGATCTAGGCTTTCTTGATGTTAGCAGGAACAGAGCCTTCTGCAAAGTAAGCATTAACAAATTTAGTGATCAAGGGGCAATCAAAACTGTGCACTCTTTGACTGTGATAGCGGGGCAGATACACCCTTGCAATTTGTCAGTTTTAGTTCTATCAGAATCATTATCAGATGTTGCTCTGAAGTAGGCTCTTTTTGGATGTTCTTTATTTTGTTGGTCATTGCGTTTTGAATAGATGAACACCAATTGGCGTCTTTAAAAACCTGAGAAGGAGGTGATATGATATGATATATGATAAATGATATATGATATGATATGGCATTTATAACGCACTTATACACAAGTGTTTCAAGGGGCGATGAGGCAAGGAATCGGTTACAGAGGGAGGACAGAGACAACATTCTTACTAGGCCAAGTGACATTGAGATCGTACAAGTGCAGGGGAGGCGGAAGGTGAAAAGTGCCAGTGGAAACGGAAGGGGGCAGTGCTGTAAATGGCATCAAAACAAAAACAAGAAGTGCAGCCAGCAGGTGGCAGGTTCAAGGGTAAGTGCAGACATCAGGTGTTCAAAAGTGCAGGTAGGGGGGCTGGAGGGTTGCAGATAGAAACCCAAGTGCAAGGGTTGCCGTTCTGGACCTGGGATCGAAATCAGAGGGTAGCCAGGTGACCAGTGTAGTTCCAGACAGGAAATCAGCAAGAGAGAGGAAGAGAGAAGGTAGAAGCAAAGAGGAAGGTCTTGAGGTGCTTCTGGAACCGGAGTTGGGCAGGGGTCTTCCAGTTCTTTGAGGACTCTAAATAGTTCCTAGAATTGAAGTATGCCCCAGCAATTCTCTGATCATAGTAGGATTTTTTTTGCATCCACAATAGCTTTTTTGTAGGCTTTAGCTGCCACCAAAAAGAGGTACATTGTGTTATGTCCCACTGGTCCTAATAACATTTACGACCCCTTGCTCCCTTGGTGCTGAAACCAAATAACCTTGAACAGTGAAGACTGATTGCTTTATCGACTACCCTCCTGTCATTTTTCAGAGTCCATCCCTTTCCTTTGTGGAACTGTCTGTCCTCTGTATTCCTTTACAGGGTGGGCTGTATTTTGTAGTATTCTAGAACTGTCTATTGTAATAATAATAAAGTAGATATTTTTTATACTGCCTTGACTGGACAGCCCCTTTTATCATTGGGTAATAATTGTATTTTCACTGTGTTGCAATTAACCAAAAATCCACGTCTTGCAGAGATAAGCCTGCCGTTCCGTCCACATTACCAAAAATTGGACAAAGAGGATTATACTTTACTTGTGTTTCCAATCTGTTTGGATCCCTTTTGGTATAGAAGAAGTGTGGGGCTGTTTGATGGTTTAGAAACCGATATTCATCCCTGGACCACTGGTGCCCTGGAAGTTGATTCCTCACAGCATGTGTGCTGGTAAAATGGCTCAGTGGGTTAAGCACGTGTTGCAGTGATCTGTGTTTGATCTGCAAGACAAAGGTGCAAATCCCAGAAGGTCGACTTAGCCATTCAACCTTCCGAGGTTGATAAAGTGAGTACCAATTTTGACTGGGTAATGATAAAAATAATAATGTATGTAAATATGTCCCACGTAAAGCGCTTTGGATAAAAGTGCTTTATAAAAACCCAATGATTATGTGTGTTTCTTAAATTTACTGAAGTTAATTCAACTTATGAAGCCTGCCTGTCCGATTTCTCTTTTACATAAGGGGGTGTGACAAAGTATCTGTTCAAATGTGTATTTCCAAATTGCAAGCTAACAAACAGTCCGCTTCCATCTATATACAATATGAAAAAATATATATCACTTCTTGTGGTATCTTGAATAGCTTTGTACTTCATGAGTGAACCTGTGTATTTCTACTTCCCTATCGGGATGTTTTAGCATAGTAATTTTGCAGCCTGATATAGGGCCTTTATATTTGACTTCATGCTGGAACTTGTTTTTTCATGTGAAAGCACATCATTGTTATATTATTTCAAATAAATACACTATGAGGTCATTACAGTTGTCTTGGTGGGGTAAAAATGCTGTAACAATGCCGGTAAATCTGTTACCAGCATTTTTACCGCACAGGGAAAACACAAGTTTGCCAGTGGGGGTCACTGATTTACCTCCAGCCAAGAGCCAAGAGCTGGGGGTAAATCAAGAACCCACTGGCAAAGAAATGCCAGAATCACTGCAAATGAATGCAAATTCGGTCCTGTTCCGCACTAGATTTTAAACAGTGCATGCCTTTTCTTCATCTGATCCTATGTACTATTCATAGTGTCAAGGTCCGGAGCTCAAAGCAAGAACCATATATCTTAATGGGCAATAATCCATTATGAAAATGACCACTCCCTCTGGTCAATAACAGTAAACAACGATTGTGGTAGAACTACAGTTTTGCATTATCGCTCAGTGAATTCTGCATGTGATAAGTACTTTTACCACACAAAAAAAGATTTCAGAAAAATACCTAGAGGCCCATGTTGGTCAAATATTTAATACACAACAGCTGTGAAAGGATGGTAGCACAAAAACCAGGAGTTAAAACAATCCAAACGGCAAAATAATCACTGTACCTCATTGCAAAGAAAGAAATGGTTTAGTACATGCAAAAAAGTACTCCAACGGTACTGTAGATCCAAACTCATATGGAGCTTGATTTTTCTCAAAGGGTTACAGTTTATATAGCAGAAATTCTGCAAGTTAACAATACTATGCATAATAATGCATACAGCATAATCCTGCCACTCTCGTTGTCTACCACTAAACACGTATTCCCCTGCATCACCACTGTTGAGGCTAGGTATATCATTGGTGGGTTCTTATCAATAAGTTTGCTTAAGTTGGGTGTAATTCATCTAGTGTGTCCTCCCCGGGGTGAGGGCAGTAGTGTTCTAAATCGTTTCCTGGCTTATTGACATCACAGAGCCTCATGCTCTATTGACATGAATGTGTCTTTCAAAGGGTGTATCCCTTCCCGTTCTTCTGCCAACTAACATTCCATTCCCACCACATTCAGGCCCCACAGCTGGATACAATTGGCGCTTATCTGAGCACCATGGGTGCCTTTGACCTCGGGTTCTCTTCTGGGAAATTGGAAAAGGGAATTTGTTTTTGGAGCTAAACTACCAGAGATGTAGCTCCACACTAAACCCTGCATTATCTTCTGTTCATCGTGTGCTGATCCTTAACATAAAGAATGGCAACACATCTGCCAAGTTAGCACATTGACCTTGCTTCTACCACACTGCCTTACTTATGCCATATTCCGCTTATTTCAATCAT